>NW_027526389.1:1289562-1937062 GCF_048455015.1 Haemaphysalis longicornis
TGACTCCTTTAAGTATGTGTGGGCATTTGGGATGGGGGAAATGTAATATTCTGAACGAAGAAACACTGCTGATGATATAGTCTCTGTAGTTAAACTTGCAGCATTGAGGAGCAATGGAATGATGTAATGTTTGCATGTAGCAATGCCCTTTTAATTTCTCAGTGAATAAATCATCATTTGCATTTGAACAAGTGCTGGGGGCACTATAAAACACAAAAGCTCTCGAATAACACAAGCTTTTGTTTTGTCGCCATGTCTCCTTTAAGTAATATTTGGGCGTTTTGGGGGGGGGAATGTGCAATTCTTAACAAAGAGACACTGCTGATGATTTAGTTGCTTTAGTTACACTTGCAGGAGTGAGGAGCAATGGAGTGACGTAATGTTTGCATGAGGGAATGCGCTTTTAATTTCCCCGTGAATAAAGCATCGTTTGCATTCGGACAAGCGCCTGGGCACTATAAAACACGAAATCTCTCGGATCACACAAACTTATGGTTTGTCTTCATGACTCCTTTAAGTAATGTTTGGGCATTTGGGATGGGGGAAATGTAATATTCTGAACGAAGAAACACTGCTGATGATTTAGTCTCTTTAGTTAAACTTGCAGCATTGAGGAGCTATGGAATGATGTAATGTTTCAATGAAGCAACGCGCTCTTAATTTCTCCGTGAATAAATCATCGTTTGCATTCGGACAAGTGCTGGGGGCACTATAAAACACAAAATCGTTCGAGTAACACAAGCTTGTGTTTTGTAGTCATATTTCCTTTAAGTAATATTTTGGTGTTTTGGATGGGGGGAATGTGATATTCTTACACGGAGACACTGCTGATGATTTAGTTTTTTTAGTTACACTTGCAGGAGTGACGAGCAATGCAGTGACGTTAATGTTTGCAAGTGGCAATGCGGTTTTATTTTCCCAGTGAATAAAGCATCGTTTGCATTGGGACAAGCGCCTGGGCACTATTAAACAAGAAATCTCTCGGATAACACAAACTTGTGGTTTGTCTTCATGACTCCTTTAAGTAATGTTTGGGCATTTGGGATGGGGGAAATGTAATATTCTGAACGAAGAAACACTGCTGATGATTTAGTCTCTTTAGTTAAACTTGCAGCATTGAGGAGCAATGGAATGATGTAACGTTTGCATGAAGCAATGCCCTTTTTATTTCTCAGTGAAAAAAACATCGTTTGCATTTGGACAACTGCTGGGGGCACTATAAAACACAAAATCTCTCGACTAACACAAGCTTGTGTTTTGTCGTCATGTCTCCTTTAAGTAATAATTGGGCGTTTGGGGGGGGGGGGAAATGTGCAATTCTTAACAAAGAGACACTGCTGATGATTTAGTTCCTTTAGTTACTCTTGCAGGAGTGAGGAGCAATGGAGTGACGTTAATGTTTGCATGAGGCAATGCGCCTTTAATTTCCCAGTGAATAAAGCATCGTTTGCATTCGGACAAGCGCCTGGGCACTAGAAAACACAAAATCTCTCGGATCACACAAACTTGTGGTTTGTCTTCATGACTTCTTTAAGTAATATTTGGGCATTTGGGAGGGGGGAAATGTTATATTCTGAACGAAGAAACACTGCTGAAGATTTAGTTTCTTTAGTTAAACTTGCAGCATGGAGGAGCAATGGAATGATGTAATGTTTGCATGAAGCAATGCCCTTTTAATTTCTGAGTTAATAAATCATCGTTTGCATTTGGACATGTGCTGGGGGCACTGTAAAACACAAAATCTCTCGAATAACACAAGCTTGTGTTTTGTCGTCATGTCTCCTTTAAGTAATAATTGGGCGTTTGGGGGGGGGGGTGTGCAATTCTTAACAAAGAGACACTGCTGATGATTTAGTTCCTTTAGTTACACTTGCAGGAGTGAGGAGGAATGGAGTGACGTTAATGTTTGCATGAGGCAATACGCCTTTATTTTTCCAGGGAATAAAGCATCGTTTGCATTTGGACAAGCGCCTGGGGCACTATAAAACACAAAATCTCTCACATAACACAAACTTGTGGTTTGTCTTTATGACTCCTTTAAGTAATGTTTGGACATTTGGGAGGGGGGAAGTGTGGCATTCTGTATGAAGAGACATTGCTGAAGATTTAGCTCCTTTAGTTAATCTTGCAGCATTGAGAAGCAATGGACTGACGTTACTGTTTTCATGAAGCAATGCGCTTTTAATTTCTCAGTGAATAAAGCATTGTTTGCATTTCGACAAGCGCTGGGGGCACTATAAATCTTGAAATCACTCGAATAATTAAAACGCTTGTTTTGTCTTCATGGCTCCTTTAAGCAATATTTGGCCGTTTGGGGGAAAAAATGTCTCATTCTGAACGAAGAGACACTGCTGGTGGTTTAGTTCCCTTAGTTACACTTGCTATATTGAGGGCAATGGAGTGACGTTAATGTTCGGATGAAGCAATGCGCTTTTAATTTCTCAGTGAATAAAGCATGGTTCGCATTCGGACAAGCGCTGGGGCACTATAAAACATGAAATCTCTCGATTAACACAAACTTGTGTTCTGTCTTCATGGCTCCTTTAAATAATATTTGGGCGTTTGGAGGAGAACATTTGCCATTCTGAACGAAGATACACTGCTGATGATTTAGTTTGTTTAGTTACACTTTCAGCATTGAAAAGGAATGGAGTGACGTTAATGTTTGCATGAAGCAATGCACGTTTAATTTCTCAGTGAATAAAGGATCGTTTGCATTCGGACAATCTCTGGGGGCACTATAAAACACGTAATCTGTCAAATAACACAAACTTGTGTTTTGTCTTCTTGGCTTCTTTAGGTAATATTTCGGCGTTTGGGGGGAAATGTGCCATTCTGAATGAAGGCACACCACTAATGATTTAGTTCCTTTAGTTAAACTTGCAGCATTGAGGAGCAATGGAATGATGTAATGTTCGCATGAAGCAATGCCCTTTTACCACACCTTGCATAATAACCCTGCAAATAAAATTCAAGAAAACAATGATTATGTCAGTCGAGCATGTTTTTATGAAAGTCGAAGCACCATTGCACAACCTATATTTCCTTGACTTTTCTCGAGTAAAGCTTTCACAAAGCCCAATACTTTTGTTGTCATTGAACGCTAAGGGAGAGCTTTATGAACTGCCCAAAGAGACCACACTGCAGCGTTGGCACTGATCATGGGGTCGCCAAGACTGGATTTTGAGACGGCCACAGAAAGAATGATGCTTGCTGCAGTTTCAGGAAGGCACGTTTGCTTTTCCTCTTTTGTGCCACTGAAATGCAAGCAGTGTTTTATTGTGTGACGGCCGTTGCTATTGCTTCTTGTTCTAGATACAAGGGCAACAAGGGCTTTGTTCTCTAGCTGTGTTCCATAGGAGATTTAACTGTGAATGTTCCTGAATAAAGAAGTTGGTAAAATTAGCTTTGATTCCATTGAGAAAAAAAAAGGATTCTTGCGTATAAATACACAGAGGCATAACAACTGGCCAGCTTGGCAGCACGCTAAATGTGATACCAGATGTACATGGTTCAAATTTATTCTCTTCAATGCGACTCTTTAGGGTGCGTTCAGATGGCAGGAGTATGACACCGTCTTTAAGGAAATCATATCCTCAGCTCCCACACGCCAGCCTGACCTGGAGCGCCTTCTTCACAGTCCCATTGCTTCACCGGTTTCCCGTCGGGTCAGAGCTTGTGACGGAGAGCCACAGATCTGGAGCAAGGTGATGAAGTTTGCTGCCTGCAAAACAACCCAAAATATACAGAATACAATGAGCGCGCACTGAAGGCTACTGAAAAAAAAACTGCCCGGTATGTTAGGTTTCTGGAAGAGGCATCAGTTGCACGACTAATATTTTTTGAGGGGTTGTATATGCTTCCCAAAAAATAAGAAAATTGCGAAAACAGAAAATATCTTGTATTTAAAAAAGGAATCCTTAGTTTATATATTCCACACTCATCGTATTTTATTTTTCACATTTTAAGAATCGATGGAATGTGTGCAGGTGTCGTCATAATTGGAACAAGGATTTGTGTAATTCACAACATATTTGTCTAACTGGCTTTCTGATAGCCATTACCGGTTTACAGTAGATTTTTTCAATAACATTGCAAAAGGTGAAAAACGGCCATAAGGAGGATTGGAGGATAAAGCACTCATAAGCTTTTGAGGGGTGTTGTGATCCCCCCTCCCCCAGCTACAGCCCTGAGAGGTATTAGTGAACATATACCATAGAGGCTACCGCCTAAAACTGCTTTCAACTGAAAATATACGAAATGCTCACCAAGAACGGATTCCAGCTGTGGTTCCAGCTTCCTGATCTTCTTTTGCTGGAGATCAAGCTTGCGGTTCAGCTCAGCTACGGTAGCCATGTGTGGACACTGATGCTCATGGCAGAGCACCTCCTGTGAGACAATTAAGGATGAAACAACTAATTTAACTGCCAATCATTCCAAAAGTTACCACACTGCGCTATGTAAATGACATTGGCTTTGTGAATGCTTTTACATCAAAACTACAGAACTACACCCAACTAACCCAAAATTGGTCTCGACCAATTTTTTTCACCACAGTCACGCCGTCCCTTATGAAGCGGAAACAGGAGGCGAGACTTCATGACGTCATATCCTACCAAAGCACCCGGATGCTGTTTTTCCACAAGCGGTGAAACTCTCGTGAAGTCTCACTCTGGGCGTGAGAAAATAACAAGACAAGCAAGAAATCGTTGTCGCCATCGCTCGATGTCGCGTGCAAGTGTGAACAGCAAGGGTAGTGATCACTTTCGGTTTCGTTGTGTCGCTTCGTCGCAATTGTGAACGGGCTTTAAACCTGGCATTCAGCCACTGCACGTGTACTGGCTCGTTCTTTGGCACTGAATGATACGATGCTTGCTTGCCCGAAGAGAAGTTAGCAGGATTATTCGGTGTATCCAGCTGAATGAGCACGATGCTTATTATCGATACTGGTTCAAGTGCATAGCCCGCCCCTCATCAGGAACAATTTCAAGGCAATAGCGCAAAGCTCTTTCTCACTCAAACAGCGTTATGTCACTCTGTGACCTTCATTGACATGCTTCACACTCTGAAAATGGCACACATAAATTTATTAGGTGGGCCACCTAGTGCTGTTCCACTTGTGCATTTCATCTCATCAAAGGATCCGGTGATGTTAAGTAAACTTAAGTAAACTATCTATTCTATCACCGTAAAACTAATTTATAAAGTGGTGCCAGAATAAACACTTATGGAAACGCAATGTTCAACTAAGGGTTGTCACAGTAGCCAATGTTCTCGGTAGCCACGCTTCCTTGACGCATCTCAGTTTCCGCCGCACGGGGGAATTCAGCTGCGTGTGCACAGAACAATGCTGAGGTACGTCCCCAAGGCAACCCTTTATTTTCCTGTTTCTTAGTGCACCTCAGTGCCCCGCGCGAAGGAATTCATACTTCGAAGTTTCTAGAGCTGCGTTAATCCCCGCCGTGTATTTAAAAGCCAACTCAGAAAGCCGAAAATCATTCGCGGTAGCCACGCTTCCTCGACGCATTTCAGTTTCCGCAACTAAGGGTGTCGATTATCAACTCCCATTCAATTCATGTACTGTTTCATACTTTGTTAAGGGTCTGGGTGATCTCCAGGGACTCGTCCAGATTGTCGCTCAGCATGAATGCGCCAGACTGCCCTGCAAGCACTAAAAAATTCTTGTTTGTACTTTAAGATATATACATAGTAGTAAAACATCCTGAGATGACTCGATACTTATACAGGTAAGATATGTATACGTAGTCAACTCATTTTCTATAGGTTCCCTCCAGAAGTTCAATTTTTTTCTCACCAGATTCATCAGTTGGGGCTGAGGTATCCATCGCAATGTCGCCCAAGTTGACAAAGCAGGCACCTGTAAGAGTATTCTCAAAATAATTCCAGTTACAAATCGAAACACTCACAGCTTCGTATTGTCAGTCCAAAACTGGCACTTACCCACGTCGTCTAGAGCAGGACCAGAAGTCACTATGGCTACAGTGCCCCCCCAGTAGCGGCGTAGATTCACCAGGAAATGTACTGCAATGTTGCAGACTTTCTGCGTGGCTGGTGTTTACTAAAAGCATAAAAACTGCATTTTAGACACACCAGTTGGCAAGTCCGAGCGGGCATGTTGCTGTAAACTCGGTACGAGTTTTTTTACCTGTTGGAGTAGACATCTACTGAACGCGAGAACTCGGCTGATGAAAAAACCTACCTCTGCTCGGAAGAAGCTGAACCTTCAGCTCCTGTCGTGTCCACGTGCAGCACCATCGGCTCAGGTCTCTCCTACCATTCCGTGTCCCCGGCAGAAAGAAGCTGACCTCTTTCGTCCGGCTGGCCTGGGACTTCTACCGTGATCAGCGGTGCTGGCTGCTCTGGTGTGAACTGTGGATTGTCTCGGGCATCTGAAGTGCATAAAGCAGATTGAAAAGCAGTATTTCACATTTCATGCCCGCGAAGGCTAAGTGCTCAATCTTTCAACAACATTAGCTGTGAACTACATACTCAATCTGGGCACATACAAGTGCTCCATCTTTACAAAAATTAGCTGTGAACTACGTACCGGGGCTGTGCTCTGGCTTTCCATAAACCTTCGGTCGGATGGTTGGCACTGGGTTCCATTTGAGAAGCGTCCGACCGTCTGCCCTTTTTGTTTCAAACTGAATTTCCTCAAAGTGATCCTCATAAAAGACAGCATATAAGGTGAGAATTAGCACTAGATGGCACGGGCAAAAATATATGAAGTCATTTGCTGGCACATTTACTGCCAGTAAATAAAACAAGAGGCAGCATTGCTTATTTTAGTGCTCGAATGGGGGCTAGGAGTAGTAGAATGCCTAAGAGAATTTAAATAAGGTCTTCTGTCTCTAATGAGAACTAAACATTATTGCTACACACTCTCGCTGTTATTGCAATGACTCGAAGCCAGAAAACGTCCAAACACTACATTTCCTGTGGGCCACTTTGTCAATGGCGTTTAATTCTGGTGCTTGTACGCAACGACAGGCTGAATCAGTTATGCTCCGCGCTGTCACCGCATCACTTGAACATTGCCCTTTCTCTACGAAAACAAAATGACAAATATTTGATTTCCCATTCTACAACTCATACCAGGCTACGGCAGGTCACGTATCCACTAACGGCAACTACCGCTTCATTTAGAACCCCCGAAAGTACGAAGACCTACCTTCAGGTCCTAATTATGACTGAGTGAGGCTAGAGCCAATAAATAAGCTACGCTTCTTCATCTAGTGGCTCTATGTAAGGCAACCGATATCGTAAAGGTCACGAGACAAGTTTATGTCGCAGGCCGAACCGCTCGATTTACAAAACAGCAATATATTTCCAAAGTAAGTCTTCCTAGCTGTATACGTTACACTCGTGGCTGAAAAGAACTTACCTCGCTGATCTTTGAGTACGGTGTGGGCTTTAAATCCTCGCGATTGACTATTTTCAGCCAAGCGCCGAGCCGCGCAGTGTCATTCTTCCCCAGCGGGAAGCGCAGCATGCGTTTTCCACCTTCCGGCCGGTTCGAACCGCCAAGTACAGAGCAGCACGGCATCGCTACTGTGTCTTGGGCATAAAAACGCACTCCCAACGCATCACACAGTCGCAATGAAGCCCGACAATGACAATGTATCTACGAACGCGCACACGCGGCAACACGGTGGCACCAAAATGTCGGCGCCCATGTCTGTCGCGGGGTAAACAAATGTTACGTGATGCGGGTCGGCCAATGGCCGCTGGCGGCGGCAAAAAACAATGAAAGATGATACTCTGGAAACTTCATCTAGTGGCTCTAGGAGCAGGCTTACAATGATTTGAAAAGAGCGCTGACGAACCAGCCGGTGCTTGCAGCCCCGGACTATAACAACCCTTTTGTCATTCAGTGCGACGCTACTAATCAGTGCGACGCAAGCTAATCCAAATGAGTGAGAATTATGCAGGGAGGGCTGAACAAACGCGTGCTGCGTTGCTCCTCCGGCGGCAATCTTCAGCTGCGAGCCGAGCAGCGTGGGGCCGCTTTGTTGTGGGTCCGACACGCTGCTGTTCAAGGAACGTTGCAACATCGAAGCCAACCGACCGACCTGTGAGAGGGAAAGTGCCTTCTCTTTGTGAGTGTGTAGACATCAGTTTCGCTGCCTCGGATTGGTTCGTCCTGACGTCAGCTGAGAAAAAGGGTTGGAAAGAGGGCAGACCCAACTAGATTATTTAATCTTGTGCGCGCAGGAGCGCAGAACCCCGTTCTCCTAGCCAAACGCCATGTGAATATCTCCACATAAAGATTCTTTCTTCGCCCTACGCGGCCCAATGTTTGCCCCCAAATTCCAACGGGAAATCTAGAAACGTAGATTTGGAAGACCTACTTTTTGGGAACTACATCACCGTTTTTTGGGAACTACATCACTGCATGCCGGTGCAGTGTTGTGCGGTACCCTGACAGGTGAACACACGATTTCCCTGTCAGAAGCCCGAACCTGCCACTGCCAGCAAGTTGGAGGAGTATGAATTGAAGTACTTTGCCCAGTATATTTCTGTCCGGTCTTTGTTTGGCAAACAATTTAAGCTCATGTGCAAATAATGGCTATTTGGCCGTCTCCGGCCGTACTCTCTTGGCCATCCAACATTATCTCTGGACGTCAGTGTGCCGGCCTATGTTCACAGAGCCATACTCCAGCCGTTGTGCTCCGGTTGTTCGACAGCCACCAGTGTGCGGTCGGACTACGGCCACTTTAGATTTTAGGCATAGTACTGTTACTAGCGAGGTCTGTGGACGGCCTCTGCACGGCAACCAGTTGACTGAGCCACACTGCGCAGCCGCACAAATGCCACTGCTTTGGGGCTTTTGAACCCACACAAATTCAGCCCACACAATACTGCCGGCCGTCCAGACTTCCCCGCACCCTTGCTGATTGATCAGCCTCAGCTGACAGCAAAATGCATTAATTGAACACTGCTTACAATTTGTCGTCTTACTTTTGGCCATTCCTAGTTGGTTCTTGGTTCAGAACATATTAATTTATTTGCCAGAGCTGGAATAGGTGCGTTGTCCCCTTCCCAATATGTTGCGGGGGGTCCATATGTAAAATACAGAGGGCTGGAGGGATGTCAATTTAGTGGGTTGACTTTCAAACCGATAAGAGTGCTGCTTTTAACGAATTTCTTTTATGTCAATCTTCCTGAACACTTGCATGCTATGACTGAACCAACTATTTTCAAAGCAGTTAAATGACAAGTTTTGTCGCATGAAAACCAGCACGCATGCCTTTATGCAAGAGATATATAACTTCACGAAAGAGTTAGGAACATCCTATTTAATTTGCTTCACACAAAAAGTGTATACAATTTCTGACCATGTTTCTTGAATGGTGAATCGTGTACTCAATCAACTTTCGTGATGAACTTTCAAAGGGCTGATTCTAGGAGAGATTGAACAGGTACTTCATCTAAATTGATTTATTGTTCTTTTCACCAGTTTCGTGCACACGAGTTATTAGCCCAAAAGAGCTTAACTTTCCCCTAATGTCGTACTTGGCGAAAAAAGTTGTATATGTACTGCCAATGACACCCTGAATCTGGTTGCTCACCCGTCGGCGAGGCACAGTCTTCTTACGACAATGAATGCTCTTAAATGACCTTAGGGTGGTGCAAACGGTCACCTTGTGATGTCAAGTCACTCTTTCTCCTTGTAACACTCATTACTGCTCTGCCTCGCAGAAAAAAAAAACCGGACGTATAGGGTCCTCGAAACTTGCTGTGAACGCGCAAACCGCGGCCCCGCGTCAAGGGTAAGCAGCGCAGACGCATAGTGGCGTGGAGATGGGGCTTCGTGTCATCTACGAAAGCGCCGAAGTACGCCGTGCTTGCTGTCTTGTGAAGTAGGCCTAACTATCTGCATGAATATAGTTCGTTTGAGCATGAGGACGCGGGTTTAATTCCCGGCCGCGGCGGCCGCTTTTTGGATGGGGGCGAAAAGCAAAAACGCCCGTGTGTACGAAATTTCGGCTCACCTTAAAGATTCCCAGGTGGCCAAAGTAATGCGAAGCCCTCCACGACAGCGCGCCTTACCGCCTGTGTTGCGTCGGTGCGTCATCGCGTTAATAAACCGATCAATCGATTACAGTTCGTTCGAAATCATTGATCTCTTTCGAAGTAGCACCGAGCAATTTTGGACCGCCTGGAAGCTAGAACGAGCATGTAGACCCTGATAAAAAGAGCGAGCCACAGACCATATTCGGACATGTGGACGGATAGATTCGAATATATGAAGACATATCCAGACCTATGACTTTGCTTTAGAAACCACACGCAGAAAATAAGCGTTGCGCAATGGGAATGACCATCTTTACTTCTAGAGTGCAGTCGCGTCCTGAATATGCGCCGCCACGGTATGTCCGTAGTTAGGGTCTTTGGGTATTCTAAGCCGGGAGGCCCATGTTCGCTCCCGGTAGAAGGTGCCTCATTTCAATATAGGCGAAATGCAAGAACTCGCGTTTGCTGCGCGATATGACTGCATGGTAAAGACGCTACGTTGGTTAACCGGAGCCCTACTCTGCAGCGTCTTCATAGTGAGAGTCGTTTTGGTGCGTTAAAACCAACCCCCCTTAATGAAACCAGCAATGGAATGTTTGCAACAATGCATGCGTTTGAGCGGGATCGTGGCACTGTAAAGAAGAAGCGCTCAGTTGTCGTACGCACGAACGAAACAACGCGGCACAGCGAGTTAAGGGCGTTTTCCCTCCACGGCGTCGCAGCTCGGTTAGACACTAATAGCATGCCCTTATTCACAGCGAAGCATGGATGGCTGTCTCCCGCGCTTTAGCAGACGACGCGAAGCCTCGCCTCCAAGGCTCTGTGCGCCTGCACGGCTTAGGTTCGATGAGCGGCCACGCCTTGTTCCCTGGCACTGCACGGAGCACGGTCGCACATTGTTATGTGCGCAACATGAGTGGGCGACCTTGTACATCGGCCAGTTTCCTTTCAAACGTCAGTTGCCAGACGTGCATCGGTTCACGGCGCGCAATTCTTGCCGTTCTTTGCTGAATACCGCTCCCTGAACGAACGGTGGATAACCTGGTACCTTAAAAAAAACTTAACCTTAAAAACCTTAAAAAGAACGGTTGCAAAAAGAAAAAGAGTACCCTGCGGCCGCTCGGTTGAGGTGATTCTTCTAAAGACCGCTCGCCCAAGGAAAAACATACGCTCTGAAGTCGTACGACGGCCGGTCTCCTTTACCACCGCGGTTGCCCAAAGAACACGAATAATCTGCGGCGCGAAGTTTGCTGTTTTTTTCCCTGAAGGCCACTAACCGTAGTAAAAGCGAATGCACGGGGCCGTAATTTCCGCCGGTATCTTTCGGAACAAAAACTCCCACAAGTAAACGCGGGCTATCAATGAAGGTCACTTGCCGTGCTTCGGCTGAACACCGTTTGCCGAAGGAAAACCCGGATGTCCGGACACCGTAAGTCGGCCCTTATTCGTCTGAACATCGGTCGCCGAAAGTAAACTGGATATCTGGCAGCCTTGTACCAGCCATTGGGTTTCGGAACACTGGCGGCTGGATAAATACCAAGGTGCTGCTAGCCGCATGTTGGCTGCTCAACGTGTGATCAGTGGCTACTATAACCTGGACGCTGGCCGGACATGCCGAGAATGGCCGCCGAGGTGCTGGTTTTCGCAAACATTTTATGTGGTCCCTTTGTCTAGCGGTGTCCAATGCCACCTATCTCTCCCACATTTTTGAAAAAAACATAGAGAGGGTATTCCGGTACGTGATCGCGGTAGCAACAGGTGCTTGCTGACACCTTTAAACACGAACGGCAGTTTGGAATCATGGCCTTTTCAAGCATCAAAGGGTTTACATGCACTACCACTCCCCAGGAAATGGGTATTGTTATTCTTACTCTTTCTACTTCGAGATTTTATTATCTCGAACGGAGATTCTTTCCCATTAGGGTTCGAATCGACTTCGAATTACTGAATTCGAATTACTCCATATACAGGTGCTCCAAAAATAATTAAGGAGCACGGGAGCGGTGGCCGGCGCGGGCAAAACTAGAGTTACTGTATATAGCTCCCATAGGGGAGTTATCTATGCGTAGATGCGCCGCAGATAGCGAGAGTGCCTGGGCACATCCGCCTGGCCCCTCTCGATGTTCTGACGCTCGCCTTATCGCCGGCTCAATTCTGCTACCTGGTGGACAGCGAATCTGAGGCGCCATTGAGCGGCTCTGTCTTTTGGAATCAACTGCGTCCGTGGGAGGATGTTGATTCTTGATCGCTGAAAAGGGCGCGTGCGCGGGCACTTGGTAGAAGATGCAAAAGAAGTGCGTTGTGTTGATCTCGCACTCGGGCTAGATCGCCAGAGGAAATAAAAGTTGAAGGCGTTGCGAACTGTAGCGTGACGTTGGGTCTTCTCGAGTTAATATGTTCGTGTTTGATGTATGTTTTCGACCAGGAGGCTTTCTTTTTGCGGGTCCAATAATCTGTTTCCCCATATTTTTTCTCTTTTGAGGTGGACAATTTGACGCACATAACGGACCAGCCCAGTCGATCCTTAACGTGTTAGTACTGGTGGCTGGCTGAAGTTTTAATCCATTGAACAACAGGTTCACTCATGCAAAAGGACACGGCAACGTCCATGCGAACGAAATGCCTAAACTGCCGCCGTTCGTCTTCCGGGTTGTGCCGTGGATTTTGACAGTGATCGCGACAAGCGGATCTGATGGGACACCTTTCCTGCTGCCTCATCTCAACCTGGTCTTGGAAGATGCGCCTTGGATCCACGGAGCATCGGCTGCTGTGACGTCACCGGCAGCGCGGAGACTTAAAGAGCAGCACATCATGCAACTCCTCAGAGGGCACGGCAACGTCCATGCGAACGAAATGCGTAAACTGCGACCGTTCGTCTTCCAGATTGTGCCGTGGATTTTGACAGTGATCGCGACAAGCGGATATGATGGAACGCCTTTCCTGCTGCCTCATCTCAACCTGGTTTTGGAAGATGCGCCGTGGATCAACGGAGCATCGGCCGCAGTGACGTCACCGGCAGCGCGGCTACTTAAAGAGCAGCACATCATGCAACTCCTCAGAGGGCACGGCAACGTCCATGCGAACGAAATGCCTAAACTGTCGCCGTTCGTCTTCCAGGTTGTGCCGTGGATTTTGACAGTGATCGCGACAAGCGGATCTGATGGGACGCCTTTCCTGCTGCCTCATCTCAACCTGGTCTTGGAAGATGCGCCGTGGATCAACGGAGCATCGGCCGATGTGACGTCATTGGCAGCGCGGCTACTTAAAGAGCAGCACATCATGCAACTCCTCAGAGGGCACGGCAACGTCCATGCGAACGAAATGCCTAAACTGCCGCCGTTCGTCTTCCAGGTTGTGCCGTGGATTTTGACAGTGATCGCGACAAGCGGATCTGATGGGACGCCTTTCCTGCTGCCTCATCTCAACCTGGTCTTGGAAGATGCGCCGTGGTTCCACGGAGCATCGGCTGCTGTGACGTCACCGGCAGCGCGGAGACTTAAAGAGCAGCACATCATGCAACTCCTCAGAGGGCACGGCAACGTCCAGCGAACGAAATGCGTAAACTGCGACCGTTCGTCTTCCAGATTGTGCCGTGGATTTTGACAGTGATCGCGACAAGCGGATATGATAGAACGCCTTTCCTGCTGCCTCATCTCAACCTGGTCTTGGAAGATGCGCCGTGGATCCACGGAGCATCGGCTGCTGTGACGTCACCGGCAGCGCGGAGACTTAAAGAGCAGCACATCATGCAACTCCTCAGAGGGCACGGCAACGTCCACGTGAACGAAATGCCTAAACTGCCGCCGTTCGTCTTCCAGGTTGTGCCGTGGATTTTGACAGTGATCGCGACAAGCGGATCTGATGGGACGCCTTTCCTGCTGCCTCATCTCAACCTGGTCTTGGAAGATGCGCCGTGGATCAACGGAGCATCGGCCGATGTGACGTCATTGGCAGCGCGGCTACTTAAAGAGCAGCACATCATGCAACTCCTCAGAGGGCACGGCAACGTCCATGCGAACGAAATGCCTAAACTGCCGCCGTTCGTCTTCCAGGTTGTGCCGTGGATTTTGACAGTGATCGCGACAAGCGGACCTGATGGGACGCCTTTCCTGCTGCCTCATCTCAACCTGGTCTTGGAAGATGCGCCGTGGATCCACGGAGCATCGGCTGCTGTGACGTCACCGGCAGCGCGGAGACTTAAAGAGCAGCACATCATGCAACTCCTCAGAGGGCACGGCAACGTCCATGCGAACGAAATGCGTAAACTGCGACCGTTCGTCTTCCAGATTGTGCCGTGGATTTTGACAGTGATCGCGACAAGCGGATATGATGGAACGCCTTTCCTGCTGCCTCATCTCAACCTGGTCTTGGAAGATGCGCCGTGGATCAATGGAGCATCGGCCGCAGTGACGTCACCGGCAGCGCGGCTACTTAAAGAGCAGCACATCATGCAACTCCTCAGAGGGCACGGCAACGTCCATGCGAACGAAATGCCTAAACTGCCGCAGTTCGTCTTCCAGGTTGTGCCGTGGATTTTGACAGTGATCGCGACAAGCGGATCTGATGGGACGCCTTTCCTGCTGCCTCATCTCAACCTGGTCTTGGAAGATGCGCCGTGGATCCACGGAGCATCGGCTGCTGTGACGTCACCGGCAGCGCGGAGACTTAAAGAGCAGCACATCATGCAACTCCTCAGAGGGCACGGCAACGTCCATGCGAACGAAATGCGTAAACTGCGACCGTTCGTCTTCCATTTTGTGCCGTGGATTTTGACAGTGATCGCGACAAGCGGATCTGATGGGACGCCTTTCCTGCTGCCTCATCTCAACCTGGTCTTGGAAGATGCGCCGTGGATCCACGGAGCGTCGGCCGATGTGACGTCATTGGCAGCGCGGCTACTTAAAGAGCAGCACATCATGCAACTCCTCAGAGGGCACGGCAACGTCCATGCGAACGAAATGCCTAAACTGCCGCCGTTCGTCTTCCAGGTTGTGCCGTGGATTTTGACAGTGATCGCGACAAGCGGATCTGATGGGACGCCTTTCCTGCTGCCTCATCTCAACCTGGTCTTGGAAGATGCGCCGTGGATCAACGGAGCGTCGGCCGATGTGACGTCATTGGCAGCGCGGCTACTTAAAGAGCAGCACATCATGCAACACCTCAGAGGGCACGGCAACGTCCATGCGAACGAAATGGCTAAACTGCCGCCGTTCGTCTTCCAGGTTGGTTTCCAAACTACTCTTGTCACTTACCGTAGTGATAATAGATTTTTGTTTGTCCGGCCGTGACCTCATAGATGTTCCTTGATTCTTGTTGATTGCTGGTCTGTATTGCCGCGGTTGTTGATGGCGGGGGATGTTGAAGAAAATCCCGGCCCTACTGCGGCACAGCAGCTGCAGACTATTCCGGAAAATCAGGCAGCATTTGACCGTCGGTTGACTGGCATTCATGATCAATTAGCCCAGATACAGACGAATACCGATGGATTGACTGGCTTAGTTGCTTCAGTCCAAGAACTGAACGCAAAAATTGAAGTTCTGGAACATACTGTAAAAGCACAGGCAGAAAAGCTAACTGAATTTGAAAACAGAAGTAGACGAAATAACCTCTTGGCTTTTGGCGTAGAGGAAGGTAGCCCGGAATCGGAGTCAGACTTAAGTTTCTTGAAAGTTGAAACAATAGAAAGAATTCATCGATTAGGCAAGAAACGGTCGGGGTATATTAGACCAGTCATAATGAGGTTCTACGATGGCAAAGAAAAAGAGAATATACTCCAAAACTGCAGCAAACGAAAGGAAACTTCTATTAGCGTAAGCAACGATTATTCGAAGGAGACGGTCGAGGTGCGTAAAAAGTTGTGGGCCAGCGCAGCTGCGGCAAGGGCCAGCGGAAAGAAGGTATCGCTACTTCATGACAAATTGAAGATAGGCGACAGCTTATATACTTGGGACCACAGCCGAGATGAACGCCAACCATGTCGTAAAGAGCGGTATGCTAAAGGACCGTCAGCAGCAATACACAACTCTGAGAGCGTTAGCGGCGCCCCGGTGGAAGGGGCAGTGGATGCACCATCATATGCATAGCTAGTGATTCTCCTGCTCAATGCTCGCAGTCTTGTTAATAAGGTAACCGAACTCGAACATTTATTGTTGTCGCGATCTCCCTATGTGGTGATCGTAACAGAAACATGGCTAGACAACGATATTTCGAATGATGTGGTTGTTCCTCCTGGGTACAGAATGTTTCGCTGGGACAGAAATTCCCGTGGTGGAGGCGTTGCAATGGTCGTCAAAAAATTTATCTCGGCAGTTTTAATTAAATGCGATTTATCAGAATTTGTATGGTGTAAAGTTACGTACGCGAACACCAATTACCTTATCGGAGCCGTATACAGACCACATGCCACTTCGCCCGAGTTTCTGGAAGACCTTCAGGCTTTTTTGAGCTCAAATGTAAATGATACAACGAAATTAGTGCTGGCCGGGGACTTTAACCTACCAAACATGGACTGGATTTCTTTGTCGACCGGTAACAAGAACGCTGCTAGTAGCGAAAAGTTATTTGAAATAATGATCAACCATAACCTAACCCAAATTGTTCAACAGGACACTAGAGTAACATCGGGTTCTCAGTCACTGCTGGACCTGGTATTCCTTTGGGGCACTGTGGAGGACTTCAGTGTCACGGTCGAAGAAGGCATATCTGACCACAAACTGATTTCGGTTGAGATTCTATGTGGTACTAAACCTGGCAAACGACCCTTCGTTCGGGTGCCTGTTAGTGACTACGGCCGGGCAGATGCCACGTCAATTTTAGACTTTTTGGAAACTGCTTTTGATGATTTCAAGCAAGCATCTGAAAGCGAGCCAGTTGATTGTTTGTGGCAGAAATTCAAATCAATAATAAACAGCTGTATAGACAGGTTTGTTCCCATTCGATTAAAAAAAACAAAAAAGACTAATCCCTGGATCACTAAAGATATTATCCACGCTAAAGGCAAAATAAAGAGATTACGCAAAAGACAAGGCCCCTCTGAGCAGATTTCACAACTACGAGCAGCATTAAAAATCCAAATCGCTACGTCAAAAAAATGGTTCTTCAATGAAACGCTTTCTGCTTTCTTGCGCACTTCGCCTAGAAAATGTTGGCTGTACTTGAGCGACCGGAAAGAAGCGATTGAACATATCGCGGTTGGCCCTGATGTTGTAACTCAGAAACAAGATATAGCTAATGGTTTCAATCGCTTTTTTTCTTACCTGTATTTACAAAGACGGCATTCACGGATGAAGATAAGGGAACGGCCCATACTTGCACATGCGCCATGGATCCAGTTTCATTTGATCAAGCGGGCGTGTTTCAGCAGGTACTTAATTTGAACGAAAATAAGGCTAATGGACCGGATGGAATACCAACTGTGTTTTTCAGGCGGTATGCGGAGTGGATGTCGTTTTATTTAGTCATTATCTTCGAAAAATCACTCGTGACAAATTCGCTTCCAAAAGACTGGCTGAGCGCCATTGTGAAACCGGTATTTAAAGGTGGAGATAGGACGCTTTTCACCAACTACAGGCCAGTGTCTCTTACGTGTGTTGGCTGTCACGTTTTTGAACACGTCATTACCAAAAACATGGCTATTTTCTTGGAGACAAATGGGCTGATATGTAGGCAACAGCAAGGGTTCAGGCAAGGGCTTTCCACGCTATCCCAACTGGTTGAAACTCTCCACGATTTTGCCGCTGCTGTAGATAACAAGGAACAAGTCGACGTGATATACATAGACTTTGCAAAAGCCTTCGATAAGGTCTCGCACCATACATTGCTCTTCAAGCTCAAACAAACAGGCGTAAACGAAAATATCTTAAAGTGGATTGAGGCATACTAATGAACCGCAAACATTTGGCGCGAATTGTTGGGTTTGAGTCTGAATCTCTTGATGTTTATTCCGGTGTGCCACAAGGTTCCGTGTTGGGTCCATTGCTGTTCTTGGTGTATATAAACGATTTTGTTGATGTTGTTAACCCTCCTGTAAAAATTAAATTGTGCGCTGATGATTGTTTATTATATGCCCCACTGACGTGTGCGAATGACCAAAATGTAATTAATGATTGCCTCGGTGATTTTCAAACATGGTGCGATAAATGGGAGATGAAAATAAATCATTCTAAGACAACACATACGCACATAACTAACAAGAAACACGTTTTACCATTTACCTACAGCATTGAACCTAATTATTTACCGCAGGTGTGTGCATTGAAATATTTGGGAGTGCATATTACGAATGACTTGAAATGGCGTACACATGTCGAGAAAGTATGCTGTGCCTCTTACAGAAAACTGCGTTTCTTGAGTGCTAAATTACCGAATACTACGAACGACGTCAAGCTGCTTGCATATAAAACATTTTTGCGTCCTGTTTTAGAATATGCTTGTGCTGCCTGGAGCCCCCACCAAAAGAATTTAATAGGTAAACTGGAACGAATTCAGAGACTTTCCGCACGATTTATATGTTCGAAGTATAAAAGGACGGATTCGGTTACAGAGATGTTAAAACTAAGCGGTTTGGAATCTCTAGAAACCAGGTGACAAAAGCAGCACTTAAAAGTATTTTTTTCAGATATTGCAAGTTCAAATAAAAATAGATAAAAGAATTTACGTACACCCCCCGAATAAGCTCAGCAGCCGGATCAACCATGACGCGGCAGTTCACGCCTTCGGTGCTCACACGGACGTCTTTCGTAAATCTTTTTTTCCCGATGTCATAGAAGCATGGAACAAATTTCCGCGACATATTGTTGAAAGTTCTGACGTTAAGAAATTTGAATGTGCTCTTGATATTTAATTCGCCAATCAATGAATATGCTATTTTGTTATTGTTCGGAGTTGCTGAAAGTGTCAATGTGTGCATTTGCTTTTCATATCTTATGGTTCCCTTTCTGTAATGACCGTCAAGTGAGGGTTGACAGTATAAATAAATAAATAAAATAAAAAACCATAAAGCTTTTTCGAACTGATGGCACCACTAACTATACTGTAGTTACCACGGAAGAGTCAGTCTGTTCGGTCTAGTTTGGTAAATGGTCAGATGGGAGGGTGCAATGCGTGGGGAGGCGTGTTTTTAAAGGCTGTACAAAGATTTTGTTACTGGTGAGAGAGAGAGAGCGCGGAACAGTCGACCGTCATATTGCCAACCAAAATTTTGTTGTTCAAAAAACAAAATTGTATTGGTCGACTCTTCTTACGGTGGAGAAATTAGTGCATAATCGTATACAAAGGCACGATTCCTGGAAGCATAGTAGCCTAGTAGCCTAGTAACCTAGTATCCTAGTAAAAATGCAACCTCATAAAAAAATGCAACGTATTTCATTAAACTCACACGGTGAAAAATATTACACCATATCCCCTTGGGGAACCGTGATTAGGATGCGAAGCATCATGGGGGTTCCGTGTGGTTCCATTGTGTTGCCGTTATGTTGAGTGATCTGGTGTTTAGTAGCGCCAGAGGGAATTCTGCGTCCGGGTCCACACTGGTGGCAAAGGCACGCAAGTAGTGTTGTGTGACAGTGAGTAGGCGGTGGTTCTCGAGGCGCCAAAACTCGTCAGTCATGTTCTTGTCGATGTTGTCGTCTCTGTGGTAGAATCGGTAGTCTCCGTCACGTTGGTGAGGTAAAGGGTGTTGACGTTTGTGCACCGGCTGAGAGCAACGTACACGCCCTCCTCTTCGCAGCTTTGTCTTCTTCTCTTTCTTCTTCTTCAGTGGTTCCCTACGGGAAGATGACGATGGTGGTTGCACCCGGAGGTATCTCGTGATGGATTTTTTGTTTGGCCAATCGCTAGGGGCATCCTGCCACAATTATCATCAGAGGCGCGGCGGACGGGGCACGGACAAGTGACATCCTCCCGTGCAAGAGGTGCTCCGAATCTAAAAATATGCTTCCGCTGCCTCATTCGGCTGATGCATGCAGGACTGGCGGTAATAAAGGTTTATTACACCTTGCTTTTCGTGAAGAACAGGCATGTAAGTATTATATCGTATCATTTAGTGATGACCTGCCTACACATAATTACCATCTGTCAATAAAAGTACAACAAAAAGTCAACAAGAGCTCCACACTGAAAAACTCATCATGCACGCCACAACAAACATGTTGTTCAGGCTATGATCTCTAAAATAAATCTGCCTTATATTTGGGTTGATTTTCTGTTCAATCAATTAGAACTGAAGAAAATGTCAATAGAAATTAAACACCGTTTTTCCACGATAAAGTGATCTGATGCGAAATCATTAAAACAGTAGAAGGACCTGGGACTTCTGACGGCCGCTGTCAATTCCCATTCAGTCCTTGTGTGGGAGTTTTGCGAGGGTCTATGTTGAGGTCGCGGCTAAGTCGGAAGTGGTGATTCGCTCGTGAGCCATGAAGGCAGCAGGCATTATCATTCTCGAATCACATAAGTGATTATGCGCTCCTGTGCTGAACCGTCACGCTAGGTGACCTTAACGCTAAGCTTAACGACATGTCAAACTACGTTAAACTTCAACACAATCTGCGTAACAAGGGCACTCTTTGATATGTTCCTTGTAACAAGGGCACTCTTTGATATGTTCCTTCGGCATAAAGATGAGATATGGCATAATATATATGGACTTTTTCCAAACTCATATTTCCTCCTACATCTTATGTGCACCCTATTTCGAATTCATTACCTAATCTTAACCGATAAGAAGTCTACTGGCTTTAGTAAATATCTGAATTTATATTTAGAAATTGTTTCTGGTTCATATCAAGGCGAAACATCCAATATACGGCAGGAAAGAGCAGCTACCATGCGGACGTGCCAAATCTTCGTTTTCTTCTCGATGTAGCTGCTATTGGTGTGCTTCACAGTCCGACCGCCGCCGCAGCCCTGCGATCCATCGCAAGTTTGGTGGTGCTCGCCCCTGCGCAGAACCGCGCTGCAGCCCGACCAACGTTGCCCGGTCACATCGCCGGAAACCCGTTGGATATTTACACCCCTTCCTGAGGTTTCAGCACCGGCATCGTCCCAGACATCATCGGATCACCTACCTTTAGGAACCCAACTTTCTTCGTTCCGCATTAGTGGGCAAGAAAGAGCAGCTACCATGCGTACGTGCCAAATGTTCGTTTTCGTCTCTATGCAGTTCAGTTCCAGGCCTGCTTTGCATTGTAAACGCACCGGCAATACTTGCTTGCTGCTCTTTCTTTGTCCCACCATCATTCAAGGAACTCATGAAAACGCTTCGCGACTTGCCAGAGGTTAGAAAGTCAAGATATGTTAACAAAAGAGTTCGATGCGCTAAAAACACAGAATGAAATGCTAATCAGGAAAATCGCAGAGCTTGAAACGAAAATTGATAAACTCGTAGGATTACCACCGTCAGCGCCACATGTTGAAAGTGAAGAAATGCTTACGCAAAGTAACCAACTTGCAGATGCGATGCGAAAGGTTTTCAGAACACAGGATGACATTGAAAATCGCTCCCGCAGGAATAATCTTCTGTTTTTTGGTGTGGAAGGAGAGGAAAAAGAGACATGGGATGAATCAGAGGCCAAGGTTATTTCGCTTTGCACTGAAAAATTGCAGGTTACAGTGACGCCGTCATCAATAGAAAGGGCTCACAGAATGGGCAAGCCTAAAGATGATAATCCCAGACCAATAATTGTGAAGTTCGCTCTTTTTAAGGACAAGCAACGAGTGCTCTCTGCAGCGTCAAAATTGAAAGGTACTAAAATTTCAATAAGTGAAGATTGTTCTAGAAACATCTGACAAGAAAGAGAAAAGCTCATCGCTTTTGCACGGGAACGCGGTGCCAAAATTAAACTTCGGTACAATAAGCTCACGCCGGATGGCAAGACCTACTCGTACGATAGCACCAGTGATTCGGTTCGTGAATGCGCTCAATAGCAGCCAACACATACGACGTCTCACCGAAATAATGCTTCATTCGATAACCTGTCTTTTCTTCTTGTGAACTGCCGCAGCTTGAAAAACAAAACCAGTGAATTTCAAAGCTTGCTCAGCATCACGCAACCGGATATTATTATTGGAACAGAATCCTGGGCAGATGGTGAAATTTTAAATAATTAAGTGTTTCCTTCGGGGTATACCAGCTACCGGAAAGATCGCAATACGCGAGGTGGTGGCGTGTTTATTATAATACGCGATACTGTACAGAGTATTCCGGTCCGTGGTGATGACGATTCTTCCGAATCTGTGTGGTGCAGAGTAATATTTCCGGACGGACGGAATATTATCGTCGGTTCTTTTTATCGACCCCCTGGTTGTGTCAGCACAGCCCCCATTCTTAGTTTATCGAGATCTCTTTCTGCCCTTTCGTCAGATATTGTCATTCTTGGTGGTGATTTTAACACGTTACCTGGAATGATGCACTTCCAGTAGAAAATAGTCGAAGCGCAATTCACGCTGCATTTTTTTAAATTATTCGTGCATATGGGCTTTTCCAGTCGGTAAATTTTCCTACTAGGATTACAGCCTCGGGAAGTAATGTACTGGATCTAATATTCAGCAACCAAAATGATTTTGTTCAGTCGGTTATACCATTACCAGGAATTAGCGATCATGAAGTTGTAAGTGGTACATTATTATGCAAGCGGGTCAAAAATAGTAGGCCATGTCCACGAAAAATTTATTTATATGACAAGAGCAATTACGATTCCTTGAGCGCAGAATTGAGTTCTTTCTTGTCGTCCTTTGTGGACTACAGCCAATACCTCGACATAGAGAGCTTATGGACCACACTTAAGGATAAAACAATTTCATTAACAAATAAGTTTGTCCCATTAAAAAGACAGAAAAAGCGCGTCGACAAACCTTGGATGACAAAAGAGTTAGGTACGTCCATAAAAAGAAAGGCTAGAATGTACAAGACATTTAAACGAACAAAAAGCCCCGGCCTATACGCCAAACTAAAGGAATTTAGTATGCAGCTTAAAAACGACCTGAAGCTTTCAAAACGCCGATATTTATAATCCCCTGCTGATAGAATGAAGAAAAACCCCAAAGAAGTATGGCGTTATATCAAAAATAACAAGAAGGACCCTGTTGGCATTCCTGCTATCACGGATAACGGCAAATTACTGGAAGTTAATTTTACTAAAGCCGAGTGCTATAACGCATATTTTTATTCAATGTTGTCACCTCAAAATCCCACTTTTGTGTCTCATTCGCTTCCACAATTGCCAGATATGCATGACATTGCTATTACTGAGCAGGGTGTGACGTCATTACTCCGTAATCTTAATCCATACTCCGCGTATGGCCCTGATGGTATCTCAAACAACATTTTAAAGCGCTGCGCAGCCGCAGTAGCTCCTTTCTTAGTTTTAATTTTCAATGGGTCACTCCAAACTGAAATGCTACCTCGTGATTGGAAAAGCGCAAATGTCACACCCATGCACAAAGCTGGGGACCGGAATCAAGTATGCAATTATAGACCAGTATCTTTAACGTCAGTCTGCTGTAAGACACTTGAGCATATTTTGTACTCGTCTATCATAAAACATCTTGAGGGAAATCATTTCTTTTCGCCAGCTCAGCATGGCTTTCGCTCTGGTTTATCGTGTGTCACACAATTAACTGAGTTCATTTATGATGTTGCCTTCTCTTTCGACCAGGGCCTGCAAGTAGACGCAGTATTTTTAGATTTTAAAAAGGCGTTTGACGTAGTGCCACACAACCTCTTGTTGCATAAGTTATCACTTTTAGGAATCCCTAGTCGTCTTCGTGGTTGGTTAAAAAAGTATCTTATTGCACGGGAACAACGGGTAGTCATAAGTGGCACTTCATCATCACCAGTTAAAGTTCTGTCTGTCGTGCCCCAGGGATCAGTTCTTGGCCGGCTGCTGTTTTTTGTTTTTGTGAATGATCTACCCAATGGTATCCGGTCAAATATCAGATTGTACGCCGATGACTGCGTCTTGTACTACCCTGTCAAGAGTGACAGTGATTCACATGTATTACAATCAGATTTCCTCAAAGTATCAGAATGGTGTGCGCAATGGCAGATGAATTTAAACATAGCTAAATGCTCCCATGTAACATTTAATAATAAGAAAAAACCACTGCAGTGTAAGTATCTTTTAAACAATAATGTATTACAAAGTGTACAACAAATGAAATATCTAGGTGTAACGTTGAACTCTAAATTAGATTGGACAGACCATATTCATGCAAAAGCTGCAAAAGCTTCTCGGCTCTTGTACTTTTTTCAGAGAAATTTCAAACATTCCCCTCAATCAATAAAAGAAACACTTTATTTCACCAACATTAGGCCTATTTTGGAATACGCGTGCGCAGTGTGGGACCCATATACGGAAGTGTTGAAAGAACAGCTGGAAAAAGGGTACAGAAGCGTGCAGCCAGATTTGTTACAGAGAACTTCAACTTCAATGTGAGAAGCTCTGTCATCCGAGATAACTTAGGGTGGCAAACATTATGCTCGCGTAGAAAAATTTGTAGATTAAAGCTTCTCCATAACATTAAGATAGGGTCAACTGGAATTAACAAAAACACTTACCTAAAAACGCCGAATTACGTGTCCGCACGAAGAGACAAGTTAGAAAAAATTAAACCGTTCCAGTGCCGCATCAATGTACTTAAGTATTCCTTCTTTCCCAATACAATTAACGATTGGAACGTGCTCCCGAATAAAATTGTGCGCTCACCAAATGTTTTTACTGCTCTTGAAAGTGTTTCCTGAATGCTAACATTTGATTTACTGCTTTTGACCGTATATTGTTGCTTTGTTCTGAATTAGGTTCTGTTGCTATGTTCTGCTGCGTTCTGATTACAGAGACAAACCTGTATTGCCATTATATAGCTTGCATTTCTATGATTACTTGTTGTTTTTGTGATTATTAATTAACCGCCCTACAAAAATGCCCAACGGGCGCTGTAGGTATTTGGAATAAATAAAAAAAACTAAATGTTCACCATTTTTTTCGACTGTGTGTATGTCATACAACTTTTGCTCTTAGGGGTGATGTCGAAATGAACCCTGGGCCTCCAAAAGAGGATCCTGGTTAAGGAACCAACGACCTCCTTTCTTTCATGAAAAAACTTGACGTTAAAATGTACAAAAATTACGCAGAAGTTTTCTTACAAGCAAATACAGTAAGGAAAATTCAGGTAAACCTTCAGGAACAAAGGATTAACATAAACAAACGGTTGACCGCTGTGGAACAAAAATTGGCAGCGTGTGAAAACTCTGCCAAGGTAGAAATTGCAAGAGCGGTAACTGAAGTTGTAGTTAAGGAAACCACCAGCATTCATAGCCGTTTAGATGAATTCGAGGACTGGTCAAAGGCAATACAACTTGATCTTTTATGGTTTTGCTGATGACCAGATGGAAACGTGAGCTGATTCAGAACTAAAGGTCCGCGACATAATTGTCAGCCCTCAAGATGGAATAGTCGAAGCCGTATGTCGCGTGCACAGACATGGGCAGTTTTCTCCAAACAAATGCTGTCCGATAACAGCGAAGATTACCAGTTTTAAAACAAAAAGTGAATTTTTTTCTTCAAAAGCTCAACTGAAAACGGCTGGTATCACTGTAGGGGAAGATATCCGCATTTCTACCCGCACTGCCCGCCAGAAACTTATCGAGTTAGCGGCGAACAATTTTCTGTCCGCTACAACAAACTAATTATAAAACAGAAGGCCTATATGTACAACAGAAATAGGATTTACCCCTGCGAAAGACATGGACAGTGAAAAGGACGGGACGGGTGCTACCCGTCCTTTTCACCGTCCATGTCTTTCGCTGCGCTAAATAATATTTCTGTAATATGAACTAACTCACCCAGCAACACGTCTTACTGAAGTACCTATATGTACAACCCATCTACTAACACTGTCTGCGAGATCGAGTCCGGGATTAACGCTAATGAATCATCGTTGCGCTCTTTCAACGCCGCCATTTCATCTTCTGTTTCCGCCACAGCCCCCGCATAGCTAAATTCGGACTCTTACCGCACTGCAATCGATATCAACCTGCTCTTTTCCAGCATCCGTAGTGTTGTAAATAAACGCGATGACCTATCTGCCCTTATCGATACGTGCAATGCCGACATTGGGATTTTACCTGAAACCTGGCTATCATCAAAAATATCTAACCAAGAAGTATAAGAATGTCAGCAACATTACCGCATGTATCGTTGCGACCGGGGTACTAGATTAGGTGGCGGTGTGCTAATCGCAGTGGCCGATAGGCTCAATGCGTTTCACGTTGCGTTTTTCTCTGGCTTAGAAGCAGTATGCGCAGGCTTTAGAATAAACCACCGAGATGTCATTTTTTGCACCTTTTATAGGCCACCGAGTGCCTCTTCAACGGTTTGCAACACAACTTCACGAGTTACTTAATTCTATTGTAACAAGGTTTCCAGACTCACCTATTTTCTTTTTAGGGGATATCAGTTACCATAACATAAACTGGTCTGGTACTGTGCCAACTGTATCTGGCTCTTCCTTTGATGGCAAGGTTTTCCTAAACGTGTGTTTCGATTTCCATCTTACTCAGCTCGTTACTCAGCCTACTCGAATTACTTCACCTAGCGCTAACATCCTCGACAAGTTTTAACGACCGCTCCCGACCTTGTATATTTATTCAGTTCTTTGCCAGGTCTTAGTGATCAGTGTTTTATTCATTTCAAGCTTAAAGAAAACATTACTCGTTCAAACCGCAAACAAAAACACATCTGAGACTAGAGGAAAGCCGATTTCGGAACAATAAACACACAACGTGAAGCCTTTATAGACGAATTTATGCCGGAATTTGACGCTCGACGCGCACAAGAGAGTTAATGAGTTAGCACAAAAATACATACGTCTCCGAATCGTTCGCTGTAACCATCGGTCACCGTGGTTGAATGTATCTCTAAAACGTATCTTGAACAAAAAAGCGGCTGTTCCGGCAAGCTAATAAACGCAACACGAGTAATAGCGGGTGTGCACATCATGAGATTGCCGCACTGTTAAATAAAATCACCATCTTCCCGCAGCAGAACCCTGAGTAGTATGCGAAGCAGCCATGGGGTCGACTGAAGTTACCATTAGTTTTCAGTTCGTCGTTTCCGCTGACGTTCAGCTTCGCCTGCCTTCGTTGTATCAGTAGCTTCTTGAAGTAGCTGGAATGAGTGTAGGCCATAAAACGGGTTTCTTAGCACATGCTCCCGTGTCGGTTTGTAGCCCAGTGGGAAGAGCGCCACATACCTCCTGTTGCGGCCAGAGAGTCGTAGGATCGAAATCGGGTGCCGCCTAACTACTTCTTTTTATAGTGGGCTGCGCTGACGTCAGCCCGAACGCTGACTGGGCTGAAGAGACGCGCATGCGCAGTAGAGTGCGGACGCCGAACGACAAGGAAGGGAGGGACCGAGCCCCGAGCATGAGATGCTCCGCATCTAAAATTTTATCAAAAACGCTTAATGCGTTTATTGTTACACGACTCTGCCACCTCTTTTTTCTGATAATATTAAAAAATTGGGAAAGTAAGGGCTCTGAATATAACACTCTATCGTTAAGGGATGTAGATGGTGCTGTTGTTCTACCTGATAAATTGGTGTTCTGTACTTAATGATGTGTTTTCTCAATCATTTCGGAATAACGACCTTTTACCTTGCACTTTACCTGAACTTGTTAAAAAGAACTTCTCGGCAATGGCTCCCTTGATTATTGATTACGATGGTGTCGCGAAGTTGACCCCTAATTTAAAAATTTCGTGTTATTCAGGAATAGATGACATCAATTCAAAGTTCTTGAAACATACTGAAGTGTACGAATCTATAATTATAGCAATATGTTTTCGCAGTCTCTTTTGTCGTGTCCTCTGCCTAAAGATTCTAAAGTCCGCAAAGTGGTTCCATTGTTAAACTCTGGCGACATGCATTCACCTCTAAATGACCGTCCTATTTCTGTAAGAAGTGTTCCATGTGAGATTCTAGAGCATATAATACACTCCGTGCTTATTACCTTTCTACAAACAAATTCATTCTTTTCATCCAGTCAGCACAGCTTTCGTAAATCATTTTCTTGTGATACCCAGCTTATTTCATTTACGAATGACATTTGTGCGTCCTTAGATAATGGATTTCATATTGACACCATCTTCTTAGACTTTTCTAAAGCATTTGATCTTGTTTCTCACCAATTACTTTGTCATAAATTAAGTGCCCTCAACATTCACATTATTATTATCTTGTGGATTGAAAACTTTTTGTCCAACCGAACACAATTTGTCTCTGCTAACAATTTTGATTCAGCGCTTTGTCCTGCCACCTCCAGAGTTCCGCAAGGCTCTGTTCTCAGAACTTTGCTTTTTCTGATGTATATTAATGACTTGCCTAACTCCGTAACATCCTCATTAAGGTTATTCGCTGATGATTGTGCCATTGACTTTGTAAAACTATCAAATTCTGATACTATAACATTACAGTATGACCTAAATATGATTTCTACCTGGTGTGATACGTGGAAGACGCATCTTAACAGACAAAAGTGCAAAGTGATGAGAATTTGCCGCAGTACTGCTCCGCCTAACTTACACAATTATCGCATTATGGATTCAGCACTCGAAGAGGTCACCTCTTATGAATACTTAGACGTCTATATAACATTTAACCATATCACTAACTCACATCACCATATCACTAACAATGCTAGCCGCATGCTTGGTTACCTCCATCGCAATTTCTGAATGACCCCAGTTACCGCAAAGCTACTTCTCTACATTACACTAATACGCTCTAAGCTTGAATATGCCGCTTCTCTCTGTGACCCTGGAGTAGAATATCTAACAAATGCAATAAAATCTGTTCAAAATCGTAGTGTACGTTTTAATCTTGCTATCTACTCTCGGAGCAAGTGTAACATCATGAAGGCAACCTTAAACCTTCGTCTCCCCTCACGCCGTACGGAAGTAGCACGATTAGTACTACTGCACAAAATTTACTATTACAATCCGGAATTACGAAGTTAACATTTCTTTGCACCTTCATATATATCGTGTCGAACTGATCACCTCCATAAATTGTTCGTTCCGCATTGCCACTAAAATTTATTTTTCTGCTCTTGTAGTCCAAAAACCCCCACTGCATTAACCACCTCCCCGCCTGAATTGCTAGCATAACCGATTTGTCTGCCTTTAAAATGCTATAAAAATACTTTCTTTATTGCGCGTTTTTTTTTTGTTTTTGTTTTTTCTCGACTTTTCCTGTTTTTTGATATCCTTTCCTGTGTTTGCATTATGTATTAACTCCACTCCCTTCTGTAGCGCCTTCGGGCCTTCAAAGTAATATAAATTAAATGAAATCTTTGATGTTCAGCTCAACGGCGTGTAAAGTGAAGTCAGGCAGCTAGGTCAGGCTGCCAGCTGCGGTTTGCGATGCTAGAAGGACCTGCGTCCCTTAGGCACTTAGCCCTTCAGTCGAACAACGATAGGAGAAGTCAGACCGCTGCATACGTACTGCAATATTGCCCACGCGTCTTTTTCTTCACTGTTAATTCGCACGGTTTGTTGGCCACCAGACCGAACACCATTCACAACTTCATGTTTCTACACTACAAATCTGTATTCGAGTCTTTTCACTGAACCAGCAAGACGACCCGGCGCGGTGGCTCAGTGGCTAAGGGGTTGCGCTGCTGAGCACGGTGCCACGGGCTCGTTTCCCAGCCGCGGCAGCAGCTTTTTTGATAGAGTGAAACGCAAAAACGCCCGTGTGCACGAGATTTCGCGCAAGTTGAAGATCCCCAGGTGGTCAAAATTAATATGGAGCCCTCCACAACGTCGCGCTTCATCGCCTGCGTTGCGTCGGAGCGTTAAGCCCTACAATCATACATTCGCCAACCAGCGTTACGCGTGCATGTTGTAGCAGTGTACTATCGCCAGGCGGAGCCTAATGCTTTCGCAATGAAAGCACGTATGGATGCCTGAGAGATAGCGTTCTGCGTGTAGTAGGGGTTATAGTGGAGGTTCGCAACATCCTGGTGCCATGTGCTGTTCAGAGGAGCCGGCTTTTCACTCACACAGGGAAAAAATAGTTTTTATTTGTGCAAGCTAGTACAGCTGTCAACGCCACCTCATTCCCTCACCTGGGCAGCAGGCCGTCATTGATACTCCTGGCACCTTTTACGCATTTACCGCGTTCATCATCATTTCTTCTGATGACACCTTTCGCTTTAACCTTTTTTCGTACACCTATGCATAAATAATATTTGTATGACAAAATTCTTTTAACAAAAAAACCTGCGTCACTCACTGATGGAATGCTACTACCTTAGCGCCATTGGCCTTTTTAACCCTTGGTCACAAAACCTCACCAACCGCAATCTCCCTGCTATTGTATCTTGCCCTCCACTTCGGCAGAGAACAGTACCTCGAGGTTTTTTGCCCTTTTGAAACGACGAAAGTTTGGCGCCAAAAAACCCTCCGAGCCCATGACGAGTTGTGCTCTTGTTTCGGCATTTTGGCTGGGCACGTAGATGTATATACGCTGGTGCCACGTCCTCTTGAAAAGTCTTAGACATCAAGTGTAACCCGCCGGGTGACATGAGGGCATCTTTTTTTTGCATGGCAATAAATGGTGCCGCAAGACGTACTATGGTAAACGGCGACCCGACACATATTCCATCCCCCAAATTTTATGCTTTGATAGTTTTCGAATGAGAGCAGCAGCTATGCCCACTAGATGTCAGCGAGTGCTATGCTTATACATTATTTACTGTTTTTATTTTCAAACAGAAACGTGTTTGGCAACAAAGTACAAGCAGTAGCGTCAAGCCACAAAGCGTGGAATTTGTTTTCAACTGAGAACATCGTGTTAGCTAAGGGAAGCAACAGCAAAGTGGTTTCGTTCGTGTTGGCTGATTATGCTTTTATTTTCTCGTGAAGAAAACAAAATACTTAAATAGCAGACAGCACCATCTAACCATGTGGTGTTTATTCTCTTCTACAATGCTCAGCTACAGTCCTCCGTAAACACGACATGAATTGCTTCTCCCGTTCCACAGATGTCATCAAATGCCCAAGTGCAGTCTTCTGGTACAGTTATTTGACCGCGTTCTCCCAATTTTCGTTTGACGCGTAAATCGCACTGGTCGTATTGGTAAAACTTTGCTGAAAAAAAACAAGGTAGTGTGAATCTTTTTTTACAAAATAGATCTTCAAGTTTAAGTTGAAGCCCTACTGTGTTTCTTTGCATGAACATTACATAAAAAACTCTTTACCTCTACCCCGCGAAAGGCACGGGCTTCTTGACAAGCCACTAAGGCTGCAAGCACAAACCGTGCTACACATGCAACTTGATCTCCGTCGAAGGTGGCTGAGTGGTTGTAGCAGCACATATATCAGAGGTATATTGGCCAAACATACCCCCGGATATCACCGAAGCTGTATACCTTTACCAGAGCAGCAAACCTCATCCTGTATACTGAAAATAGCCAGAGCATTCTGCTCAACGTGCCATGGTTGATTTTGTCTAAGAGGGCGAAACTACGTGTCCCCGTTTGCGGGAGCTTTTCTTTGGGGTATTTCTTACGTCAAATAACCCAAAAATGAGGGTGACCGTTCCTTGCTTCCGGTATTTTTCGTGACGTTAAGCACATCCTTCTGTTTCCGGGTAGCGATGCAACCTGTAAACGCCGCTTCACACACAATAAATTCGACGTGAATTTGCAAGTCATTCGGCTGCTGACAACGGGTACTTCACTACGCATATAGAAGGCCATGTTTCCCGAAGTGCATACGTCAGCGCTTGCTCCCGCGCAGTTTACTGTTGTAGGACACCGAGCACGGACGGTTACGCATCCCAGATGAGCAAGGCAAACTCACAGGCGTGTATTGGTTGGTGAGCACTTTTTTCGTGATTTGCCTTTCCTGTCGGGTTCCAAATCTTTGACAACGTGAAGAACATAAAATACGTGTAGATATTAGCGGACGCTGGACCTTGAAACAAATGCCGCAGACCATGTGGTTGTCCATCGATACAAACACTAGTGGCGGAATTCATCAGTTTCTGAAAATCCAAAGTCGGCCTCAACACCTCCACGTATAGGCACTTCGCATATCTGATGTAACAAAAACCCTGCTGTTGAAAATCAAAGAGCAGGTGACGTAGAGACAGGACCAGCGGCAAGAATCATTCCGAAATAGCTTAGTGATGATGGCACGGGCTACATCGTTCTCCGCATCCAATTAGTTCATGCCATGTTCGTCGTCCTCTTCTTGTCCGCGTCGCTTTAAATATGTAACAGTCTCCGTGCTGGCCAGATATGAAGCAACAGGTTGCAGCTGGGTGACGGATCTTGACATAAAACCAGGACGACTTTACCATTTCACCCACGTAATTCCATGTCAACATCACCGTTGGGAACTTCTAGGTTGTATAGAAGTTGCACAGGTCGGCGCACAATTGTCCCAGAAGAAGTACAGATTTGACACAAATGAACCTTTCCATCTTTGCCTGGGAAAAGTTCTGTCACGACCACCATCTTTCACATTTGTCTCGGTGTGCCTCTTTCTTTCAAAAGGACGACGTCTCCAAGCTTGACGCACGCTCGTGATCTGCAATCTCTGATAGTTGCAGAGTGAAGTTCTAGAACGTACTCCCGCCGCCATCGTGGCTAAAGTGCATCCAAAAGCCTTCCCCAATGCCTCCATCTTTTCCGCACTACCTCAGCTGACTGCTGCTTCGTGAAGTTTAGAACTGATGATTCATAAGATATCATGGTCAGCCATTGTCCGATCAGAAAATTTCGTGGTGTTAACGGCTTGGGTTCAGAGGGCTCCGAGTATGTGTAAGTAATGGGCCGAGAGTTGACATTTCTTGTACTTGCGTGAGGATAGTGGAAAGTTTTTCATAGGTGAGACGATTCTTCCCAAGTATTTTCGTCAGCGTAGTTTTGATGGACCGAATGAGTCGTTCTAACAAACCTCCCCAAAAAGGAGCTTGTTCAGCAATAAATTTCTATTAAATCCAGGGACTTAAAAAGTAGGTCAGAAGGTTTTTCCTCGCATAATGAACTAGAAAAGTTTACGATCTTTCGCTGCTCTTTTGAAAGTCTTGCCGCTGTCAGAGCAAACAACTTTGTACAGTCCTTGTCTAGATACAAATCGTTAAAAAGCGAGCCTCAATATTCTATCGTAACATCTGTGACGAGTTCTAAATAAAGTGCTCCCACAACCGCGCAGGTGAAGATCAGAATTTACGACTTCCGAAGTATTCCCTTTGTTTTGTAGACCAGTGATTTAGCAAATTCAACGCCCGTTACATCAAATGGCGGGGCCTGGTGCATCCCATCCGCTGGCAGTGGGGCAAAGGGTTACGAATATGGTTTATAAGCGAAGCAGCGACGGACCATACACTCGTGTATGACACTTCTTGTCACTTGCCGGGTTCCTAGTATCAAGAACCTTTCCCTCAATTCTGATAGGACGTGAAAAATCCCAGCGTGTAAGAGCCTACAGTGCCCATGAAAATTGTTAGCCCAGTAAAGGTCCCAGTGGCTGGGAGTTAGAGCGGGTGCTTTGAGTTCTATCGAAGATCGCTGAACTGAATCCTCCTGCTCGTAGCAATCCCTTTTCGTCGCGATACGGATTGAATCGTTTTAATGTCAAAGGGATATCTTTACCATCTATCCCGAAAGCTTTTTTTTTGTTTCCCGTATCAAGTATTCTTCCGCAAATTCTATCTCCGTTGTTTGGAGAGAAGCGTCGCGTTTTGAGTAATGACTGCTACACTTATCTGTGAATCTCTTAAACCTTGCGGTAACTCGCAGAAGACGCCTGTAGAGCTATAGGCGCTCAAATCCACCACTAAGGAAAACATCTTTGCTGCTGGGACTGAAGACCGAGCTACCTGTCCTGTGTAAGCATCAGCTGTGTCTAATGCTGGTAATGAATCCTCTGAGTAGTTGGTGATAGTGCTAAGAAACTGCGGTCCTTTCCACCAAAGTGGGCTTTCTCTAAGCTGCTTCGCCGACAGACCTCTAGTCAATAAGTCGGCAGAATTTTACTCACTCGGGCAATGTCTCCAGTTACTTACATTGGTCAAGGACTGTATTTCAGCCACTTTGTTCATCACAAACTCTTTCCACTTTTAGATGTGCGTCGTACCCACTGCATTACGATCATCGAGTCAGCCCACATGACAACTTCGATTTCTTCCATGCCGAGCGCTCGTTCGAAAGCTGCAAAAAGTCGGTCTGCAACTAGAGCACCCATCAACTCTTACCGGGGCAACTTTATCTCTCGCAGCGGTGCCATTCTTCACTTTGCAAGAATTAACTGAACGGTCGGTGCTTCCAGTCCCCGCTGCATTCGCAAGTACATCACTGTTCCGCAAGCTGCTAGACTTGTATCGCTGAACACATGAACTCATGCCCGGACATTTTTGTTCGTTATTGTGTCTCTGAAGTACCGGGGGAAGTCAAGGTGACTAATTTCAGAAAGTTCATTCACTCAGGTTGTCCACTCAGCAAGCAGTGAGTCAGAAAATGGCTCGTCCAAGGGATGTTTTTGTACCCATAACTTTTGCATGAACAGTTTAGTTGGGAGTACCCACGTGGCGATCATTCTAGAGGGGTCGTATATCAACGAATGAAGACTTTGAACCTGCCGCTTGGTAAAAACCACGGTAGTTTGCATTGATTCCAGTGTCGTTTTCATCGAAGGCCTCAGTGTATCAGTGTCAATACTCCATACAAGCCCCAGAATCTTGTTATCCTGCGCAGTGCTAAATTTTGTCGGCGCTTCTATGTTATTGAAGTACTTTTGTAGAGATTTGCTATTAGTTGTCCATTTGCTCAAGTGCATTCCCGCCTCCTCCAGTATCCGGAAAGAATCTTCCACTAGTCATTTAGCTTCTTCCTAACTGGTAGCCCAAATCGCAAGGTCGTCTACGTAGAAGTGATTCTTGTGTTGATCAGCGAGTTCTGGGTAAGCCCCTCTAACTTGTTGAAAGTGGTGCCGGAGCGTTGCTGAAAGAAGAAAGCGGCTGCTTGAGGCGCCAGAGGGTACTCTGGTCATTCGTAGTTCTTCGACCTTAGACGATCCTCCTTCCTCATACCAAAGAAAACGAAAAGCGTCTCGGCCCTTTTTAGCCCAGGATAATTGTCAAATAGCCTTTTCACTGTCGGAAGATATTGCAATCTTCTAGCTTTGAAATCGGATAAGCAAATCAATGACATTCGGGATCAAATTTGGACCTGTCCACAAAGAGCGGTTCAAGGAAGAGCAATTGGGTGCGTACGAAAACGCATCAAAGACAACACGGACTTTGGTTGTAGTTCTGTCTCGTTTGACCACGGCTAGATGAGGCATATAGAACACCATCGTTTCTCTTGTTGTGGTGGGATCAACCTTTTTGCAAAGCCGTTGTCAGAATAACTTCTTATCTTGACGCCATACTCTTTTTTTGAGCTCTGGTTCACGGTCGAGCTTTCTCTGTAGAGTTTCAAGTCGCTGCCGAGCGGCAACTTTGTTATTCTTGAGTTCACGGCAGTTTGGTCGCCATGGTAGCTCTACTTTATAAGGACTATTGTGTTTCAGTATACTTTTGGTAAAATTCTTGAAAACGTCGTGTTCTTTGTCTATAAATTGTTGCCATCTTTCAATCCGATCTTTTCAATTTCGAAAAATTTCTTAAGCTGATGTGAGATTTCTTAAAGGAGCCATGAAGAGAAAAGAAAAGTTTGCTTTATTCCAAAGATTAGGTGTTTCATAGTACCCTAAGCGCTTCCCCGGAAGCAAATAATGCTTTATTCACTGAGGAATAAGGCAATTTAAGCCACAATTTTAAATCTCCCGCTAAATTGCACATTTCGTGACGTGAACAATGGCGTCATACGAGCCGGTTCATCAAACAGATACTTAGTATGTCGGCTCCATATAGCACCCACACGCGGGAATCAAACAGGAACCGAAACTCGTGCCGAAACAGAGACGGCGGCCATTTTAAAAATACTAGTAAAACCTAGTGCACCCGCAGCCCTAGTCATGAAATCGCCTGACCGGGAGAACAAAACTCTCGCCGAGAAGCTCGGGCTTGCATTTAACAACCTCACACCACTCGAAAGCTCAATGCTTCTAAGTGCACGAGCGGCAGGAGTTGTGGGATACGCGGATGGACCTGAAAGCGACCATTCCGCGATACCCACAACAGAAGAACGCCCAGCCGTCGCCACCGCTCTCTCGTCAGCCCCGTCACGACGGACGAATACAGACTGGTACTTATGTGCCGTATTTTTATTACGGTTAATAATAGTTCAATTTCAGTAGCAGTATCGCTTATGCCAGTTGGCCGGTGTCGTGTATGGAAAGCCGTTCGCGCGAGCTCTCTGCTCCGACCAGAAAGATACCAGCGTCAATGCGCGGTGTGTACGAAAATTTTTCTCCCAAGGTCAGAGCGCTTTAACAGCGATTTGACGAAGTAGGCGATGAGCGCCAGCATGTCCCAGGAGTGAGCTAACGTAAGGGTCCCTGCCGTACTCACTTCCTCGGAAATGAAGCGAGCACACTCGTAGTTCCCTTTGCTATCTTTCTCCTCCGTTTGCAAAGTTCACAAAACGTAGCCACTTGCTTCGCCGAGGTTCGTCATTGGGCAGCACATGAAAGGAGATCTCCTCACCGGCGGGGATATCGCACTCCCTCGACGATTTGCCCGTACTACATGGGCATTTCAAAACGCAGCAACAAAATTTCATTGTAAAGTACTCGAACAAACTGAAGTTTTCAGTGGTTGTAAACTGGAAACGAGCCCCTAACAGCAGCAAGCCAACACCATTCCGAAACTTCTGCGACGACTGTCACTATCTCGTCGCTGCTTGCTGTTCCTTACTCCCCTCGTTTCTATATTTACCTTTGCTGGTTGGTGATATGACGGCCAACCTCCTGTGAAGGGATTCCAATACCAAGAAAGGTCGCGGCTGTGCGTGCTGGGACGGTTCGTTGGCCCCGAAGAGCCTCGAACCCGAAAATTCGTCCTCGCGACGGTGGCGACGGCGAGATGTCGAGTTCGGCTGGCGGTAGTTTCGTACGCATTGGCTTACACGCTTGCGTGTTAATTCGTAACTTCAACCGTTTACTCCACCGTTCTTAATGTCATAAAAGGAATGTGCAGTATGTTTAACGACATATAGCTCACTATGCAAACTGGTAAGCCCTGCCTAATTTGCGTTTGCTTTTGCCGGCCTCCGCCAATCGCAGAGCATTCTCGTGTGACATCATAGGTTCTGTTGCGGGAAATGAGCTGGTGGGTCGCATGGTCATTCCATTTTTTCCTAATTATGTAGCTTATTTGAGCGAAGTTTGTGTTAAAAGTGGTGTCAGTATGGTTCTAACGAGGCAATCTTTTGAATGAACTAAACTTGTGTTTTCTCTTCATGGCTCCTTTAAGTCCACTAGTGGAATGTCTTAACCTCTTCCACTCGGCCGCTGTTCGTAACGCACGCGCTGTACCCGTGTAGAGTCCCTCTGACAGCATTGTTTACAGCTGTCAGTGACTCGTTCAGACGTTTGATATCTCAAGTGACCAACGTCAAGCAAAACTCTGCACCAATAGGTATGTCAATGCCTGGAACAGACAATGTCACAGACGCCAACGTCAGCAAAAAAAAGTTCATCATCTTTCATGTGTTGGAAAGCATGCTGCTCCGTTAGAGGGGAGATGTCGTTACATATTTCTGGTACTTCCAGTGTCTGAATCTCCAACTGTCAGTTGTCGTGCTGACTGTAGAGCGTGGCTTTCACCTTTCGATAGTGATTTCTTTGAAATGAATTTCTGAACCCCGAAATGGTCAACAGTTTGTGTCCGACCGATTCAGCCTGCAGAATTCGTGCTAGAGATTGTGTAATAAAGCTGCGCTGGCTGCCTCCATCAAAGAGGATTCCTACAAAACGTTTAGTTCTTGTGCCCTTGTCCCAAACAATGGCTGTCTGCAGAAAAAGTGTACGTTCTGTCTGGTCAGTTGCCGAGCTGGAAGCAGTGGTTACCCTATATGGTAGTTCGCGTTTCCAGTTGGGGTCACACATCGAGGATATGTGGCGTCCCCTTCAGTTTACACACTGCAATCTTCGTGCCGCCCTGCAGTCTTTGGCGTGATTAAATGGTTTCGCGCAGCGGAAGCAGCAACCCAGTTTTTGCAAGTTGGCCCTTTTCTGACCAATCGTCATACGAGCTGTGCAGGCCACCGTCGTATGATCTTCGGTGTCGCAAAGAAAGCAGGTACCAGCATTCTGATGAGCCACCAGCATAGACGCCGAAACATGAAAGCTGTCGCTGTTTGGTCTTAGCTGTGTTGACTTATACCGAGGGCGCTGGTCACTTTAAGCAATCATATCTGCAGGTTCCGGGCTTCGTACTTCGATATTCAAGATGTTGAGAAGCGAAGACAAATCATCTTGCCGGTCTCCTTGCCCTTGCGTGAACGCGTTTTGAGCAAGCGCTGGTTGTTCTTTAGTACAAGCTCTCTTGGCAGGGCACGCAGTAATGCTGGCTTCAGTAGGACACCGTGGGCATCAATGTCAACTCCGCGGTTCTTTAAAGAGCGCAAATGAGATTGCAAACCCTCATTCAATCTTTCGAGGCCTTCTAAATCATCGCAGGACTCAACGTTTTTTTATATTTGGTAGCTTGCTCATGCGGTCGTGTATTATTAGCGCCGTCTGGCCGAATCGTTGCTTTAAGAGGTCAATTGTGGTTCCGTAGCTTTCGTTTGTAGTTGGTAATCCACTGATAACATTTTCGGCTGTTCCTTTAAGGTAGCTGCGCAAGTACTTCAGTTTATCGACGTCTGCAAGTGAATCAATGTCTTGAATGGTAGACTCAAATTTGTCCCAAGAGGCAGGCCACCCAGCAATGTCTCATTGAAATTTGGCCAGCTCTAGTTTGGGAAGTCTGACTTGAGCTCGTTCGTGCGCCATCGCACCAATCGCGTGAGGAGCACTGTATGGTTGTGCTTGCGCTGCTTGTGCTGTGGATGCGGCTTGCGCTGTGGACGAAAAAAGACGTTCAACGCGAAGCTTGGTGAGGATAAAAGACTCTTGATAGCAGGTTACTGAAGTCAGCTTTTCTTTTAAGTCGCTATCCTCAACAAGACGTTCAATTGCTTCATCCAACAGGGCAAGTGGCCCTTATTTAGTCTTTAAAACTCCAAGTCTATCATTCAGCTCACTGGCCGAGATGGGTGTCGCGTCCATCAAGGTGTTAAGTTCGTTGATCACCCTCGTTGTGGCTGCTCGAAGATGCGCCCGTTTCTGTTTCAACCGATCTATGGTGTTGATATGAACGGGTTCCCTGGTCTGAACCGCTGGCCTGGGTCTCAAACCGCTGGTCGGCGCTGGCCCCGGTTCTCTTCAGTAGGCTCGATGTTCGATGGGGTCTAAAACAGTAGGATTTCACATCCTGGTCACGGCACCAATTTTGTTGAAACCCGAGCAGCGGGTAACGTATACAGATGACATCTTTATTGGGCCAGCGGCAAGAATCATATCGGAAAGGCCGAATGATGATGGCACGCGCCACCTCGTATCCCCGCATCCCCTCAGTTCATGCCAGGTTCGTCGTCCTCTTCTTGTCCCCATCGCTTTAAATATGTAACGCCTCCCAATGAATATCATCGGTGGCTTTTATGTCCACATTGCGAAGTACTGTGAGGTGCAGTCGTTCCTGATTATTGTCTTGTGCATCTTTGGGCCAATAAGTTATAACGACACCAATCATGTAGTAGAATGGTGCAGATTCTGTTCAGATTTCGTTTTGGTAACGTGTTTAGAAATGCTACCCTGTGAAAAAAACCAGTGGGGCGAGGAAGTTTATAATTGTTTTTAGATGCTTACTAGCCCTGACGTATGCCGCCTGTTTATTTAAAAAAAATCAAGGTTTGTTCTTTCACTATTACTTTTCCTTTCAAGTTTTCAATCCTCTTATGTACACAGTTTTCGTTTCATTTTTATTATGAAGTGTTTTTGTACTACATTTTGTTTTTTAAGGGAAAGCTGGCCTCCTTCAGGTGTTCCAAAACCTTGGTCCCTCCTTTCCGCAGTTTTACTCTTGACGTAAACGGAAAAATACAGTTGGTGGGAAACCATTTGTCACTATCGTTACTCCAGACTCATACATCATTTGATACCCCCTAGAAGAGGCCTAACGTCTGTAGGAACAAGACAAGAAACCCAATGAATCACGTGACTAGAGAAATTAAGGATTTGCGGACACAGAAGATGCAGTCGAGCCAGAATATTCACCGAGAAGAAAGATACACCGAGTCAGAAGATCCAACCACTCTTGAATATGCACCGAGACGAGAAATCCGCAGAGCCTGATGATCCAATACAGCCTAATACCCAACGACGTACAAGGCGGGCTGCAACGCCATTGTAAATAACCCAACCTTTAATGTTTGCCGTCTAAGTTTTGCTTGAATCGCTTTTATGTACCACGCGCGACGCGTGACAGCCACTGCATGCGTCTGTAAAGAGGCAAGGATGGATCTGCCTGGTCAGCTGACCTTCTGAAACGAGGTTTTCTTCGGCACTGCTCGCTGCAAGACGCTTTCATCCGCGCGGGCGTCAAGATTTCACAATATAAAAGGTTCTACCCGGGGCACACTTACCACCAACCCATTTCGGTTTGTCGTCCTGATAAGAAAAACCCACGGAAACTGCTGTTGAGGAAACAATGTTTGATCGTTTTTACTGCCGTGCCCGGGGCCTTTCCTTTAACTACACGTAGCGTGAGTTTTTTGTATCAAACACACTGAAACTAACCCTGTGTCCGATGATGATATAATTATAAAACTGCTCATCAAGATTGCGGGGGAGATACAGCAAATCAATTTGAGATAACTGAATCCGATGGAACAGTAAGTTGCTATCGAGAACGAACTAAAACAACTCCAAAGAATGCGACCATTCTCAGCTTAAGGTGACCGCCTGGGTGCAGGAAATATCTCAATTGAACAATAACTCCTGGTGATTACAAGAAACGTCGATGAGCTAACTAACTGACCCGACCATCTAACCTTATTATTTACTGTGTAAAAACGAGGAGGTGTCTCTTTGCTTCAAAGAGACACGAAGGAAATGTTTCGGGACATCTCACAAGTAGACAAGTCTAGCAGTGAAGTAATACACTGCATCGCAATGTACATCAATGGGGGAACCCATACACCGGCCCATAAGCATAAAATTGCTTGACTACTCTGATAAAACTATTACACTCAACAGCGCGCTAAGCCTAAAATCCCAGACGGAATACTCCAGCAGTGAGGACTATGCAACCATTCTCTGAAACATTTTACAGAACCTTTCGGCCCGAAAGAAGGACAATCGTGAACGCAAAAAACAAAGCTTAGTTCGTGTTCGACAGGGTACGCATCAATAACCGGCTCTTGGCTTGCGTTTAAAACCATTACTATACAGCTTTATGTTAAAAATCGAACGCCGGTACCCTATAATACCACGCGTGATCAGGCGCAGGCGTCAGTCACCCTCCCAACATCAATGAGCCAAACATAGTAATGTTGGCCGCCTTGAAGCTCTGCTGTTATCATTTGCTCTCGATATTGCCAGTATTATGGATACGTGGTTGCATAGTAATATTCAAAATAGAAAAATGCCTCCACCGGGTTACGAGATTGCGCGTAAAGATACGCAGACTAAGGGCGAAGGTGTAGCACTTGTTCTTCAAAAAATCTGGCATTCTCTGCTATGACTGATATACAGAATGTCGAAGCTCTATGGTTAGGCTACGCTTAAAGATGAGTGCGTTTATCGCTGCTTGACTGTATGCCCCAGCTCATAGATAGTTGCATGATGTTAGCGACTGCTTTCCTGAAAAACCCGATATTAACTGGAGCTCACTGAAGTCGGGAACTGATGCCGCTAACGTATTAATCACTTTATTGTTTGCATTTACCCTTCTCAGCATGTCACCGTTCCTACCAGAGCACAGAAAAAGTGCAATTTCGTTTTACACCTTGTGTTTACCAGTGACCACATCCAGGAAAACGACGTTATTGTTAATCTACTTGAACGGTTGTCGAATTCAAAAAAGTTCCACTCACATCTACGTTTGTATCCTAAGGTATAAGGCGCGATAGTAATACTGTGACTCCCACGGCGCGTTTTCGTCTGCAGTTGCTGCATTTTCTATCAATGCTCCACGAGATCTAAAGTATATTGAAGATAGAAACACTACGTACGAGGTGTTTTAGTCGCCTTGGTCCACGGAAAAAAAGCCCACCGCGTCTCTGAGACTTGAAATGTGAGCTTGAAAGGTTGCGGTCGGGAGGGGATGGCCACAGTAAAGAGTAAGGTGTGAGTGTCAGTGTTTCCAAGTGTTTGTTCTCTGATGTCTATGCTGGGCTGCATATTTTTGCTGTCTGCCTGAACAGAAAGAGAGAGAAGAGGAGATTTTTGTTGCGGGATAAATCGCTGGGGTTCAGAAAAAGGGTGTAAAAAGCAGGCATGCAGCTTAAAGATGAAACCTGACGTCTAGGGAGCCAGGTGCAGCCCTTCTTTCCCTGGCCCTCGTAATCAGCTCACGCTAATCTTCAGGTAACGAGCACGTCCAACTTGCCTCCAATGTCTCTAAAGAGTTGAATACATAATGCCTCATTTGTTCTCCCCTTAGGTTGCGTGCAAAAGTGTGCACGTTCACGTACATAGATTTGCAGATACTTGCATTGGTTTATCGTCCACAGAGTTTGTGGGTCTGTGCCCTTGTGACCTTGTTGCAGTTGCAAGAAGGGGAAAGTTCGTCTTCCAAAGCATAGGCTGAGGCTTCGTCCTTAGCGTTCTTAGAGAAGCGCACTGTGGTAGTCGTGGTAGGCGTGGTGACAGGGGGCACGGTATGTTAGTAATGTGTGACCTGGTCAGTGCGTGGTTTTATTCCAGCCCATTGCGTCCGTGTGTCCAGGTGATGTTAAGATTCTGTTACGAATATGTAGCTATTATCACTGTGGAAAGCAGTATAATGTCTTTTCAGGGCATTTACTAATATTTACGCTTCCGATACATTCGCTAGTTGCATTGCTAGGAGGGTGTCTCCAACCTCTGTTTCTTTGTTTCCGTATGTAGAAGTCACACTCAGTGGCAAGGACTGCCAGAGTGGTCCACTACGACAATCATGGCCTCGTGCATTGGTAGATCCCGGACTCCGTGTATGCTGTCATCTCATGATTTCAGAACTTCCCGCGAATGAACTTAACCCTGCCATGTCACTTCTTGTGTAGGATTTGATTCTTATTTTTGGTAGAGGAGCGGTTTTATTTGCAGTAGCTGGATCTGTGCCATGTCGATCATGGAATGCAGTCAGTAGCTTTTTTGAAGTGGGAGCGGTGTGCCCGTCTTCTATATGATGGCCTCTCCCGATTTTCTTTATGGGGCTACTCTCTTTGTTATACGAGAGTGTTTTATCCTATTTCCTCAAATAGGCTAGAAAGACACAATTTGACAATTGGATAAATGATTTACGCATATTTTGATTTCACGCCTACATCAACCTAATGGCTTTCCCTTTCTTGTTGACCTCCATAGGCATGTCCATTCTGTTACCCTAGTTGCCCACCGTTTGTCAGATCGTTTTACGGCCAAAATGTAGAGGTTGAGGACTGCCCTAAATGCTGCCCTGATGATGGTGTTTCTTTGACGTTCTCCAGTGAGGCTAAATTTGTTGCCCGGTACGGTCTGCGATCTTCGGCTCGTGATGTAAAGCTACATGATTCTTGTCGTGTCTTCTCTCTATCGTGCTCTTGTCTTGGTAGGCGCATTCTTTGTGGGTAATTGGTTAAAAGATTGATTGGCGATTGTGAGTTTGGCTACTATCGCTTGTCTCTAGAGCCACGCCGGGCATTTTTACGTGACTGTTCTCTGGGAGCACATCAGTGTCTATTTTTAGGGTGATTTCTAAGTAGGTCGCGTGACGGCATCTCTCGTTTGCCAAATGGAACTTGCAGCGAAGACAAAACTATGGGAAAGTATTAAGAAATATTTTTATGTTTTGTACAATAAGATGCTATAAATTTGTTTATATTAGTTGTTTTCTGCCTCAAATCTATGCATTCCCTCCTTTCTAAGTGACAGGCGTATATCTTTGGCCCCCTGTTTTAGTTAAGTGGGCCAATGTTTGTAGCGGCGTGAGTTCCGTTGGGCATGGCGTTGCACTGTTGATCCCAAGGACGCGGGATCAATTCCCGGTCGCAGCAGCCATTTTTCTTAATTAAGGAAAAAATGAAAACCCCCATGTGTTGCGATTTCAGTGCACTTAAAAGATCCTAAGGTTCCGGAAATTACTCCGAAGACACCCACTGCGGCGCGCATCGTAGTCCCGGTGTAGCTTCGGTGCGTGAATTACCGGAAATTTATGTTTACGGATCTTCTGTTGGAAACACACTTCGGTGTGATGGCGTAAGTAGCGGGAATGGTGGGCTGCCGCATCTGCTGAGCATGCTACCAGCGATGGGACATCGAACAAACTTTACCGCGCAGGTGTGGCACCTGCTGAAAACGCGTATCCGGTGAGAAGGAAAGATACTCTGGCAGTTCATCGCAGAGCTGCGAGGGTTGCCGAGTGGCTGCGCCTTCGGGGACCAGATCGACTCGCTGCTCCGGCACCGTTTTGTCTGAAGCATAAATGACTCCGCCATCCAGACGCCACTCCTGGAGCGTCCCGAACACTCCATGAAGGACGCCGTTAAGGCAGCGCTGGTGATGGATGCTGCGGCCAAAAATGCAGGCGAGATAGCACGTGCGGCCGGCTCACATTCGACGGAAGTGGCAATGAACAAGATGGCAAGCTCCTGCAAGCTCCTGTTCGGCTGGGTGGTGAAGATATCGTTGGACGTGTTGCATCCGCACCTCAGATCCAGGACGCTCCTGAAGCATCTGAAGCAGAAGCTGTCTGCTGAGTTAGCTTGCTGTCCTGGGCCTGGGCTTTTGTCGGAGTCTGGAGCTCCAGTCTTCGCCAGCAACTTCCTGCCTATCTACCCTGGTCCTCCGGTCGTGTGGCCTCTTCAGCTTGTGCGTAATTGCTGCTCTTGCGCGTGTCAAACACAGCCACGTGGCACCGGCACGCTGACCAGGTGAGGCCTCGCCTGGCAACTTTAGACGCCCCTTCAGCCACAGCCACACCAGACGCTGCTCGAGAAATACCAGGGGCTGGTGGTTCTCGCGCCACTGTGGTGCCACTCGCAATTTCGGCGCCACGTGCAAGGCCGACCAGTCCATACCTGCGGGAAGTGCGAGAGTGGCACACGAAACACCCGACGCTGCCACACCCGGATCGACACCTGTGCCCAGGCGGAGTACGCGACTGCAGAGACTGCCAAACCATTGGTTAGCGAGGTAACAGGTGCAGTTTTTGTAATTGTTATGGACAACCAAACTTGGGGTAAGGGGAGTGGCGCCACCCCGAGCCCAATCTCCATTGGCCGCTAACTGTGGCGGCCCCGCCACGTTCAGTGATAAACATTGTACTGAGGCGGGCACTATGCACGGACGAGCCCAGCAGCTTGCGGTCAGTCACCATGACCACCAGCAGGCTCCGGATTGTCGCTCGGATGGAGGGTACCGCGACCCTCCCACAATCATGAATGCGGGGCAGATTGTGACATACACATTTTGAAAAGCCTATAAAGCCCCACAAAGGAGTATGCCTCTGTTTTATTCTAAATGAACAACTTACCCACCCTAGCGAAAGGTAAACACATTAATGCCATCTAGTCCTAATGACTCCTCTGCACTTCAAACTGCCCTAGACGGCGTTTCCTCTTGGTTTGATGACTGATTATAGACACTGAATGTGCGTAAATGCAAAGCTATGAGAATTACACCTAACCGCAACAACGCATTCCCTACCCTTACCTACTAAAAATAGCTCCATCGACGCTGTTAATAAGTAAAAATACCTTGGTGTTCACATAAGCAATAAACTCTCGTGGCAAACGCACGTTGAGTACGTAACCAGCAATGCTAACCGCGTGCTTGGGTTCCTGCTCCGTAACTTCTCTCTCGCCCGTCTTTTTTGAGAACTACTGTTATACAAAACCCTGGTCAGATCAAAACTAGAATATGCCTCTTCTATTTTGGACCCACACCTCTTATTCCTTTCCAACTCCCTTGAATTCATTCAGAACGGTGCTGCCCGATTTATTGTATGCAACTACTGTCGAACATCCAGTGTATCTTCAATTAAAATGCATTTACATCTTTCAGTAAGGAGAAAAATATCCTTGTTGTGCCCTTTTCAGGAAATATATTTTACTAGCCCTGACAGCAAGTGCGAACTTTTAGCAGTTCCTTCATATGTTTCCTCACCTATTGACAACAAATTTAAGGTTGAAGTGCCATCCTGCCGCACAAACTTGTGCTCCAATTCCTTTGTACCAAAAAACCACGCCATATCCACGGAATGAATGGAGATAAGTGCGGCGCAGCTCGAGAGGGGGAGATCATCAGTAACGGTAACTCTCCCGTGAAAGTTCGCCCATTACATCATTAAGAAAGACGTAAGACTGTGTGCGTACATTGTACAAATCAACTTTTATTTTCGGAGTCAATGCTCCCAGGCCCAGACCTGATGAAAGAGCCCGCCCCATCGAGGACTACCCCGCACCTCCACCACAATTTGTCACGTAGGATGGGACACAACGGTAAAGAAATAACTTTTATTTAGGGCGAACTTGTGCCCAAACAAGACGAGAGGAAACGAGCAAAGGTCCTTGCGTCTCGTTCGATCTCCGAGAACGACTGCCTGCGTTCGTGGCGTGATGTCTTGCATGATCTCCCCCTCGCAGTGCACGTGCGCTCGCGCCTCCGTTGGCGAACACAGACAAGCTCGCGCTCCCGGTGCTGAGTTTGCGCTGCCGGTTGCAGCTGGTTCTTGCGCGTGCAACGCGGCCCACTTTGCGACATCTCCGAAAGCATGCGGCGGTCACGTACCACGAGACACAAGGGATGGACAGACCCATGGCTTTAGGAGCTTCGCACCTAAAACTGCGTCGGAATTAAACCACCTCCCCGCTTCGATCGCCAGCATCACTGAACCTTCAATATTGAAGACGGCCATATCAAACTCTTTTTAAAACTTGTATGACCCACTCCTCTCTGCAATGCCCTGGTGGCCCTGAGATTATCATAATAAATAAATAAATAAATAAATAAATAAATAAATAAATATCTGGTTTCGCCTCAAATTGCTGACGTCAGGGCTGCCCTGACATAGCCAACGCGCTGGCTGCTGTTGGAGCGCTGCTCGTCCTTCTACATTGCGCCGCACTTTTGGAACCAACGTCGCACTTTCCACAGCAACAGTGGCGTCAGGAGCGCCTTCCTATCATACAAGCCGGCTCTTTGTTAAACACAAAAACGAATAAACGGGGCCATAAGTTATTATTTACCCTGCGATGGGCCATCTAATGTGTCCTTCTATGATTACCAGGCTGTTTAGTACCTATGGCAGCGAAAAAAACGGACCGCAAAAGTTCGTGTCAGTACTCTTCTCACACGGACAGTTTAGATATTGAAATACCAAAAGTCACAGTCATTGCCCTATTTGTGGGTATTAACAAAAATGGTATGAAAATTCTCTCATTGTACGGAGAAAATAAATAATACACAGTTGGGCTCACGTAGAATTTCAACTGAGGTCGCCGTCGCTGCAGCAAAGTGTGCTACCCACATCGCTAACTGCAAGAAGCCAGCGCAGACGTCGTAACAAACACGAAAACTCACACATCAAGTGTTGGCGAACCACTGAGCGAGTATTCTAGCGGCAGAAAATATACATAAAAAAGCAAAGAAGCCAGAAAAAAAATTAACAGAAAAAGTTCTCACCACACTTCGTCCGACACTTAAGGATTTATCGGCCACTAGCTATGTCAGGTACGCAATCTGCTTAGGGAGAAGTGAAACAGACAGTTCAATATACACTTGCTGTCTTTTGGGTTGACCTGAAAGGCTGCAAAACATCCCGTGTCTCTTCGGCAAGAGTACGTTGTGAGGTTGGTAGAATCACTGGCCGGGGGGGGGGGGGTGCCGCTACAGGAGGAGAGCGACGAGGAGGTCGACACTGTATTGACACTAAAGGGTTCTGGGAGGGGAGTGGCCGAAGTCCACAGGGCCTGCGCGACTACCACGGCCCGTGTGGTAGCAAACTCCTGGGCGGCTAAATCCGAGCTCCCAGGGACTGCTCTAGTGGGAAGGGGTAAAGAGGTGGGAAAGGGGGCATTCGGACATTCACATAAGGAGTGATAGTGAGAAAAAATGCTCCGCATGAAGAAACCTGGGGCAAGAAGAACTTATGTGGCCGTGATTGTACGAGTTGTCGACAATGGGAAAAAGTGTGTGCCTGCAGCAGGCGTCATATGTGCGCGATCTGCGGTGTCAGTGATGGATGAGGAAGTATTCGGCTTCTGCGAAGGAGGCAGTAATGTTGTGCAGTGTCTCGGTAAGTAGGGAGGTCTGATCGGGTCAGCTCAGGGACGCCGTGCATTGGTGTAACCGGAGCGGGCGCACGGGGAACTGCAGCTCAACCATGTTGTTGGGCCGCCTAATTAGCCCTACCCAAGTATCGGCCGGCGTCCGGGTTGGTCGGGAGGGATTTTGTGAAAAACATGTGAAGGCGGGTTTGGAAATAATGCCTTTGGAGAAGTTCCGCGTCGCCGTCTGCGGATCCTATAGCAAGACGAGGGGGGTTGGTCGATGTGCGAGGACGAGGGCAATGGCCGCCTCCTCCGCAGTGGTTGGGGATTTGGTTTGTATGGTGACGGATATCATTGGTTGCGTAGTGGATGAACTCGTAAGGACTAGGGCGAACGCGGAACGGTTTGAATAGACTGCCGCGTCCACGTGCAGCGTGAACTAATTAGGGAGTATTTTGAGCTGTGAGCATGAGCGCGGCCCAACCGACGGCTTCGGTGGAAGGTGTGGTTCATATTTCGAGGGGGTACGGATGTGTATCAAGGAACGCAGGTGGCCCGGTATGTGTATGCCATCGTCCAGAGGAAATGGGGGGTTCATGTTTATATCGTGGAGGATATTTCGGGCTCTAGGTGATTGAGAGAGGCGCATGTTTTTCGAGGTGCGATGCGCATAGATAGGTTCGAGATGGTGTTACGTAAGCCTAGGGAGATCAGTCATTGCGAAGGGGTTTGTGGGGGTAGGGTTTGTGCTAACCTGTACGCTGTGCACAGCAGAGCGTCCAAGAACTGTGTTTCTGTGTTGGTGAGTGTGATGCGTGGGAGGTGGTAGCAGAAACGACTGACAAGGAAACTGCAAAAGCCGTAGGCGTTCGGGTTCCGTGAGGCCATTTCTACGTGTGGATATGCGTTTTAGAGGCCCAGTGTCTGTACAGTGTCTGTGCGAAACAGGTTACTTGGAAGTTTGTTGGTGCGTTTGGTGTGAATGTGCCGGCCCAAGACGCGCAGTCGTTGAATTTTGGGGAACTGGTTGGCCATGAGCTTGGATGCCTGTGTTGGTGTTAGACGACGTGCGGGCTCGTGGGGTCGAGTAGGTGGCATAGAAGTGCCCAGGTACGACGCATTGACAGCCGGCCTCTGAGTCTGTCGCATATATGCATTAAGCTGTATGGCAAGATAGTTGTCATGCTCTGCGATTTGTTGGCAAAGTTTTTGAAGTCTTTTGCGATGTTGTTTGCGATGTTTACGTTAGCGCCATCGTTTCTAAATACTGATGTAAGCTTCCGATAAATGCAGACTTTTGCTGTACACATAAAGGGTTAGCTTTTGGGTTGTTCTTTGGTATTGATGAGGCTACTGACCCATTCTTTATAACAGTTTCGGAGCTGTCTTGCGGGGGTGAAATAAATTGGTTTTGTGATCGAAAAGCGTCCTAATTCATTATGGTTGTGTGGATTGGAGCCTCATGTCCCAGCGCACTAATGAAATGATCACTACCGAGGGTATGGAGGGTCGGTTGCCTTGTGGCCGGACCTAGACAATGAGAGAGAGCGAGGTCAGGGGTGGATTCCTTTGTACGCTATTGCGAATGCGTGTTGGAATGTCATGTCCATTGTGAACAGTACACCGTAAGTTTTGGACGGTTTTCCAGACAATGCTGCCTTTATTTGTCGGGCGGGGTTATCCCCACGCAATATGATGAGCATTGAAATCTCCTAGAATAAGCAAGGGATGGCTTTCTGCCTTGTGAAGAGCCCATCGAAAAAGTGCTCCAAAGTCTAGATGTGGGCTCTTCGGGGTACTGCAAACGTTTAGTATGCTGATTTTTGGAAGCCTGATGTTCCAGCGGAGAATGGTGATGAAAAGATGAGGGATGTCCGATGATGGCGTGTGTTCTTTCACTCTGTGATTTCGTTGCATAAAGGTTGCTACTTAGGGGAATTTAGGATCTTCAAACGCAGCATAGTTTAACAGTTTGATGTGTCGATGGGTTTCTTGGAGTAAGATGGCAATGGGAGTGTTGGAAGAATGGAGATAAGTGCTTGGAGGTTGCTTCACTTGCCGCCATGTCCTCGGCAGTTTCCTTGCCATACAGTTAGGTTGTTAGAGGCCTTGATCATTATCGGTACCAATGGTAATGGGGATGTTGGCGGGCTCTATATCGTGTACCGTTACGCCATGCATCTGTGGGCTTATGTTGCACATCCATTGTAGGACTTCTTTGTGGAGCTCACGCATGGGTTGGTGCAGTGCCACAAGGTGGTACGTTGCCTGCTTTCCAGGTAAGAGTGCATATCGTGCATTTCGGCCTGCAGTGTGGCATGCAGATCTTGTAGGACGGTGGTGGGTTGATGAGGTGTTGACTGGTCAATGGGAGATATTTATTCAACGGGAGTTGCGTTATGCCTAATGGGTGGGGATTGTGTATCTTGTGGGTTATCAAAAGCTTGGGTTGAGGACGTGGTGGTTTCTGTAAGATGTTGTTTGATAGCGCGATTTTTTGTGCTAGCCTTGCGTTTTTCTGACGGAGGTTTAGGATGGTCTCGCATAAAGACTGCATCTCTCTGAGTTGTGCTGTTGTATTTGTTATGTTATTCAGAGGGGGCGTTTGAAAGGGACAAGTGTGGGAGAGGAGGTAGTGGCAGGCCTTGGGAGCTCACCTCTAGCCGTGACGTAGCCGTTGTGTTGGTGTCACGAACTCGAGCGCACGACGTCTAAAAGTACCATATAGCTTTTTGATATTAATGTACAGCACCTAATTCTTGTTACACCCATCCGATTCATTCAGTTTCTTTTCTATTCGCCCCGGGGAAACCCTGAAACTCTCTCGAACGAGGTGGCAGTAACTATGCCCACTCGCCAGCTCGCCGGAAAGGAAAAAACAAAAATAAAACCTCCGCCGCTCAGCTTTCGCCGAAGCTTCGAGCGCTTTCGAGGGGGTGAACGTAGCTTTGCCAGTGCTAACGCGCGGCGATGATTCCAGAAGGGAGAAAGAGGGAAGTGTGCGCTCGACGGTGGTGGGTGCGTTGTGTGTTGTGCCCTCTCCCTCCGCACTGGCGCAGTTATAAAATAGAAGCCGCGCCTAAGCAAATCAGCTGCGTTTGGACGTCGTGACGTGAAAACGGCTTTGGCCAGTTTGTGCACCACACCATCGGTGACCCGCGTCCTAGAGGACTCCAACGTACTCCAGGGTCTCGAATCACCGTGATCGTCTCGGACGGCCTGGCCTACCACTAAGCCATGCTTCACAGGTAGCCGAATCGCCTCCGACAGCGGTGCGTCATCCGGCCCACTCAGGGAATATTGTGGGACTCTGTCTCTCATATGCATCGAACTGTGCGTTTTTTTTCTGTATAGTTAACTGCTCTACTTCGTAATATCTATTTGTTAACGCTCCTGAATATATCAGTTTGTCTTATTTTGAACCGTTTCCCGCATTTGTATTTATTCTAAGTTACCTCTCGTTAACGTACATGCCCTCGTGCTTGCACAGGGGTTTGCCTGTTCAAATATAAGTCTTTCTGTTGTTGGTTCATTCAAGGCTGTGACTCATTCTTACCGGTATGTTCGGCGGAAGCCGCACATCAGACGGCCACCCCCTTCGTCGCATGTGCCCTGCAGACTCGGTGGGGTTGTTTGCTCGCTTGAGCCGACTCCGCATATCTTCTAACAGCGCACCCAATAATAAAACGGTGACAGTTGGTGAAGATACGGTCAGCTGCCTGGCTGTAGGTTCGCTTGTCAGTGGTCATTGGTGGAGAGGTAGTAGTCCTCAGAGGGGTTGTGGAGGTCTGGGTCGCCAGTGTGTTCTGTGGGGTTCCGGAGGCCACGAAGAAGGGTGAAGGTAGTTTCTATAATGGTTGGAACCGGTTAAGGCATCCAACGGCTCCAATGAGGTGAGCCGCCCAACAGAGTATGCAGAGGGGGCCCTGGATGTCGTGGTTGTGGGACACGAATGCCACATGTGCGGCAGTATGGGGCAGGTAACGGTTTGGGACATACACCCTTGCCATGACCAGGCCGCTAGCAAGCAAAACAAGCTTATTTTTTTACGCTTTGAGGGGTAACCTCACAGTATAGCTCCGTTGTAGCGAATCCAACATGGGCCATGTGGTCCTAGAAGTAGCACTTTGACTGTATTCGTGCCGTTGGGGTATTTGACGTCTATTATCCGAAAAAAGTGGTTTTACATTGTAATGGTCCGCATGATGGTGTGATCGTCCTCTTCGGGGGGAACTTGGAAGAGGTCACCCACGACGGTGGTGAAAGGTGGTGGAATATGGCTGGCCAACGTGTAGTCGGTGCTTTGTCATTTCAGAACAGATTGCTCGAAATTGCTTTGGCCTTTTTCTTCCGTAGGTGTGGTTGCCGCAATAAAATAGGATCGGTGTGTATTCATATTTTATCCGATGGGTCTTGTGGGAAGCCGGCTTGGGCTTTGAAGAGGTCAGCTATTATCGCTGCATTGACGTTGTTGAGGCGTAGGCCCCCTTGCGGGTGGATGACGATTTTTATGTCAGTGCCCTTATGACAGAGGCTTCTAGGTACTACCAGAGTCCTTAAATGCCTTTATGGTCATGAAACTCGCCGTCACGCTACGGGAGAGCTTCGTACGCTGCCGCGCCGCTGGTGTTGATCGGAGGGCAGCCGGGGGCGTGGTCCTAGCGCGTTTGGCAGGGAACGGAACACGCACTAAGATAAAACAGAAGCTCGCCGCCTTATCAGCAGTGCGCTTTCGCTTTACGTGTCGTGGGCCACTCAAATGGACTCGTCATTTTGTGAGTGGCGAAAAAATGTGGTGCGAACGGGCATGCAGCTACGGCGTTCCTGCCTGCCGGTCTAGCCACAGAGAAGCGGCGGCCGCCCGATGCCCTCCGATCTGCGGTGGCGCCACTCGCGGTAGCTTTTGCCCCCGTACGAAACTTGGCCGAGAGTTTCATGACCAGAGAAGCATTGAAGGACTCTAGTACTACTCTATTTAGTAATGAGCTTCTGTTTAACACTGCAGAGAATGATGGTTCCGTATTACAGGCACTACCACGTATGGTGCTTCCCATGGCGAAGGGGTGTATGCAGCAAAGGGAACATCATCTCCCAAGCTGAAAATTCGAATAATTGTGCTGTTGAACGTTAATTTTTTTTTCAAGGCTGAAGGGTGCGGTTTCGCACCCTAGTGGCGTGGTTGATGTGGACGGTGGTTGGTGTTGGGCCAGGGCAGTCATGATGATGAAGACGAAGGAGATGGAAAGTGTATGTACAAGTATTTATATCTTTATTCCAAGAACAGGCAGCGTGCTCCTGCGCACGCGAGGATAAATAAACTAGTAGGGTCCGTCCCCTTTTCACTTTCTCTCTGCGGTTGTCTGGAACGCCCCATCCCAGAATCCATGGCACTGAGAGTGACGCCCACGCACGCACGCACGCTCGCACGCACGCGCACAACGAGAGACACACTTCCCTCTTGCGCAGGAGACCGTTAGGTTGCCTCCCCTGAGGCAACCCTCCTGAGGTTGGGGCTACTTCGTTATTTCGCTGTTAAAGTAGTACTGACACGAAATTTCAAAGCTGAGATAACTATGTGAAATGCTTCCTTTTTATCAGGAGATATCTCTCAGCAAGTTTCAACAGCAACCGTTTGGCGTAGCATAATTTAAATGCATTTTAATCTTAGCCAGCAAGAGAAAGCCCAGAGCTGGCCGACATGACATCATCTGCTACTTGCCCAAACTGCCGACGTCGAGGCTCCCGTGACAAAGCCGACGCGCTGGCTGTGATTAGCGCGCGTTGTTACGCCGCGGGTACACGTCATGGTTTTGGGACTGACGTCATGCTGCCCAGGCGCGCGGGGACGGTGAAGACCTTGGCCAGTTTGGGCGCGCGCGTGCGCGCGTTCGCGCGCCCCCACAGCGGCGATGTTACGGCAAGAATGGTGACGTCACGTGATACCTCCTGTCATAGCGGCCGCTCGGCGTTCGTTTTGTCGAAACCGAAACTGACACAAAAAATTGGCCGCGTATCTGCTGCTTTCGTTGCAAATGCCTTCAAAAAAGGATAGTTTTTGTAGACAATTGCCAAGGAAATGCCCCCCTTTGCTTTCCCGCTCACCTCTCATCCTGTTCCTGTTCTTCCGCGCTTGTCCCAAGGTGAACACACTCAAGGTTTGCTCAAGGCGAATTGAACTTACCGCGTTCCACTGCTACAGGCCGGGTTCCTCGATGCCAGTTCTGCAGTACGGCGGAGACACGCGTGAATCGAGGCGGCCGACTTCAAGATTTATGGAACTGCATTTTCGTGCTCCACGTGCGTTCCAAGCAGAACGTGGAATCTAGCTAGTGGAACCTTTTGTTGCTGTTGCCGCGTGAATTCTCGTATGCCGCCAAGAGGTGGCGCGGGCAGCAGCAGGCGGCGAATTTCTGCAGTACATGTAAAATATCATTTCCTATCACAAAACCAAGCATCCATTTTTTTAATAAGGAGCACTTTAAATATCCCTCGTAAAATAATTTTCTGTCTTATATTTGTGAAATATCTTGTTCTTGTTCAACAAAATTGACAAGAGAGAGAGAACGCCTTTAATGAAAGCTGAAGAGGTCAGCCCCAATAACGGTAGGGCTTGCTACTTCAGATGGGGTGAATACAGTGAGGTGACGGCAAAAAATAGAGAGAAAAACAAAAGGAAAGAAAGAAAGGGGAGTAACAGGAGAAATGCACACATATACAAATTCTACATGCTCAGAGAGTTCACAGAACCTCTTCTAGCCCTGTTTTCGCAAGAACCGTAAGCAGTGTTTTTGTACCCAGCACTGCTTCCTCACGATTTCGCCAGGGTACAAGGAAGTGTGAGAGTTTAAGAGGAGATCCGCGTCGTAGTCGCACAAGCGCTTTGAACGCTGTTGCCCGCTGACTGGTATATCGCGAGCAGTGGCTTAAAATGTGCCTGATGTTGTCGGTAGTAGAGCATGCTGTACACAATGGTGACTCTACCCAGCCCAGCTTAAACAAGAAGCTTCGGGTGTATGCAACATTAAGTCTAAGCCGGTGTAACACGCCTTCAGTGCGCTTTGGCAGACCCCGTGGATACGGGAAATCGCACTGAGGGTCTATAGCATGAAGAGGCGCATAACTGCTCTGAGGATCCTTCCAAGCCAGCAGCTGGAGTTGCCATCCTAGGTCGAATCCAGCTGCTTTGCTTTAATCGTTGGAAAACGGGATTCCAACGGCGAAGTTGAGGTCGTGGGCTTTTCTGGCGATTGCATCGGAGATCTTGTTGCCCGTTATACCAGAATGACCTGGTATCCACTGAAGGAACATTTTATGTCCTTCGCGCACTGCACTTGAAAATATTTCGTTCATATCGCAGACAAGTTGATTGCGACAATCAGGCGGCTTATTTAGTAGTTGCAAGGCTGGGCGGGAATCGGAAAGAATTACCCACCGCCGAGCGGGTCTTCCGCTTATGTAAAGAAGTACTGCTCTGACAGCTGCTAGCTCAGTTGCCGTGGAGGTTGTTCTGTGGCTGAGCTTTTCTTTAATGGACCGTCCCGCTGACGGAATCCATACGCCGATTGCCGAAGACGCCGAAGTCACGGATCCATCCCTGTACACTTGGATGTGGTCTGGATAACGGGTTTAGATATGCTCCAAGACAAAATATGTCAAGGCAGATGCGGGCATAGACGACTTTTTGCCTATTCCAGGTACAGTGGTGCACACAGCCCATGCCGCGTACAACCACGGAGGAGTAGCAGGCAGCTTGGGTCTGAGGTAATTAGATGGCAGGAAGTGCACCACGCGAGATGCAGACGCGGCAGCCAGTGGATGAGCAAAGCATCGAGAAACATGTCGAAGGCCAGTACGGGGCAATTCTTGTGACCGGAAAGTGGTCGCAGAAAATCACCTTGCCTCACATAAGGTTCCTATCGCGGAGGTGCATTTTAGAAGGCCCAGGCATGTTCGCAGTGCTCCAGCTTGCAAGCCTTCCAGAACTATGAAGTTCGTCCTGGACACAGCATATAAAGCTGGAAGGCTATATCGCAAGAGGCTTACGAAAAGCGCTTTGTACAGTCGCAAGAGTGCTGACACTGAGCAGCCCCAGGTGCTCCCTGTCATCATCCGCAAAACGTGAACGAACGAAAGGAGTGGCTCCTTTAGCCGCCTGATATGGGGAGCCCAGGTCAACGAACGGTCAATTGTAATGCCTAGAAATTTGTGATTGCAAACATAGGGTATCTGCACGCCATTTATCTCGAGTGTGTATCGAGATACATCGCGCTTGGTGAATGCCATGGCAGCGCACTTCTCAGGAGACAGAAGCAGCCCGCAGCTGCTGAGGTATTTTTCAATGGCGAACAGAGCCTTCTGCACTTTTGCTCGTATGTGTCTACGGTACCTGCCCGAAGCCCAGATGCAGATGTCGTCGGCATACACCGAGATGTGAATTCCCTGAGGTCATGCGGATGATGCGGATGTGATGCGGATGATGCGGACCTTTGTGATGCGGATGAGGCATATACTGAACAGTGACGGGCTCAGAACACCACCTTGTGGGACACCCTGCGTGATGGCATGTCGTGTCGTGTCACCGTCTTTGGTTTTCATGTAAACATACCGATCCTTTAGGTAATCAACGATCCAGGCTTGCATTCAGCCTCGAAGTCCTACAAACGCCACCTCCCTTCGAATTGCTTCGTAGGAAACACTGTGAAATGCTGCCTTTATATCTAGGAAGACAGCAATGGAGAACCTTTTCTCAGCCTTTTGTGCACGAACATCTGTTACCAAGGCGATCACATTGTCAATGCTGCTCCTTCCTTGCCTGAATCCTAATATCGCTGGCGGGTAGACATTCCTGTTTTCGAGGTCCCGGAGAAGCCGCTGTTGTACCATTTTTTCCATTACCTTACCAATGCATCTTAAAAGAGCAATTGTTCGGTAAGAGTTTATGTCTTTGGGGCATTTTCCCGGCTTGAGAAACGGTACCAGTCGGGCAATTTCGCAGCTTGCTAAACACAGCCAGTCTGCCACGATGCGTTGTATATGCTCAGCAACTGCAGAAGAGCTTTGTTGCCGAGATGTCGCAGAGCCGAATAGCTAACTCCATCAGGCCCAGGCGAGGTAAACAAATTAACAGATTTTTAACGCTGCAGATAGCTCATTGATGGTAAAGGGCTCATCCATCATACCAGCATTCGTGGTAGGAAGCCGCTCGGTCAACTGCGCGGGAATCAGAGAAGGGCTCTGGGGAGCACTGACTTTTATGCAAACTTCTTCTGCGACGTCTACTTCACTGACTCAACGCTTGAGGGCTACTGAAAAAAATGGGTGAATCTGACTGGGTGGGGCTCTCAGGCTACGGAATACCTGCCATGTGAGTGTCAGTGGCTTGCGTGGATCTAGTTTAGAACAAAACTGGGCCCAGCGGTTTTGACAAGCGTGGCCATGTGCTTCTGAACGCGCTTCTGCGCGCGCCTGGAAGCTCGGATGTCCTCTGGCAGTAGGGTTTTTTCTGGCAAGGCGCTAGGCTCTCCGGCGAATAGCGCGAAGACGCTTATAGTCCCCATCAAATGTAGACCATGGCTTGGGAAGTAGACTTTGCAGTGTTGATTCTGATTTGGCCCGACCAATGGCAACTGCGAGCTCCTCGCTTGTTGAGAAGGCTCCAGCATTATCTTCTAATAGGTTTTGGTAGGTGTCCCAGTTCACACACGTATGCCTCCCGCTTAGACGGTCCTCCACAAATTCCTTCAATTATTGTGTATGTGGGCACGTGGTCACTACGACTGCTGTCAATATCAGAATGCCAGGACACGGACGGCAGCAAGGAAGCAGAGGCCATACTGACATCCAACACACTTGAAGTTTTACCGCGGAAAAATCTGGGGCATCCAGTATTTAACACGTTTAAGCCCGTTTCGTTGGCAACACGGAGCAAACTGCTTCCCCTTGATGTAGTCTTTGTGCTCCCCCACGCTGGGTGGTGTGCGTTGAAATCACCTGTGAGCAAGCGCGGGGGAGGTGTAGTGGACAAAATGTCTTCCAGGAGCTTCATGTTGAATTTTTCGCTCGGTGGAACGTACCCGATTATTATGGTGAAGGTTGCACGGCCATGCTTTACTGTTGCTGCAATGTATTCGTTAGATGCGTCTTGTGCGACAGTGTGAAGCGCAAAGGTCAAGTCCTGACGAATTCCGAGTAGCACTCTGCTCTGGTCGCAGGTCGTCGAAGACTGATGCAGTTTGTACCCCGACAGACGAATATCTGATCGCAGGCGGGATTCTGAGATGGCAATGACCGGAAATTTATGCTTGTTAACTAGCTGACGCAGGTAGCACAAGCGGGAGAGCAGACCACAGGCATTCCACTGAAACACAGTTGCGCGATTTCGAAGAGTTTGCATGGGCACTGGTTTGTTACTCCCGAGATGGTTTACAGCCATTCCCGTAAGAGCGGAGTAATGGTGTTTAGGAGGGTTAAAATGGCTTGAGCCACAGGAGACGAAAAAGGCGCTAGGATTGAACGCACAGTTTCAATGAGTGTAAGAAGGGAGGAGCTTGAGTTTGCCGACGGCTCTCTGTTGGAACGACCCATGCGCAATTGGTTGGAGCGTTTCCAGGCAGGCTGCTGTGGGCCTGCGGGCCGAGGAGGACTTTGAGGAACTTGGTCTGACGACTGGAGTTGTAGCGGCGGAAAGTCAGTAACGTCAAAGTCCATATCCTCAGACACTGGCTGACTTGGCTCCTTTGTGTGAATCTTGCTCACGTTTCGCTTCCCAGAGCGTTTTTTAGATAAGACCGCCACTTTCGCAGCCTTGAAGTCAACCTTGTTCTCGCTCTTGTACCGATATACGCCTTTCACTTGCAGGAACGTTGGGCAGTAACAGAAATCGGCTTGGTGTGTTTTGCCACTGTTTCCACATAGCTTTTCAGCAGATTTACATGCCGCAAGCTCATGATCTCCCCCACAGCGCGCGCAACGCAGCTTGCGGGTACATGTCGCTGCGATGTGGCCAAAACGCTGACAGCGGGCGCACTCTGTCGGTTTTTCCGAATAGTCATACACTTGGTAACGGGTGTAGCCCAATATTACGTAGTCTGGTCTCGTGTCAGTAGGAAATACAATTTGCACTACCCCAGAGGATCCCAAACGCCGCGCTGATCGCACTGGTATTCGCTGCCGCAGGTTGTCATGAAGTTCAGAATCAGAGATGTCCTGTGGCACTCCTCTGGTGACTCCACGAGCACAGTTCTCTGGGCGGGGCTCGTACGTGCGCACAGGTATGTCTGCGATGGAAGTTATCTTCAGGAGGTGTTCCGTAGAAGCAGTGTTTCTTGTATCGACGGCGAGTAGGTTTAGCCTATATTTTGGCCGTAGCTGCAAGACCCCATCTGGCATTTTTGCTTCTAAGCTGTCCTTTAGTGCCAAAGGGTTGAAGCGCGTGATTATTTTAGTGAAGTCCACGGGCTTAAGAATCACAGTGAGCCCATGCTTCGGGGGAGTCGCATTCACAGTGTTGTCGGGAGTAGCAAGAGACATTTTTGAGGCTCGACGCCGCCTTTTGGATGGAACAACAAGTTGAAATTTGTCGTCTTCGGATGAAGGCGGTGTGGCATTGTTGGCATACTCGTAAATCACAGTGTTGAGGAACTCAGAGGAGATAGAAGAGATCGAGCTGCCATCATGGTCCATGACACCCTGGGCGTTGTTAGCGCACGTGGCCGCACTCACATCTTGCGGTACAGTCCCTGCAGGTGACGCATTTGTTGGTTGCTGCGCCGGCAATCCTACCGGAGGCCCAGGAGCTGGCGGTAGGCCTAGTGCCCCAGGAGAAGACCCAGCTTGCATGTAGGCGGTTGCTGCAGGCGGGCGAGGGAGGCTGGGCGGCTCCGCGGTGCCCGCGGGCAGCATCGTGATCGCCGGTGCACACCAGTATAATCACGCTTAACTGCCTGGAACCTTCAGTTCACAAAATAAACTCCGGAGAGCACAGAATGGGATAGACACCACTTCACTTCGTCGTCGTCATATAAACTGGCCTTATACGTTTACATTTGACTGGGAGTATATAATACTATTCCGCAGTATCCATTTCACTTTGGCCGGATGGCTGAATCGAGTTTATTAAAAGCTTATTTAAAGTGTATTTAGAGTCTATTTAGAGTCTATTTAAAATCTATTTAAAGAGACACTGAAGTTATTTGTAAACTATGCGAGATTATTAGCGCAAATTGTAGTGGGGAGTCTCTAGCCCATGTTTCGGCCACTCGGTGCATTTACGCGAATATATTCAGTAGAAAAGTTAATTCGAAAATGCCGTCCTCCTCTCTGCAGCCTCCCTGCCGGCTTCCTATGAGGTTTCGTGTTATGTTCGAAGGAGATGGCTTGGCTTGACTGTGCTACTGCACGGCTCGCCGAACTTCCGACAAAATCAGTCGACCCAGCACTCAGTCGCCCGGACGCCGCCACGTCTTTGCAATACGCTCGCTCAGTTGAAACTAAGCCACCATACGTTGGTGCCTGGAAGAATGTGCATTTATTTCTTAGTTTGTAGACTATATCAAGCCCAAAGCCCAAGTCGCTCACACAAACGCACATGCGACACTTCTCTGCTCTGAATGAAGCGTTAGTAAAAAATTCAGAGCCCTTCCAACCGTGAAGAGGGATGGCCAGCAAAGCTGCGGTGCCGAGCCTCAAGGTGAGGTTTGACTGAGTCGTAGTCCAAGGGGTGCACGAAGCAAAACACGTTTGTTTGTAATTTGCGATTGAGTATTATTCCTGGTTAATAACTGAAAGTCCAGTCCTGTCCAGTGACTGCGACTCGCGCATGCTCAGCACGCCTGTTCCCGAGCCACGTGAAACGGCTATCAAGCGGCTCCGACGCAGCGTCATACTTCGCTAGTGCGCAATTGAGGCGCACACCTGGGCACGCGCCGGCGCCAGTGGGTCTGCCGCGGCTATGACGCAACACAATCCAACACAATCCATTTTAATCTAATCCAAATCCAATCCAAGCCCAGCCAAGCCAAGCCAAGCCAAGCCAATCCAATCCAATCGAATCGAATCCAATCCAATGCTCCTCGCGCTTGCGCAGAACGGCCCTTCAAGGCACACGCGAAACTCGGCCAGTGTAGCTTACGCTACAATCACACAGGAATCGTGGGTATAAATGTATTATAGCGTGGGTATGGTAATCACGGCGCATGCTCTATGAAGGCTCTAGGACCTTGTTAATTTTGTATGATTTTTTTTCATTCCCCGGGGTTGTGGCGCGCACTTTTACGATTCCTGGGATTTCTGTGGGCTCCGCAACGTGGCGCTACGCTCGCTAGCGATTCCTGTCCACATTGCTCTGGGACCGGAGACGATCTGCGGGATCCTAGCCATTTGCAGCTTTGCAGTAAAAAAGGCCAATTATATTCGGGGGAAGAGTCAGCGAAGTTACTATAGGTACTATGTAAATAACATCAACCGAATTTTTAATCACAGCGTAAACCCCACGTGCGGGAAGCACTTTTTTGCGCTGGTTGAACTAGCAAAGCGGGCAGCAGCACAAACCACAAATTTGTGATCACCTTTTTTAAAGACTAAGGAATGCGGTCACTAGAGGAGATATATTTGCGAAAATTGGGGAGACACTTACTGCATGAGCATTATTCAAGAATCAGTTATCTAAGCTGCTTAGCATGCTAAACTAAATAATATTGTAAATGCGCTACCCAAGTATACCTTATATTTTCAGTCGGGGTAGCGCTGGGTGGTGGCCTAGTGGTTTGGGCCCTTTTCTTCGTTCTTTTGAAATTCGCAATTTCGAATACCCTATAGGGTATGGTTTTTTAAGTGGATTTATTTGTTTTTGGGCAATATTTTCGATACTGAATTAACCATTTTAGCGAAGCAACGTCAATATCAACCCCACCTGAACCCCAGGATTATAGATGACAGCCGACTAAGCACATTCAGCCACGTAAATTCGACATTAAAATCTCCAACCAGCACAACCGGCCGTTCATCGGTAGCGGCATGAAGCATAGCTGTGCGTGCACGCACCCCTTTTTACACCAGCAAAACGTGCACTCATAAACAGGCAACCGGTCATGGCGCATACATAAGCGATGAAGACACCGGCGGAAATGTCGCTCGGAAGGCCTTCAAAGCGAAAACAAAATATGGGCTGACGCCGGCTTTCCAACTGGGCCACTTTCTCTTACCAGGAAGAATTCGCAGCTTTTTGGCGAAGTGAAATTGTAGCAGTAACGGTTGCGGCGTGTTTCGGTCGTTTTAGGGAGCAGCCGTTAACTGTGTTTGCGGTAGCGGGGACTGTTTATGTCTGCGTTAAGGAGTGAGCGAACGCAGAAGTGACGAAAGAAGGAAAACGGAAAGGAGATCTAGCTAAGGGTGAAGTGGAGTACGATACGTGCGGCTACGTCGTCATCTCTCTCACTGCCTTTCCCAAACACATCTCATGCGTCGCCACCAAGGAGCGCCCTCCCACTGACACTTTTTCCAGACGCGGTTCCATTTTCCGCTAATCCAAACCACGTGGCATATGTTCGGGAGGTTCAAACACGATTTGCAACAATATGCTCGCTGCTCCCTTGTGCGGGGTTAATCCGAACCACGAGACCCTTGCTGGGGATGTTCAAACACGATTTGCAATATGCTGGCGGGCGGCGGCGGGGCGGTGCGAGGTAGCAGCAGAGGAGTGCGCGCCGCCGTCCGTTCGCTAATAAGTAATAAGTTCGCTAATAAGTAATAAACTGGTATTCATACCTCGCAGCTGCATTAAAAGTGTTGCGCATACTGTTCGCGTTGTACATTTTCGAACTCACGTTAGAGCTGAGAGCGAAAGCATCTTAGAATGAACGGCCTAACCCTTGAAGAAATTCTAGGTAGGTGCTGCAAGTTGCAGCTTTGAAGCAGGCTGATTATCCAAGGACTTGCGAAAAAATCGTGGAGCTTTTCTTTAGACGCACCGGAAATGGTAAATTCCTCTTGATGGCTTCGAAGCGAAACCAAGCTGATCGCTTCAAGTATATGTTAGATATAAGTACACGACATTTTCAATCCATTTGATATGAGAGATAATACGTTGTGATATGTTGATGCTCTTCATCCACAAAGACATTGTCTGCAGTACAGAGATAAGTGGGGTCACGGAGCTGTAAGTCGATTGCAAGTGGGGCGGTGCATCCTGGCTCTTTTGGAGAAGGCAACTTTTTTAAGTGAATGTGGCATCGGTTTGGTGTCAAAAGCATGCGCTAAGCCGCCGTACGATAAGCGGAAATGCCCTTCCCAAATACAGTATAATGATGCAGACAGGGGTAGTTTTCAGGCTACGGGCTTAACAAATCTATTGGCAAAACGTTTATTAAAAGCGCGAGAAATTTTGAGCAGGGAGACCAGATACATCCAGCACCTGCCCAAAGAACACAGCAAATCTCCTTACCGCTGTAGCGGCGGTGTTGCAGCAATAAAAAAACGCTGCATAGAAATACTCGGGCAGAAAAATCCTGAGGGATACTTACGGTAAAAGAACTTGTCTTGAATAGGATGCACTCGATTGAACCTCAATACTACTCCGCAAGTTTTCTCTTTGTTCGCATATACCAACTTCTCGGTGTACGCTTTGTCATCAACTGGAACATAAAATCTCATCAAACAACCAAACCGTAGCGGTATTCTTAAGCAATTGAGATACATCCAATAAATGTGTACCCGCATAATTAGCAAACAATTGAACTGTGAAGAAATCTGAGTCGTGTTTATACCTGATAAGTCATATGATTAAAGGCGCATCACTTGACAACAACATTACACTTCATTATTTGACTAAAACGCCATGAATACAAATGCAATCTTGGTTTATTCAAAAAGTTGCTTCGTAAGGACAACACTGAAACCAGTTTTAACAGAAATTGCTCTCAAATAAGCGTTGTAATGAGCAAAACAAAGAATAGCCATTCGAAATCCTAGCTACTTTTCCGCACGTGTCGTTCCAGAGCGGAGTGGTAGATCTTCACATCGGCTCTGTTTTTCAAGAACAAGTGTCGGATCCCCACAAAACATGCCTTGCCAGATCATCGTATGGCCTTCCTGATGGCTTCGTACACCCAGGGAGGCCAAACAGCACCAAGTAGGACCCTTTGAAGCTTTTACAGCAACACCGAAATCACGGCTTTTACACTGCAGCTTCGCTAAGCCTCGGCGAGGCGGCAGGGAGGCCGCACGTGCTATGGCAGAACAACCGGTGGTGGCACGAGCAGGCCCAGCAAATGTGTAACGAAAGAGGACCAGCGTCTGGCTTCTGATGTGGTGATCGAATCGATTGGCGAGGCCGTGCGCCCCCGATCCTCCTCCTCCTCTTCTCCTCCTGTCGCCCCCTGCCTGCGCATATTTATTTCTCAACATACCCAGCGGCTGCAAGCGTGGTTGCAGCTAGCGCTCCTTCTACGTCGCAACAAATAGTCGATGGAGCTTTACGGATGGTGACTACAGTGGACGGCGAAGTCATCACCACCGAGGAGTATGAAGACTCTACTGGGTGGCTGCAATGTCACCGGCGCACGCGTGGTCGAGACCTACACCACCTGCGGCAAAATACTACCGGACCAGCTAATTCCACACCCGCAAACAACACTACAGCGTAAGCTACCACGCAGAGAGTCCACCTCACCAAATCCCGACGCCCTCGGTGCCCCAAACGACCCAGGGATGACATCAAAGTCGTCATCCGTCCACGGGACGGATTGAACGTGGCACGAGTTAGTGACGCCACGCTGAGAGACAGCATCCTGCTAGCTGCCGGTCTGGAGCCATAAACAGGCGCTGAAGATCTCCTCCGGGCTAATCCCGAGCAGAACATTCTCGTGGTGAGCACCCCACTCCTTGCCAGAGCCGAGCGATATGCGCGCATAGAGAAATTCAAGATAGGCGAAGCCTCATACGCGGGCTTACGTAACGGCACCCGATGACTTGGTCAAAGGAGTAATCCATAACATCCCCGAATATGACTCGGCGGAGGACACCGTCAAGAGCGCCGTTTACTCTAGAAACCCTACCGCCCTGCATGTACTGCGCATGGGCCGCACCAACTCTGCCATTATTGCATTTTTCGGTGACAGAGTTCCTTATTTTGTGTACTACCGGGGAGCGGAATATAGGTGCTATATTCACAGGAAGAAGCACGAAGTCTCCTCGTCATGCGGAAGGCTTGGGCATCGAATGAACCCTTGCCCCTGGCCGGATCGAGCCTTTTGCAGTTCCTGCGGACTTGCGAACCCCATGGACGAGCATGTGTGCACAGTCAAATGCGCCCTATGTGGAAAGGACCACGTCACCGGGGACAAACAGTGCAAGAAACGTTACCGCCCTGCGTTCATTGTAAAACAACGCCACTGGCGAAGCGAACGAGAGCACAGCCGCGACGCGGGGGACGCCAGGCTGCAACGAGATCGCTCCGCCTCCTTCCCAAGACTGTCCCGCGCCGAGACACCTTCAAACACAGTAGCACGGCGAGACGACAACTGTGCTCAAGCGCAACGACAGTCTCGCTCCCAGTCAAAGAAACGAGGCTACGACAAGGGCCGGGTGGCTCAACTAAGAGACCAGAGCAGCACCAGGACCCCAGCGGCAACCTCACAGGTGATCTGGGCAGCTAAGGCCTCCCACATAAGAAATTCAGGAGCACATACATTAGCACTTCCCTCACAAACACCCCCGACACCACCTCTGCTGAAATAAATAGCATACGAGCCACATTAGAGCAGGTTATGGCGGAGAACAGACAGCTTCGAGCTGAACTCGCACAACTTAAAAGTAGCTTCACCCCCACGACGACTACCGTAAGGCGGCCCACAACACAGCATTCACAATCCTCGGAATCCAACCCTTCCCCTCCGAAAAGACGTGCCCAGGAAACCGCTGACCAGCAGCCAACAGGACAACAGGCCTTATATGCTCTTGAAGCTAAATTAGAAAAGAAACTCGACCAGCGTTTCGACAAGCTGAATCACAGCATTACCACCCTGGCGGGAGCCCTCGCTACTTTCAGAGAAATGATCGGCGGAAAGGTTACCGCCCTGGAATACACCTTGGCGCAAGCGCAGAACAACCCAACTGGGCTCGTACATCCGTCCATCTTTACCACCACCGAAGGGCCACATACTAGTGCCACCATCCAAGAAGTTGTTTTAGGTCAAAACACTGGATAATATGCACCTGAACAGAGATAAGCATCGATACTACATATGGCAATAGAACTGTCGGGGGTACAGATGTAAGCGGGAAGCATTTCAACAACACATTAACCACTTGGTTGAAAACTCCCAATCGGCACCCGATGGCGTAGCATTGCAAGAGACAGCAATACTGGCCAAGCTATCGGGATACTAAGCATACCACTCATCCGTATCCAACATGAATGCTCCACAAGCTAGTGGAGTAACCACCTTGTTGCATAGGAATATACCGGCTAATCAATTGCATGTTTCCAGCACAGGACCAGAATATGTTTTCTTGGAAATCCTTCCCACATCAGCAAGGCAAAAGCGGAAGCTATACATACTGAATGTATACAGTGCGCCCCGACATTCCCGTAACCTTATACAGCTCCTCCAACAAGCCCTCCACAATACCATGGTCATCCATTAGCCATCGTGGGGGATTTCAATGCACCTCATCCCGCGTGGGGATATGCAAGGCCCACAAAAAAGGGCCAGACATTATGGGACACCATACAGCAACTCAACCTGACAATTCTGACAGACCCCGCCCATCGCACGAGAAGAGGTAACAGTGTCCAACGCGACACCACCCCTGACCTTACCATCGTGAAAAATGTCTCCGACGCGTGGTGGACAAATACCCTTGAAGACTTAGGCAGTGACCACTATATAGTAGAAACCGCACTCATTGCGGGGCCGCCAAAGTACCGCGGCCGGGAACAAAAAATTATCGACTGGGATGTTTTCCGTAATATACGGAGGGCCGAGATTTCAAAAGTAGAAAACTCCGGCATTGAAGATCTGGAAAAGTGGGTCGAATGCTTACAGGAACACGCCACGATGGCTACTCGAATTGTACCAGAGGAAGCGAACCTAGACAAGGTCGACTCTCGCCTCCTTCCCATGTGGGAAGCGAAGAGCAGCCTTCAGAAATGGCTGCATGGGCAGCGGCACAACCGGTCCTTACGGCGCAGGATAGCGCGCCTAAACAAGGAGATTGAGAAGCACGTGCCATATCTTACTAACCAACACTGGAATGCAATGTGCGAAAGAATGGACGTACAAATAAATATGCCTAAAACAAGGCACACCATCCGCAGCCTTCTAAGCCCGGACGGAAGGCGGGTAACCCAGAGTAGCAACCTTCTCTACATCCTACATGCACATCAAGGACAGGGATCTACTTTACTGCAGAAACTGCAGGAGCTTTACATACAAGAAGCCCCTCAGGAGTCAGCAGACCCATATGCTGGTAACCCCAATCCCGAAATGGACAGGCCTATTACCAAAGCTGAAATCTGTGAAGCCATTACTAAACTGAACACTAGCTCTGCGCCAGGGCCTGATGGCATCACTAACAAGCTACTTACCAATCTGGACGACTCATCCATAGAAGACCTCACAGCTTACATGAACAAATTATGGGACAACGGCCGTCTTCCTCCTACGTGGAAAAGCGCTCTCATTACGTTTATTCCCAAACCCGGAAAGCAACTGAAGCTTGAGAACCTTAGGCCCATTTCTTTGACCTCGTGTTTGGGAAAACTGCTCGAACACGTAGTGTTGAACCGCCTGCATCGGTACATGGGAGAACACCAACTCTTCCCCCATAACATGGTGGGCTTCCGCCGCTTTTCTGATGGAGGCGAAAAGCAAAAACGCCCGTGTGTACGAGATTTCGGCGCACGATAAAGATCCCCAGGTGGTCAAAATTAATCCGGAGCCCTCCACTACGGCGCGCCTCATCGCCTGCGTTGCGTCGGCGCGTTAAACCCCACAATCAATCAAATCAATGGTGGGCTTCCGGCCATCACTATCAACGCAGGACGTCATGCTCCAGTTACAGCATCAAATCATCAATAACTCCGCTGTATCCCCACTAGACACTCGAGTAATCTTGGCCTTAGATCTGACCAAAGCTTTTGACTCAGTGCAACATAGCGCTATTCTCCACAACTTGAGCGACCTCCACATGGGCAAGAAGGCCTATAACTATATCGCGAATTTCTTAGCGCAACGAACCTCACAACTAACCGTACCAGGCCTCCAGTCGGAACCCATACGCTTGGGCAGCCGCGGAACACCACAGGGCTCGGTCTTATCGCCCTTTCTTTTCAATGTGGCAATGATTAAGCTACCAGTTTTACTACGACAAATTCCGGATGTAAGTCACAGCATTTATGTTGATGACATCACAATTGGGACTGTAGGAGGAAGCGATGGGGACATACAAGAACGCCTGCAAGCAGCCGCTGACCCGGTTCAAGAACACGTAACCCAAAGAGGCCTCGAATGTTTACCACAAAAATCGGAAGTCCTCTTCAACAACCCAGCTAGGCCCGGCCGGAGACAAAGAGGTGACCCCAACATAGAAATCCTGCTGCAGGGCAGCCCAATACCCAGAACTGAATGCATACGAATTCTAGGGCTTAGAATACATGAGAAAAGAACCAACACGGTTACTATAGAGGCCCTGCACAATGCAGCCGTACAAATTTTCAGACTCATCGCCCGGATAGCCAATAAACACCATGGCCTCAAGGAACATAATCTCCTTCGGTTAGTTCAAGCCTTTATCATCAGCAAAATAACTTACGTGACTCCGTACCTGAAACTCAAGAATGCAGAAAAAGAGAAAATAGACCGAATTATTCGCAAAGCCACCAAGGCGGCTGTAGGCATTCCAATGGCTGCCTCCACAGAAAAATTACTGGAGATGGACATTCACAATACGTTGGATGAACTTATAGAAGCACAAGCATTGCCAAATACAACAGGCTGGCGGGGACCCCAACTGGGCGGGCCATTCTGGAGTCGCTGCATATACCTTTCGCGGACCAGAAGGAACCAAAGGCGTCATTGAAGCGGACCTACGAGACAAAATAAGTGTGGCCCCACTGCCTAGAAATATGCATCTGGAGTACCATCAAGACCGACGGCTTGCCCGTGCGAAGGCGCTCCACAAGCAGTACAGTGCCAACCCAGTGGTATGTTATGTCGACACGGCGTGCTACCCTGGCCAACGTGCGGTAGTGGCCGTGGTGGTAGATCAGCAGGGAAATGCAACCTCATCTTCTTCAATCCCTACGTCCAACCCAGAAACGGGTGAAGATGTGGCCATGGCTCTTGCAATTACGGGCACGCAGGCTACTACCATCATCTCAGACTCGAAGGCCGCCCTGCGCAATGCGCGCGGTAGGATCTCCACCACAGCCGCCAAAATCCTTACGAACAGCGCGACCCCAGTTTCAAGGCACTGGGGCATCTACCTGGTGCATCTACCTGGGGCATCTACCTTTCAAGGTACTGGGGCATCTACCTGGTATGGACGCTAGCTCACTCGTCTCTCCCGGGGAACGAGATGACACATGAAGCAGCCCGAGGATACACGAACCAGGCTGACTTCGAATCCGACAACGTGCCGTCTGAGACGGGGGGAGGGAGAGACTGGCAAATTACCGAGAGATTACTCAACACTGTAGGCTGAGCCGACTGATATTTCCGGCTGCCCACACTGCTGTAAACAAACGGCAAACAGTTGCTTGGCGCAGGTTACGATCAAATAGGTTCCCTCACCCCGCCCTGTGTCACCGCACCTATCCGGATAGGTACACGGACAGATGCAAGTGGTGCAACATTGCAGCAGCCACACTACAACATATGGTCTGGCAATGTCCCAATAAACCACGGGCCTTTGAACAAGTAATACATACAAGAAGTAGTGTGCAGTGGGAGGCCGCACTGCTCAGCTCTCTTCCCGGGATACAAGCTGCTGTCATCCAACTGGCAGAGGACGCCGCCAGGGACCACGGGTTCCTGACCGCCGTCTAATGGGACGAAGATCGCGGACTTTTCCGCACGGTACATTCGTCTTAAAAGGGATGACAATAAAGTCTGTTCTCTCTCTCTCTCTCCGCGCATAACTGGTGGCGCATTATCGGCAGCGCGTGGCGATTGGTTAACGCAAATTAAAATCTAACGCAAACCAGTCATAAATTATAGGCTTGCAGAAGCAGCTATGTGCGCTTCCAGTTAGCTCACAATCTTTTTATAGCAGTAACAATTGTGACATATTATTGTACGTTTTAATGAACGCGTTAGTGTAGAAGCCTCAGCACCTATTGCCCGCAGTACGATGGCCATAGCTGCATAGCGGTCAGGAGCGATGGGCTTGGATGACACGACAAAGGACAACTGGCATAAGTGGCCTTGTCATACCTTACGCACTTTCTCGATCACCAGTGATTCACGGAACGATAAATCAGATCATCGAACAATATGCCAGGTACAAATCCGGCCACAAATACCATCATAGTACAGGGGCAATCATATCGGGTGGCCGGATCGTCCTCCGCCTCGGCTCCACGGAGCGTACAGACATCCTATGCAGGTGCCCTGGCCGTAGCTAGCCTTGTGTTCGAAGCCGCCGGCCACGATTCCCCTCATTGCTCTTCACAGCAAAAGCATACAGCGGTCGCATGTGTTGATTCTGCATCTCTGTCTGACGTTTGTTGGTGGGTTAAAAAACACAACAGGGTAGATTTTAGGGAAGCGAAGGAATAGTTTTGCCTGTGGTACGAGAAATCCTTTCGGCAAAGTACGGGACTACAAATAATGACAAGTCGATGGGGCTGTAAATAGTTCATGTAAGGATGGCGGGCTCTTTTAACTGCGGAGTTCTTTAAGCTTGAGCTTGGTCCGATGGCGCATAAAAAAATACCTATAGAACAAAAACTCCCCCGCGAGCCACCCCACACGAGCGCCGCGCCCAGCCGCATATAATTCCCGCAGCTGCCTAGGTAAAGCCACGTCCCGTCTAGCTACGACGTCACTCAGCCGAGGCGACGATTTTCGTGTCGCCGTGTCAGCGACATGCAGCACCTCGCGACTCCGCGCCCAGCACATCCTTTAGACCACCACAAAACATGGGTCTAATCATGGCCAAAAAAAATTATACCCATCTCCCCGAAGGGAACCATGAGTAGGATGCAGAGCGTCATGGGGGTTCCGTTTGCGTTTCCGTTACGTTGGTTAGCCAAATTTGGTAAAAATGTAGTGAACCCCGTAATGCTCCTATATACTACTCATGGTTCCCTTCGGGGAGATGGGTGTACTTTTCCTTACTGCATGCGTATATAAGCGAGTGAGACGAGATTGAAGTGGTATCTGAATGTTTTTATTTAGGTTTAAACATCTTCTTAGAGTATGACGGCCTTATGGTCGCTGAAGTGCACAGTCAGTGGATCTCGTTCCACGGGTTCCAGAGGAACCCGTGGAACCAACGTTGCTGTTAGTGTTTGCGCTGATGCTCGCACTTAATTGCGTCACCACACTCACTGACGGGGCTGTTGCTTCCATCCTACTTCATCTGAAGAATCACGGAGTCAAGCGCAAGCACAACCAGAGTTGTTGTTGTTGTTGTTGTTCCTCTTCTATTGCACGTACCCACGTGGGGGATTGGCCAAGAAACGGTGGTGTGCGGATGCCGGACCACCGCCGGCGCCGCGGGACATACCTCCGAGCATATGACGCTCCGCATCTAATACGCCTAGTTTGCTATGTTGCCGATTTTAAAGGTATCGGGAACGCTCACACCAACACGACGTCTCCGGTAATAATGTCTTCGAGAAACCGCTGGTTTTCAAGTTGTTTACGCGTTATGCTCTTTGCCACATCGCTAGAACGGAACGTAATGATTTTTCGACTAAGTTGTGGTGCAAAACCTTCATTGCCATGTAAGGCACATGCTTAGGCTTGACCCTGCAACGGGGGGTGTGATGGATCTCCCTAATAGCCATGTCAAACGGGTTTGTGGTGAAGCGATATGGTATGAGACGCCTGACTGAGGCAATAATTTCACCGATCGGAACGACTTGACCCAAGTAATAATAATGCCGATCGGAACGGTGCGGGGAAAACTTGCTTGACTTCCCTTCGCCTCGCTAAAGCTCGGCCTACGTTGGTAGGGCCTCTTAATAAATGGGCGCAGCTTGCAACAGCGAAGCAGGGGGTCGCCCTAGCTTCTTCCGCCATGTTATCCGCTGTCAGTGTGGGAATCAGCCTCGTAAATGCCGACTAAAGTTGGACTTACCCCTGAGCGCTTAACCTAGCATAGCAAGAACATCGCAAACCTGAGAAACTTCGCAATGCCCAGCAAAACCTCACAAAATATAGCAAAATAGAAACAAGCTCTATCGACTCCCAGCTTTGCTGCTCTATAGCAGCCGTGCAAGCTGCGTCAATTTGTTTGAGTGGGCATTTACAGTTTAACGCATACTAGCTCCTTTCTAATCTGACAGACCTTGTGCAGCGGCTGGGCTCGCTTGTGTACCCGCGTGTTCTGCTGAGTGCTTTCCGGGGAGGTCGCTAGTGCAGCTGTAGCTAGCCGCGTTCAAAGCGTTCAGTACCAGGACACGTGGCAGCCAATAAATCAGCAAAGGTGTCAGCGGAAACTGTTTTTCGCGCGTAAAAAAAAACAAAAAAAATCAGAAAGTGTGCGAATTTGTATTTAGGACGCATACCTGTAGTGAGGGTGTTTATAGCATTTCCTAGTAAACATACATTGCATAAATAAACTTTACACAGACGTGATAGCTGAGTAGCGCCCGCAACATGATTGATACAAGCATTTTGCGTTGTCTCGGTACAGAAATATGCAGATAAACAAACCCCTGCCCATAAGAGCTACTTGTGAGTACATGCAAACAATTTACTGTACTTCAAAGATAGACTGAAAGCTTTCCTTTTTCTTGCGGGGAGGGGGGGGGGGGAAGAGAGGGGCTGGGGCTGCCACCCCGCACCCACCCACAGGGTACACAAACTGCTACAAGAAAGAAAAGACGCTGCAAACAACGACGAAGGAGTGGGGAGCACGCAGCATGGCTGGCTTGTGATGGCCGCCATGTACAGGGTCGCACACTTTTGCTGGCGCTCCGGGGAGCGCCAACGCACAAGCTGCCGCCGCGCATCAAAGCTAAGAGGAGCAGGCGCATAAGGGATTGGAGGCTGGGCTTCGTGTCGTCTGCTATCGCGGGAGCTCATCATGCTTGCTTTGCTGGGAAGCACGCCTAACTCTCGGCATGCTTGTAGCGTCTTAGCGCACCGAGACCGCGTTGCGGGAAAGCGCAGTTCTCTCACTGCGCCACGTCGTGTAGTTTCTGCGTACAACTACTCAGCGCTTCCTTTTTTCAGGTCTGCGGACGCAGTTAAGTGCATGCATTGTTGCAAACATTTCAGAACTGGCTTGGATTGGTTTAATGAGAGATGCTGTAGAGGAGGGGTACATATAATTTCCGCCACCGGGATTTATTCCATATGCACTGGTATTACGCAGCACATTAATGTCTGCGCATTTTGCCTACGAGGAATTTTGGTCACAGAAACTGGGTTTCGATTTGGCGACTTTAGTAGCGATATGTGTTGGCTTTTTAGATGCGAAGCATCTCATGCTCGGGGCTGTCTCCCTCCCTTCCTTGTTGTCGTTGACAGCCGTCCGCACTCTACTGCGCATGCGCGTCTATTCAGCCCCCTCAGTGTTTGGGCTTACGTAAGTGCAGTACACTATAAAAATAAATAGTTAGGCGGCGCGCGGTTTCGATCCCACGACTCTCTGGCCTCAACGGCAGGTACGTGGCGCTCTTGCCACTGCGCTACAAACCGAGACGGGAGCTGTGCTACGAACGCGCCCTATGTCCTGCACTCATTCAAACTACGTCAAAAAGCTACTAATACAACGAAGGCACGCGAAGCTGAACGTCAACGAAAACGACGACCTGAAAACTAATGGGAACTTCATTCGACCCCATGGCTGCTTCGCATACTACTCAGGGTTCCCCTACGGAAAGATGCTGTACTTTTTTTCCATATATGAAAATCGCGCATCGTTGAGATGGTTCAAGCAGTCCCCCAGACAGCGTGTCACGCACCCACCTACTCTCCGGCCGTTTCGTGGACTGGTTCCACTCTAGTCTGTTACATTATAATGCATATGCCATTGATTGCGCTGCCTACGTGGCTATTTATTGGAAGACCGTGGCTGTTCCCTTTGTTGCCACCTACTAACGTATCCGCCTTTCTGGGGCGACCCGCACTTCCTCAAAATGGCCATACGTGAGTAATGAACCTGTGGTCACCAGTTCCATGCTACACAATTGTGGAGCAGCTTCTCCGTTCTTGAGGTCTACTACTTTTGCATTCGTTTCCTTAACATCCTCACATTACTTGCCTTAGCAAACGCCACGAACTGAAAAATCCCCGATATGTTCAATACGTTTTCAATGCGCTTAGTAATGCAAACAATGCCTTACACATAAACAAACACTTGCATTGTGGACTGAACGTACTGTGATTTCTTTTCCTGTTTACGATATTTGTTGTCCATTTCCATGACTTCATTGATCACATTCGAAGTCGCATAGAGCAATATGCGAGCGTCTTCGAGCTAGACTTGGCATATAATACTACGATCACAAAAACATAATTATGGAAGCTTTTACTCACTTAAAACACTTAAATGGCGAAAATATTGTAGGTGAGCATTGCAGGACACCGCTAAGTTTGAATATCATTCCTTATTTGCATAGTTGCGATGCTAGTAATCGCCGTAATATGCATCAAAGAGGTCGTCGTTTTCTTCGTGGCGAGTGGTGGATGAAAAGCCATCCTCAGCATTGTATCTATCTACCGTCTCTTCGTCATCGACTCGAAGCAGTGCTGGCGGGATCTGCAAGACGTCGCGGGAAAGATTCGTACACTTGGAGCCATGCCTCCAATTATCCAGAATGACTTCCAGGGAATGTTGCAGTCGCGATGACCTCTCCCAAGCAGGGTGTCTGCTCATCTTGAGCATTTGATCTTCAGCATTGGCGCTGGAGTTTTTCTTAGATGCGTGGTAGCGGTTGATGACAGGGCTTAAGGTTTAATTTCGTAATTTCGTTTTTGCTAAAGCCACACGCACTCACGAGTGCTCGGCATTTTTTTGGTATTTTTTTACTGAAACGGCGAACTTACAGCCAGAAACAACAGCTTCGGTGTTAAAAAAACGGGTCGGCTGGCATATCAGGTCATATGGCTATCTGCATTAGTGAGCACACGCAGAAAATAAAGCTTTGTTCCTTGACCCTCTTTACATTTATGGCGCGTTAGGTCCTATAGAACACGCCAGGAATTGACCTGGCCCGCAACGGTGGCTCAGTCGTTAGTGCACTTCTATTGAGCCGGAAGACCAATTTTCTATACCAATAGCAGGTGTCGCTTTCCAAAAGCGGTGAAATGGAAGAACGCACGTTTGCTGTACGGTATCAGTGCACAATAAAGAGCCTCAGGTGGTGCTCCGGAGCTCTTCTCTAGAGCGCCTTTGTATCAAGAGTCGTTTTACGCCGTTAAACCCTCTAAACCGAGACAAACCGTTCCTGAAATGCCTTCAACAATACTTACGTTTCACTGGGACCGCGTAGCTGAAAACAGGAAGCGCTCAGTTGTGCTCAGGAACTACACAACGCGGCCCATCAGAGAAGTGCACTTTCCCGCAACGCGTTCCCGTGCGCTAATACGCTACAAGCATGCCGAGCCACGGCCGGGCTAGAGAGGGAGCGGAGCGCGCGCCGCTCCCTCTCTAGCCCGGCCGTGGCCGAGCAAGGCTCTACAAACATGCTTGCTTCCCCGCAAAGCAAGCACGGTGCGCTCCCGCGCTAGCAGATAACACGAAGCCCCGCCTCCAAGCCCGTATGCGCCTGCGCCGCTTAGCTTCGATGCGCGGTCGCGGCTTGTGCGCTGGCGCTCGGCGGAGCGTGGCCACGCTGCGCCGTTTTCGCACCTTAAGGCACTGACACAAAAATTTAGCATCTTGTTTTTTTCGTTGCGATAAGTAGCTAGTGACCTACTTATAACCTGTAGAAACCTCATTTGCTTCAGCGTGCGACGGTTGTTTAATTAGAGGGATTTTAAATGCGGCCAGTCGCAGTTTCGGTTTCAGCGAGTGCCGCGAAACGATGGATTTTGTGGATTTTTTGTGAACAAAGCTGACCACGTGACCGTCGGAGGGATATCACAGAGCAGAGCCGCCGTAGCACTGTCGAATCCGCATCGACGGCAGTTTCTGCGAATGCCCCCACGTACTGATCTCGTGAGGCGCTTAATTAAAAAGCGACCGTGAATGTTACGCAGGCGCTGCGAGTGCAAATGCTACCGCGGCTAAAGAACGACGCGCGACGCTCGAGACGGTGGGTGGCAAGACGCGCGCTGGGAGCAGCCGGCCGGTCTGCCTACAGGTCCGCCTACAGATGTGTTCGGCTCAGCACTGCGGCGGATATTCGAGTGCCGCTCTCGTAAGCGGTACAGATGACAATTTTTAATGCAACCCGCCATCGCATCATTAACTCCTTTCTCATGTAAGCCACTATGGTCGGGACTTGGGGACAATTTCGTGCAGCGGTAACAAGCTATCACTCGAGCTACCTGCGCCGGCCTGGGCCACTTCGCGGCCGTGGCCGCCGCCTGCACAGCGACCGTGCGGCTAGCTCAGTGGGCTTTTCGTGCCTCCGGCGCGTTTTCGCATCCAATGGTAATAAACAGTAATAGAAACAGAGTGCCTGGAATCGGTGTAGAACTTTGGTCGCGGCCAGCTGCCCGATTAGCTGACGAAATCACGGCGCCTCCGCCGCCAACGATCGGGTCGTTCGTTCTCGAGAGCAGAAGCTCCGCCCTCCGGCCCTCCAATTGGAGCGGCGAGCCGGGCGAGCCCGCGTAAAACGCCGGTAGTGCGGAAGCGGCAAACACAAACTCGTGACGTGTTTGGATGTTGTTTATTTACAATTGCGCGTGGTCCTCTGCTGGCTGCTCGGTTGCGTTTCGCACACTTCAAAATTGATTTTAAATATGTTCTAGGCTGTATTCGCCGCTGATATTTTGCAGATGATGTGTATGTGTTCCCACCAATCTATCTCCGACGTTATCTCGCCTTCAAAATTTTGTGTCAGTGCCCCTTTAAGTGTACGGCCCTGTACAAGTGCGGCCACTGGTAAGGGAATAGAGAGCTCGTGGCCGCGGTCGGCGGAAGGCCACGACCGGCGTTGCGGGAATATTGCGGAACATGCGCAATCAGTGCCAGAGGCGGAATTAGGTGCGCGTTCTATGCTATTGTTCTTTCCAATTCGGTGCGCGCTGCCATAGTACACAAACTCTCTATCCATGGCGCTGTGAAAAACAGTATTCGTTAATACACGCTGGAGATTTTTAGACGGTAATGTAACAAACATTTACATTTTTGGCTGCGTCCTGCATGCATTTCTGGAAAACAAATTTCGAATACTTCAACACAGCGGCATGGGCTGCAGTGCTTTCATGCAATAGCGCTGGTTGAGAAGTGGAAGGAAGCGTAGATGACGCCACAGCTATCTCCGCCTGTGGCGCTGATTGCGCATGTGCCGGAAGTTTCTCGCGGTGCAGGCCGTGGTGCTCCGCCTGGAGGGGCCACGCGCACAGTGTTACCTCTAACAGTGGCCGCGCCTGAGCATATCGTAAAAATATAGCTCTTCATCCTTAACCATCGTTCTTATCGTTTGCTCTGCGGCAACGTATCATACACACTTGAAAGCGTTCAAAACAGTGCGATAAGATTCATTTACTCAGACTATTCACATTACACTAGCGTATCTGCCTTCAAACACCGCGCCAACATTAAACATTAGCCTCATGACGACACACCTGTAGCGTTTGCATTTTTGACAAATTCTATCACGCACCGCCTCGTTCATCTGCTATCACTCCCACGCAGCGGACTTCACGCCGCACTAGCCATGTAAAAGCTGTTTATCCTCCAGGAGCTTTTACATCTGCCCATCGGCGCTCATTCTTCGTGCAAATGGCCAAAGACTAGAATAGCTTGCTCACCGGCGCCATCCACAGCTCCGACACTTCCAAATTCAGGGATTTCATCGCTCACTTTATCAATTGATGCATCTGCCCACTCCTCATGTAATACACCGAAACGGGGTATTTTAGGTACAATAAATAAATAAATAAATAAATAAATATAATAACTAAAAATAATAAATGATAAATAAATAAAAATTAATAAATAAATATCTTTCGGAAAGTGCGGAAGCATCCTCATCCTGGTCCCAGCATCGCGACTACTCGGGCTAGCCTCATTTGTCAATGGTGTGCTGAACGTGTGAGGAGCCCAAGCTTTGCCCCAACCAGCCGCCGACCACATCCCCCGCCCTGTGTCCTCGGTACCGCCACCAGACCCAGAACACCACATTCGACCAAGTGAGGCAACACGACGCCAAGAGAAGATGCCTCTCCCCGAGCCTTGTCTTCCGACGTGAATCCGAGTGCCTGAGTCTTTCGTCGCTGCATCGCCGACATCACTGCTTTGAGGACACGTATCATCAACCAGATGATCATCATTCGTGGCGGCAGGCATTCATTCACGGTTTGTGGTCATCGCATCGCTCAACCTCGTGGCGTGTCACTCTTTAGGGGCCTCCATTTGGAGGGTCGCTTCCAGAACGTCCTGCCGCAGCCGGTTACCAAGTTGAGCGTGAACCGTGGTTGTGGAAGTCACCATGTGCTTTCGTGCTTCTTGGTGGCTCCGGTAACCTACTGGTAAATTAGGTACAAGGAACTATGCCGCCTTGCGCTCGGCCTTTGATTGGAACTATATTGCTTGCGATATTAGAGAAATTTCGCACTCCGTATGCTCCTTGTTTCACCAGCATGCCATGTTTACCGGTACCCGTTTGGGCATTCGCGCACTCGCTTCGGTAGGGGAGATTAGTTCAGCTGCCGGCCCTCGCCATGCCAGGGTTTTATACGAATATATATGATCTCGATTAGGGACTAGTAGTGTAACTAAGTGTAGCGTATTAGTGGTATTATGTCAAATCTGCAAAACTTTGGATGCTGCGCGCAGAGCCGTATTGTATAAAAATGAGGAAACGAAGTAGTCGCAAAAAAACGGTGTACGGCTGTAATTCAAGCATAATGAGAACGGGTGATAACTCAAACACACAAGCCGCGGCTGCTGCTGGTATATCAGGGTAACATATTTTCTATTTATGCAGCGCCGCCGAAACTCCTGCGTTTGTGTGCCCTTGCTGACCGGAGGGCAGGGGGGGAGGGAGGTCTGGGAAGAAATTGCCGAATTTTATTGGACCACCATCTGCCGCGTTAACCGCCAGTTTTATTGAGAGTTATGACTTTAAATCACCGATTCATCGTGAAATTCGTCGCAAACCCTGCTAGAGTTGTTTTTATCTTTCGGGAAAAAACATTGGCGACCGCACCTTGACGAAATGTTTACTTGTTAAAATGTTGCATGTGTTTGTACATTTTACTTTGATATGCCATCGTCGACATATACTTAAAGTTACAAACCTGCTAGCCTGGCTATCCAATATTTTTAGCAGTTTGTTTCCTAGATTTGTAATGAACCACGGCCATAATGGTGTTTCGATACTGAAAGACCCCTTGCACTACACCGGGAGTGGTAGGACGAGGTGTCGTTCGCACGCGGTCACAGGCTGTCCAAAACATGATTCGAGAGGTCTTCCAAAGAGCGAGGTTTAGCTTAGACTGGCACACAAATCATACGACTCCAACGACTTACTTCCAGTGGGGTAAAGATCTTCCTCTGGCAAAGAATCTTCCTTAAGTGGTGTTGTACTCGACCAGTCTATAGGGACCGGACGGTCATTGTATGGCACCACCGTCGCTTCAGCGAACAACGTCGCCCGTGGCGAACCGATCTTCAGTGGATGCCGGTGGTGGTTAGGCTAGCGCACTTGTGCATGGCGTTCTGTCGTTCTGCTGAGATACCGCATGCGAGGATTAATAACCTCAAGTACGTTTTCAGATCGGTAAATCTTGTGGGTGGAGGTGGTCTTCTCGAGGCAGGCCATTCGTATGATTTACACCTATACTCAGTAATTTCAAATCCCAGACGACGCTCACTGCGCCAAGATGGAAGTCGAACTGCTGCGCAAGTCCCTTCCGTAGGACAAATTGTTCATGCAGTGTTCTTGTCTGAGTGCTGCTTGGCGCATCGACCAATATGTTGCCGTTAAATGCTCCTGCAAAGCCGGCGCGTGGGCAGCCGATCCACGTAAGGGGCGGCGCCCTCCATTGGCAGTTGATGAAGAAACGGCAGCGTGCACGACCAAAAGACAAAGTTCGGGCTTACTGTCTATGATTTCGACTAAAAAGAAGGCTGTGGGTAAATTCCACCAACTTCATCACCTACGGTAGAAACGTGGTTTATGTCAGAGACATATGGTTGGAAGAGCTATCGGGAATAGTCTCGAGGATAAATACCGCATGAGAGTAGAAAGTTATCGCTTGACGCGGAATAGCATTGCTTTATCCCTGTAATAAGACTAGGTGCTTGCAAATTGGTTGATGCTTTTTTTAAAAACACAATCACTACGCGAGGACTGAATGCTGCGGTGCCCTTTTACTACAAGGTGCGAACTACGCTTAAATAAGGACAAACTGCGCCTCTTGCACTGCACTTAAACCGTTGCCACAAGTCACAGGACACAACATAAAAAATTGCAGAATTTTTTAGAACTGTCTTTTAATGCGTACAAATTTTTCTGTTTTAGGGGCGAAGGACCTTAGGGGCTGCGGCAGTTGGCATTTCCTGTTGTCGTCGTCGTAATCGTCGTTTGTCTCATCTAGTCACGGTACTAAAGCACCGGGGAACTCGCTTACGCCTCCCGCTGGAACGTAACGGGTACTAAAAAACTACCACCTCCCCTCGCGGGAACCCCTGTGTAGATGCGACGCATAGGGGGTTCACGTTGCAGCGTTGGACAGCGGAGGAACGTCGCTGGAACGATGGAGTGGAGCGGCGCAGGCACCGCGTTTTATAGCGCGCATAACGGCGAGGGGACGCGCTGGCGCCAGTGCGTCTGCCGCGGCTATGACTCAACACAATCCAACACAATTTACTTTAATCCAATACAATCCAAATCCAATCAAAGCCAAGCCAAGCCAAGCCAATCCAATCGAATCCAATCCAATGCCCCCCGCGAGAGACTGTTCGCTCTCGGAGAGGAGAGGGGGTGAGCGGCGGAGAGCGCAGCTGGTGCGGCGAGGAGAATGGGGGAGTGGTGGACGCCGATGACGACGCCGGATGCAGGGACAAGGCGAGTGAATGAGATGCCTTCGCATCTAAAAACAGCGGGACACTAGTTTACACCTCGCGCTGGGGTGCTTCGTAACGCGTACTAAACAACAACCGAGGCACTCGTTTGCTCCTCGCGCTAGAGAGCTTCGTGCTTTAAAGACAAGGAACGTTTAAAGCAAAGCTGTGTACCTCTGCCCCTAACGGTTTTATCTCCTTTGGCAAAAACGCAAAGGCGCGAAAATAAACTCATACACTGCACGCTTCGTTCCTCCCCAGGTTTCATGTTAGTAGAGAAGGACGGGAATTTTTTTTCTTTTTCAGGAATTTTGCGCTGTCTCGGAGGCAGGGGATGCCTAAATACAAGCTTCTAATCACATCAGAGCACGTCATCTGAATACACTTTTATTTCATCTGTTTCGAAGCAAAGCTTTTACCTCTGCCCCCAAGGATTCTTTTGCGACCGTTGGTGTCAACAGAAAACTCCCGCAAACAAATGAAAGACGCCACTGGCACCACCAGGAATCGAACCTGGAACGAATAGAGTAACGTAGCGAGAGCCCGTTCTCTTACCGATTGAGCTACGAGCCCAGGCAAAGGGGAGGGGGGGGGGGAGACAGACAGTGCACTCAACAAGCAAATCTGCGGATTTACAAACTACTATCTTGCTGAATGCCACGTGATAGCGTCACGCCACATATCGCGCCGCTGTGCGCTCCTCCCACGACACGTGTATCGGACGTGTGCGCGCCACACCAACGCATGGCATCTCACTATCTCACTTCTCCTCCGTCTCTGCCGCTAATCTTGTCACCTCCATCGGCGGCGGCAAAGACGGAGAATTGAGATCGTGTAACACCGAGTTTGAGCTTCCTTTAATTTTATTAAAAAAATTGGGTGGCGATTACGATGCTCCCTAATGCTATATTTGTGCGCAGCACCAGTGCGCTGAAGCAGCACTCACTCATGGGTTCCCTCGGCGGCAGCGATGATGAGGCTCGGCGTCGGCGGCATGAGGTGCGTCTCAAGAAGAGACCGCGAACTGTGTCTTAAGCGAACGCACATAAGACACGCACACGACCCCCTCATGTTTTCGCCAAGTGTCGCGCCATCGAGCGCCTCCTGCGTGCACAGCATACTGCCCTCCCTCCCCCACCACACATTTTCGGAGAGCGCTGGCTTGCGTCACTACCGTGAACCTTCCTGCCCTCCCTTTTTCGCGACACTCGCCTCCTTTGCTTTTTCTCACTCGTGTGTCTTCCCGTCGTTCGCTTTTTCTTTAACTCGTTGGTCTTCCCTAGTTTGCCCGGTCATGACGACGGCGACGCGGCTCAGCCCAGAGACGGGCTACAAAGGGCTACGCCATAAAAAGAGTTCCCACTCATGTGCTTCACAAATACAACTCAACCAACCACTGTTCATGAATCTTGCATTGATTTAACCTTAGGAAAGAATATCTCTTTGAAATGATAAACGCCATGGTTAAGTTCATTTTACTTGGCTCTGGTTTCACTATCTGTCGAGCCACGCGAGAGAATTTAAGTTACGCCGCATGGGTAATCGTTGTGGGTGTCGTTTACAGCTTTGCTTTCCAACCACGTTCACAGGGTGGATTGGCGCGCAGTTTTTCCTTGGTTCTTTGTTTCGTGTTATTTAGCGACACGCACGCAAGCGCACGATTGCGTAGTACTACTACTTATTAATAAAGTTTCAATCTATCTTTAGTTTCGTGCATTGAATGCAAAGGACTATCACTTTTCAAGTCGGACGACTATAAATGTATTGACAAGGCATTTAACGGTTTCGTTGGGACACGATGCTAAGAACCCTTGCGGATTAAGAAAGATAATCTGCCGTTAACACTCTGCCAAATTTTTTAACACCTTCGCCATCTTTCGCTGAACCCGCTATTTCACAGACGTGGTAAAATGATGAGGGTGAAGGGCTTGTATCTTGAGCTGTCGGGTGTTTCAATGACGTAGGCCCTCGATAAAGTGAGGACTACAAACGCCAGAGTTCTGCTTCAGCTCTGTGACTTCCATGCTGTCACTCACGGAAACAGAAGAATTGTCAACTGCCGCGACGTATCCACGGCCACACAGTAATCGAACTAGTGCGCAAGTGTCTTTCTCTCCATAGCACACGCATCTACGTATCACACCATTAAAGCTGCTGTGGAAACCGTAGTCATTTATAACAGTGAAAATAATATAAACTGGTTGAAGTGAACTCCAATGCTAACAATGTTAGTATGATGATCAGCCTCTGTACACCTACTGCAGGGCAAAGCTGTCTCAGGTATATCTCCAATTATCGCCAATTTCATTCGTACGTAAATCGAGTGGCGCAAGACGTACAGTATCCCAAACAGCGCCGGTGTCAAGGAGGCCCATAGCAAATTTTATGATTGCCCTGAATGTCGTGAATGCATCTAAGAGCTCAACACATCAGTGTAAAATTTGTTACACATCTCATTTACGGTCAAAAAACCACCAAAACACGAAAAAGCACCAAAGAAAGCGCGGCGAAAACAACCAAAGGCTGCATTGTTCACTCCGCAGGCTAATTCCAGTAATCAGCGGAGCGCCGAGTGGTGGCGCCTTCTGTCCAAATAATTGCCCTGTCCATACACCATAGCGCCCAAAATGATAGGCTATCTTAACCGTCATCACAATCAAAATATGGCAACCGCCTTGGATTCTACACAAGCTGCCAGCTAGGTCCGTCTACTAAGACCACCGACCAACCCACAATACTGTGTGTGTGTGTGTGTGTGTGTGTGTGTGTGTGTGTGTGTGTGTGTGTGTGTGTGTGTGTGTGTGTGTGTGTGTGTGTGTGTGTGTGTGTGTGTGTGTGTGTGTGTGTGTGTGTGTGTGTGTGTGCGCGCGCGTGTGCGTGTGCGCGTACTTGAGCACGTGTGCGCGTGCCTGCATGCCTGCGTGCGTGCGTGCGTGTGCGTGCGTGCACGTGCGTGTGTGCGCATGTTCGTGTGCTTGTGCTTGTGTGTGTGTGTGTGTACGTGTGTGCGCGTGTTCTGCGTGCGCGTGTCTGTGTGTCTGTGCGTGCATGTGGGCGTGTGTGCGTATGTGTGCGAACATGCGTGTGTACGCGTGTGCATGTGTGTGCGGGTGCTTGTGTGTGTGTGGGTGTGTGTGTGTGGTGTGTGTGTGTGTGTGTACGTGTGTGTGCGGGCGCGTACGCGTGCGCTTGTGTGTGTGTGCGCGCGTGCTCCCGCGCCCGCGCACATTAACGGACGCGACAATGCGTACAAGCGAACGCGCGTGTGGTCGCGCGTTCCTTGATTGCCGATATGTGTTCGTATGTTGCAGATCCTGATCGCCAAAGGAATACAATTATGCGCGGCGTCAGCGCTTGACAGGTAAAAAATTTGATCATAACGCTCACCTTAATTCTGTCATTTCTATTTTGAGCGCTGTCCCTTTATTCCCTCTCGTACCCGCCGCGGTGGCTCAGTGGCTAAGGCGTTGCGCTGCTGAGCACGAGGTCGCGGGTTCGATTCCCGGCCGCGGCGGCCGCTTTTCTGATGGAGGCGAAAAGCAAAAACGCCCGTGTGTACGAGATTTCGGCGCACGATAAAGATCCCCAGGTGGTCAAAATTAATCCGGAGCCCTCCACTACGGCGCGCCTCATCGCCTGCGTTGCGTCGGCGCGTTAAACCCTACAATCAATCAATCAAATTATTCCCTCTCGTGCCCCTGCCCGGCCGTTAGTTACATCCGGGCCTGCTTTTCAACAGACAGTAAACTTTCACTTAGCGGCCAAAGTTTCTAAACAGACATCTAATCGCGCACACAAGCGGTGGTTTTGATTTTTTTCTTCACATTAGGGAAATCTTTTGAATTGGCCCCACACGGTTCAAAAAAAGCATAGAGGTTCAGTAGGCCATGTTTTTGCGGGAAAAATAACAAGCGGCCGGTCCATGAGTAGCGGGCGCGTGGGAGCAACGAAATGGGGGTGACAGAGGGATAGCAACCAACATTTCGGCTTTGGTGGAGGTGATCTCGTGTTGATGCTTCGTTCAGCCCTGTCGCGCCTTAACCCGTTCGTGTTTTGCCCTTTTTAATAGATGATTTTCACTGACAACTACATAGAATACACTATTGAAGCACTTGGTCAAATGATAGCCCTCCCAAGCAAATCGCATGCAATTAACTATTCGTAATGTAACTCCTCTCATATTTTTTCATTTCGGAGACATAATTATTACCTTAGCGACGTAACATTTGTGGAGAAAGAAGAGGGAAGACGTTGGAATGTGATGGACTCGCTATTAAGAAAAGAAACAAGTGATACATGCGTTGCCTGGGGCAGAATGCGGTTGATACAGCTACATGGACAAAATTATTAAAGCGATAAATAAAACATACCCTATAAGATTCGGACAACACCCCAAAAAATTATTTAAAATCTCCAAATTCTAACGCTAGGTCACAACGACGGAATACGTTGTTCGGAAGGTCAGGACTGTATGTTGTTGCCCGAAACCTGTTTTTCTAGGAAATGTGCTCGAATTGAGGGGTCGAAAATTCTCTGCTCACCAATGACGCAACATACTTGTTTTGGCGGAGATGCTGGGTAAAAAGTGAATATGGCCAGCGAAACATGCATTTACTCATGGCAGCTACGAGGTATGTTCTTATTACGAAACAAATTTAAATGATATGTTTACAAAGCCCATATCTCAAATGAACTGCTGATGGGAATCAGTGGCGCAAGGTGTATACCGTGCACTTAGTTGTATGCTTGGAGCATATGCGTGTACTTGGGAGCCTAGGAAAATGAAGAGTAAGTGATTTCTATACATGCTCATTGTCTATTTTTGGTCGTATTCATTGATATCACGCCTGCGATCACCAGAGTGGCATTGTACTGCAGGACACACCACATTTGCTATTTAGATTCATGACAACGGCAGCCGTTTTTTTCTATTTTTTGCACAAAAAGGGAATGCCTAATGCCGCCTTTCGGTGCTCGATAAATATCTTTCTTTGATATACATGCAGCCTTTAGGTGTTCCTCCCCGCCTAAGTAAGCTTCGGTGTGCAAAAACATTCCGCCATCTTCACGAAGTGAATGATGATGAGAGGGGCGAAGCAAAAATGCGTATAGGTAAAACCGTGAAACATTCGTCCGCACATCATTTAAAGACTCGGCACGTCAAGCTTTCCACCGCTCCGTTGACAAGCCTTTCGACGACGTCGATCTTTGTGGTGGTTATGTAGGGGTTGGTTTGGACGATTAGAATCTCCATGGGGAAGTTGGCGAATTCGGTGTGTGACATTTTAGTCACCTTGGCCGTCGCCTTCTGCAGAGCGTATTGTGTCGTGTACCCCCGGCACGTGTGTTGAGCTCGCAGGCGATGAACGACCACCTCTTCTTCTTCCTCTTCTCCTTATCGGGGAGCAACAAACGCGTTGAACGTTTTCACCTCTTCGGGCAATCTTTGGTTGGCCAATTCCTAGGGGGATCCTGCCAGAATCATCATTATTGTGCCGTGCCGTATACAGCAGCAACGAGGGACAGGAGAGGGCCCCGAGCAAAAGGAGCTTCGCCCCTAAAATGTGTGAAGTTTAACTTAAAATTGCTCACATACTTATATTTAGGTAAAAACAAATTTAATGTCAATAGCAGCGCTTGCTTTCTTATCGGAGCCTATCATCTAAAGCAGAGATCTTTTTTGCCTACATGGCACTTAGTAGCTGACTAGCAGAACGGACGGTTCCCGGTAGAGGTCACTGCCACCATCAGGCACTTGCAGAGCTACTTAATAAGGTACTGCATGCCATCGTTGTCCGTTTACAGACGGCACGTCCCCCACAACCATTGTATTTCCTGTTTACCGCCCCCTTTCCTTCCAGACGTCGTCACGTACGCACTCGCAATTCATTCCCGCTCTTTTGTTATTCTCTGAACACAGATCTTTTCTACACCGGTGGCTAAAGTAAAACTAGTAAGCCGTGGCAAGACGCTTGTCGTTTGACTTCTGACCTTCGGTGACCAAGGAGAAAGTGAGTCATGGTTTGCCAGTGTTTGCCGCTTGTGCATCGAATTGAGATGGCCAAGCGGGAAACGAATACTTTGGGGTCAGACGCTTTTGGTTTGTCATCAGCCCTGTCGTGGCCAAAGAAAGCACGTGTACCCCGTGACGAGACGCTTGCCGTTTGTCTTCAAACCTAGGCAGGCCAAACACACAGGCCAAACACTTGCTGTTCGTCTGCGCAGCTCGGTTGGCCAATAAGGCAACGGGTGATCCGTGGCCGGACGCTTGTCATTCTTCCTTAGACATGCGGTGGCTAAAGAAAAAAGAGGTATGCTGTTGCCAGACGATTGCCTTTGGTGTTACGACCTCAGCGGCCAGATAGACAAAAAGTAGGGCGTGACAAAATCCATGCGAAAGAAAATAAGTTCTCTGGCAGTCCAAGCTTTGCCACTGACCAAACCCGCGAAGCGTTGCCCGAAGATAGGCGAAAGGCTGGCCACACTTTCTGTGCTGCCTGGGATGTTAGCGGTTATTTCAACACGCTTTAATGTTGTAACAGGAGGAACGTACATGTTTTTTCTTTAACTATTCGTGCCTTTGTACCTCTGTCTGTCTTGCATTCAAATCTTTAAGACAACACACAATTGTTCCGAGCGCTCTGAGGTGTTCGTGTTGAGATATAATTTAATGTATTATTTGGAGTATTTTTAAGAACAGAATCAAATCCGAATTTGGGAGTTTTTGGTATTTACAACATATAAACTGCAAAAAGCACCCGAATTCTCTAAAAAATATTCTCCGAAAAGCGCCCTCCCAATTTCACAAAAACTAAACCTCAGAAACCTCAACCCTAGTTATTAGAGATCATCCTCCGCCCTCATGTAAAGATCATCCTCCGCCCTCAAGGTGGACAGGATCTCCACACGATCCCAGCCGCCATTATAGCGGACTACGTTTTGACGCAGGCCGGCGGACAACTACCCAATGAGGGCCAAGTGAGAATACCTCACAAAGCACATTTCATGCTTGTCAGCACTCCCTCCGAAGAGAGAGCGCACAAGTACCTCTTCATGACCCAACTTCAACTGCCCAACGGCACTTACACCCTGTGCAACCACATCCCCGGGCCATCCGATATTGCGGTTGGAGTAACATTCACCTTGCTAGAAAACGACACTCAGTAAGAAATTATGCACAGCCTCGCAGCCTACAGCCGCGACCTCCAAATACTAGACCCCAAGCGCCTGCGGAACTCAAGTCTGGTGAAAGTGCTGTTCCTAAGACCCCACGTGCCATGCTAGATCCGATACAGGGCGGCTACCCTCCACTGCCACCAGTTAAAGAGGACATCAGAGGCCTGCTTTAGCGGTTGGCAGCCGGGCCATAAAAACTACGTCTACCCCAATCAACCACCAACCCAAAAATGCCCCGCGTGCGGAATCGCGCAAGCTCCAGAACAGCAACCCGTGCAAACCGAACTGCATCCTGGGCGGAGAGGCGCACCCAACGAGAGCCGCAGGTTGCCCCTGCGCTTCCAACCAAGGCGTTGACAACCACACCTCAAGAACGAGACGCCGAAGGTACTAACCAACAATCAACAGAGCAGCCTCAAACAAGGCAAACCACCCCAGACAGAGGGGAACCGCAACCACAAGACTACCAAACCCCCCGAGAAGACTACGCCGGGGAAACAACTGCCACCACTGGGGCAGAAGCGGAGTTACACCCAAGTTCTCCAAGGAACGACCGGCACCGCAACAATGGTTACACCAGAACATGGGAGTAGCCAGGGCCTTTTCGCTCCCAACTCCACCATTCCTCCACTACATACTCCACCACCCACAGCTCAGGATAGCAAACTTGATCTTATTCTAAAAGAGAAGCAAAATATGAGAGGCGACATACAGCTACTTAGAGGCGAGAGCGCCCAACTGAGGACAGAGAAGAGTAACCTTAAAGCGCAGATAGCGAAGCTGACAACGAGCAATGTCGCGGAGGCAGAACCCACCCCGACACCACTTAAGCGCAAAAACACAAGAAAGTCGGCAACTATCCCGATATCCGACGACAGCAAGGTCAGCGTAGACATTGAACAACTTAAACAAAAAATGCTGCGATCACTTAACGCCAACCTTAAAGAATCTCTAATGGCCTTGCACGCGGAACGACTTGGTATGGCGAGCGCGGAGGCATGGGCAAGTAACCCAATCGACCAGTCAATCATGACCCCTCTACCAACAGATATCGAGCAAGATGCCGACTTCTAGACCAATCACCATATGGCAGTGGAACTGCAGGGGCTACACACCTAAGAGAAGTCAGCTGCAAGCCCACGTGTCCACACTAGATTAAAAATCTGAGGTCATAGCAATACAGGAGACAGGAGCCAACACCAAACTTCTCAACTACATAGCACAAACACACCCCGATCATCCGCAGCTAGCTGCACTCGTCAACAGAAACATATGCACGTCCACTAGCAAAATCACCAGCACCAATATACCGCACATATTCACCACTCCATCGCCAGTCAAGAAGAGACAACAGCCGCTCCACGTGCTCAACGATTACAGCCCTGCAAAACAGATGACCCACTACTTCAAGCCCCCACTGCTTGAAGCCTTAAAATTGCCGCCCACCAACGCCTGATAATAGCAGGAGATTTTAATGCTCCACACGAGGCGCGGGGATACCATAGGACAAGAAGCAATGGCAGAAAACTCGAGAAACTAATGCAGAATTTGGGTCTCACTATACACAATAGGCCAGGAACCCGTACGCGCGTCAGAAACCGCGTGAATAGGGGCACAACCCCGGGCCTAACCTTAACGCACTAAATAGCAACGGGAAAATGAAGGGTCACCTCAGAAACCTTTGGAGGGTCCTCCACATAGTCGAATTAAAAGTCGACTACACGATGCGGCTGGCACATTAGCCACCTAGGAAACCCTTCGCCAACTGGGATTTATTCAGACAGAAATGTTTAGAAGTCGAACCACCCAACAAACTTACAGAAAGCAACATCAGAGAAAAGGACGCAGAACATTTTGAAATTCAGGAAAGACAGCGATACACCAATAGACCCATTGATCCCGGCACCGTACGTTGATTCTAAGCTACAGCACACGTGGGTCGCGTATCGCAGCATCGAAGCGATATGGAAAAAAACATAGGCACAGTACTCAGAAGAATGCTACCGAACCTCAAGATAGCAATAGCAAAACACCCAGACTACCTGACGCGATTACCGTGGCTGCAAGGGTGCGATGAAATGCGTGGTACGCTATCAATGAAACGCACGTGGGCGATCCTACGGAAATAATTGACCCCAGTAACAACAAGACAGAATCAGCCAAGGGGATCACGAAACTTATACAAGGTTACGGGGGCTGGAAATTACAAATGCATGGGGAGCTTTTAAAACTATACGCAACGCAAAATGATAATTGCCGCTCCCCAACTCTGCATTATATGGGCGCGAGAAACGAAATGCTAGACGCCTCATTCGCATTCTAAGAGGTGCACGCCGCCATCAGAACACTCAGAAGAGCGACCTCACCTGGAGAACACAAGATATCCAGCAAGATACTACGACATCTAGAAGAGACGGCGATTGAGACTCTAACAGACTTCTTTAACAAGGTGCGACGGGACGGGGAAGTTCCCCCTGACTGGAAGCACGCTAACCTAACACTCATTCCAAAGCCAAGCAAGTCAATCAAAGTCGAGAACTGGGCCAGTTGGTATACATTCATTCTGAGGGAGCAGCGCAAACTAGACAGGACAAAGGATAGGACACAACACGAGCACTTGTGTAAGCGCTCGTGTTGTGTCCTACCCTTTGTCCTGTCTAGTTTGCGCTGCTCCCAAGAAGTCAATCAAAATAGAGAATCTCAGCCCACCGAAAGAAGACAACGCGGACATTTTAGCGATTGGCCTTCATATAGCCTTCGATAATGTCTCGCATAAGGCAGTACTCACAGAAATCTCTATGCTCGGGCTAGGAGAAAGAACATTCGTCTATGTTAAATCCTTCCTCACAGGCCGGACAGCCAAAATAAAGATAGGAACATCCCAAACACAAAACTTCAAGATGCCAGACAAGGGGACCCCCAGGGAGCCGTTATTTCACCTTACTCTTCAACGTCGCAATCCGACGGATGAGCAGAGTACTTTACAGCATCCCAGGACTAAGATCAACAATATAGGCAGACAATATCTCCCTTTGGGTCGACCGGGGCAGTGACGCCAACATCAAACCGACGCTAAGGGCAGGCACCAAAATAATCGCGGAACTAGCAACCAAGGCGGGCCTCACTTACTCAACAAAATCCGAACTGATGATCCTTCATCCCCCAGGACGAAACCGGCCACCCAACCGCCCATCAGAGTCGAGAACTGAGGACAAAATATATCTACCGTCTCAAGCTTAAAAATACTAGGACTATGGATACAGGCTAGTGAGAGCCTAGAGGGACAACAGAGACAGTTCGCGTCCTACAGTCCCACAAGCTACAAACAATTTTCATGCTAAGAAGAATCCCCTGAAGGCAACGTGGCCTCACAAAAGAAGAGAAACTAAGGATCGTACAAGGCCTCAAAATCAGCAGATTAAATTATCTCCTTTCTTATGTCAACTTAAAACAATCGAACAAAGATTCGCCCGACGGTCTACTTCGGAGAGCCTACCGCATGGGCCTACACATTACCCATTGTGCTTCAACCACCAGACTTGCGAACCTGGGCATTCACAACACTGTACGCGAGATATCGATACACATTACATGGCACAGATACACAGGCTGGCACAGACAACGACGGGCAGGTCCATACTCTACGGATCCAAATTCAACCGCCCAACACTGACTCCACTCCGGTCAGGATACCAAAAACATCCGAGCCCTAATCCAGGTAAAACCTATCCCCAGAAACATGCACTCGACCTTTCACGCGGGAAGAAGAGAGGCATGCCCGCAGCACCACTCGCAGCACTACGCACCAGACAAAAACACCGTGTATGTGGATGCGGCACGGTACCCCGGCAGAGCAGCCTTTGCAATCGCAGGCCTCGCTTCCGCCATATAAACGCAATCAACAATCAAAGCCTCCACCTCTACAGCAAACCCCACCACTGCAGAAGAAACAGTACTGGCTCTAGCCATAACCAAGGCGCCAACACCGACCATCTACCTGTCAGACAGACAGCAGGCGCTACGCAATTAGAGAAGGGCAACATCTCAGCCTCGGCACTGCAAATTCTAAATGACCTCCCGACCAGCTTGTGAGGCTGCTGTGTACCCCGGCTCACACTGGCGTCGGAACCAACAAGGTAGCTAGTCAACAGGCCCGATCATTAATACCCCTGGCGAGCTCTTCTCTTGGTTCTACGCATGGAGCACTCGAGGTCACTGGGTACGCCCTCACCACATACCGAGGCATAACACAGCACTACCGCCTCACCCACACAAAACTACAGCCGCCCAGCGCTAAACTTATGATAGAGGAAGCACAGGTGTGGTTAACTCTACAAACCCATTCCCTTCCACATCGCACGCGCTTACAACACTCCCACCCACAGCTCTTCCTCTCCGCAGAGTGTCCGAGATTCCGCAGCCTAGACACGCTATACCACTCTTTGTGCGAGTGCCCCGCGGACCCTTATCCCCCTTCCCCACCCTTACCCACTGGCAGCAGGCGTTGGGTAGCTCTTGCTTCGTAGATCAACGAACCCTGACGCCACGGGCACTGCAGGTTGCTTCGGTCATGTCGGCTGAGCCCCTCAAAACCTGAACCCGGTGTCTCATTGATGAAATGTTTCTCTGTCTCTCTCTCTCTGATGCTCTACTTGGGTCCAGCGAGGAGCTACGACGACGAGGCGAGCGCCTCAAGTGCTCTGCCCCTAAACATCCTGATCTCACAGGTGGAGCAAACGCTGCTTCCTCCGTGCGCTTTTGCGTAAGCGACAGTGAGTACGCGCCTCCTCTTCTGCGTTTAGAATGCGCACTGGACTGCGCATGCGTGTGCAGGTGCGTGCGTGTAAGGCTGTAAGTGCATGGCTGCTGCGCCTTGCAGGGAAGCTTTGAAGTGCAGAGCACTTTAGGCGCTCGCCTTGTCGTCGTAGCTCGCTCGCTGGACTCAAATAGATCAGTGTGAAAAGAGAATTTATTACAGTTACATATCAGGGTGCAGCGACTAATAGTAACAGCGCTGCCCTAAAAGCAGAAAAAAAAAACACATCAGTTTCCAAGTGCTCACGGCAACCAACAGTCCGCACAACAAATGTAGCAGGGCGTCCCGTGGTAACGCTGTCGTTTGCAGCGCACCCCAGTGGCTTCGAAAGCCAAGCAGTTTACATAGTCATATGCGACAGAAACTCGTGTACCACGGCGGCGTGTCCTACATGCCCCGTGGTTTAGGGCAAAGAAAACTATAGGTACATTTTAGGCAAAATATACGTAATTAACATGCAGCGCCCGCGTTCCTGTAGTTAGGAATGGTCTTCGGGTTGGTTTTTACGGTAGTAAGCGAGAACAGCGGCCGCGCAAGAAAACAATGGCGCTTTTGAAATGACGCAGAAAGGCTCCACGCGCAAGAATAAAATGGCACGTTCGCAATAACGCAAACTAGCTTCAGCATACGAAATTAAAGCAAGTACAAAAAGAACCGAACTGCCGCTGGCGCAGTTTCAGGCACGGGACCCGTGAGCACTGCGGAGAAGGAAATTTTACTTGCATGGTGTGGTAGCAGTGAGCGGAAAAAGACGGTACAGCCCATTATGGCAAATCACTGCTCCACACTTCCGACAGCTTTCACAACAAGTGGAACGGCTTTAATTTTTTGTAGGTTGTTTGTAGCATAAAATTCAGGTACAAGTCCCTCTCCATTTCCATAAAAGGCAGCTGAGTTCTGCAGTGGAAATATTTGTAGCCTCCCGTACTCGTCCTTAACCCTGCCGTTTCTCCTTCCACACATCGCTTATGCGGTACAAGTGACCGCGGCGAGAAAATACTTGTTATTTGAAAGAACTCACTTTCTTCCCCTCGATCCTGGCTTGGCTCGCCTGCAAAAAAGTTTTCACGAAATAAAGTTAAGGGACATCAAACAATGTTCAATTTTACAGTGCCCACCATCCGCAGTGATATAAAGTTGTAACTAATGAAACCACAGTGACCAGTTTGTTAACTGTCTGTTAGCCTAACAACGGTGCGATCAAACATAACTACAAGCCCAACTAAACCACCGGCAGGGGGCCTTGCACTACGTCCTCGAGTTATTTAAACAACCCGCTGCAATAACGAGTGCTCTACGAGAATGTGTCAGGTACATTATCCTGACTTCTTCATCGTTTCTTTGAATGTAGCGTAATAGCTGAAAGTTGTGAATAAAATTACTGGTTGGTTAGAATGGAAATCGTTATGTGAATGTATTTAGGGCGTTTCTGTGCGGCGGAATACATCTGACTAGCACACTTTGCTTTTTCAGGTTAGCATTTGATACCACTAGAGAAAAGATTAAAAATGAAAAAAATAATGATTCCCTTATACCATTCGATTTTCCGGCCTTGTACTGGCAGAAGATTCCAGTCTCTTCTTATCAAAAACGTCCAGTTCCCTTTGACAATGAAACCACGACAGTACACCTACGTCTCACGCTTGCCGGCGTGTATTGCAGGATGAAAGAAAAATGCAGCGCTAGGACGCAGTACATACTAATAACTAATTTATATGCGGTGGTGCAGCCCACATGAAGTAGATCTGCTGCACTGTGGCGGCGTTGGTGCGTCGTTGTGAGGCCAGCCTTGTGGGAAGAACAACTCGTGTGTTCTTAAAATACGGTGGTTGAAAATCTCGAAAAAACACATTGCAGTTTAGCAGTAAGGTAGCTAGGAGACCGGTGGAGCTGATGGAACCGTGAATAGCAGCTGTTCATCACTCTTCACCTGCCACATCTCTGTGCATGTTGCATCTCACGATGACGAGCCGCCGCGTACTTTAGGTCCTAGAAATGATGCATGACATAACACGTAGGTTTGTGCTGACGCTATCATGTCCCTCTCCGCTCTGCTTCCTACATCCTCCCTCATTCAGGGACGGACGGAGATGAACGGGAATTGGCCTTGTTTTAGTGTGGATTGTACGTGCATGATAGACTGGCCGCTATAGGGCCGCGTCATTTATACATGCTCCCAATTGGCTCCCGCCTTGATTGCTGTATTGACCGGTAACTTCCAGTTATCGCGGTTAAACCTATTCATTCCACGAGGATTGCTACACCCCACGGATCACCTGGACACCACCCGCAACAGGATCCGCACTTCCACTGGTCAGCAATCACCCTTTGAAATCGGACTACGCCGCTCACTTCTGTAGGCCTATCAGCCCTACCTCGCAAGCCCCAGCAGCGTCGCGCTCTTGGCATGCGCTCGGCTCCCAGCAGCTGCGCCGGCAACACATCTAGCGCCTCGTTTGCAGCCTCCTTCAAGCACTATGGCACCAGCATCCGACGCACCAGCATTTGACCCCCTGAGCAGACGGTCGTTGCCACGCGTCGACCTCTGGAGACAAGTACTACGCCAAAGACAAGCCCTCAAGAACCCCAACCCTCTGAGTACGCCTCAAGTAAGCCCTGAGCGCAACGTTCACCCTGCCACTTCCCGTGCACCACCTTTTCTCCGACTGCCTGTCGCAGACTACAAGATTATTATTCGCCCGCGCTCGGGCCTTCGGGTCGGAGCTTGGACCACCAACCAAATAAATAACAGCCTGCAAGTCACCAGCAACATACCAGCCGCACAGTTGTACTCCCAAGTCACGGTACAACCCCAAGCCCAAAACATCTGATTGCGGTAAGCCCTTCCAATAAAGCCATCTTTGACAACTCCATTTCCATACCGCTATCCAACTCGGCTCTACTGCAGATTAAGTTACGGCCTACATGAAGCACCTTCCGGGTACTTCCCGGGGCGTCATTCAGGGCATCACCCGAGGCACCACCCTGCATGAACTCCGCATGGCCATCCATACCACCGGACCACCCATCTTGGACATCAGAATGCTCGGGAAGTCACATGCAGCACTTATTACTTTCGACGGACCTCACGTTCCCTTTTATGTGAGGGCGTACAGTGCCTTAACTCGCTGTCACCCTTACCGCAATACATATCAGTGCTGTGCTCAGTGCGGCGAACTTGGTCACCGCCAAGACCTCCCGATCCCCACAGGAATACTTGCGCGCAGTGCCACACCCCAACCCCGTTCCTACCCATGACTGTGTGCCTTGCTGCAAACTCTGTCTTACTCACACTACCGCCAGCAAGAATTGCAAACACAAGCTGAAGCCATCACCCCCACCTGCTTTCCGAAACGTCATCAGCCAACCCCTACCTACGCCCCCTCCGTTGACGCAAACTAACTACCCGAGCCTGACTCCCGCGGACCCAACACAGGGTGAGCTGGTCAGCAATTGTCTCTTCTCCACCCACTGCTGCCCCCCCGCCCCAAAATACTTCTCCAACTACCCTCCACACAACCAACACTACCTCCCCAGAACTCGATACAGTAACCCTCCTCCGAGAAGAAAATGCATGCCTCAAAAATCAGCTCTCTCAACAAACACACCAGATTAATGCATTGCAAGCCCAAATCACTGAAGTGAAACAAATCATTGCGGCGAACAACACCTCCAATGCAATGCAGAAATCACAACCCTCTACCTCCACCCCCTCCCATGGTGATGTTGTCCAACATGACCTGATCATACACCTATACCCCCACCTTACCGCACGTGCAAGAATTCATAAACTTCGCCGCAGATAGCATCGAGGCCTTTCTGTCAGACGCTGTCAAAACCATAAACTCCCGCATAGACCGACTGCAACACCGCTTCTGAAACTGCGAAGAATGATTAGACCAACTAGAACACCCCCAGGGCAAAGAGCACAAGACTTTTAAGCAACATCCCCTGTCTCCTGACCCTGAACAAAGGGAACTACCTGATTGCGACGATGAGGACTCCTTTTAATTTCCTCCCTCACAAGAAGACCACCATAGCTCCAAACACACTGCTTGTATGGCAATGGAGTTGTCGCTCGTATACCCATAAACGCGACGAACGTCTTCCGCTCGCTCAACAGAGCAGACCGGACATCATCGCATTACCAGAAACCGGCACTCCCCTGTTCAGCTCCCCGACTACACGGCTTATTCGTCAAATTTAAACTCCCGCACTGCAATTATCGTCCGAAGGATCCTTACTACGCAGACTGTAACCCTACCAAGCACAATAGACCACACGTTTATAGAAGTTCTTCCTGCCCACAAGTCCTAACCAAGTACTTTCGTACTTAATATTTACAGTCCTCCTAAGCATCTGCTTACCGGAATTCGTGACATACTAAAACGCTCCACGATCAGTGCGAAACACTGCCCGCTGATTGCCCTGGGTGATTTCAACACGCCGCACATGGCCTGGGGCTACGGAAGAAAGAGCATAAAAGGCACAAAACTGCAAGAGGCGATCTAGCAATTTAATTTTACTATTCGAAACCACCGTAAAACGACAACTCCAATTGGGAATAGCGTTTCTCGAGACACCACCTCTGACCTTACGCTTTCCAAGAATATCAAGGAAGCCCATTGGGAATGTATGACACCCACTCTGGGCAGTGACCACTACCTTCTTGCGCTGACGGCCACCAATCAGAAATGCGCGCAACTCCGCTTAGTCACTGCCAGATTGATCAATTGGAAGAAGTTCCGCGATCATCAACAAGATTTACCAATCACAGACATAGGACAATAGAGCCAATATCTAATTACCAGACTCGGCAAGTACACCACAGAAATCCCCCTTACCCCGGACTACCCTGCAACAGGTACTCATTTGCAACATCTGTGGGATACTCCCGCAGGACTACTTAAACGCTGGAAAAAAACACCCCACTAATCGAAAACTCAAACAACGCTTCGAACGCATAACAAAGGAAGCAGCCAAGTACGCCGCACACCTAAGCAGACGGAACTGAAATCAGTTGTGTGACAAGCTGCAAGGTACACTTGGGACCCCCAAAACATGGCATATTCTCCGCACGGTGATGAGCACACGAGAAACGAAAACTACAACTCATCAACTTCGTCCCCTCATCCATAAGTACCCGGGATCGGAACAAGAGATACTTCACGACCTCATGCAATGCTATGCAAGCGCCCAATCTGACTCCCTTCCACCCTTTCCCGTTTACACATTACAACCAAACCCAGAATTGGACGCCTCTTCACGCTATCCGAACGTGATGCCATCCTTCACAAGCTTACACCTAATACAACAGCTTGCAAAGACAACATACCAAATAACCTCCCTAAAAACCTGGACCATGCTAGCCTTTATCACCTTCTGGACTATCTAAATAAACAATGACCACAAGGCACTATCCCACCAGAAGGGAAGCATGCAGACATCACCCTTATACCTAAGTCTAAGAAACCCATTAAGTTGGACAATCTCCGTCTCATCTCCCTGACCTCCTGGCCGGGAAAGCTCTTTGAACACGTCGTTCCCAACTGCATCTCTAAATACCTAGAATATGATAACCACTTCCCCGGCACCATTTTAGGCTTCCGTCCCCGCCTCACAACGCAAGGCATATTCTTATACGAAAAAGAAGACTTCCTCGACCACCTTACTTATCACCGTCTCTATACAATCCTGGCACTTGATATTAAAGGCGCATTTGATAATGTGTCTCATGAGGTCATACTCGCCGGACTAAATTCGACAAACAGCGAACAACATACATACAACTATGTTAAAGCATTCTTGAAACATCGTACAGCCAGTGGGGTTAAGCCACCTACGCACTGCCCCTTTTCCTACACGACCACAAGGCACGCCCCAAGGATCGGTAATTTCCCCTTTTCTATTTAACCTGGCAATTAAAGAGATACCTCCACGGCTGCCAGCCCTTCCACCCCTCAAACACGCCATCTATGCGGATGATCTGACACTATGGACTCCCACTGGCTCTATTGGAGAACATTAGGACACCTTGCAACAAGCTGTCCACATCATTCAAGACTACAAGCAACAAAGAGGTCTGACATGTGTACCCGCAAAATCATCGATTGTGTCTGTCACAAAACGGATCTCTCATCGCTTCAAGGACAAAATTCCTCTAGCGATAGTTACCTTGAACGGACAAGCAATCTCCCATGCTTTTTACCTTCGCATATTAGGTCTCAATATCCCACAAGACGGCTCCGGGTCATAAACAATCCTGCCATTGCAGTGCACAGTAACGCATCTAACACACCTACTACATCGAGTAGCACGAAGACGACACGGCCTTGAAAAAACATGACATCATGAGACTCATTCAAGCACTACTAACAAGTCGCCTTACGTACGGCACACCATACCTACTCCTCAAAACTGCAGAAATAAAGAAGCTCGACATTCTAATCCACCAAACCTTAAAGACATCACTCGGCCTTCTTTATACTGCAGAGACCAAGAAATTACTCCAACTGGGCCTCCACAATACATGGCAAGAACTTATCGAAGCCCACAAAGCCACGCCAGTACATCGGCTCACCCTTACACCCACTGGCCGGAACCTACTCACCACTCTCGGCTGTTCAGTTCAAGCACGCCATCACCAAAACAAATGAATACCTCTCCATGCGCCAGCAATTGAGCATCGCCCTCACACCACGCAATATACATCCAGAGTACCAGACCACCCGCCGTCATGCCAGAGGTCACCACCATTCGACTGCATATGCCCAACAAACTACCACTCGGTACGTAGATGCTGCGGCATACAATCCCCAAGCTTTTGTTGCCAGCGTCACCAATCGCCGTGGAGAAGAACTCACCGCCATTACGATTCACACCTAACAGCCCACCACAGCGGAAGGAAGTCGCCATTGCCCTCACGTTACAAACCACAGAAGAGTATATCACGATCTTAACAGATTCCCAATCAGCCTGCCGCAACTACCTCACCGGCCGTATCTCTCATCAAGGCCTGCGAATTTTACGTCAGAATCTCCATCTGCCCCTCGCACACATCGTATGGACTCCAGGTCACAGGGGATTAGGAGGCAATGAAACGGCTCATGCCGCGGCCCACGAACATGTACTCCGGGCTGTTGCGACTGCCCTAATAACTCCCTCTCCTTCACCCCCCTACCCTGTCCACGCCTCTCCTCACATACACCGATGTCCTCGCCCACTACAGGCTACAACGACAGAAATACCCACTTCCTCACCATACTCTCTCCAGCACCGATGCAGTTAGACTACGCAAGCTGCCGACAAACACCTTCCCCCCCAATAAACTGTACCATGCCGTGTTCCCTGCCCAATACCTAGCCACATGTCCCATTTTTCCAAACATGGAAAGTCTCTACCACATTACCGTAGAATGCCCCAACACCGCTACCCAACCGCTACTCCCCAACATCACCACACAGAAATGGGTGGAGTTGCTGGGCAGCTCCGACTCCTCTACCCAGCGCATGCTGGTAGAGAGGGCAACACGAGCAGGTCACCTCCAAGGCATCCTGGACTGAGGACGCCTCTCACCGGGCGGGCACCCTAACATCGCGCTTGCTGTCTTGAATAAAGTGTATTCATTCAATCAATGTACGCACCGCAGTTACTGCAGTCTTGAATATGTGAATTTGCGCAATCGTTCTTGAGGTTTGCAATTTATGAAATGGGATGCGCTATGAGAGATGTGGAACTGTCAGTATTGAAATACCATTGCGTTACTGCGGTAGAATAAATTTCTTGTCCGCTGTTGGTATTTTATCCGGTTACACGTTGCGGCCACTTTAATGAAGAACCGTTTTCGCCTGCCCTTTTAAATTGCCTATGCTCCTTCCGCCTCCCCAGCACCCACCGCTACAAAAAAAAGTCGAGCAGAAGTAGGGCACCGACGTCGATTATTTGTAATGAGGATGGCAGGTGTATTTAGGCAGTCATCGGCTAAAGTCAAGGTCAAGGGAGAACCATTTCTTAGAATTAGTTATTTTGTACTTGCTGATCCCAACAAAAAAAATATCCCCAAGCATATATTTCCCCTCGCGTTTACCTGTTCTCTTAAATACGTTCATTTGCAGAATCTCTCGTCTCGTATATACTTTTTCACTATTATTCATCAAGTGTGCTGCAGAACTAGCAGTGCGTAAAGTCCCCAGGGTTTCTGCTGCCGCAAAAACGGGCCCAGTGCATGCCTGCCTTATAGAAACGACCTCAAAAGGCGATATAACTCCGACCCCCTCAGCCACGTAATTATCTCTCTTCAAAGATCTTCTCTCTTTCCTTATCATCTTGTGCTTCCCACGAGGAATGGCACAGAGAGTTGTTCCATTCCATTTTATTTTCCGTAACTCGTCTGCTAGAAAACTACACTATGAGAACTTTTTTCTTCATTCTTTTTTTTTGGGGGGGGGGCAGCTTGGGGCGTTAAATGGTGTTCGGGTGTTTTTATTTACTTTTCCTGTTCTGGAGGAGTTTTCAAGTTATGTCCAGTTTTTCTTGTAACACGGTTCCTCCCTATATATTTACTGTTTATGCACAGAGGGACAGTGGCTGCGATACAAGATGTACACTGATCTTTCACCTGCGACCCGCAGATTCGCTGCAGCCCGAGTTCTGGCTGCTGACTACCGCTTTCAATGTTCGTCACACGCGAGGGTGCATGCGAGGGTGCTTAAGCCTTTCTTCTCTTGCGGCGCTAGAGCTATGGACTAGACATACTGCCCAGTATGCAAGCCCACTCTGGACTACAAAAAACTGATTTCATCGCTGATTACACAAAAAGGAGCATACTTCCCCAGCAAACCACGTTACGTGCTTCAGATATACGGAAGATGTAAGCAATCGACATTACAGATGTTCAGGAAGCGTACGGTGGGGTCGAAATTACATCTATTTAATGTTACTACAACTACAAAAAACCCATCCAAATCACAGAACGGATGACGTAGAATCTACCTGTGAGGGTACTTTTATATGCTGTTTAGGGGATGTTACCTTAGTAGTACAGCTTATGAATATTGTAGTGACCCGCCGCTGTGGATCAGTGGCTAGGCGTTGCGCTGTTGAGCACGAGGTCGCGGGTCCGATTCCCGGCAGTGGCGGCCGCTTCTCTGATGGAGGCGAAAAGCAAAAATGCCCGTGTGTACAAGATTTCGACGCACATTAAAGATCCACAGGTGGTCAAAATTAATTCGGAGCCCTCCACTACGGCGCGCCTCATCGCCTGCATTGGGTCGGCGCGTTAAACACTACAATCAATCAAATCAATAAATATTGTAGTGGTACGCATGCAAGACGTGTATGTAAAGCCGGTAAAAGGCTTGTCTATAACACAGCTTTCGTACTCTCAGCCCCATCCTGCCCCGCCGGAGCGAGATTTGAATAAACCTACTGCGGAATTCTGAAGTCTTAGCCCTTCGCTTTTGCCTCCGACATGTTTGGAACGAGTATGTTGCGGCAGTTTTCGGTTGTAGCTGGTTGAAGTTGAAATCGCTGTTATAGACAAGCGTTTTACCGACTGTACGTCTAGTCTACATTGTTTTGCTGTTTCTGGCACAATCATTAGTTTGTTACATCCTTGTCTAGTGTAGGTTAGTATGATATTGTTAGAATGAACATGTATGCATTAAATTTACATTCTTTATACATTATTTGCAGCTTGGCCAGCCCCTTTGGGAGGTTGCCTACGGGTTGTGGGCACTTTTACTTGAAACACATGTCTTGCTAGCGATTACACAGCACTGTTTCTAGTTACTTGGCACTTGTTTTCTAGAGTAATGTGTTCCCATTTTTCAACTGCTGCATATTGCATGAGGTCTCATGTGAAGGGCCAAGCTGACGAGACTCTTGCAGAAGCACATAAAGCACAGCTTCCAACAAGAAATGTCACATCGAAAACAAGAGGCAGTAAACAACAGCACACCAGTCCTGATCAGCACAAGTGCCCTTGACACGAAGGCAACCGCACTGGTGTCATCTAATTGAACCACACCCCACGGCTGTACAGGCCTTTTGAGAATAAACTATCAGAAAAACAAACAATTAAACTGATCAAAATGGCATTCTTGCCAAGCTAGCTGTAAATAAGTGCAGCCGGGCAGAAAGAAAGCTTTCAAAGCACACATTACACACAAAAGAGTTCAGGTAGAAAAGTTTATATTGACTTCATAATTACGTAATCATTTTCGCAACACAAGCACTTAAATTATCATGCCTATCTGCCCTGGCTCAAAGGGTGGAGATTGTGTAATTATAAGAATAGCCCAAATTCCATGACTATAAATAAGTCACACACAGTAGAAAGATTGGAAAAAAAGGAAAGAAAGGAAACATGTAAACCCATGGTGCAAGAACGAAACAGTTATTCAGGTTGAAATATCTCACAGTAAGTGAAATTGGTGGAGAACAATGCAAAAAAAGTGTGGAAACAAAATGATTGAATGCTGTTTACAAGAACAAGAAAAATTTACAAAACTTTGAATTCACACCTAGTGAAAAGATTAGCGGCGTGATGCTTCGCGCAGCCGGCAGCGTGCTGCATGCGCTGAGGCCGCGTAACTGCGCGTTCATCCGAGATTGTTCGTTTAGAGCGTTCTGAGCCAATGAGTACCCTGATCATCGCAGTAAGCTTGGATAATGCGGAATAAAGAAGTCCTAGACCTCCCGGTGAGGCGGCGAATTTCCCGCTGAGTAGTCCTTTAGAGCTCTTTTTACCATTATATTGACTGGAACGCAAACTGGCGTTGAAGAAAGGCTACGAGAAAGATTCACACATCATTGAACCAGTGGTGGTCGTTATGCGACGAACAAAGAGTTGATATGAAGAACAGAAAACGGCGATGGTTTATTCGCTTCGGGAAAAATAGGCCACGGTACACAATTGTGCGTTGTAAGTGATTTTGCAATCGAAAAGCAGTGAGGCGTTTCCTTCCATGTCACCCATTAGACAGTGATAGCTACGAAACGCATTAGGCAAGTAACTCGTCCTGCATGGCCATATTAGTGACGAATGCTGTCCCGCTGGCCCATTCAGCAACGGATGCACATCGTGCGACTTTACATTGAAAGGACTACTCAGCGGGAAATTTGCCGCCTCTACGCGAGGTCTAGGACTTCTGTATTCCGCATTATCCAAGCTTACTGCGATGATCAGGGTACTCATTGGCTCAGAGCGCAGCGGGCGGCCTAAAGTCACCAGTGAGGAGCAGGAATGACTGATTGTCGCCGTCGCTGTGGCAGATCCCTTCCTGTCTGCAAAAAAAAATTCGACAGGAGCTGTCATTGAATGTCTCATGCGAGACCATTCGAAGACCACTGAAGGAGGCGGGACTCGGGAGTTGCGTGGCAGCGCATAAACCGCAACTGACGGACCGCCAGAGGCTGGAAAGGCTGGAGCACGCCCAGGCGGTGGAGCAGTGGACAACGGATGAGTGGAAGGAAGTTATATTCACAGACGAATCAACTTTCTCCACTCGCTGGGATCAACAGCGGCGTGTTTGGCGTCCGATGAGCTGCAGGTACAAAACTGGACTGTGAAACGTAGCTGGTAATGTGCACTCTATACGATACATAAACTACTACAGTGTGAGAGGTGAAATTGGGAGCAGCGTTAATGTGACAATTGGTGAGCATTCCTTCGGGGGTCCCGAGTGTAAGGCTAAGCATAATTGCTAAGGCTAGCAATACATAACTGCCTGTTAATAACTATATTTCGGCGCAACCGATATAAAACGTCCCTGTAAATTTTAATGAGCAGGTATCGTTTGAAAAGTTTTAATCGTAGTTTTATAAGCACCGTTTGTTAAGCGGTTGCTGTCGCTGTTTTTACGAAACACTTCAGGTAACCCGCATCGGCTAACGGGGCATTTTGCAATTCTCGCAGCGGAAAGCGGATGAACTTGAAGCATATTTTTTTACAGGATACTGTTCGCCTACGTGGCAGTGGGTGTTCCGCCTCCCGCTAAAAATGTGCCAGTAATTTCAATCGATACAACTGTCAATCACGGCGAATGTGCTTGCATTGATTTCGCTATTATACCCTCCGAATATCTTCTAAGTAACTCTCGGAAATACCTTTCCTGAATGTTGCTCTGTGTTTGAAATAGGAATTCCAATTATTTATTTTTCTGATACCAGCCCGGCTAACACCAAAGCGTTCTTTCCAGTGGGCGGAGCTCTGTAAGCGTCTGGGGCGCAAGGAGTGCGGACGGCCTGGGACCCCTCGTCAGAATGTCTGGGCCATTCAATACTTCCCAGTACTGCAATATCATTACGACAAGTCTGCTCCTCTACGTCCTGGATGGCCCGTTCATGGATGGGTGATTTATCCTGCAACAGGACCGAAGCCCTGTCCACACAGCACTAGCCGTGAGCGCACTGCCCGAGGACTACGCGGTGTGACAGCTGCGGTGGCCTGCGTGCGGGTCAGACCTAAATCCAATAGAAAATGAGTGGGAAATTTTGGAAATGAATCTCGGTAAATGAGATGGCGGCGGCCGCATGGTGGACGAGTTGTAGCAGGCAGTGGAAGATGAATAGGTGCGCGTGCGCCACCGTCCCCAAAATCGTAAAGTCGCTTTATTAGTCGCTCCCCCGACGCATTCGTGAAGTTATCCAAAACGACAGAAACTTCACAAACAATCAATCAGGGGAACCACTCGGACAATAACTCATGTTTTGTTGTTCCGAAGGGAATAAACCATCGCCGTTTTAGGTCTTGATGTAAACTGTGTGTTCACCGCATAACGACCAGCACTGGTTCAGTCTTGTGTGAATCATTTCGTAGCCGTTCTTCAAAGCCAGTTTGTGTTCCAGTCAACAAAATGATAAAAAGAGCCCCGAACAAACAGCCTCGGATGGACGCGCAGTTACGCGGCATCAGTGCATGCCGCACGCTGCCGGCTGCTGCCAAGCATAATTTTTGGGGCGAAGCTCCTTAAGGCGTGGGTCTGTCCATCCTAGACGTATGTATGTAGCCACCTCTAGCTTAGTTCTTGGATTGTTTACTAGATGGCGGTACTTGTATATGATGAAAAGATGCGCTTCGATTGTTTACTAGATGGCGTGGCTAGCTCTAGTTTAGTTCTTGGATTGTTTACTAGATGGCGGGGAGCGTTGTAATAAAATCCGTTCGCTGTTGCCGCGCGCTCGGAGTCGCCCGATGGATAAAGGCCGACCTCCATGCAGCGAAATGTAGGCGAAAAGGCGGCGAACGTCGCCCGGTGGCGGCCGCTCCACCGCCGGCGTCTAAAATACGGCTGTTCGTCGGCGATCTACGCGAGCTAGATGTCGAACGCGCGGCGGCGAACGCGACCGGGAGCGGCAAACTGCATTTTAATGCCACAGCCAATTACAGCCTCGTACTTCGTTGTACTTCCTGTCCTGTCTTCCATCGGCGGCGTTCGCCGGGTCACGTTGCATGGAGGTTGGGGTGGACGAAAACTGAGCGGCGCGTCAAACCACGGCGTCCGCCGCACCAAGTTCGCCGAGAAACTTCGCTGCATGGAGGTCGGCGTTAAGGCTGCAGAGCGGCGAGCGCGCAAGACGGCGGCAGCGCGTGCTCGCAGACAGAATCCCGATGTGCGAGCCCGCGAGGCAGAAGCGCTCCGTGAAGCTGCGCGACGCCGCCGCCAAGATCCTGCCGTACGAGAGCGGGAGGCCGAAGCTTGTCGTCTGGCTGCGCGACGACGCCGCCCAGATCCCAGCGTTCGAGAACGAGAGGCCCAAGCGTCACGGCAACGGCGCGAGGACCCTGCCGTACGCGAAGCGGCACGGCATGGCTTGCGATGTCCCTTCATTATGAAGGCTTTATGACATCGCAAGCCATCCATCCTCTCTAAGAACAAATAAAAGTTGATTTGTATATATACACACACAGTGTTTCTCACGTCTTTCTTGATGATGTAGTGGGCGAACTTCACTGAAGAGTCACGGTTTTACCGATGATTTCCCCTCGGGAGCTTCGCCCACTCATCATCATTCACCCCGTGGATATGCTGTGAATTTTTTTTTTATTTCTCTATGGCTCGGTAGGCGAGCGGTGCAAGGCGCCGCCGGGCGTCGCATTCGAGGTAAACGAGGTGCTGCAGCCGAAATCAAGAAAACTGACATGCACAAACTATATGGAGGGACACGCATGCGCCCTCCGCTATCAATGTGTCAGGCCGATAGTTTTCGCGCACCGCTCGCTTGGTGGGATTATTATGTGGCCGCTTGTACGTCTGAAGCACAGTATTCTGACTCCGCATTTGAAAGCCGATGTGGAAAATCGCTAATGGGTTGCACTTGTAATACCCGAGCATTAATGGTTCGGTTAGTCATATGTGAAGTATGCCCGGTGCTCCCTGAAAAAAATCGCTAGAATGGTTTCTTTTTTAAAGACGATAGTTTTTCTTGGGCTACTTAAACCCAGAAGTTTTTGTCTGTCTGTAGGTCTGTCTGTCTGTCTGTCTGTCTGTCTGTCTGTCTGTCCGTCTGTCTGTCTGTAACTTGATTCAGCCACCCGGTCAAAGTAAAATAGATATTGGCAATAGTCTTATATACTCACAGCCAAATATAAACGTCTATGCCCGGTTTATATGTTCATACTTGTCTACTTTCTTGAACAAGAATAAGACGTTACGCAAATATATGACAGGAACTTAGTACACAAGGGACATTTACAGTGTTCCTTTATTAACAGTTTCATAGATGCTTGGTTTTTCGATAACAAATGATATTCTTCTTCTACTGCAGAAAACCGCCGCCTCCTGGCGGCATATGAAAAATCACGCGGAAACAGCAACGAAAGGTTCCACTAGCTAGGTTCCACGTGCCGCTTGGAACGCACGTGGAGCACGGCCACGCCGTTCTATAAAACTTGTAGTCGGCCGCCTCCATTCACGCGCGTCTCCGCCGTACTGCAGGGCTGGCATCGAGGAACGCGGCCTGTAGCAGTGGAACGCCGTAAATTCAAATCGCCTTGCGCAAACCTTTAGTGTGTTTACCTTGGGATGAACGCGACGGTACAGGAACAGCATGAGAGGTGAGCGGGAAAGCAAAAAGGGGCATTTCCTTCGCCAACGTCTACAAAGACCATCGTCTTTTGACATTTGCAACGAAAGGAGCAGATACGCGGCCAATTTGTTTTTTATCTGCACACAATCTGCTGCCGGTAGTGTTTGTATACACATAAGATATGTTATTTGATGTGAGTTTTAAATAGTTCAATCTTTTTCGTCTCTCATCTATCCGACACTGTTTTTTTGAAATAAAAAAGAAATATAACAATATTGTAACCACACGTTCTAATGTTAAAAGTGTAAATAAAACGCCGTCCTTTCACTTTATTGTAATGGGAACTTGTTTGAAAATTCGGAAGGAACAAGGAAGGAGATGTCCCCTTTTTAGAACAACGTGTATAACGCTGGTATCGGTGGAGAACACTTTTACTTAGGAAGTGTGAAACAATACTTTTACATTGCAAATGTGAAACCAAAAAAATTATTTACACACCGAACGTGTGAAGCGCGAAGTTTATTCAAGCAATAAAAAGAATATAAACACGAGCCATCACTTTATCAACCACTGTGAGCATTGGTTTACTCCGACTACATTGTCATTCGCGCACTGGTGAGGCAATAAAAATTAGTCAACGGACTCACCATCTATTCCAGATACCATGCAAACTACCTCCGAAAATACTCTAGTTGTTTTATTTGCTGAGTTTAAATGCATCGCAGTGGCATTGATTGCCAGAGTAAATTGAAAATTAGTGTAGTGCTGCACCGGATTGCTCTTGTTGGTCATCTGCTAACAGTTCACTCTATCTAAGTAGCACCGCCAAGCACGGCGATCCGACCAAGGTCCACCGTTGTGCTGCCACTCGGCCGACAGACCGTAGCAACCACGTAAGTGTGCAGCCCTGGTGCAGCCATTGCCTGTCTAACTTTCCGCCATTGCTTCAGCCTGCATGCCTCTTCCTCATTGACAAGCAGCGCCAATGTATCAAAGAAGCATTTGGACATCAGGTACCTTTGAGCCCCGTCACGCAGTAAACTCCTTAAACTCTCTAGCGTTATGCCTGAACGTGCATCATTCTTTATATCCCCGCTCCTATATTAGGTTCTCTCGATATAAGCAACCATTTTCTCTCGTTCTGTCTTTTCACCCTTCTGAATTGGCGAGTGCCGCAGAGCCTTCGACCGCCGACTTGCGATGCTCTAAAGCCACCACCACGAACACCATGAGATATAGAAAAATCTGACAAAGTAAATTATCACCCTTACTAAAACCCCCCATAAATCCACCACATCTTTTCCCTCAAAAATTAGGAATCTAAAATAACACCTCGACAACCAGACCCACCCATTTGCCTACACCCCAACCTGTCACTTTGGGAGACCTATGCAAAAATGGTGTGTTTGGTAGACTCCACTAGTTCACCTGGAATCATGATTTCCCGAAATTCTGACCACTCGGCAAACCACATAAACAAGTGAAGTCTCTTGGTTTCATTGCTTTTTTCTACGAGAGTCACTCCCTGAGATAAAAAGAACACCCCTGCCCCTTTGCTCCAAACTTAGATATCCAGTGGAGAGATTTCTGAACTTGTACAGTGAAACTGCCGAAATGGCTTAATAATGGTTCCTCTCTATCAGTAACTCCTCATTCGATTCATTATTCCTGATTTTATTCTCCATGTGCCTTGGGTGGTTCTCCCTATTCCAGGTTACCACACCATTCCGCAAGAGGCACACCACTTGCTTTCACTTATATGTGGAGAACCATGCTCGTAAAACCAGTGGATATTCCCTCTTCCCTTCTGAATCAGTTTCCGTAAGCTATTAGCACCCTTTATCTAGAGTATCCTACATTCCTCTGCTTGCTACAATCCTTCCGTATCTTACGCGTAAATCGGTTCCGCGGGTTAGTGTCCGCATTTTCTACCGTCCCTCACCCATCTCTTCGTAGGGACGACTGGAATGCCAATCAATTTTTAGGGCTACCTACAGACTCTGAATTGGGTTGTCTTGTCCGCCGACTGGCCCACGAGCTCCAACGCTCCCTTAATACACCTGTATACCCGACCAAGCGGAGTCTATTTTACGGCGGCCGAAGTTACTTTCCATTTCCGTGCCCTTTCCGTTTATTGGCAGGCTACAGCCGAAACCTTATTCCGTGACCATTATGGGATCCGTCTCACCATTTCTGTTTCACACATTTTAGGGGCGAAATCCCTTAGGGGCTCGGGATGTCAGCGTGTCCTGTCGTCGTCGTCTCATGTTTTCATAGTACTACAACACCGGGACACCCGTGTTCCAACGCCTCGCGCTCGAACGTAGCGCGTACTACAAAAACACACCGCGCTACTCCATTCCTAACGCCTCGCGCTAGGAAGTTTCACCTATGTGGGCAAATACCCGTGCACCAAGAACACGCCGGGACACCTGTCTTCTAACACTTCGCGGTAGACCGCTTCGTGCTTCAAACATACCGGACTTTTACAGCAAAGCTGTATACATCTACCCGCAACGGCTTCATCTCCATTGTAAAAAATGGCGAGGCCCCAAGAATGCACTTATGCTCTGCATGCCTCGCGCCTCCCCAGGTTATACGTTAGTGGAGATGGCCCGGAGTTTTGGTTTCCGCCTACTCACTCACATTATTTAGCCTTCGTACAACTGTGGCTTCCGATTCGCTTGAGTGGTATAACGACTGTAGCAGTTCCCTCACCCTCCCTTCCTCTGTTTATGGCGTCGCAGTACACGTTTCCAACGATCAATCCACTCCCAACCTCACAATGTCAAAATTGCCCGCTGTTGTGCGAGCTGCCGTCGCTGCTGACTGCGCTGTCATCGAGATATAGTGCTCTCTTTCACAGCTTGGCAGTACATTGCACTCACGTGCACATCGTATCTCTAATTCTTTCGTTAATACTTAGACCACCCTTGCTCCCGTTATTTAAAGCTCTTGCACAGAAGGCTACATTGGAAGCCTTTGACTATCAAGCCTCTCTTATCTCCCTCTTCCTCTCGCTCCCTAATTTCCAGGCTACTCTATAGAACATATTTCCTGACTGGGCCGTTCTTTCACTCTCCGAGACCTAGACGAAGTACTGGTTGCAGATGCTACGCGTTCGGCTCTTCATCAAAACCCCATTACATACACAACTCTTCGCAACCTTTCTAAACGTGCTAAATAATTCCTCCTCCAAATTTTTATTCCGGATTCTGACAGCGGCTGTGTACCTAATTCCTTAATTCTCCGCTGTCTCTCCCCTGCCCGAAAAAATCCCCTCGTCTCATTCTTCGACATTCCTAGAATCAGAGCATCCGCGACCCTTTCATTTGTAAGCAGGTAAGAATGTACAAGCCTGCCACACCATGGCTAACCTTGGTAGCCCACATCAATCGGCGTTTGGTCAATCGGCAATCGGGTCACCATTAAGATAATACTTGTCGTATTGCCTATGCACTCTCTCTCAACACGTTCGTACACTTTATGCAATAAATGTCGTTCACCAATAGTAAGCTAACAACCCTCTAAGTAGTCCTTTTGGGATTCTACAAGGTAGCTTTAAACATTCCTAGTACCACCTCTTGTGCTAAGCATTTTGCCATGGTCCTCTTTAACTCCCTCTACTCTTCCTTCAGTTTCCATCGCGATTCACAGCTTTCTCGGCGCTTTGTTACTCGGCAGGGAGTGTGGTTACCAGCTCAGACGAACGTACTTTCCGTTGAAATCTCAAAATTAACCCACCTTCGCCCCCCCCTCGCCGAAGACATTTCACCTGCATCCTTCGCATCACGCCTCCCATCAAGCATGTCCCCTGTGCTTCATGCACGTCTTCGCCATGCCGCCGTGCGCTATCACAGAGGTATCGCCTACACCGATACATACTTCGTGACACCCCGAGGTTCATACGGCAGCGCCCCGTTTCCCGAAACCAAAACTTACCTTAGCGGCCCCTACTTTCACTCTGCTGAAGGTATGCCCCTCTGAGTTCCCTGTACTGCTTTTTACGCCTCTCCTCCCTACTGTGTACAGTCTCCTTCCTCCCTTCTTGAGTACAACCTCAACACTTCATCACGATGTCGAACGAGCGGCCTCTGCTGCACAGCCATCCACCGTTTCCCTGCGTTGGTTCCAAGGATATTGCTGAAAAATAAACAACTGGAGAAAAGGAGCGTGAGCAGGAAGGCAGGAACTGAGGGATCGGCTACGCCCGTTGCCTCGGCTTCTCGACTCTATCACCGTTTTGGGAGCCGGACGCGGGCCTTCTCGCTTGACGGCATCCTCCCGCTACATTCCCTGTGGACATGAAGTAGCTTATCTGAGAAAAGGAATTGCAGCTTTAGAGTCGCAAAGGCCTTCTAGAGCCGATGGTGTATTTGGTGAAGAGAGAGAGAGAGACAAACATTTATTTTAGTAATGAGCAGGAGGATGTTCTTAGGGCCTACACCAAGTGAGAGGCATCCTTATTCCACGATGCCTTGGAGCTGGCTGGCCGTCCGGGCCCGTTCCACCAGTCGGCGCTGGTCCAAGAGCTCGGAGCTGGTCAGCTGCTCCACCCACTGCTCATATGTAGGATTGGTATTTGGGGTTAGAGTGAGAGTCCGTTGGCACTCCCATACCACGTGTTATAGGGTGCCATAAACAGGGCAAAAGTTAGAGGTGGCAGGGTATTGGGTGGGGTACATAGCGTTCAGTAGGGTGTTATGGGGATACGAATTGGTTTGGAGGCGCCGGAAAGTGGTTTCTTCGTCGCGTGTTAATTGTGCATGAGGTGGCGGCAAGCTTCGGCGGTCGTTTTTGTAGTGGGATAAGATGTCGGTGTATGTATGGATTGGTGCTGGCTTTGAGGCGCTTCGGTCGTTGTTTTCTCCTTCTGAGGTAACGGCCCGGTGTATGAGCACGGGCAGCGGCGTGTGCCGCCTCGTTCTCTTCGCGGGACTGGTGGCAGGGTGACCAGATGATATATATTTCTGGTAGTCTTTTTAGTTGACGAAGAAGGTGCAGTGCTGGTTGAGAGATGCGGCCAATTAGAATATTTCTGCAGGCGGTCTGTTAATCGGTTATAACTTAAGAAATTCCTCGCCTGTTGTAGCAGCAAGGGCGATGGCACACTCCTCAGAAGTCTCGATGGAAGGGATGAGAATGGTGGCTGCTGCCAGTTCTGTGCATTGCGTGCTAGCAACACAGGCTGCATGTGCTTTCTGATGAGGGTACGGCGATGCATCTGTGTACCGAGTGCAAGGTAAATGGTGATTGTCCTTATGAATCAAGCGAGATCGTGCAGTGCGCCGCTGTTTGTTGAAAACCGGGTGCATATGTCGGGGTATGGGGGCTACGCGGATGTGTGGCCGAATGCCTGCTGGGATTCGAATTTTCACATCTTGTCGCGGGGGGACGTTGTAGTGTAGACGGAGAACTGTTCCTCTTCCCGTGGGCGTTATCTGTAGTCGGCGTATCTGAGAAGCGTGGTGGGCCTCTTGTATTTCGTCCCAGGTGTTGTGGACCCCTAGTTGCAAAAGGTTCTTGGTTGCCGTGCTGATTGGGAGCCCAATAGCTTTCCCGGCCGCGGCGGCCGCTTTTCTGATGGAGGCGAAAAGCAAAAACGCCCGTGTGTACGAGATTTCGGCGCACGTTAAAGATCCCCAGGTGGTCTAAATTAATCCGGAGCCCTCCACTACGGCGCGCCTCATCGCCTGCGCTGCGTCGGCGCGTTAAACCCTACAATCAATCAGCCCAATAGCGGTCTTGTAAGCCTGGCGTATGATGGCGTCGAGTTTCGGTATTTCTTGTCGTCTAGGACGAGGTATGGCGTGCCATACGCTATCCTGCTGATGAGAATGCTTGGACCATGCGTAGGGTGTCGGGTTCACGAAGTCCGAAGCGACGATTGGAGACGCGGCGGATGATGTGCGTAAGCTGGTTGAGTGTACGCTGTAATTGTGGTAGGGCTTGTAAGCCAGATCCGTCTCTAGGTATAATGAGGCCCAATATCCGAAGGTAAGGAAGATTAGGGACGGGGTGAATATTTAGGTAATTTCTGGTTCTGATATTCTGTGTGCGGTCTTGCGGGTAGATCTCTTGCTGAGCGTAAGTAAAGCGGACTTTGCGGGGGTGCACTTCAGTCCTCTGGATTGGAGATATCGTTGGGCGGTGTCGATTTCCATTTGAAGTGCCTCTTCCTGATCTCCGATTGATCCAGTGGGTGTCCATAGCGTGAGGTCGTCCGCACAGAGAGCGTGTCGGAGGTGCGGAATATTTTGGAGCAGGGTGGGAGGTCCTTCATGGCAAGGTTAAAAAGTAAGGGTGGAATAACCGAGCCTTGAGGTGTTCCTTGGGAAATTGCTGAAAAAATGTCCGATCGCAGATGGCCGATGCGTAAAGTGGCGGTTCGGTTGCTAAGAAATGCCACGACGTAGTTGTAAAGTCTGGGCCCGCAGTTGGTAGTAGCTAGCCCTTGTAGGATGGCTTGGTGCGTGACATTGTCGAATGCCCGTTTTAGATCAAATGCGACAATAGAATATTTGTGATTGTTTCAGAGTTTCAATAGCATGTCTTCTTTAAGCTGCAGCAGGGTGTCTTGGGTAGAGAGATGGGCCGAAATCCATACATGGTGGTTGGGAAGTAGTTATTGTCCTCTATGTAATGGTCGAGACGATTGTGAACCATGCGCTCGAGAAGGTGCCCACGCACGATGTGAGAGAAATGGGACTTAAGTTTTTGAGTGTGAGAGGTTTCCGGACTTGGGGATTAGCGTGATATGATCATGTTTCGACTGTGGCGTGAGTTCCTTTCATCCAGTGTTCATTCATATATGCGAGCAGATTTTCGAGGGCGATGGGGTTAAGATTGCGCAGAAGTTTGTTGGGGATCTTATCCTGTCCAGGAGTGGTGTTCCTTGTTAGGCCGTGTATCGCGGCTTCAATTTCCCGAATGGTGAAAGGCGTATCCAGTTCTGGGTTCGGTTGACCCGCGTACTGCAGTGGCGGCTGTACCTGTGTAGTGGGGTGGGCTTCGAATTCTTTCTGCAGCTCTTGCAGCAGGTCTTCATCTGTTCCGGGGTGGTTGTGGATTAACATTTTAAGCTTGTGTGCAGTCGTGGCGTTTGATTCTTCGGAGCCCTCGAGGGCATGGAGAAGGTGCCAAGTTCTTCGGGTGCCGAGGGTTCCCTGGAGCGTATTGCAGAATTGGTACAAATTTTGCTGGCTTAGTTGTCGAGCATATTCTTCTGCTTCTTGTGTAAGTCTATACGAGTGCGTAGTTTCGGGTTGGTCTGGCGCCCATTCCACCTCTTCAGAATGCCGTTTCTAGCATCCCATAAGTGCTTGAGGTGATTGTCTATGGTCGAATTGTCTTCGGTATGAGGAAGCACTTTTGTGGGCTTAGCGAATGTCGGGATAATCTCAGCGGCCCAATCCTCAATATTTTGGCTTGACTCAGTAGGCAAGTCTTCTCTGAAGGCCTTCCAATCCGTAAGTCTGGCTGTGCCAATTCTTTGCCTGGCGTTTTTGTGATGAGTTATTCGGAGTTCTATAATGTGATGTTTGCTTCCTAGTGTTTCGTCTAGGCAGGTCCATTCGTCATTTTTGATGTTATAAGTTAGGGTTAGGTCGGGTGAAGTATCGCGGGAGACGCTGTTTCCAATGCGCGTGGGTATGTCTGGGTTGCATAAATGAAGAAGATGCTGTTGAATTGCGTCGTGAAGTTGAATGCCTTTTCGATCGTTTCGACGGTAGCCCCACATCATGTGATGGGCATTGAAATCCCCTAGTATTTATAATTTATGTCCCTTAGTGCGCAGTTTCACTTCTGGGAACTTCTCGGAAGAGCTTCTCAATATCTGACAGGAGAGCTGCGGGTGGGCTGTAGATATTCAGGACGAATAGACTTGAGTGCGTCTTTTTTCGGGGTATGACCTATCGATGCAGGTGGGGAGGGTGTGCTGTTGCGCCGTTTGATTGGTGCGGACGAGGATGGCGGTGCGGGCAAGGGTGTCTGCAGTGTATGTGGTATAATCTCTGAGGGTGACGTTGGTGGTGTCTGTTTCTTGTAGAGCGATGATATCGGGTCGGTGTTGTTGAGTGAAATGAAGGAGTGATGATTTTTTGCTACGGTATGAGCGAAAATTGCAGTGCCTTGCGAGGGTGGTAGGTGGGGTGGCGACTTTAGGCGGAGAGGAAGGGGGTGTCCCCATCATCTATGAGCGGTACTGTTCTCACGGTGGGATGTGGGTGAGTGCCTTGTTTGGGTTTCTTGCGTTTTTTCCTCTTTGTCATTGCGAGTGCGGCAACGCGTGTGTCAACCGCTTGAAAATTCGCGTTCAGGTCCGAAACAAGTCCATGGATGTAGCGTTTCAGGTCCTCAATCATGAGTGAAACGATAGCTGGAAGAGGGGCGCTTTCAGTCGTTGGATTGGTTGGTATGGTTTCTTGGGGTGAAACAACCGCTGGAATGGGGACGCTTTCAGTTGTTGGAGTAGTTGGCATTATGTCTTGGGGCAGTTGTGTTGACAGTGGAATTTTAAGTGCGAATGCACTTCTTAAGCGAGGCTGAATCGTCCGCCGCCGTAGTCCGCATAGCAACAGCTGCGGGTGCGCGCGCTCCTCGTCTTCCTCCTCGTCTTCCCTAGCAACGGGGGGAGATGGGCGCGCGCTACTCTCCTCCTCCTCTCTCCGCTCAGTGACTGTGGGTGTTGGGCGCCTCCTCATGGCACATACTCACGTGAGGGATTGCCCAGGAAACGCCGTTGCCACCTCACCCGTCAGGGACGAGTCGCCCTACAGCATGGTCTACACCAACGCATACTCCGGCGACGGTATCTTCGTGCTAACCGCCTACCTCGCCCCCAACCTCTCGCGCGAAGCGGTCCTCCAGTACGTGGACGCGGCCATGGAGAGCGTCTGCGTGCGTTCCAAACCCTCGGATCCCGTCGTCTTGGTCGGCGACTTCAACGTCGACGTCCGCAAGGACGGAGAGTGGTTGGTCGACTACATGCACGCCACGCACTCCATGTCGTGCGCACCCCTCGACTCGCCCACCACCATCAACGGCGGTTTCATCGACCTGGCCTTTGCGAGAAACTGCCAAGTCCGCACCGTCCTCCAAGACCCTTTGACGGTCCATTTCACGGACCACAAAGCGATCCTTCTAGCAATCAAGTACAACGACAACACAAATAGGTGTCTGTGAATAAATGAATCTTTCTTTTAGGTGCCAATGCAACCGTGCATTCGCACTTACACACTCTCCCCCTCGGGGAAGTGCGAGGGAATTTTTTTGCACGGAGCTGAGCTACGTGCTCTTCGAGGAGCGCAAATTTCTTAGTGTTTTCGGCGAGTTTCTCGCGGAGTTCGGCGTTTTCCTGTTTTACCTTAGCATATTGGGGGTCAGTGGGAGGGGTGGGTGGGGACTTGGTACATGCAGGGAGGGGTGGGAATTGATCTGAAGCAGTGGGTGGTGCAGCGGCGACTGCCGACCAGCTCACGTGCGAAGAGACCGGGCGCAGTAGTTGTGGAGTCCTTGGGGCGTGCCGCTGCTGGTGGGTCGAAGAGTAGCCTGCTGTTGCGTGCGATGTGAGGCCTCATTCCCGGACCCGGATGGAGGTGGTGGTGGCCGCAGCTTCTGGCGGCAGTCTCGGCTCGCTGTCGGGTGGTCAAGTCCGCAGAGTTTAAACGTTGGCACTCACTCGTGGTCGGCGGCAGGATTCTTCACGTGGCACTGCGCACAGATTGGTTTGTCAGGATTCGGACAGATATCTTGACGGTGTCCGAGTTCCCCACACACGGAGCAACATTGGATGGCTTGCCAGTAAGGGCGGCATCGCGTGAGAATTCCGTACGCTTTACGTAGAAGGGTACGTGCAGACCGTCAAAGGTGCTGACGGCGGAGCTTGAGGCTCCTAGCATGCGGGCGCTGATGATGCGTGGCCCCGTGGTAGTGATAATAGTGTGCAGTTGATCGTGCTTAGTGCTTTGATCGATGCCGTGAATTACGCCGCGAACGGTTCCCGGGATGTTTTTTAGATACGCCACTACTTCGTACGTTGCGGCGCCAAGCTGTAGTGTGGTGACGTTTAGCAGAGCTTCGACACAGGCCTCATCTGGCGTGCTGGAAACGATAAGATTTTGGGCAGCTTGTGGTTGAAGCCTCACTTGCGCGAAGAAGGCATGCTCATGAATGTGACTTGCGCGTTGGATGCTTTGGGTGATTTGCCGATCGTGCCAGTCAGAGATTCGGAGTCCCGAGCGTGGGCGAAATATGACTTTATAGTCACTCTCGGGGAAGTCGAGGAGCTGGCGCCATGCGCGGGGTAAATGGCTGCTTACTTGTCGAGGGCTGCTTGCGGTGTTTCAGGTCATGCCGTTTTCGTAGTATTTGTTACCAGGGGTCGTCTCACGGCAGTGTTCTGCCACTTAGCTGGTCAAAGTCCATTGTGTCTTCGGGCGCTGCATTTGTTGTGGTTGGTTGAGCGGCTGGAAGTTGCTCAACTTGCATGGTGGAGAGTGGTTGGCGAGTCGGCGTCCGGTATCCCCGGCGCGGAGGTGACGGCAGCCCGGCTAGGCGGTGGTAGGCCTAGCCGTGGCCGTCAGCGTGGCTGAGGCTTTAGTGGCGATTTTGGCAAATGGTAGACCGCACGTCGTCTTGGGCGGTACCGGCACGTTTGTGGTGGCCTTACCAAGCTGTATAAAGCAATGGTAGGGGTGAGTTAGCTATTTGGAAGCCAAAAACAGACGTTAAAGCGGGAGCCCATACGAGGCCGGTCTTGTTCGGGAAACGATTATGATGATTCCCCCCTTTGGTGAAGAGGACTGTCACAAGTGGTGAAGACGACTGTAACAAGATCAGCAATCTGTTCCCAGAGAGTGGAGTAGAAGTCGATGCCCAAAAGAGCGGTCTAGAGTCGATTTGGTTCACTCACAATAGAGCTTCCAATGCTGGTAATAGCGACATGGCTGAAACGCGGCTGGAAGGCCGATGTATAATTATCAAGATTATAGGGTTTACGCGCCTACGCAACGCAGGCGATGAGGCGCGCCGTAGTGCAGGGCTCCGGATTAATTTCGACCACCTGGGGATATTTAACGTGCGCCGAAATCTCGTACACACAGGCGTTTTCGCTTTTCGCCTCCATCAGAAAAGCGGCCGCCGCGGCCGAGAATCGAACCCACGACCTCGTGCTCAGCAGCGCAACGCCTTAGCCACTGTGGCACCGCGGCAGCTGTAATTATCGAGAGGTGTGAATTCCAGTTAGGGGTATTTGCGTCATGTAAAGAAACCTCATTTCACACGGAGAATAAGGTTACTGAAAAATATCTTTCTACGATTTCCAGAATCAGCAAGAAGAGACGAAAAAGGCGCAGGAAGATGAAAGGAAACCCGCAAGCCCTGCGAAGTATTTCAAACAAAACCCAAAAGTCACTCGTTTCCACAGAAGCATGTAAAAACTCTAATGGTCCTGTGTGGTGTGTGCCCTTGACATGGTTTGGTACGTTCCAAATAGAGCCGGAAAGAAGAGCCCTCGCAACTTGCTGAGCGTGTCTGGACGGGCATTCTGCATAAAGACTTTCAGAAAATGTTATGAATAGACGCATGAGGTCCCCAACTGAAAGACCTGTAAGAAAGAAGATCACAACCAAAGGCTCAAGATGAGATGGCGCCAGAAGCACAGATTTAAACAGTATGGCAAGGCGGACCATTCCGGAAACTTACTCGGCTGCAAAGACATCAAGATACTCCCAAAGCAGTGTAGAGAAAGCCACTGGGCACATGACGCCAGGGGTTGTAGTCATCGCCCAAAGCGCAAAAAAGAAGAGTGCAAAGTGAACCCGTGTGCCCATTCCCGAAAGACAGCCTTGTTCATTTGAAACCACGCGTCTGCAGCTGCCGCGAAAAACAGGATTCGAAGTACGAGTGGACCTGCTTTTGACGGCGCAAAGGCAATGAGGCTGCAAGGTCTGGAAATCATCTTTCGCCGCTTGACCCAATCGGCCTTAGGTGCATTTATGGCTCGCACTCAAGGTGACCCTCGTCCGGTTGCGCTTCTCGTCCGTATATCACACTAGAACCAACGCTGCGGGTCCATGCGATCGTAAATCACTTGGCTCATTGCGGCAATCCATGCCCTTCTGCAGAACCCTAGTCCGCCTATTATAAATCTTCACGTCCAACTCGGCCGTTTCGACGACAAACCGATTGATCTCCAGGCCCCTGACACCGCCATGCAAAGAACCTGAGAGGGCACAATGTGACAAAGTGAAAGACGATCTTTTAGGCTCATTGTGAAAGTAAGCACAGGGAAAAAAATTTTCAACAGTTTATTTTCCAAAGCATACAGATGTACAGGGTAGTGTTTCAGGAGAGACTTTTTAAACTTTTATAAAATAGCGATCGAAGGTAAAATTGTTTTTGTTGCGCCAAGGTATCAGTCATCATGGCGGGCGCTGTAAAACGGGTTCCACGTGGTATTTAGAGGAATAAGTCATAAGAATTTTTTAGTTAACTTTGTGATTACTCTTGTTAGGTACTATTTTGTACCTAGAAAGTTATAGATCATGAGTCCACCCGGTACAGATTTCTAGATATTCGAAATTGCAGTTGCCTGCAGAGCGATAACGCTCAGCATGTCAGCTCTGAAGATGCGCGCAACGGGTCGCAAAGCCACGCCAAGGCGTTCATGCCACTCGGAGCTGGAGACGTCACACGTACGAAGCGCTTTATCTTCAGCCCGAATACTGTTCTGGATTCACGCGTCCACCGTAACGGATGGAGACACGTATTCTTTGACGCCGCCATTTTGGGTCACTCACTCGCCGCCGCAGCAAGTCATTGTATCAAAACCGCGCGGTAATATCGCCGCAACGCGGTTTACTGGGAAATTTTGAATCAACGTATCTGCTTCACCTTGCTGGGTTTTCTGGTTAGTGAAAAGAGCAGCGTGTTGAGCACTTGACCCAATATCGGCGGCACGGGACCGTTCAAAGGGTGTATCCACACTGTACGGCGGCGCTGGCAGTGAGGCACCCTAGGCCTGAGCAGAGGCAAGCGGCATCTGAAGCGGACGAACGCATCTGGTAACCTCAATTCTAGATTACAGTAGTTCTCGGCCTGTTTTTATTTTATTTTTTTCACATTATTAGTGCAATCACCGTGGCTGCCGCACGGCGACGGTGGCCGCTCGCGTCCGCGCGGGGCGTTTGTGATGACAACTTACAGCTTGCGAGCAAAATGGTTCCAGTGAATGATGAACACGACGCCGCTTGCCTCTTTTCAGGCCGAAGACAAATCTCGGCGTACATCTGACGTGTCCAGCTCCAAGAGACCTGAGCGCGTGTGCGTCTATTTGAGGCACTCACCTGCAGCACGGAGCACGTTTCGCGCATTTTCAGAGCTGAGGTTCTGAGCGTAGGGCTCTGCACCGAATTACAATTTAGGAAATCTAATAATCGATACTGGATGAACTCATGACACTCTGCAATATCCTGACTAGAACAATGTACCTAACTAGAATAATTAACTAGAATAATTAAAAAGAGAAGTAACACATTCTAGGCAATGATTTCCCTAAATGTCACTTGGAACCAGTTTTGTAGGACCCGCCACGGCGCCTGATAACTTGGTGCTAAGAAAAAAATTTTCCTTCAGACGGCCTATTTTATAAAATTGCTTCAGGCTTCCCTCAAACACCCTGTATACCCCACCCACCCCCCCCCCCCACCCCCCGAAACTAGAAACACGCACTAAAACCATCCAAATATCACACACCAGCCGTGCGGGAACTCCTTATAACCACAATCATTAACTCTTCACAAAGCCCAAGGGACGGGGCGCTGACACTTTCCGGGACCAATCTACAGACCTTTTCGTCTGATGATTTCCCACGTCAGCCGGGTTTGTTTGTTTTCAACATGAAACGTTTTTGGAAATCCCTCTTGCAGCCGCACGTGCTGCAATGCAATGCCACAAAACCAACGCGACAGGGTACAGGATGATGATGATGATAGTTCGGTTTTATTGGCGCAAGGCCGACTATGGGCAAAGAGCGCCAAAAAGAAGTTACTGAATTGTGATGAGACCGTAAATACTAGAACATGTGAATAAAAGACAATGAAGTGATGCAAAACAAGACAATGGAGTTGGCTGGTGTATAGGGCCAGGATGATTACACATGATATGACAAGAGCTGCAGAAAGTTCACCTCAGCTAAAAACTTAAAAACACGCTGACTAGAAAACATTGGTTCGTCGGCTAAAAAATATGATGGGTGCAAAGGAATGTGTCGTCTGTATATTTCAGGGAAATGTTTGTGTCGTATTGTGTCAAGTGCTCTGCATGTGATTAGTATGTGGACTACGGATAGGCCCTTTCCACACCTGATACTCGTGGGTCCCGAAGTTCCAGTGAACAGGTGGGAGTGCGTCGCATGTGTGTGACCTATCCGCAGCCTAGCCAGGGCAACTTCAGTGTATGTGTTGTGTGAGTCAGTTATGTAGCGTCCCAGTTGTGGTTTTGTTACGTGTAGTTTGTTGTCTGTTTGTTGACTCCAGTGTAGTTGCCATGTGTTACGAAGCTGTCGTCTGATGTGTGTCTTTCGATCGGTGTAAGGTACTGTTGTTATGTCAACTGTGGTCATGAGAGCAGCAGCACTAGCCATTTGATCAGCGGTCTCATTGTCAGGGATCCCACAGTGACCTGTTACCCAGCATATGGTTATTTCTAAATCTGAAGCATATGCAGTCATTATGACCTTTAAAAGAACATTGATTACATAGTTTTTTGACGACCTTCCTGATGACAATGCCTGCACAACGCTTAGAGAATCTGTGTAGACGGTGGACTTTGGAATCTTATGTTCGAGGATGTGGTTTGAAACGAGTAAAATGCCATAGGCTTCTGCCGTGTAAATACTGCTATGAAAATTCATTGTCTTAGTTACGGTAAAATTTGGTCCGTGCGCTGCACAAGATACAGTAAACCCAGTTTTCGACGCGTCGCTATAGAATTCTGCGCACCTGTACTTGTCCTGCAGGAACAGGAAGTGCTGCAGAATTGCACTCCTAGGTACCCTATTTTTTTCTACTAATGTGAATGATAGGTCGCATGATATAGGATGTAGATGCCATGGTGGAATTAAATTATGGATGGGTGTCTTGTGCGTGTCTGAAAGAGGGACCGTGACTGCAGAAGCCTCCTCCCTAACTCTGAGAGAGAAAGGTAAGAAAATAGATGGCCTGTTTAAAAAGAGTTGCAACTTTGATGTATTGTTCATGATGGGATTAAAAGGATGGTTGGTAAGGGACACAATCTTAGATGCATACAGCAGGTCAACATACTCCCGCTGATGCCCTAGACACCACTTGTCGCACTCTACATAAAGGCTTTCGACAGGGATAGTGCGGAAAGCGCCGCATGAGAGGCGAAGGCCAAAATGCAGCACTGGGTCGAGCATTCTCAGTGCGGTCTTTGTCGCCGACCCATACACGACACTGCCGTAGTCGAGCCGGGACCCCACCAACGCCATGTACAGGCGCAGCAGGAGTTGTTTGTCGGCCCCATAAGATTGATGTGAGACAACCTTAAGAATATTCATTGCCTTTAGGCATTTACATTTGAGCTGTTTGACATGAGGAATGAATGTAAGTTTTTCATCGAATAAAACGCCTAAAAACTTGTGCTCCTTGTTCACAGGAATTGGCACATTCGCAAGAGTGATGTCTGGGTCCGGGTGGACCCCACGCTTCCTGGAGAATACAACACAAGAGCTCTTTCCGGGATTAATTTTAAAACCATTCTTGTCTGCCCAGCCGGCAAGCTTCTTGACGCCGAGCTGGACTTGACGTTCGCAGATGGACATATTACATGATTTAAAAGATATCTGCACGTCATCTACATACATGGAGTGAGAAATTGTAGGCGGCAGTGCCTTCCCAAGGGAGTTCATTTTTACTATGAAGAGAGTGCAGCTTAGAACTCCGCCTTGCGGCACGCCATTTTCTTGCACGTGTACCTTTGACAGTGCAGAACCAACTCTGACGCAAAAGGTTCTCTCCGACAAATAGCTAGCAAGGGTGTTAAACGTATTACAAGAAACACCGAATGACTTCAGGTCAGTAAGGATCCCATAACGCCAAGCGGTGTCATAGGCCTTTTCTACGTCGAAAAACACAGTTAAACAGAACTGTTTATGCACGAAGGCATCCTTAATATACGACTCTAGTGCCACAAGTTGATCATTCGTGGATCGCCCCGCCCTGAAGCCTGCCTGGCAGCTCTCGAGAAGGCCGTTATACTCCAAAAAGTATACGAGCCTCCGGTTTATCATCTTCTCGAGAAGCTTGCCCAGGCAGCTTGTGAGGGCGATGGGTCGATAACTGGCGGGAGAAGAATGGTTCTTACCCTCCTTCAGGAACGCCACTACATAACAGCAGCAGCAGCAGTAGTTGCGGCGGTTGGACGTTGTAACTGACAGTCTGCTTCCCTGCAGGAATTCCTTGGCGCATGTCACCTTATCGGCTGCCTCGGCGCCTTCCAGTCACTCACCGGCAATCTTTGTGAGCGTTCGACAGCCCGGAACAATCCCGCGACTGCGTGAACATCACCAGGAACCTGCACTTCGCCGCCAGGGGCCTTGCATAAAAGGAAGATCCCCCATCACCAGCCATCCCATAACAGCAGCAGCAGCAGTAGTTGCGGCGGTTGGACGTTGTAACTGACAGTCTGCTTCCCTGCAGGAATTCCTTGGCGCATGTCACCTTATCGGCTGCCTCGGCGCCTTCCAGTCACTCACCGGCAATCTTTGTGAGCGTTCGACAGCCCGGAACAATCCCGCGACTGCGTGAACATCACCAGGAACCTGCACTTCGCCGCCAGGGGCCTTGCATAAAAGGAAGATCCCCCATCACCAGCCATCCCATAACAGCAGCAGCAGCAGTAGTTGCGGCGGTTGGACGTTGTAACTGACAGTCTGCTTCCCTGCAGGTTTGTTCACTTGTATTTTTAACCTTTCCGTTTTTCTGACATGCCTTGCCGCAACTGCTGCTGATTGCTGATTTTGTTGGATAGGTCTTGTTTGCACTATCCCTGCCACTGAAGCAAACTTGCATTCGCTATGCCGACCTGCGCAGAGTTAGCGAGGAGGATAGATGAACTCGAATCAGCCTTTAACGATAAGCTGTCAGGGGTATTTAAGGAAATAGAAGCGCAAATTAAACTGAAGTGCTGTGAACTCGGTCTAGATGAAACTGCAAATGTCCTTGAAAGTATAGATTTCATGGGCAAGAAATTCGATGAATTGAGTGCAAAGCAGAATGAGCTCGTCGCTGCCAACAAGGCCTTGATGGCGCAAAACAAAACACTGGGTAAAAAAGTGGCCGATTTGGAACAACATTCCAGAAAGAACAACGTTGAAATAAAGGGTGTGCCTTCAACTCAAAATGAAGACTGTTCTGCGATCTTGAAACGAATGGGCGAAGTCGTGGGCTGTCCGGTGTCCACGGCTGACATCGACACCATTCATCGCGTTCCTTCAAAGTCTGGCGATAAGGCTATCATAGCTCGTTTTGTCTGCAGGGACAAGCGAGACGATTTTGTCAGGAAAGCACGCAAAGCGCGATTGCGGACTAATCAGATTGGCTTTTCCAAAAGCGCCGATTCCGCTATCTACGTAAATGACCACTTAACTATTGAAAACAAAATGTTGTTCTCGAAAGCTCTCGCACTCAAAAAGGAACACCGTTGGCAGTATCTCTGGACGGAAAATTGCCTGATAAAAGCCCGACAGACTAACGACAGCCGCCAGTTCCGCATATCCTCGGAATCGGATCTGCGCATCTTTGGTTAGACCGACAAATCCTTAGCGCCGATGTCTCTGATTTCCTCAGACGAATTCCAACATGTTCTTTCCGAAAACAATCGCACTTTTATTCATTTCAACTCTCGAAGTTTTCGTAAAAACTACGACGGCATCACAAATTTTATTTCCTCTTTAGATCATTCATTTTCCTTTATTTGTTTGTCTGAGACTTGGCTCACTCCCGGCGACGGCAACTTATATAGCATAAATTCTTACAATGCAGAATTCTGCCATCGCTCTAATAACACTCATGGTGGTTCAGCAATTTTCATATCTACTGACATCGCATACACACGAAGGTATGATTTATCACTCGACGTAGCAAATTGCGAGTCGGTTTGGGTTGAAGCGAACTCATCATTCTTAGCTATCGACAGTTCAAATTTCGTTTTGGGCAGCATTTACCGGTCTCCATCATCACCAATTCAAGACTTTCTTCTTTCCCTTGATAATATTCTTCAAAAACTGTCGTCTGAAAATAAATACGTGATCATTGTGGGGGACATAAACATCAATTTACTTGATATTCATTCTGCAGTTTACAAAGACTATACCGACTGTTTTACAGGCTACGGCTTTGAGTGTTTAATTAACTGTGCGACAAGACTCCCCGCCCGGGGATCTCACTCGCTAATTGATCATGCTCTATGCAACCTACCAACACGGCCAATATCTGGTGTTGTTGAAACCGACATAACTGATCATGACCCTATTTTTATTGCCCTCAAATCCGACGCCTCTCGTTCTGATGTTTCTTATTTCGCCTCAGTTTTCAATGAAGTAAAATTTGTCGAAAAAATTGGCGATACTGATTGGTCCTTTATCAAAGTAATGCTCGATCCTGTGGAGGCCGTTACTTCCTTCTGCTCGACATTTTTGCAAGCAGTCACTATGAGCACCACGACTGTGAAATGCAAAAGAAGATATAAACAATCCTCCAACCCTTGGGTAACCGATAGCTTATTGACGTGTATGCGGAAAAAAGATAACCTATATAAAAAAACTAAAAAACAACCATTTAACAATTCACTTGATATACGTTATAAAAAATATCGCAACATTCTTAGTAGCTTACTTAAGCAAGCCAAAAAACGCTACTACGAAAAAGCGCTTTCTCAAAGTAAGTATAATGCTAAGAAAAAGTGGAAACTCTTAAATGACTTTTTAAACCGACGCCCACCAAGATCTCCGATATCTAGCATTAGCTACAACGACACTGTATATCACATGCCCTCCGACATTGCCAACGCTTTCTGCGATTACTTTTCCTTGCCCCAAACGCATGTACCCTTTGCGGCACTTTCGAACCCACGTCATACACCTCACTCCTTCTTTCTTCGCCCCGTTTCTTCTGAGGAAGTATACGTTACTATCACTCAGCTTAAAATTACAAGTCCCGGCCTAGACAACATTTCTATCCGTCATTTAAAATTAGTTGCCCATCTCGTTTCCGACCCTATCTGCCACATAATTAATTTGATATTCCAGTCAGGCGTGTTCCCTGAAATGTTAAAACGGTCGAAGATCATCCCTGTGTTTAAAAAAGGTAACAAAAACATAGTTTCTAATTACCGACCGATTTCGATTCTGTCCTCTTTAAGCAAGTTAATAGAGAAATTATTCTGTAAAAGGCTAACTAACTATTTAACAAAGTTTAATTTAATAAATTCTTGCCAATTCGGTTTTCGCTCGGGCAGCTCTACCAGTCTCGCTTTAATGTCTTTACTCGACTTTGTCAAAAATTCCTTAGATAAATCACTATTCGTTGGCTCAGTGTTTTTAGATTTTACAAAAGCGTTCGATACAATCAATCATGATATTCTATTTAACAAGCTACAGTCCTATGGTGTATCCGGCCCCCCGCTAACCTTCCTGAAAAACTATTTACTTGATAGACAATATGTGATATATGCTGCGGATGCTTTCTCTGAGACCAAAATATCTAACCAAGGTGTCCCACAGGGGTCCATTCTGGGCCCTTTGCTTTTCCTAATTTATATCAATGATCTGCCTGATATCGCTGGTTCATCTCATTGCGTCTTATACGCAGACGACACAACCGTTTCGATGTCTGACAAATGCTTAAATTCCTTGACAAATAAATTAAATTCTGTTCTCATTATTATTTTGGATTGGTGCGAAAAGAATCATTTAATTATTAATCCTAGTAAGACTAAATTTATGGTTTTTAGGTCAAGCCACAGACACTTGCCGCTGGTCCCTTCCTTGTCGCTCGGTAATACTTCAATTCCCCCTTGTGATTGCACTACATTCCTAGGTATCCGCCTCGATTGTTGCCTTAAGTTTAACTATCACATAGACCACCTAAAAACAGCGACTGCGTTCGGCATTCGAGCACTACTCAAGGCTAGGAATTATTTCCCTACTCATACGTTGCTGTCGCTCTATTTTTCATTCATTCACAGCCACTTGAATTATGGTATAATTGCATGGGGCAACACTTATAAATACATTCTGCACTCTGTTCAACACATCCAAAACCAAGCATTGCGCATCATTTCAAATATTACTGTTTACTATAGTTCGACATTACTGCAACGCAAGTTTAATGTATTGTCAATCAACTGCCTGTTTAATTACAACATTGCTGTGATGTTGTTTAAACTACTCAACCACCAACTCTCTTTTGAATTTATCGATAATCAGTATTTGCGTAATCCGAACCCAACTAGATTTGCCTGTCAACGAAATTTTTTACTGCCAACAGTTTACACTGACTACGGAAAAAGGAGTGCTCACTTCGCTTCGATTTCTTTGTGGAACACTCTGCCTCTGCATCTAAAATCCGGCCTGTCCCTATCGGCATTTAAAAAATCGCTAAAAGACCTTCTTTTGCAGAACTAGTATCTTTCTTTGCAGTTAATTTACCCCGGTTTAAAAGTAAATCTTCAATATGTCTCATCACACTGTGTTTTAATCTTATCACCTCATTAAGATTACTTTTATTTTTTTTTTTCGGACAAGTGCTGTCTTTATTGCACGAACTATTATGCATCCTGAACTTCTTAGTGTTTAGCATGTGTGTGTTTGTGTGTGTATAGCTATTGTATCTTTGTACAAGGTTTCTACCTACTGTATAATGATGATCTGATAATTATTTTACCTTTGCTATTGCATAAACTTTTCAATGCTGTTTCTTTAAAAGTCATGATTTGTAACTGCTCGTCGAGGGTCCCGTGGCAGTCATGGGACTTTGGGACCCTCGTCTGTATATTTTAAGAATTGTACCTCTCTTGAACGGCAAATAAACTCTCTCTCTCTCTCTCAAATAGCCTCCCTCCCAGATTTTGGGATGTGCCCCGAAAGCCATATATTGTTGTATAGGTATAGGAGTGTTTCAAGAGTGTCCGGGTGTAGGTGTTGTATAATGGTGTATGTAATCTTATCTGCGCCGGGAGCTGAAGGTGTACACGTGCTCAGTGCAGCCCTAAACTCATAGAGTGTAAATTCAGAATTGTAACCAGATTTTGACCTGTTCTTGTCATGTAGGGACTTCTTTTCACAAGTATTTTTATGTTTCAAGAAAGTGTTTGTGTAGTGTGCAGAGCTGGAAACGTGTTGGAATTGTTCTGCAAGAGTGTTAGCCTGGTCTTCGAGTGTGTCCCCTGTTGTACTGACCAGGGGCAGGCTATGTGTATGTTGTCCTTTAAGTTTGCGTATTCTTGTCCATACCTTGTGTGCATCTGTGTATGAGTTAATGGATGTAAGGAAGGTGCGCCAACTCTCTCGTTTTGCCTCACGGCGCACACGTTTTCCGAACGCCTTGGCCCGTTTGAACAAAATGAGGTTTCCCGACGTGGGGTACCGACGAAGGATACCCCACGCCTTGTTCTGGGCCTCTCGCGCCCGCCTACAGTCCTCATTCCACCACGGCCTCCGCTGGTTGCGCGGGGCTCCAGAGGCGTGGGGAATGGACTTTTCGGCGGCGTCGAGGATGTGCGCCGTGAGGAGTTGGGTAGCTTCTTCAACGTGTAGGTGTTCTATGGATGTGTGGTGTAGTTTGGATGTCTCTGTAAATGTACTCCAGTTAGCTCGTGCTTCATTGAACCTATTATGGGAAGATGGACTGCTTGGGCCTTTACCTATGTATGTGATTGAGGTGGGGAAGTGGTCACTGCCATATGGGTCAGTTCCCACTCCCCACTCGACAAGAGGAAAGAGAACTGCGGAGCCAATAGCCAAGTCAAGACATAAGTATGTGTTGTGACCTTTGTTATGGTATATAGGCTGTTTATTGTTGAAAAGGCATGCTCCAGAAGATGTAAGGAATTTTTCTATCAGGCGACCTCGGGCATCCGTTCTGGAAGAGCCCCAAATAGAGTTGTGAGCATTAAGGTCGCCTGTAAGGATGTATGGTTCGGGCAGCTGGTCAACCAGCGCCTCCAAGTCGGAACTCGTAAGTGAAACATCAGGAGGAATGTATATGGAGCATACCGTTATCAACCTATTAAATTAAATTAAATTAAATTAAATTAAATTAAATTAAAATCGAAACATTATCACCATCATTCCTGGATACTAGCGTCACTGTCGACAACGGTAGACTTAAAACCACACTTTTTAGAAAAACAAGGAACCGACAGCAGTATCTAGATTTTAAAAGTCATCACCCTAGAAACTGCAAACTAGGGATCTTTGTAGTACATGCCACCAGATTTTGAAGAGTATGCCGTGATGAGAGGGGCTATGTCAAGCATCTAGACGAACTCAGCTCCATCCTTATGAACAAAAACCTCCGCAAAACTTCCCTCAGTCAGGCGTTTTAACCTGTATTTAACCTCGAAAGAGAAGACATGCTCAACAAACAGCGACAAAACGATAGCGCCAGGCTGCCTGCTCTAATGACTAAATTTTCAAACGCTTTCCGTGACGTAAAAAATATCCTGCGCAAATACTGCCCCATTTCAGCCAGTAGCGGCCGAATTAAAAAGACGCTTTCGGAAGCAACAAGGGTTACCTTCCGGAGGAATAGGAACATAAAAAATATTTTAGTGAATGCCAAAACAGCGCCATCAAAGCTACCAGTCATAGCCAGCTGTTCCCGTCCTGTATGCATGACTCTCAGGCACCCGCAGAGAGACTGCATTGTAAAAAGCAAAGCTAGCCAATACGTTCAGAATAATAATTCAAATTTTACGTGCACTTCATTCAACATTGTGTATATGTTACAATGTTCAATGTGTTACAAACAGTATATAGGCGAAACGCATCAAACTGGCAGCCTACGTCTTAACGGTCACCGGGAAATACTCTTAGAAAATCCTGCTTAGCTGTAGCGATGAATTTCAACCAGTGTTGTGCGGAACAGCGTTCTAAGGAACGGCGTTCCTGGAACTAGTTCCTTTTTGGAGGAACAGAGCAACCCCAACCTTTTATTAAGGGTCGGTTGAACTTTAACGGTAACTCGCTAGGTTTTTGAAGGAACGGCAGGAACGGCGTTCCTTCTGCAAAAGTTACATCGCTAGGCGTTGGCTGTTTTTGATGCCAAGGCTCGAGTAGAAAACTCCACAGGTCGCTACTGTGTTGCTCTTCCTATGAGCTGGCCAATTTGCCCGCCCTTGAGCGGAACGCGCTTCCTCGAAAGTCAAAGGCAGAAGAAAAACCACGCAGCGGGCCGCACCTTGTGCTTGCTTTCATGTCGGTTAAGCTTACGGGGCGTCCCAAATGGTGAATAGCGCAGCCGCGAGGATGCTTTTCACCTTTTATCGTTTGTCTAGGGATTCTAGGATTCGCGTCTGGCCGATAGAATAGTGTCACTAAATAAAGGCTTCACTAAATTGTGGTCGTTCGAAGGGCCACCGGCTACTATCAATAGAGCTGGGCGCACCGCGCTGCCTCGGGATGTTTTCCTGAAGTTACTGAGTACGCGTGCATTTCGTCACGACACGGTCTGTCGGCGATCCGGCAGTAATGGGTCGATGGGAGTGCCAGGTCTATTTGGATTACACGCGTCGAGTTGACAAAGTACAGGAATTTCGTCATTGTTAGCCATAATTTTGTGGCACGGCGTAAGAACAATACCTGGGAGGCCAGCATTCACAGTTGCTTTAGTTGGTCGGTTTAAACCTGTGCTATACTTTTACTCTGATGAGTACTTGGGAGTTTGAGTGAAAGAAAGAGGGTCGATCACGTTATTGTTTGTAAACAAATCTTCATGTTTTGTAATGTAATGTAATGTTAATGCAACGACACGTTCTAATGCTGGAAGTGGGGCAGAAGCGCGTTCCTTTCGCAATAAAGGAACTTGTAAAGGGAAGTCGTTTCAAAATATGGGAGGAACGAGGAACGAGCTTTAGTTCCTGAGTTAGAGGAACGTGTACAACACTGATTTAACCCAACCATGGCACATTATGATGACCTTAAGTTGTATATACTTTAGTCAACCTTTAAATATATATATATATATATATATATATATATATATATATATATATATATATATATATATATATATATATATATATATATATATATATATATATATATATAACTATATACATATATATATAGTATAAGTAAAGAGTCGGATACACAGCAAGAACAATAACAAACAATGTTTACTTACGTAGCGGCAACGGGATTTGCCTTCATCAGAGTAAAGTTACATGTTAGAGTTACATGATACATACTGCGGAAACGGTACTCAGTGACGTATATGGCGCTCGTCGAGTTTAGCTGAGTGATACGAACACAGCTCTGGTGTGACATTAGGCTTGCACCACTGTGCATCTAGCTTGTTTTATACCTCGTGTAGGCTCGATACTCAACGACCTCATTTCTGCTTGTAGTGTGTCGAGTAGGTCGTTCGGTATCCTGTTACTGTGTAGGAGGCATTTTTAGCGCATTACTCACGGTGACCCAAAGTACCGGTTCACGATTTTGAGGTTTTAAATATCTCAATGACTGGCCTTCCTCTGCAGGTTCGTCGCTCAGAGTGTTTTTTCGAATTACCTCCCGGTGTTTAGCAACTCTTACAAGAGTTAGGCGCATTAGCACCTCGTTATCGTGTTTCCGTTTTTCTGCCACGTCCCCTACTCGTCGTTCGAAGCCTTCATTTAGCATTAAAACAACTGGTATACTTGCTTGGAGCAATTCCAAGCTAAGGTATTGTCGCGTATTCAAAGACCAGACAGCGGTGTTGAAGGGAAGTAATGGTTAGGGCGAGTTGCTACATAGCAAAGTATCGATGCGCAGCACAAGATGTGGGACAGAAACAGAGAAGATGACACACAGAGTGCTCCGTGTGTCGTCTTGTATGTTTTTGTCCCTAGTCTTATGCTGTGCTTCGATACTTCGCTTGAAGGAAAAACAAGTTTATTGAAACAAACTTTTGCTCCCCTAACAAGTCAAGGAATACACACGCGGTGAAGACGCAATCAACAAATTCACGTTGGTATACCACTGTAAAAAAATTTCTCTGGTTTACGGAACAACCCGGAGGTAATGTATTGCCGACCACTTTCCGTAATTTCGAAAAGAGGCAGTCTGTAACACGGATGCTTTGATCTATTAGGGAACTTCCCTGAAAGCTAAAATGTAAAGTGTCCGTTTTCTGCTAGCAGAAATTCTGCAACCTGGAATTTTATGGAAACCGCCTGTTGTGTCCAAACAAAGATTCGGTTACTCAAATGTAAGGTGTCCGTTCTCGGGTAACAATCCCGTAACTGTTATGTATAAGTCGTGGTTACGTTGCGCCTTGAGTGACCAGGTGTCGAAAACATACAGGCGTTCCATGCGAGCCCAGTATATTTGATCGTGCACGTTCACCATATGTATGCACGCAGACAAAGCCTGTCGCTCTGCATGCAAACGTTTGGCACGTGTTGGGTTGAACACAAATACATACAATTTATTTTTTACAAACTGAACCATCTGCCCTTATCCCTGGCATCACCTAAAAAGAGAGAGAAGAGAAAACACAAGGAGCAGTTAGCCACTTCACACAAATTAAAATTTAAAACTAAATTTTTTTGTGTTACAACTTTGTCTGCTACACAAGTACAGACAAAAAGGCAGGGATGGAAAACAGCTCTAGTCGACAGATTGTCAAGGATGGAGGCCCTTTTCTACTCAACAGCAGTGTCGTGAGAACGCGAACACAGTTCTAACAAAGGCAACCTTAAAAAAAACAATTAAAGGCTTCCCGAACTACATTTCTTTGCACCACACGTAATTCCCGTTATCTTCAACAGCTGCACAAAACTAAGCAAACCAAAAAGCGAGAAAAAGACAGTAAAAATGCTAACCACACTTTTTTCTACGCATGGCACGTAGTTGATGCTTCGAGCATGGGCAGACATCAAAATCGGCACACTCAAACATATTTAAATGAGGAGATAGAGTACTCAGTAACCATTCGTTCCCACTATTCAAACAGGCCAAAAAGGCCACACAAGGTTCTTTATTCCTTATGATGCACTTTAAAAAAACTCAGCCAAATTACGCATATGGTTTATATTTATGTTTCTATTTTAAATGGGGCATGAAGGTAGAACGCAAGTTTTGGTTCATTTGAATGCCTCGTTCGAATCACGCTGACTTTTAACACAAACTTCGCTCACATAAGCTATATAAGAAGAAGAAAAAACATGGTTATGTGACCCACAAGCTCTATTCCTGCACTGGAACATATGACGCAGTATGGGAAGCTGTATGATTGGCTCAAGCCGCCAAAAGCAAACACAAGTTAGGCCATGGTTTAAAGATTGCAGAATAATGTTATTACATTTAAACAAAAGCAAACTATTTTTACACCAGTAGGAATGCTGGGGTTAATCAACAGAAGCTACAAAACTACGCTGTCCGCCATCGCTCCGTTTTTGAGTGGACTTGTACCTGAATTATTTTTGTTGCGATTGACAGAATCATTTCGTGAATCATTGGCTATCCTCGATAAACCGGGTCATGTAAGACAATGTCGCTTGTGCCAATTTTTCAGAGTCATGTGAGGCAATATCAAAGCACCGGATTGCGCTCTGAAGCTGTACAAGCACAATGAGCGCTGTACGCATTGGTGCTTCTAGTACACGCAAACATAAAGGCACCAGGATGTACTGCAACGAAGTTACATTGTCTTACGTAACCCGGTTTGCCGAGCCTACGAAATGTTTCAGAAAACGATTACTGTAAGCTGTAACAAAAATCAACCATGTGCAAATCTGTTTCAAAACCGAGCGAGTGGCGACAGCGGTCCTGAGTGGTATTGTGGTGCAACCAACAAGGACTGAAACAAGGCTTTCCGCTGTACACTGCAGCCCTAGTCGGCCTGCTACTGTTCACCTAAAGACTTGCCCTGGATACCTTTTCTCAGACGTCACAAAACACACGGTTCAGCAGGAAAATCAAAATTTGTTCTTAAAGGGGCCGTGAAGACAAAATGCCCTTGTATTCACCTAATTGTTTCTGCTGGAGCGACCCATTGAAACATAAATTCCAAATATTTTTACAATGCATTGCCTCTACAACTAAGGAGACGTCCTTGCAATTCTCTTTTTGAGGTTTTTGAGGTGCATGAAAGCGACCACGCGGGGATCGTCAGTCGTCAGCGCAACCAGCAGTCATGTCACAGTAACAAGTTAAACAATTTTTGTTTATATCTTTCTGTACAAATGCAAACACGATATTTTCAAAATATTGCATCCTCTATTCGTCGCGACAAACAGTTTTATACCGACGTCACCGGTGTTTCGACCACTTCAGTTGTCTGGCAACCATTGTAACAAAACTAGGATCTACTCGCTGTTTTAAAGATTTCTAGCCACTGTCCCCGCTATAGTTCAAGTTCTTTTGCCGAATTATATATGGAATCATGACATTTTAATCCCATTGAACAAAACCGTATAAGCAAAAAAAAAAAGAAAGTGCCCCGTGTGTGCTTCGAACTTCCAGCCACCGGGGCAGCCCAACGTTACGGCTACCCTGCATTGAAGAGCCACGCTTTACATACTACAATACTAATGCGAGGAGCGCGCGCAGCAGAAAACTGCGGCATAAAAGCTGCCTCAAATTTTTAACCGAGCACTCTGGAGTGTTTTCATAAATTATAATCAACCCAGAGCTTTAACCACGAACTTACCGTTGAACTTTTTTTGCAGTAAGCCAGTGGGCAGCTTATTCAATCAACGAAACCATGTTAACAGTATTTTTATTGGAGGAAACCGGAAAGCAACCGAAATTCGTGATGGCGGAACTCAGCAGTGCTCAGCAGTTGGGGACTTGGATTGCCACTAGTTAGTTTCGTGATTGACGAGTAAATTACAGTGAAATTTGAGTTCAGACTACTCGAAGTACCTTCGATAAACGAGTTTACGTGAAAAATGCTCAATTTGGGCTTTCGGTCAATTATCTCGTCAGGTCAAAGGTTTCATGTTCGCGCCACTTACAGTACAGGCTACGTGAGATAGACATCGGCGGTTTGAACTGGTGCGCAACACACTAAAAAGTTCACAAATACCCAGATTTTTTAAACGTGGCTACTACTGCCTGCGCCACTCATTTGCGTTGTTGACGGGAATTTCGACCATGCTGATCAGTCGTATGAGAGAATAGACATCTTTCTTTCAGTTGAAGGATTAGTTTCATAATGGCGCCGATGTTGTCACATTATTTGACCCTTTGCGAGCCCGCTCTATGCCGACATGTTGTGGAGATGAGGGGGAACTGTGATTGGCTCCTTACCGAGGCGTCACTTCCCAACTTGAGGAGGAAAGCCTTGGTGAAACCATAACTGCATTTTCCCCTATTTGTTAATATCGTGCAATGAAATGGGTATGCATTGTTCGTTTATCATGGTTCCACACGTATAAGTACCTACACAACACCATTTTTTTAAATCTCGTCCTGGCCCCTTTACATTGCCTGAATTCTCAGTGAATAAAGCATTGCTCGCTGTCAGGCAAGCGCTTGGGGCGCTAAAAATACCAATCCTAAGAATGAAACAAACATTTATTTTCTTTTCATGGCCCGTGCGAAATAAAAAAAATTAAGTTAAGAAGCTTAATTTAGGGAGGAATACTTTGGAGTACCCCAAACAAGTTGAGAATATTTCAAATTGAAATACAAAACAGAATTATACAGTAGCATCTACGCAGGCTTGAGTAAATGTATATTCCAACAAATACTGTAAGCGACACTTTTTCTCGCTGCACCAAAATCACGAAAAAGCTGCAGGTCTTGGATTGTGTTATAGTTTATTCACTTGAAAAAGCAAACACTAGAAAATATTGCAGCCAGTGGTTGCATAATCAACTGCAGCTTAGTAAACAGCCATTCAAAGGCAGGTTTGAAAGCAATTTTATTACTGCAAAATTAGGTCTCAGTGCTAGACAGTACTAAAGTCCTAGAGGCTGTGGCCAGTCGAATGATAATATTTAATCGGCTTATAACACTATTTTCCCTGTACATCACTCCTTATTTCCAGCTCTCAAGCTCAGATTTTGAGAGTCTGGTTACCCGAACATTTAATTCTCTTAGGTGACCTGTTACAAACAACTCCGTTTGGCGCTCTGCTCACACGAATGCCCGAGGTCAACTCATTGAGAAATTCGTAACATCGTCGGGAGCATGTATTTTCAACCAGAAACAGCCAACATACCATTATATAGGACACAACGCTTATTCAGACCTTGACTTGTCTGGTGGATCTGCAGTTTTCTTTCCATGTACTAAGTAGGGAGTGGGCACCCAGCCATATGGTAGTGACCACTTCCCAATCACATTAAAATACATAGGTAACGGTCCAAGCAGTCCATATTCCCAGAAAAGGATCAATGAAGATGAGCACAGTGGAATAGATTTACAGAGGCATCCAAACTACACTACACGTCCATAAAACATCTACACGTTGAACATTAACCCAACTACTCACGGTGCGCATGCTCTACGCCGCCGAAAAGTACATTCGCCATGCTTCTGGTGCCCTGTGGAACCAGAGGAGGCCGTGGTGGGATGAAGACTGTAGGCGGGCGCGAGAGGCCCAGAACAAGGCGAGGGGTATCCTTTGTCTGTACACCAAGTCGGGACACCTCCCTTTGTTCAAAAGGGACAGGCGTAAGGAAAACGTGTGCGCCGTGAGGCACAACGAGATAGCTGGCGTTCATTGATAATCTCAATAAACTACTACACAGACACACAAAGAGTATGGACAGCAAAAAAGACAGCACATAGCCCGCCTCCGGCCACCACATAAGGGGACACAGCCGAAACTCATGCTGACACCCTCACACAACACTTCCAACACATGTCCAGTTGAGCACACTACACACAGACTTTCATGAAACACAAATTCTTGGTCCAAAAGAAGCCTTTACATTTAAATTACTGATCAACCACATCCTATCACTCCGCGTTTTCGCTTCATGAGCTTAGGGGGGCTCTCAATACCTGTAAACCCTTAGCAACAGCTTCAGACAACATCACATATACAATATTACAGCACTTACACGCAGACACTGTTGTAACATCCCCTTTACCTTTACAAGAAAATAAGGGCTGCGGGGCTCATGCCAAAGTCTTGGAGGGAGGTCACAGTTGTCGCATTCCTGCAAGAGGGTAAGGACCCTTCCTCTTCCGCGAGCCACCGACCTATTGCCCTGACTAGCTGCATGTGCAAGCTTCTCGAGAAGATGATAAACCAGAGGCTTCTGTACGTTTTGAAGTACAACAGTCTTTTCGAGAGCTGCCAGGCAGGCTTCAGGGCGGGGAGATCCGCAAACGATCAACTTGTGACACTAGAGTCATGCATCAAAGATGCATTCATTCACAAGCAGTTTTGTGTAGCTGTGTTTTTCGACCTCATAAAGGCCTATGACACCGCTAGGCGTTATGGGATCCTAAAGGACCAAACGTCGTCCGGTGTTTAGGGTAATATGCTTAACACCCTTGCTAGTTACTTGTCAAAGAGAACCTTTCGCGTGAGAGTTCGTCGTGCACTATCAAATGTTCATGTGCAAGAAAATGGCGTGCACAAGGAGTGTTGAGCTGCACGTGTTTCATAGTTAAGATAACTATCTTGGAAAGGCATTGTCACCTACAATCTTTTATTCCATGTATGAAAACGACATCCCGCTATCCTTTAAATCATGTAATATGTGAATCTGCGGGCGTCAAGTCCCGATCGGCGTCAAGAAACTTGCCTGCTTGGGAGACAAGAACGGTTTTAGTCTTAATCCCGTAAACAGCTCTTGTTTGTATTCTCCAGAAGGCATGGGGTCCACCCGGGCCCATTCGTCACTCCTAATGGAGTGTCAATTGCTGTGAACTAGGAGCGCAAGTTTTAGGAGTTTAATTCGACAAAAAGCTTACAATAATTCCGCATATCAAGCAGCTTAAATTCAAATGCCTAAAAACAATAAACATTCTTAAGGTCTTGTGACACCAATCCTATAGGGCCGACAAATTCCTTCGCCACTACACTGCCTTGGTGAGTTCTCGGCTTGACTATGGAAGTGTCGTGTATGGGTCGGCAACAAAAACATCCCTGAAAATGCTCGACCCAGTGCTGCATCTTGGCCTTCGCCTCTCACGTGGCGCTTTCCGCAGTAGCCGTGTCGAGAATCGGTATGTTGAGTGCGACAAATTGTGCCAAGGGCATCTGCGGGTGTATGTCGACTTGCTGTATGCATCTAAGATTGTGTCTATCCTATCATGAGCGATACATTAAACTTGACAACTCTTTTTAAATAGTCCATATATTTTCTTACCTTTCTCTCTCAGAGTGCGGGAGGAGGCTACTGCACTCAATGTCTCCGTTTCAAACACGCACAAGACACCCATCCATAGCTTCGTTCCACCATAGAATCGTCGTCCTATATCATGCGACCTGTCATTCATGGAAGTAGAAAAAATATGGTTTACAGGAGTGCGATTCTGCAAGGACAAGAGACCGGTGGGCCGAATTCTTCAGCGACCCGCCGAAAACTGATTGTAGTGTCTCTTTTTCAGCACATGGACCAAATGTTAGCGTTCGTAAAACAACGAATTGTCATAGCAGTACATACTGTGCCGAAGTGCATGGCATCTCGCTGGTTTCAAATCACATCATCACACATAAAATTCCCAAGTTCATCGTGTACACAGCTTATTTAAGCGTTGTGCAAGTACTGTCGTCAGGAAAGTCGCCTAAAAACGTGATCAATGTTCATTTAAATTTTATATTGACTGCATATGCTTCAATTTTTACAAAACATAAGTGTCCTTCCACATTGTGAAGAAGGATGACCAGCAAAGCTTGACCCAGTCCACGGTGTGCACGAAACAATGCACGTTTATTTGTAATTTGCAATGGAGCACACTTCCTAGCCACTTCTGATGGAGCACACTTCCCATTAGCTGAATTAGCCTCTGAGGGATCCAAGCTTTGTTCTTGCAGACAAACATGGAGCTGCACCACCCCCCCCCCCCCTCCCGTCATCAGCATCTTACTATTTGTGTGACACACCAACCCAATCCGTTCTACCACTAAGGACTCCAGACAGGTCATATAAAACCCGCCTTCAAACCTCGCACCAGCAAAATAGACATCCCATCTATCAGTACCGGCATGAAAGCTATAGCTGTGCGTGCGCGCCACCCACACTCCTTCCCACTGTTCTCCACTACAAACCTGCGCACGCATAACCCGGAAACCATTTATGTGCGCGCGCTTAGAAGTGACCGACGCTGTCGACAATATCTGCTGAAAGTACTCTAAAGAAGTTATATTGGCTCACGCTGGCTTTGCAAGCGGGAAAGTTGCTGTTCATCCGCGAAGTATTCGCCGCTACTTCACGAGCTGATCTTAATACCGCTAACGGTAGCGCCAGCAGCTTTCCGTAGTTTTTGCCCCCGTTGGCGCTTGTATTCGGGCCAATGCTTCAATTCTTGCTGTTCTTCCTCCTAAAAAACGGCAGGAATCCGTGCCATAACAATTTCAAACCAGGAAGTCCTTGAGCTCTGTTCTCGCCCACAAACATGTGGAGGCCCAGTTCCCTTCGCCCGCCTAGGCATATTACTGCCTGTGAAAGATGCCTGTGTAACATACCAACCCATACACGAACAACTCGATTAAGGAAAGCCGACATAGCGCACTAATCCATGTGATTTCGACATTTAAATCTCCCAACATCACAACCGGCATTTCGTTAGTAGGGGCACAAAACCTAGATGTGTACGCACGCCCCTCTTTTTCAATTTGCAAACTGCGCACGCATAAACCGGCAACTGGTGAGTGCGCATATTTAGGCCTGAAAGACACCGGCGAGAATTTCGCTTGGAAGGCCTTCCACCCTGAAAAAGAACTATGGGCTTACGCCTACGTTCCAACTGGGCAAGTCCACTTCAACCGGGAGGGATTCACACACACGGCGCGAAGTGGCGTTTGAGCGGAAACTGCGACGGTGGGTTTCGGTCGTTTTAGGAGCCGGCCCTTTGGCAGCCGTTAACTGGGCTTCGCGGGAGCTATGCCTGTTTATGTCCGCGTAACCGAGTGAGCGAGTGCAGCAAACAAGAAAAAAAAAACAGAGAGGAGCGTCCAGGGAAGGGTGAGGGGTTGTACGACACGTGTGGCTACGGCGTCGTCTCCCTCACTGCCGCAAGCAAGGAGCTGCCTCCTCCAGACAATTTCTCAGACGTTACTCTATTCTCCGCTAATCTAAACAACGGGACATTTGCACGGGAGGTTCAAACACGATTTAAACATGCTAGCCGGTGGCGCCGGCGCTCTTCTTGTTAGCAGCACAGTAGCGCACGTCACCATGCGTTCGCTGATGGCGCGAACACTTCTTGAGAAACACCAGAGATGCGCTGTGACCGAGAAGACTGCAGTTCGCACTACGCACAAATTTTTGTAATTTAGTATAGTAATCCTCCTTGCAATTTTTACGACCATCTGTGCTTCTGTTTATTTTTTGCAATCATCTGATTTCATTTCATTTCATTTCATTTATTGCATCCTTAAAGGCTCGAGGGCATTACATAAGGGGGGGCAACAAATACGGTGTGAGGCTGTACAATTCAATATGAACAAATTATTAAAAACAATACAGTTCTAAATACGCATATGGTAGTTTGGTCAAGAATGACAACAAAAACGAATCATACAACAAACAAAAGAAACGCTTTGACTGGGAATTAGAGTACAAACAACTTGGCAAAAAAGTTATACATACAGTATGCTGGTAGGATTATTGGGTGGAATCAAAGCCACGGGTTATTGGGTGGAATCAAAGTGGGATTCCAATTTTGCGCGAAATGATGTGCGGTCAGGTGTGGCAACAATGGTGTCGGGGAGGTGATTCCAAAGACTAATTGCTTGGGGGAAAAAGGAGTCGTTCATTGCGGATATACGGCCGTTGAATCGTGCAATACGGTTAGAATGGTTATGCAAGAAGAAGTTCTGTTAGGGGGCTGTAAAAGTTCGTGTCTTGATTTCGGGCGGAAAAAGAAACTGTGCAGGAGGCATAGGCGTGAGATGAGGCGGCGTGACGCGAGAGATGGCAGTTCGATTGATTGTTTTAGGGCGGTGACGCAGATTTCTCTGGAGAACTGCGAGGTTATAAAGCGGGCTGCGCGGTTTTGGACTGATTCTAGTTCGTCAGCGAGATATGCCTGGGATGGATTCCAAATGGACGATGCGTATTCGAGCTTTGGGCATATGTATGTTAAATATGCTAGTTTTTTAACGTCAGGAGATGAAGATTTTAGATTACGGCGCAGAAAACCAAGCGTTCGCAGAGCGTCTGAGCAGATGGACTGCACGTGCGGCGCAAATGAAAGAGATGGGTACATGTTCACACCGAGATACTTGTATGAGGAAGCCGAATCGAGAGGAAGCGAATTGATAAAGTAGGTATGATGAACAGTGGCGCGCTTACGGGAAAATGACATCGATTTGCATTTGGTTAGGTTTAATGGCATTGATGAGTCTTGGCACCATAGCGCAACTGTGTCGAGGTCTTGTAGTTTAGTACTGTTTTCAATGTTGTGAATGGGGGAGTATATGACACAGTCGTCTGCAAATAGTCGTAGTTTTGTTTGAATATTTGTTGGCAGGTCATTTATAAATATTAAAAATAGAAGAGGTGATAAGCCTGCGCCCTGAGGGACGCCTGATGATACGTTAGTTAAAGAGGAGTTATGATTATTGGCAGAGGTGAATTGTTTACGGTTAAAGAGGAAGTGTTCAACCCAGGAGACAATATTCGGTGCAATGCCAAGTGAATGAATTTTGCTAAGTAACAGATTATGTGGTACGCGATCAAAAGCTTTGGAAAAATCAAGGAATATGGCATCAATCTGAAGGTTATCAACCATGCTTTTTAGTAGGTCGTGGGTAAACTCGGCCAATTGGGTCTCGCATGAGAAGTCCTTTCGGAAACCGTGCTGGTGGTTATAGAAGAAATTTATTGATTCAAGGTGAGTCGCGATGTGAGAAGATATAATGTGTTCCAGTAATTTAGAAGGAATGCTAGTCAGGGAAATCGGGTGGTAGTTTGCTGGATTAGTTCGCTCTCCTGTTTTAAAGATCGCTACTATTCGGCCTATCTTCCAATCGTCTGGAATTTCGCTTGTTTCAATGGACTGCGTGAAGATCAGGCAAAGAATCTGACAAACCACTGTGACGGTGTTAACTAAAAGTTTGGGGGTTATGTGGTCACGTCCTGGCGCTGAAGATATCTTAAGACCAGTGATTAGTTTACCGATTCCTTCAGGGTTAAATGCTATTTCGGGGGATACAGCGCCGGGGGAACGGGTAGGTAGTCGTGTGGACTGTGCAGAGTTAGGGGTAGAAAATACAGAGGAAAAGTAGTCATTTATGGCGGTGGCAACGTTTTTTGTGTCCATTAGTTCCCTGTCTGGGTCTAGAAGATCTATGTTAGTACTTTGATTTTTGGGAGAGAGCATGCGCCAGAATTTAGTAGGATTTGAGCGGAGGATAGATAGTAGGTCGCAAGAAAAATATTTATCTTTGGCTTTTTGTAGTTTCTTAATAGTATATTTTTTGGCGCACAGGTGATATTTTTCCCATGCTAAAGAGTTATTGCATTGACTGGCGGTCCTGTAAAGATGTTTTTTTTCGATTTAAGAGACTTTTCAATTGTTTGTTGAACCAGTGATTATTGAAATCCGATTTTACGCGGATGGTTGGAATATACTGGTTTTCTAAGTTTAGTACCGTGTTTTTGAATATCTGCCAGTTGGCGTTTACTGAACGGGTTTGATATGATCCGCGAAAACTGTCAAGAAAGGAACCAAGTTTGTCATTGATAGCGTCAAAATTTCCTCGTTTGTAATCACTCATGAATTTTTCAGTTGGCGACCTCATAATCAGAGGTAGAGATATGCAGTTGTGGATAAGGTTATGGTCGCTGAAGCCAGGGAGTACTGTTGTGCGCTTTATGTCATCCGGGCTTGATGTTAGAAGAAGATCTATAGTGTTATCGCCTCTTGTGGGGCATGTTATAGCTTGGTGTAGTCAAAATCTAGCGTCAGATCAAGGAATTGCTTGGATTCGTTAGACGGGGATGCACTAGGGGTTGATAGTAAAGGCCAGTTTATTTGAGGGAAATTAAAATCACCGAAAAGAAAAATAGGGGCTTCTGAAAACTTGTCTTTAATCCGGGTGAGTGAATTTGAAAGCAGGATGGAAAAGCCAGGTTCAGAGTCAGGCGGCCGGTAACAGATTCCAAAAATTGCCTTTAGGGCAACGTTTGAGACTCGCACCCAGGTTAGTTCTAATGTGTCGTCATGAGTGATAAGGGAAGATGATAGATTGTTTCTAATAGCCATGAGCAAGCCTCCACCCCGACGATTAGTGCGATCATGGTGATATAAAGTGAAGCCCATGTTCGGCGGGAAGATTTCGTGGTCGAGTACGCCTTCGTGTAACCACGTTTCCGTTAAAACGACAATGTCGGCTTCTACATCTTCGATAAAACTGTGTAGTCTGTCGAGTTTAGGCAGCACGCTTCGTATATTAGTGAAGGCAACATTTATATTTAGCGTTGATGACCGGATTGGTCGAGAGTTAGAGGTACAATGGACAGAGGGGCGTCATTCGGTGGTTTTATTGCTCAAACCTGATGATTCATCAGGTATGGCTTGCACAGTCTGTTTCTTGTTGATTTCTACAATTTTGTCGCCATTCTGGTCGTACATGTAGCATTTTTTCTCCACGTGAAGTCTGTGGAGACTCAGTTTAAATGGGCATTTCTGGGGGCGGATGAACTGCAACAGTTTTGACCGCGCAATGCGGGTGGCAGCTGCGAAGTCCTCCCTAATGGCGAAGTCTGTGTCTTTAAGCATGCGACCGCAGCTCAAAATGCGTTCCTTCGTTTTGTAGTGGGCTAGTTTAACAATGATAGGTCGAGTTTTGTTTTCTGAAAAGGTCCCCATTCGGTGCGCGCGTTCCATCGCACCCGGTTCAAGAGTAAGTTTAACCTTGTCGGCGCAAAACGTGGATATCTTTTGCTCCGACTCTTCCCATGTTTCCTTTATGTTGTCTGTTATACCAAGAAAGAGAAGATTGTTGCGTCGTAGGCGGTTGCTGGCGTTAATAGTTGCGGCTTTGAGCACAGAAATTTCGCGGCTTAACTGGGATGAATCGTTATTATCGCTAGGGTTGCTGGTTTGGGGCTCTGGTTTTTCTAGGTTTTCGAGTCGGTTGATAATTGAAGAAATTTGTTTCTCCTGGGCAGCTTGGGCAGTTTTAAGGCCGTCTATCTCTGATCGAATAGTTTCTAAATAGTCCTCGACGCGTTTGATAGAATCTAAGACTGCGACTATTTCACTGCTTCTTGTTGGGCCAGGATTCAGTTCCACGTCGCCAGAGAGCAGCAGAATTAATTGAGAAGACAGACCAAAAGCAATCGCGTCAACACACAAGTTCAATATACTGAGCAATTTAAAGTCGTTGGGGCACGGCACAGCAATAAGGAAGCGATTACTGCTTCTACACGATTTACAATTGTTCACATAACTAACCTGCAAAGTCCGAAGCGGGTTGAGCATGGTGTGGCTTGCGGTGTCGTGCCCCAGGCTGACGACATCGGCGGAGCGGTTTTGTAGTGACGACACCGGCCATGTGACCGGTGATGTCATCGATGGGATTGGTTGCCAGCCGTATGTGGGCGACTGGGATGGTTTTGGCGGAGCAGCGGGATCCGGAGCGTCAAGGGGCGGGCCAGTTTCCCAGGCTAAGTTCCTGGGCGCAGGGGGGTAGGATGCTCCAGGCTTGTGTTGAAGGGACGAGCACACACCGGTGGCGGCGAAGCACACCAGCATCTGCAAAGTCAGAAGCGGGTTGAGCATGGTGTGGCTTGCGGTGTCGTGCCCCACAACACCGCAACAACACTACCGCCGTTAGCTGCCGACCGCGCGACTTGCCAAAGGGGCATCGGTGGAGTAGAGAGGGAAAATAGTTGTGAAAGAGGTGTCAGCGGTGGTGAGGAGCAGCGCCGTAGCAGTGCCAAATAAATCGATGACGCCGGAATAACAACTGGGGGGGGGGGGGGGGAGCTGGGTTGACATATACTGCTTTGCAGTAATAACTATTTGCTGGGTACCAGGTCGCTTTGGGATTTCTGGCAATACGACCGCTGTTCAAATGGCTGGTGCTGCGGCTCTCATGACCACAGTTGACATAACAACACTACCTCACACCGACCTAAAGACACACATCAGACGACAGCTTCCTAACACATGGCAACTACATTGCAGTCAACACATAAACAACAAACTACACGTAATAAAACCACCGTTGGGACGCTACACAATTGACACATACAGCAGATACACTAAAGGCACCCTGGCTAGGCTGCGGATAGGCCACACACATGTAACGCACTTTTACCTGCTCACATGAATCTTTGCGACAGATGTGTAGCAGGTGTGGGAGGGGCCTATCTGTAGCCCACATACTAATCACATGCAAGGCACTTGACACAACACGACATGACACAACACGACAAAAACGTTTCCCTGTGTTATAAAGACTACACATCCACTTCACCCATCATACTTTCTAGCGGACGAACCAATGCTTTCCAGTCAACGTGTTCTTAAGTTTTTAGCTGAGGTAAAAATTCTGCAGCTCTTGTCAGATCACGGGTAATCATTCTGGCTCTATACACCAGCCATCTATATTTTCCTTTGTTTTGCGTCACTTTTACTTCTCACAGGTTTACAGTGTCATCAACCAATAAATAAGTTCTTCTCTTGCCCTCTTTGTACTTTTTGGCCTGGCGCCAACACCAATCATCATCATCATCATCATCATAATGAAGGAACAATGCAAACTTCGGACATCTGTCCCCACAAGCTGTAGCGCGCGCGATCAAGGCGGCGTTCAGGCCAGCGAAATAGAAGAGTGTGCTAAGCATCCCTGGGTAGGGACATGCTGCCTTTGGAACGTGACCCTGGCAGCATTCACCACGTGAAACCTGCTAGAGAGTGATGCTTCGCTGTACTATTAGAGGACCTTTAGAGTAGGAACGTTAAGTGGTATATTATAGGGTTACGCGAATTTAGAACAAGTGGAGGAGTCGTGGAACTGACTAGCGGACATGGTCTGTGCTCGTGAGGACATCAACAAAAGAAAAGGAGCACTGGGTGGGATTCTTAATTCTCAGCGAACTAGCGGGGAACATGGGAGAATTTTTTAGAATAAACAGAAGGTCGAGGTAGTGGTACCAAAATAAAAATATATACAGGCGGGAGATAGTAGAAGCCTATGCGGAACATGCTACTTCTGATCATGGGGCCGTAGCTAGTTTCTACGAGGACGTCCAATCAGCAGTGAAGAAGGGAACAACACAGTTCACGATTGTGATGGCGGAATGCAACGCAAGGACATGGTAAATGACAACCTAAAAACGGCAATGATGGAATGAGTAGCAGCTGTGGGACAAATACGCTGTAGGAAACGCAGTTGTAGAGTAACTTTTTGCGTGTTGTGTTGCCGCAAACCAGGGCATGTATCTTGAACATTGACCTAGGGGAAACAACTAAGCACGCAGGCTAACCTCGCGAAGATCCATTAATAACAAGAAGGAAAGGGAAGGGGCTCTAAGAGCTTGTCAGAAATAAAGATGCAGGAAACCACTGCATAATCAAACATATCCCAAAGAGGGGAATAGATATTGTACTACAAACGCTTTGTGGCTATTTTAATAATGCAGAATGACTGTAAAAGTGCCCATATCTTGGAAAAACGTCACAATATTTCTGATTCACAAGGAGAGGGATACTAAAGACCTTAAGAGCTGCACCCATCACTATACTCCGAGTTGTAAAAAAGCCGTTTACCAAAGAATTAGTTAACCGAACATACCCACCATTATCAACTGTATAATCATTGAAGTTCATCAGAGGTCATCATCAGACCTTGTCCTCCGGTTTGGAAGAGGTCTAACTTGAGGAAGGGCGGAAAGTGTGCGTTTCGGGGAGGTTATTTGAGTATATGCACCTGGAACGAATTGGTGGAGTACGCTACCATGACAGCGCTCTAAATAAATTGTTCTTAGGAAAGCAGGGGAATGCGTCGCATCAATACCGGGAAGCTGCTCCCCTCGAACGTCTTGAGCGAATTAGAATTGTTCACGGAGGCGATCGTTGATGCAACGACCCGTCTGCCCTACGTAGTCTGCCCTACTCATTGCGGAAAACATGACTGCTCGCCTAAGCTGCACCACGCCTCGACTGTGACCAAATACCCGGATCAATGCACACGTGAAGTTGCGGGGGCGTGTACAATCTATAAAATGCGGTACTCGTGTGTAAGCATGCCATCAATCTCGCTGCATGCAAAAGAGATCCGGTATTTGGGCGACATGGCTGCTGAGGGCGACACCTCTATTTATTAATCTTATTGTATCCTTTGTTTGCCTTTCTTGTGTTGCTTGTGCTCGTGCTTTTTCTTATATATTTCGTTGTTTCTTTAAATAAAATTTAGTCGTCACTCAGCGCCCTCCCTTGTCAGCTGTTCTCGTCCTGTCCCTTGCGCTGTTTTAATCATGGATATTTACCGACTCTCCCAGCTTCGCACTCTTGTTCGATATGTGGGCTTGACTGAACACCGAGCACTTAAATGGAGGTTCCTCCCCTATGCACAAAACGACTGTTGGCAACACAATTTTTCAAAAAGAATGACCGCAAAAAGGGAGACATTATGCTTTTATTTAGAATTGTAGTCTGACGTGATGCGCGTTCCTTAGTGGCTTCCCGGACCATGTGCACAAGTCTGAAAGTAGGAGTAATAATGCTACGTTTTAGGAGACCTCACCAAAAGGCAAATGACTTCTTTATTGGTTAAGTAGTGAAAGAGGGACTGACAACGTAAACAACGGCTGCTTTCATAAGTTTTTGAGAGCCTGGTATTTTAGGTGAATGCTCTGTATTCAAAGTGAACCTCAATTTAGGTGTAGCCGTTAAGGATGCACCTTTAAGGATTTTCCGTTAAAGCCTTTAAGGATTTTCTGGTACAAGCCAGCATCGTGTAGGTAATCATAACAATAGAAGGAACATATATGAACTATAAGGATCCTCGTGTTGGGCGACAGCATCAGCAGAAGTCAATATAAGCTTGGCGTCTTCTGCAAGTATCTGTTGGCGGTTTTTTGTTATCGGTGTAGAGAAGAAAAAATACAAAGTATTTTTATTGCACTGCTACTGTTATAAAATTGCACAGTATAATTGATATTCACTGGATAAAAGCATTTCATAAATAAAAAGGGGCCAAAAGTAACAGGAAACAAAAAGAGTTGCACAAGTTTTGGGTGTAGGTGAGCCAATCAAAGAATCGTAGGAGCGCCTATTTTCTGAATCCCTGAAACATTTATGCTGCTTCTTTATAAGAAGATGTAGAAGTTTGAGTCTTTCAGCGCGGTATAGATGTGTCTGTGTTCTACAATTAAACCTAACGGAATAAAAAGCAAGCACTGTTCTAAAGGAACGAGACTGTCACAAAAAATAAATAAGGTCATTTCTAGTAACAGGTCTTCACGTTTTTTATGGTTGAGTATATCCGTCGCAATTTATTTAAATGTTTATTACAGATTGACCCGGAAGAAATAACAATGTTGTTTTTGCGCATAGTACTTGGTATTGAAATGTAACCCACGGTGATGCTTGTTGGATATTCACCACTCGATTTCGCTTACAAAAATCAAAGAATGAAAATATTGATGGTTTGTTCTTTCCCTTCTTCCTAAACTTCAACTATTCGTTGCAGCTGTAAACAGCACTGTTTGCTTGGAGTTGAGATGTTTTTAAGACACCACTTTGTCTCAATGTAGTCACAATATTACCTAGATGCGTATTCAACTTTATGGAACAATAGGTTCAATATTTAAACTTTCCCAATGGCTCCCCTCACAACCAAAACACCAGTGTCTTGCTGGAAGTACCTGCGTTGCTGCTTGCGCACCGCTGCACACTAGAAAAGCTTATACTTAACCTTCATGAAAACAGGATATAAGATGTTCTCCCATCGGCAGAAGTGGAGGTTGTCAACATGCAGCTTTTAATTTCGGTCTTTTATCGGTTTCCATGACATAATTTGCCCACAAAGTTGAGAAACCACCGAAGGGGCCACAAAAATATTTTCCGGTGACGTACTTAAAGCAGGTAGGTATGAGAAATATATAATACGTTTGGAAGAATTGAAATATAATGTTCGTTAAATATAGTTACCCCCTCAATGCACTTCTTCAAGGTTTTTCTTACAGTGACAGACGCTGGTTCGTTGCCGGGTACGTTGGCTGCAGTTCAGGTGCAGGAGAAAAGCGACAGTGCTTGTGTCCCAAGCTTTGGGCCCACGCCAGCGCTTGCCAGATGAGGGAAACCTAATCGGAGCACTCCACTGCGTACACTTCACAGCCTAGGCGTATCTTCGGCAAGTTAACAACCCCACCCCCTATTTAAGTTCAACGCTATTTTCCTCGTCCACAAACATTTACTTTCAATGGTTACATCTGTCCACGTGTTCGTATTTTTGAAAAGTGTAAACGTGGTTGCACCTTATCGTTGGTTTTCATGGTATATGATCAATAGTCACGGGAGAAGTTAGCTCGGCTTCCGAAACCTTTGAGGCCGTGCCTACCTCTCTTCTTGACCACTGCATGACTACTACTTCGGTATTTGCCGGCAAAGTGGTCATCTGGCATCACAAGCATGATACATAGACATTAGAAACGATAATACAGGAGGTGATGCCCTAAGTGATCTACCTTTGTCATGACTACAATCTCCTAAAAGAACCTTTAGAGGTTTTTGGAAAATAAGGAAACATTCTCGTGCCACACGAACGTGGACTATAAATGGCATACGTGGACGAGCGAGTTTATGGAATGCTTTATTGTATTTTTGTAAAAAATGTGTTTGATTTTTTTTAAAACAGTTCATAACGTCTCAAAAATCTGCCTTTCGCTCACGCAACGTAAACACAGTTTCTTAGGACTCTTATGATGCGACCCCTGAAATACCGTCTTTGTACATGAATGGAAGTTTTTATTCTTTCTGCCTCGTCATCTAGAAACATTCCACTTCTCGGTTTGTTTTAATATATTGACACAAATTCACGATGTTGTCGTGTTGGCCGCTTGATGTTGTCGAAGAGGCAAAGTCTAAGAGGCAACCCACGCATAATGAAGCGTATATAATTGGAGTTCTGCACACCACGTTCTTGATGCGCTACACAAGCTTTTGTTTATGTTTTTTGTATATTCGTTACTAAGTTCACCTCTGCCTCCAAATTTCACTTTCGTCATTCGTTGAAGAAATAAAAAGCCAGCGTCACTTGATACGTTTATGGTACTTACTTTATCTTTGGAGAAATGCCACGTGCACTCACTTCAGAAGTCAGGGGCGTCTTCGGACTAGGTTGCCCCTGGCGAGAAATGCGTGTGTACGCTGGCGATCGTCAAAGCCATAGGGCCAGGCGTGTGATCATCACTTGCGAAGATGCGCTACCGTGCTACTTCAACGGATGCGCCGATATTTCAATAAGCACATTGCACACAAACTTCAACTAGGAATTTCGCTTCTATGTTTTACTGCCGTTTCTCGATGGTGTCAACGGTAGTGACGTTAGTGCTTTCCAGTGCGGTAAAGTAGCTGTTGCTTAGCCAATGGGGGCTGTACAAAGAGACGGATAGGAATTTGACATCCATGAATACAGTGACAATACAATAGTACAAAAGCACGGCGCAAGTCCTAAAACTCCTGCTATGATCAAATCTATATGTACAAATCTGAGTCTCTGTCCTTGAAAGTGCTTTTGAATTAGGGGAAGTATCAGGGGAAGCAGGTGGAATGTCGAACGAAGACGTAATAGTGGTACAATTAATTAATAAATAATTTATTCATACAGAAAAGGTCGAATGCCTCATGGTGAGGGAGGAGGAAGAGAAAAAGAGAAAAAAATGTTTGCGGGCGGCATGAGTTTATTTCACACATCCGCCCAGCACACGGACAACTCATTTATGGTCATTTTGGGAAAGTACCTTTCGAAGAGAATGGACTGGTGGCTTGGTGGTGGCCGCCCCACACACGGATCTTCTCAAGTCCACCGAAGAAGGTTTGCACCTTTCGGGAAAGACTAGATGGACATGCACGTTTTCTTTTGGTTTTCCTGTGGCCTAATGCACTCTTTGTATGTGCGAACATAGTGTGGTTTGTGTCTCTCCCTTTCTTCATCCAGCTTGTCACATTCCCATATAAGGTGGTTGATGCTGGGTCTGCTGTGGTGTCCTAGCGTGTATGAACGGAAAGGCGCCGCTGTGGGTATGGTGCCATCCTGTCTTTTTTTTTGCCAAATCGTCGCATCCATTTCCACTTGTCGTTTATGTCTAGCGTGATGGTATAGCCAATCCGCGCTTTTTCAGAGTAGGAATTCTAGGCCCCGCGGAATGTTCAAATGAATGGGTTCGTCAGGTCGGGGCGTACTTTCCTTCAGCGTTCGTTCGCAAATTTGATGGCGAATTCTCCCCGCAATGGCGTTATCGTTGACACCCGGAGGAGGCATCGGGTCAATCAAAAGATATGTACTCTGGACGGAGCGATTGACTACGGATGCTAGGTCAAGAGCGGCCTCTTTGCCTGGGTTGATCCGGCGCCCGGGGGTCCATTCCATGAAGATAGCAGTACAAAAACTTTATCTTGCACAGAATAGGGCCATATGAAGAGGAACATTGGGGACATCCTCTGCTCTCTTCTGCCCCCTTTGGACACCTGCCAGTGGGCTTCAGAGAGAGGCAGCATCTTCAGCCAATTGGATCAATAAACTTGCACGGGCTGGTCACACTTTAGCAGAGCAGTCTTGCATTGCTCTGTGGTTCTAATTTCTTATAGACTGCGTTGTCTCTTTCGGCCTCGATTCTTGTTTTTAATGACGCTGGACCATGCAATGTGCTGCAGATCTGCCATAAATTTAAAAAATAAAATTCACCCGTATGCATTCCTGTGCAGCAATGGTGATTGGTCACGGAGTTCAAGCCGCCACAGCACTGACTGCCGCTTACTTCCTAAGGGTTCGGCAATTGCTGGATTCTTGGCCCTCCTTAACCTGTAATAATCGATTACATTCGGATGGGACCCCTGTCTGTCCGTGCCCGATCGGCGAAACGTGTTCGCATGAAGGTTGGAAAGGTAGACGTACTCCCGGTTTTTTAGACCTTGAGAAGCATCGTACGCGTTCTCTTTCTCAGTACACCGAAGTGGCCCAACGGCCAGACGTTGCGGCCACTCTCACCAAGGGGTCACCTACCATCCAGGCCCCTGTGCGCACATCACCTCCGCAGTTACTGGTGGCGCTGCGGCGGCTTCTACATCTCTTCTACAGCTCGCAATAGTAGCATACCCGTTTTGAAATTACACACTGCCTCTGTTGCATTTATTATACTGTACTGTTGCATTTATTATATATACTGTACTGTTATATATTTATATATATACTGTACTGTTATATATATACTGTATACTGTAATTATATATACTGTACTGTTGCATTTATTATACCTCTTTTTGTTGATATTATTACTTTTATTGTCAGCTTTATAATACCACAAAGGCCATTTAGACTGTTCTGGAGCAATATAACGAAGCTGATCTTTATAAGAAAAACTGTAAATTGGACGGAGGAAATGTTTGAAACATGTGGCGAGATTGTTTTCACAAGAATGCAGCACATGAATGGGTAGAGTTAGCAATCCTACAATAGGTGTTTGCACTGTTATTTGAGCAATAATGACAGCGATGCCTTCTTACTCTCTGGCAGTTGAGCACTAAAGACTGCCCTCTAAGGGGTATTTCTTGATCTGGCATGGCGGTACAATCCAACACTAATGCAAATCTATAACGCAGGTATGTTGGTAGGTTCTGCCATAACAATCTACCTGGGACAACGTCCATCAAGTTGGCAAGCTAAATAGAACCACGCGTGAATCATTTCATCGGCTTTTGGGGTGTTTAAATGGACGCCTTAGCTGATGTTTAAGAAACAAATTCTGCTGGTAAACACGGCATAAATGGCAGGATTTGCACAATTCCGTAAATTGCTGGCTCTGCACACAATACAGATGCACATAGTGTAATCACCCCTGAGTGCTTCTAGAATGAGAGCATTGATAGTCGCGACCGCGCGAAGTAATGCCTGTGTGCAGCGTTACTGCATGCGTTAGTTATATGTTTACTTTTGTTGCCAGAAAAGCGCCGATACCCGTCGTCGCTGAAGCTATTTCTTCTACAGACATTCATAAAATAAACGGTTTCGTTGTAGTAACGTTGCTTGTGACGCGTCAGTATGTTACAGAAAAAAACGACTGCAAAGGTGACACGACCTATTGTTTTGCGCACTGCTAGATTACCAGTCTGCTATATTCTAATGGTCCTGTCCAGCGAGGCACCACCTACACTATCCATTTATGCCCCTAAATGCAACTTGTTTTCTATATTTGATCAATGAGCATGTATCTTACTGAAAGAGGGAAGAGTAAATCTATGAGCGGCAGATATTTAAAAAATGGGAAGAAGGCGAGGAGTCAATTTTGGAAAGCGTGCCGCGTTGGTGTCACCACATGCGTGGCACCGTCTTTTTGTGTGTTTAATGTGACAGATCAACAAGCACACATTACGTTGTAACCAAGGCAAGTGCCTTTAGCGCTGCCCAGGTACAGCGAATAACAAGGCGATGATATCCCTTTTTTGTGCGCTAATATTCGTACGAGATAGGTTAAATGCAGTGGCACCGTGGGCATCGACAACAAAACTGATTTTGCGCAGCGAACGCTTTTAGTTTTTGCATAGATGGACGTCAAATTAAAGGCGAAACAATCATCCACTCTCACGGAATAACGAACTCTGGACTGTGATTTCGGTAGTGTTTGTGTATGTAATAATATTGCTGGCAAACAATTCTTGTGGGAGGAATTTTGGCCCGGGAAACGCCATTTATGCTAGCAATGTGGGTTACACCCGTCGTCTAAAAAAAGTTTATTGTATAGCACCCTACAAATTTTGATGTAGTTTACAAAATCAAGATCTCGGCTGCGAACCAGTGTATTCAGCACAATTTGGACAATGGCTAACTCTATATCTGAAATGAGTTGAAGACTGATAATTCCCTTCTACAGAGTGTATAAACTACGGTATATTATCCTACCTCTTTTGAAAACCAGATTGAGGCAGATGTTGCGTTGCTTGTTGCAACTCAAACTCAAGGCCACCAAAACACAAATTCCATTAGTTTGCGGAAGCATAAGCTGCAAATGTGCCTCCATACACCTTGACAAATATTCTTCAGATATAGGGGTATGTACGTGAGATGTACAGTAAATAAGAATTTGAAATTCCTCATTTTTTGAGGGGTAAGTCTGGTGAACAATTTTCATTTACTACATATCAGTTTACCGAACATACACGATATACGCTCAATGCATACTCGATATTTGTCCTGGAACCATAATCTGTCGTTAAGTGCCTTAGTAATGCTTTCAAGTGTTAAGGAACGTTCAAACTATTTTTGAGCTACTAATAAAAGTCTCATGAACCGAAGTAGGCAGTGGCATCGTGTGTTTTATTGAAGCGAATTATACGGTAATCTACAAACTTTTACATATAGCAGGTGCCATTTTGTTATTGTGTGCCTCCAATATAATTTATTTTTTTCGAAGTTTACAATGACGAACACACCGAAAAAAATGTATACGCACACGAAAGGAAGAGCTGCGGTATTGTTTTAACGTATATAAAAGTAATACCTAAAGGGCAAAAGTATTTCCACAGTACGTATGCTTTAGCCTCAGGAAAAATAGTTACAATAGTTCACGGGGGAATGACTACGTATATTCTGGGGTTTTTCGTGCAGCAGAAACAATCGTACGCCTTTTGTGGCCTGGTCAGAAGCACTACAGTGAGAAGCGTGGTACGGTGTCTTTTCTTGGTCCATGCGCTTAATAATATACTGTTTCAAAGCACTGTGAGAATAAAGGCATGTTGTGTATACTTGTAAGCATCGAACAACATAGGAATGATTTCTTTGATTACTGAGCAAAATATTCAACCTTTTTACACGGTAACAATGTATGTATTCCACATCTTTTCACCAGAAATGTACTGTGAGAAGCGCGTTTATGAAAACGAATTGGAAGATTTCAGTGCGTAGCTATATAACATCGGTAATGCCTGGGCTTTTTTACTGATCATCATTTCATGAGCCACTACAGGGTCACGTCGGCTAAAGTTTGAAACATCACAATGCGAACAGCCATATACCGAAGAACACACAAAGACACCGCGCATAAGGCGAGAGGTGTGGTCAAGACCAGGTGGCATCGGTTGCACTGCCTTCGCGCTGCTGCCGGCCTGTTACTCAGACTACGAATATTCATCGCCGCCTCCCGCTTTCGCCGTGACCGTCATCCGATGTCCTAGGGTAAAACGGCATGTGACGCGAGTGAAGCGCAATGCGAGCGTAAGCAGTATAGAATGAGAATGGGGGCAAAAAGACTCTGACAGTAGTGAATGATAAAAAGACTTCATGTGTGCTTTTTGTGTTATGAATTATTCTACTTTAGTTCACAATCATTCTGCATGCTTCTTTCCCAGCATGTCTGCATATTTGCACAAATAGCAGTCCTCTGCACATAAATGAGAATTTGATGCCCATAATTCGCCACTCGACCCATATTACCCTCATTTATTCGAAAATTTCCCGCCTAGATCCCAGAGAAATGCTTTCAGTGGTTCGAATTCGAAAAGCAAAACTTCTATTCCTGAGCTCACCGTGCAATAATGGCGGACATTTCTAGGATTTACAGGCCTGTATTACTTCACTGTAAAATGAGAAAGAACACTAGGGAGGGCTGAGCCTTCCTTCACAAAAGTACTTTTATATGGACGCCTGAGCCACTCGTTCACTTCGTTTTTTCCTCTATTGTGCTTCCTTTAAAAATTAGGTAAACTCTCGACTGCAATTTTTTAAGTCATAAGGGGTAAACACATGATCAAAGTAATGGGAAGTTACTGTATGGAATCAGTAGAAACCCGATTTTTGGACAACAAAAGTGCGTTTTATCCGCCAGAAAGGCAGCCAGACAACGTTTAGTTCTCCAACGTCATAACTATACACCATAGACTTTTACTCCAATATAAATAGTTTTTCATGAAGACATGGGCGACCTCTATCTACTGTGGCAAAACCAAAAAAAAAATTTCATCTTTTGTGAAGGCACAGTGACGTCAACAGTTGTACATAGCCAATTACGTATCCCGTTGATTGCAGGACCTATGACGAGTCATTCGCTGAATGGAAAAGCGCACTGATCACATTCGTGTATATTAGCTACTGACGCTTGGTCGAGCTTCGCACATGGTATAAAATACAAGAAACTAATACTTGCGAGGTGAAAATACTCAATAAAAAGTTTTACCTTATATCTCCCTGTCGCGAGTTAATGACGACACGACATAAACAGACACAAATAATAAACTCGAGAGGATACCATTTACCAAGAAAATAACGAGTTTTTGCATCAGGGCTCTTAGGTACAACGCTAGCAATCTTTTCATATACGTTGATATTGTTATGTGGTGGCCGGACACACTGGACACGAACCACGGTTGATAATAATTAGCGATATATTTACAATATGAACATGGTGCCAGTGAGACATCTCACGCAATGCATGCAGCAGCCCTGACGGAGGCAAGTTTTTTGCAGAAACGTTGGCGACAATCGTGGTTTCTACATTGTTCCAAGCTTTCTTTTCTTGTGTTCTCTACAATCTTGCAAATTTTATTACATACATACATATATAACCCGCCGTGGTGGCTTGGTTGCTAAGGAGTTTTGCTGCTGAGGACGAGGAGGGTTTGATTTCCGGCCGTGAAGGCCGCTTTTCTCATGGAGGCGAAAAGCAAAAACGCTCGTGTGTACCAGATTTCAACGACCGTTAAAGATCCCCACGTGTTCAAAAAAATCCAGAACCCTTCACTACAGTGCGCCTCATCACCTCCATCGCATCCGCTCGTTAAACCCTAAAATGAAATCAATCAAATACATGCATACATGCATACATACGTGCATACATACACACATACATACATACATACATACATACATACATACATACATACATACATACATACATACATACATACATACATACATACATACATACATACATGCATACATACACGGAGCAGTAAAACTTGGAAGACGGTAGAGAACACAAGAAAAGAAAACTTCAAAAAACGTAGAAACCACGATTGTTGCCAACGTTTATGCAAAGAGGCTTACCTTCGCCAGGGCAAACTTTCGCCTGTCTGGCACGCTTTATATAGGGGTAGGTCCCCAGGTGAGACGGAGTTTGTACGCGCAGGCATCCATCCAACTTTTTCTGCGGAATTCCATTTTATTTTTATTATTTTTTTGTCTTTTTTGCTCTGCTTTGTCATGTTCCCGTACGTCCCTGTAACTTTACATTTTCGTTTTTGAGTTTCAGAAACGGCCTGTTCCAGGAATATTGGTGTTGGCGACATGTGCAATTTCAGCTGTGGGGTTATTGCTCTTTCTTTTGTGTGTCTATGTGTGTGTGTGTCTGTGTGTGGTTTTCCTTTTGTTCTTTTTTGTTGACCTAGTTATTTCCCTCTTCTCTACCTTTTCTTGTAACCTGGGATTCCAGATAGCTTCTGATAAGGATTCTTCTCAGCGGCTGTTCTGCTTCCGGCGTAGAACTTTTCTGTAGGCCGCGCGGCGGGGCAACAAACACGCTCACATCCTTTCTCTCTAAGAATTTACCGGAATATCAACCCCCGACTGACTTCTCTATTACCTACTTTGCGTATCAAAATATATGACCTTCTTTCCCCCACAATATCTCCCCTTACATATTACCGAACCCATCCACCTTCTCAATTCCATTTCCTTCTCTCCTCTCACCTGGGGACCTACCCCGATATAAAGCGTGCCAGACATGCGACAGTTTTTCCTGACGAAGGCAAGTCTCTTTGCTGAAACGTTGGCAACAATCGTGATTTCTACCTTTTTTCGAAGTTTTCTTTTCTTGTGGTCTCTACAATCTTTAAAGTTTTAGTGCTCCCTGTATGTATGTATGTATGCATGTATGTATGTATGTATGTATGTATGTATGTATGTATGTATGTATGTATGTATGTATGTATGTATGTATGTATGTATGTATGTATGTATGTATGTATGTATGTATGTATGTATGTATGTATGTACGCATGTATGTATGTAATAAAACTTAGAAGATTCTAGAGAACACAAGAAAAGAAAACTTTGAACAATTTAGAAAACACGATTGTCGCCACCGTTTCAGCACAAAGACTTGCCTTCGTCAGGGCCCTTACGAAGACAAGTCTCTTTGGTGAAACGTTGGAGACAATCGTGGTTTACACCTTGTTCAAAGTTTTGTTTTCTTGTATGTATGTACGTATGTATGTATGTATGTATGTATGTATGTATGTTTGTATGTATGTATGTATGTATGTATGTATGCATGGATGCATGCATGCATGCATGTATGTACGTAAGTATGTATGTACGTGTGTATGCATGTATGTACGTATGTATGTATGTAGAAGTCGGGTGCACGTTGGTTAGAAAGGGTACTGGTAAAATTTCCCAGGAGAAGAAAGGTTTAATTAAGAAACGACAAACCATGAGAATCTCCACTCCAGCTGACAAAATAGAACTACCGCTTTCGAAGTTAAGCGTAAGACAGCTGACATACAGAAGTGTAATATGGAGAGGATCGAATATGCTGCAAAGAATGGAGCCAGGCTGAAGATAGTGAAGAGGCGTCGTGGCATGGGGAAAAATCAGATGTATGCACTTAAAAAAGCGAGGCAATGTAATCACAAATAGGGATAAAATAGTCATAGTAGCCGAGGAGTTCTATAGAGATCTGTACAGTAGCCGGGACATCCAGGATAATGCCGAACGACAAAGTAGTTCGCAGGAGATAGACATCTTACCAGTAACATCCGAAGAAGTAAGGAAGGCTCTGAAAGAAATGCAAAGGGCAAAGCACCTGGTAAGGCAGAGATAACCTCAGACAACTTGAAGGATGGTGGGAAATTGTACTTGAAAAACTGGCAAACCTGTATACGCAATGCCTAATGACCGCGAGTGTACCGAAATCTTCAAAGAACGCCAACATCATCCTAATCAATCAGAAAGGTGACATGAAGGACTTGAAAAATTACAGGCCGATCAGCTTACTGTCAGTCGTCTACAAGGTACTTACCAACGTAATCGCTAACTGAATTTCGGCCACCTTAGATTTCCGTCAACAGCCTAAAGAACAAGCAGGGTACCGTAAAGGCTATTCAACAATGGACCATATTCACACGATCAATCATGTGATAGAGAAGTGCGGTGAGTGTAATGCAGCTCTATAAATAGCCTTCATAGATTATGAGAAAGCATTTGACTCGGTCGAAACCTCGGCAGTCATTCAGGAATTACCGAACCAGGGGGTAGTTGAGCATTATGTAAAAATACTAGAGAATATATACAATGAGTCCACAGCTACCATCATCCTTCATAAGAAGAGCAGTAAAATACGTATAAGGCAGGTCGTCAGAAAAGGACACACATTCTCTCCATTGTTATTCACAGCATGTTTAAATGAAGTATGGAGAACATTGTATTGAGAACAGGTGGGAGTAAGGGTTAATTGGCAATACCTCAGTAAACTCAGATTTGCTTATGACGTTGCCTTCCAAACTAAGTCGGGGAATGAATTGCAAAGCACGTTTTCCGCCCTGGACAAACAGAGTATAACCGTGGGAGGGGGTCAGGGAACAAACGTGTGCTAAGGACATATTAGCAGAAACTAAGAAAAAGAAATGGATGTGGGCAGGGCATGTAATGCGAAGGCAATATAACCTTTGGCAATTGATTGTAATAGAGTGCATCCCTAGCGAAGGCAAGCTTTGCAGAGGGTGGGCGAAAGTTAGATGGGCAGAGGATATAAGGAAGGTTCTGGTGATAAAGTGGTCACAGTTAGCACAGGACCGGCATATTTGAAGATTACAGGGAGTGGCCTTTGCCCTGCAGTGGGCGTAGATAGGCTGGTGAAGGTGATGATGATGATTATTATTTATGTATGTATGTATATCACTCGAATCAGTCTTCCGTCAAAAAGTAAAGGAATGCTTGAAAGAGGGTTCTATATAGGCAAACATTTCCGAACCGCTAAACCGGTAATTACACCCCAAAGGCGGTATTCGTTAAAACGTTTATCTCTCAATTACTTCGCTTGGCACCACTGGAAACGGCCCCAGACATAGCCGACACGCCACCGACATGGCGCGGCTTAGGCCCCTGCGCTCGCTAGCCGAAGAAAAAAACGCCGGCCTGCGTCGTCTGCTACGTTTCAACCCGATTCTCAACGGTGGTGTCAACAGAGATGGTAAATTATCGTACTCACATTGGACTCGAGGCAATACTTCACATTCAGTGAGGTAGAGTTTGCTAACGTGCACCACAGTCATTTGCTTAACATGGACAACTACCGCCATCCCGCGGAGCCAGACGTAACCAATGACGGCGGACTCACAAGATTGCCTGCATGCGCACCTCGCCAGTGAGCACAAGCAATAGATTTCCGCATTGCTAAACAAAATCAAAGCATTAGGCATACTGGAGGCGAAACATAATACACAAGTGTATTTACTTCTTTCAGACTACCAAGCGTCTCCTAACTGTCTTTGCGAACCACAGATTGGGCGATACAAATTCCGACGCTACTATATTTGTTGCTGTAGTATTTTGCACCAGCGAAAGACGCACCATTTTTATCATGTAGGCTGCCCATTGTGAATTTTCTTCTTCACAATTTTCTAGACAACAATGAAGATTCTCGAATTGATTTGAAGTTTGGAACAAATGAGCTCCGATTAAATAAAAATGTTTATCATGAGTATCAACTTGGCGTAGACAATGTCAAATCGAAAAAAATATTTTGCTAACCTATAAATCCTTGATCGTATTTATTGGAAATGACTTTTTTTTAAATCTAAAAAGCCTTTTTGTTTATTATGTATGCTCCTATGGCCAATTTTATTTTTCCCGTTTGACCTCAGCCTGAGAAGTTCCTTAATATTGAGCATTTGCTTGCCTTAATCAACCATACAATCGGTGAAAAACTTTTTCTATGAACTGAAGGGGCCATTTCATTTCTTTTAGATACAGAATTATTGAAGGATTAAAACAAGTTTGGGCATGCTGAAGATTGAGTTTTGTGGCACTAATGCAGACTATCATGTATATCGTTTTCCACCGTTGTTTGGGCGGAAAGAAATATTGTGGAACAGTTTTGACGTTCACATACATAAGACCTCTGCACGACAAGTATATTGACAGTAAGCGTTTTTTGGGTATATGTGACCTTGCCTTTGTTAAAAAGCTGTGCTGACTTATGAGAGCGACTTTGAATTTCACAGTCTAGTTTTGTGTTATTCTAAGGTATTTTCCCACGAGAAGATAACCCAGAGTTTTGCCATATACACCGGCAATTATGTAAGACACACTTTAGCATTCTGGAGACGAAAAGAAAAATTGCAAAATTTATTTCTTACTAACACAACCAAGGCATTCGAAAGGGAAGTGCCTTTTTGGCACCCATTGCTAGGTTATTATTTTCAATGTTTAAAAAAAATTACAGCCATTGCACTCTGTGAACCTTGATAAGCAAAGCAGCTTTTCAGGACAGGGCATGAGTGACGCAAACTTTTGGTGAAACCTATGAGCGCAGGTCATTTCGTTTATGTGTGGGTTTTGCACCCCTGCAACGATACATATAAGCAACCAAAGCCATACATTTTTCGTTGTGGGTTATCCTAAGGCAAAAATTGTCGCTCGCAATTTTGGTTCTTGTGTTGGGGCGCACAGTGAACTATGATGTAGTTAGCGCTTTGTATCTTTTTCGGATGGTACACGCTCTTCGTCTAGTCTGAACAATGTCCCCCTCTGCGCAACCCTCATTTAGTAATGAACTAAAACTAAGACGCCTTCACGGCCGATGTATACAAAGTGCTGGGTTGACCATGCTAGAGCTCAGCCGCACTATTTCCATGTCCCCCCTTTTCAACCCTGCTATCGGAAGGAACGTGATATTGCAGGCTGTCACTGCGGAAGTCGTGGACTACGCGAATTCGTTTGGTTAGCAGCCGAGCTTTGTCGCTGGCGCTTCTGCCGGGGCCGCGAAAGTGCATGTGGCGCTTCCTCAGGTGACGCATTGGCTGGAAAATTGGCTGGAAGGTTGTTGGGTGAGTTGGTTCATGGCTTCAAAAAATTAAAGAAAGAGCGCAACGCACTGGACAGCTAAACATAACAGGCTCGATGAGTGCTCGTCCAGTCTACCGGGTTTCTCTGTCCTGGTCCATTGCACTCTTTTCATTTTTTTATGCCTAGATGGTCACAGGGACGGTAAAAGGCATTTTTTCGGTTTATACCTGGAGTAGTAGGCTTTGTTAGGCAGAACATTTCATAATAACTGAAAGGCGATTCACTTTCACAAAAAGTGTTCATTGTTGAAACGTTTCATCAGCGTTTAAGATACAGAATTTGTAACATTGGTGACCTAATGCGGGTCTAAATATTCAGAGTGTTCTGTGGAAAATTACCATTGGGGGCTAGTTTTGATGTTCAGACACAGAAGAATTCTGGAAGAAATGTAAATTAGACGTGAGTGCTTGCTGGTTTGGATAAACAAGCCTTCAAAAAATTGTTATTCTAACACCTGATTGAGTGGTCATGTTCGTCCTGCTATTTTGTCTGTTGTTTAAAAAAATTTTCAAAGCGGAAAACGTATTTTTGGAAATGGCACCTATTATGTACTTGTTCCCCCCAATATTCTGGCGGTAAATGGAGCGCAGATGTTTTGACGTTGCCATTTGAAAAACCTGATTAATAGAAGAGCGATTTTCCTGAGTCTTTGCTTCATGATTTCCATCATCATCAGCCTACTCAAGTCCACTGTAGGACGAAAGATTCTCCCATTGGCCTCCAAATACTACTTTCCTCTGGTGCTCGAGCCCACACCTTACCACCGAAGTTTCATATTTCATCCCGCCATCGTGTTATTCTCCTTCGCCATCTTCTAAACCCATCCCTTTGTATCCACTCTGTTGCCCTAATTGTCCACCGGCTGTCGGTTCGTCTCACTACAATCAAGCCAAAGTCCATTTTTTTCTTTATTTGAATTATGATAACGTGAACTCGAATTTTTCTTTGATTTAGGTAGCTCGTTTTCTGTCCCGAAGTGCTACGTCTATGTTATTCGTTCCATGGCCTAACGAGCCAACCTAAGTTTGCTTTGTGGTTGTTTGGTAAAACAAAGCTTCAGCTTCGTATGTCGTCACCAGAAATATACACTGGCGCAAGATTGTTTTTGTTTGTAGTGATGAATGTAGGTTATTTGCCAATATTTGGGAGTGCCTGCGGAGTGCTGCCGGACCAACACCCATTCTGTGCCGGATTTCTCTCTCGTGGGGTCAGCACTAACCATCTGTCCGAGATAGTTATATCCTTTACCTTCTTCTGGCGTTTAGTTTCCTAAGCTCAAGAGAACATTTTTGTCATCCTTATTCCTTATTACTTTAAATTTATTTATATTTACTTTTACCTAAACAGCCGTCTCTTCTGATTGCGAAAACATTGTTTTCATGGGTTATGCAGTCTCTCTCAGCAAGACAATGTCGTCTGTGCACCTCTGATGGCTGAGCATTCCTCGATTATCTTTAAACCTATGTTTCCCCACTCAACCTTCCCAAATACCCCCTCAAGACTTGCTGTGAATAGTTATGGAGAGACGGTATCCCCGTCTTACTCCTTTACTCTTTTCGGATCGGAAATTTATCGCCTTGCTCGTGGAGTGTTATCCTGTGCGTGCATTCCTTATATATGCCTTCTACAAGTTTAATTAATTTTCCTCTCCACCAAGGCTGCGTTCAATGGGGAAGCAGACACTTGCTCATATTCTATAAATGCCATGTGGAAGAGTTTATTGAACTCTGCTGATTTATCTATCGCTGAATTGACAATATGGTGGTGATCTATGGTTAAATACGCTTTCTTAAACCCAGCCGGCTGTCTGGATTGTTGGAAATCCACGTTGCCCCTTTAAGGCTAACTATAACTTTGATAAACAGCTCTTAAACAACTTAGAGTCGGCTGATGGGTCTGTGATTCTTGATATCCTTGGGATCTCCCTTCTGATGAACCAGAATAATGTTGGCGTTTACGCGAACTTCTTGAGTCTTCGAGCACCCCGAGAAAAGTACAGCAAACTTTTCCTGCACAATAGCTCCTCCCGCCTTCAAAAAATCCCAGATTATGCCATCGTCTCCGGCAGCCCTTCCTGCTTTCAAGCCTTTGAGAACCTTTCCAACTTTTCAACTTCCTCTTTAATTACTAGTGAGACATCGTAAGCTGAGCTTGTACTCTCTGTAGTTTCCCACGGACCAACGTCGCTTCCATACAGCCTGGCGTAGAGTCGTTCTGCTACACTTCTCTTGTTCAAGTTGTGTGTAATGTTGCCCTGCTCGTCTTTGAATATGAACATAGCGTATTTTGATGGCTTTTTTTTTAAATATTTGTTAAGACCGTTTTATAGAACAGTGAAAAACAGATCTATTTTCTCAGCTTATCGTGCGCTGTAACTTGTGTTTCAGCGCGATAAACGTCCACTCCGTCTTGCTCTACCTTGCACGCCTAGTGTCCCGCGTTTATTCAAAATGTGGTGGACGAAAAGAAAGATTGCGGAGTAGTATCGACGTTCAGTAAACGTGTCTAGGAGGCATGTGATTTGTGTTGAATATTTCCTTGCTTTAAACATCGAAGAATTTGTTCAAACTGTCAGCACTAACCACCCAGTGCGATACACTTTATCCAGGTGCATAGGCGTTGTTCTCAAGTCTTTTTTTACGTGATGAATGCCCGAGTTGCCTTTCATGATTGCCGCGTATTGTGTTTTTCGCTGTAAACAATTCAGTAGACGCAAAAAAGTGTGTGGAATCAGTTTTATGATCCCGAATGGAAGACTCCTGCAAAACACGACAGAGCCATCGATTACTTGCAATTTGAAAATATTCTTTGAAAATTGTTGTGCAGGCTACTGAAAGCGCAAATAACATCCTGTGGCTGAATACGTGTTTTTTATTTACTTGACGGGCGCAACACCCAAATTTTGTTTGTACGCCGCCTCTTCTGCGTTTCAGTCTTGAAGAGACTTCGGACAACAAAAAAATTGCAGAGTAGTTGGGAAGTTACCAAAACACAAGCCGGGCATGTATTCTTAACGCAAATGTTTTTTGCTTCCTCTACGTAATAATAATAATAATAATAATGTTTATTCAAGCTCTTTTACACGCTAATATCCAGCCCGCATAAGCCCGAGTGGCTTGTGTGCGGGGCTGGGCAGTCTCGGCTAATACAAAGAGCCGAAAGAGAAACACCTTGGTGAATAAAACAATTCTAACAAAAAAAAAGGCACGCAAAAAAGAACAATGACTGTAAGAAAAAAAGTACAAGCAAGAAGGAAACACACTGCTTGGCCTGATGACAAACCACTATAAAAGCATAAAGAATAAAAATGTTTGTTTTGGTTCACAAACTGCAATACAAATAACAGTAGCGCAATCGCATTCAAGCACGGTCTAAAATCATTGCCTTATTCAATAGCAGCTTCGCGGACCCACGCCTTTAAGTATTTTTTGGCTTTGGAGGGACAGTTAATGCTTGGGGGGGCGTCAATTTTATTAAAGTAGAAAGGAATGAGGAACGACCTTGTTTTCTTTCCATAGCTAGTTAGTACTCGAGGCAGCACAAAACGTTCAGTTTGACGGAGGCACCTTGTTTTTATATTATCAATTTTGAAAGGACTGTAAAAGAAATTTTTTAACAAGATATCAAAAATTAGTTTTTTTTTACGTGTAGAACATCTGATTCTTTCATGACAATTTCTGTTCGGTCTCCATGATATCTAGTTCCATACGTAATATGGTGCGCTATTTTGTGCAGGATGCTATTAAGAGTGTTCAGTTTATAGGAAGATGCATGTCCATAAATAGTTAGACCATATCTAATTATAGATTCTCCTAGGCACTTAAAAACCATTCTCTTTACAGCGAGGCAACAAACCGATCGAAGCGCATACAAATGAACACATACCGCTCGCAAGCGTTTTGCAAGCTGTTCTATATGTAAATTCCAAGAAAAGTTTCATCAAATTGCAAACCTAAATACTTAACATCATGAACAAGATCGACTGGGCGGCAGGAGCTCTTATGACAGGAGCTAGTATGCAGAAATACAGATGTGCTCTCGACAAAGGTCCGGTAAGGGCTGTGAAAACATATCAAATTGGTTTTGGATTTATTCAGAAAAATATGGTTATTATTCAGCCAGTTCATCAGTAGACAAACATCCTGTTGCATAAGACGAGCACCAACATCATAATTCGAACACGGTAAAAGAAGAGCAGTATCGTCAGCATACATGTAGGGTTTGGCATTCAGTGGCAAGGAAGCCAAGTCATTAATATAAATGTTAAATAAAAGTGGCCCCAGCACTGATCCCTGTGGCACACCTGAACGGACGCACAGCATTTCACTACAAGCATTCTCGATACGAACACACTGTACACGATTCGACAAATCGTCTAAGAAAAATCTGGCGTAAGGACCTCTAATCCCGATGTTGGCTAATTTTTCAAGGAGCAGCTTATGGTGAATCGTGTCAAACGCCTTCTGGAGGTCTAAAAAGAGCGTAATAACGAGGTTGTTTTTGTCTATCTGACTGCATATATAGTCGTTGAAATCCTCTAATAAGCTGGTCGTGCTAAGTCCACTTCGGAATCCACGCTGCGCTGTAGTGATTAGGCAATGCTTTTCGCAAAAAGAGGTCATACTTTTTGTAAAATCTTCTCTATAATACATATAATTGATGACTGTATTGAGATTGGCCTATAGTTGTTGTGGTCTTTTCTAGATCCTTTTTTATGAAGAGGTCTGACAACGCTGACTTTCATACCTTGCGGGATTATGCCGGTGTTTAGAGTCTGGTTTATAATATAAAGTAATACACTTTTGAGATGACTGAAGTTCATTATTAAATCCCACACCCTGACACTGTCATAACCAGGTGACTTATTTAGTGGCGTTGCACGCATTGTTTGCCATTAATCGAGCTCAGTGACATCTGGCATATAGGCTGAAAAGACGCATGACGAGCTGCTCTGCCAAGAATCTGATTTTGCAGCGTTATTTTTATGTTCATTAACTGCATGTATAAAATGCCCATTAAATTTATTGGCCAAGTCATAACTATCTGAAGAGGGAAAGGAATCTCTAAGATTTGTATCAAGGTTTTTCTTTGGATGCCTGCCAGATATAATGTTTACGAGGTCCCAAGTTTTCTTTATGTTTCTTCGGCAGCTGGAAAATTGACCGACCTGATAACGTTTCTTGGCCAACCTTATCTTTGCCGTTATTTTATTCCTAATAATTCTGTATTCTTCCTTTAGAAGGCCATCACGGGGGTTAGCACGACACTTTTTTGAAGCCTATTTTTTACAATACACAACTCCATTACCTCACTATTTATCCAAGGAGAGTTAGGATTTCTACGCTTCAGCAACACTTTCCTTTTTGAACACTCATATATCTGCTGAAATTTTTCAACCAATAGTTCATAGGCCTTTGTATGCTCTAAGCCAGTTAGAGAATCCCAGTTGAAGCGCCGTATTTCTTTGTCAACATTCGTGGCATTTAGAATCAGTTTTTCTTGCTTAATGACCGGAGGCATTAAACACCTAGTGTCAAAGACAGTTAGTGCAATGAAATAATGGTCAGCGACCTTCTCTTTGATTACGCATCCAAACTTCTCATGCTCCGGCAACCTAGTGACAATGTGATCTATGCAAGTCTTTGTTAATTTGCTACCGAGAATTTCTTCCCTTGTGTGATCTTGGATAACGTTCTCCCGACCATGACTTGCTATAAGGGTGAGGTAATCATTTGCTGCTGGGGTAAGTTTACCAGAAATATTAATGTTGAAGTCCCCAGCGAGTATAACCTTGTCTTCGCTTCCATGTTTTTTCAAGAGGTTTGATAGCTCTTCCAGAAATAATGCAACATTGGTGCTCGGAGGTCTGTACACGGCATAAACCACAACTTCCTGGTTACATTTACTAATGGATACTACTATGATTTCTGCCTCAGTCACCAAAAGTTCAATGCTTTCACAGAACCAGCCATTTTTAACGAACACAAGTACACCACCTCCTTTTCTGTGTTGCCTACACAAAGAAAAACACTGAAATTCAGGTATTGTTAACAACGCGCATTCATCTTCTGTGATGTTGATTTCCGTCAATATCAGAACGTCTAACTTAGGGAGGACTCTACTGAGCAATACAAGTAGCGTGTCCCAATTTTTCTTCATACTGCGGATGTTTACATGTATTAGTTCTAACAATAGATCAGTGGATTGCTCGTTCGCCCATTCTCGTTTTTGTTCAACCCAATCAGACACTGTTTTAAATGTCTGAGACATAATTAGGCAAGCATTATACGTGAGCAAGCAAGACATACGTGAGCAAGCATTATATAAAATGTGTTTTGCAAATCGGTCACATTCAACTTTTGTCTTCCAGAAACGTATTCTTAATTTCAAGGTCTTTTTTTCGGGGCGGAAAGCGCAGCTTTTTTTGTTTTTTTTTGTTTGCAATATATGTTGCTTAGTATGTAATAAATTCTCTACAACTGCTTGAGCGAAAACGAGCATGGGATATTTTTGACGCCTATAAAAAACGAGTGCAGACATTACCATTATACTGCATATTAGATGCGATAGTGTTTCTCGGGCTACTGAAATGCTCAACGCAAAACTTTTGGGTGTCTGTCTGTAAGTAAATTTCTAAGTCTTACGGCCTCTCTACCGGGCCTTCGATTCAGCCTTCTGGTTGAAACTTTAAGTAATGCTGGAAGGAGAGATTTATATGGTCAAAACGTTTCAATTTGCTATATATAAAAACATACTTCATACTTCTCAACGTTTTCCGCGAAAAAAACATCAGGCATATTTGAGAAAATACATAATTACAAATGCTCTATTTGAAGTGTTCCTTTAAATGAACAAGAATCCTGCTTCATTTTTGCGATTGGAAATAAAAATATGCGTTAAAAATCACCCTGCAACACAAAACATGGCCGGTCCAGACGTGATCGCTAGTTCTGCGCCGCTTGCGAGCTCGTCCATACAGGTCTTGATCAAAAATAGAACAATCTCTCGCGCCGGTGGAGACGCGATAGCTCCCACCAGCCGGAGCGCGCCCAATGTAACGTGCTAGACTTGAATAAACTGGAGCAAACCCTCGCTGTGCTTATCTTGAGAGGACGAGACCGGAGGTGAAAACGAGACAGGTGGGCAGGAGAGAAAAGAGAAACGTTTGCGTGGCAGCGACAGCACATGCCTGTCATCTTTCGATATTTGCAGTGAAGTGCGGAGATATGCGGTAAATGTTTTGCACTGTATTGACAGCAAAACATTACCTAAGAATTGAACAACATATAATAGAAAACAAATGAAAGGGCGGTAAATTTACCCAGGTATTATTGGCAAGTTAATAATTTCTGTTACCGTGTCGGCGACCCGCTGTCTTTGTCAGGTAAATCGTCTATACCCTGTACTTCTACATTCATATTTCTTCTAACGGAATAAAAAATGTGGAGTACTTTGGATGTCCACCTGATTCAGGCATACACAAGAAATGGATCAAGAGTATTTGTTTCTGTAGATTAGCAAGCATTGAATACGCTTTTCAGGAAGACTTGTAGGGAGATGTACTCTCCAGGTAGATATTGGAAGTTTTAAAGAGGATTTCGCCATGCAGAAGACATACTTTGCTTGGCGAGCAGGTCAGCTGCTGGTGTAACAGTTATTATAGCTGTTTTACGGAAAGAAACACGTCAAGAATTTATGAAATGATGGTTTATTAGCGGATAAAAGCCGTCCGTTTTCTCCAGCTAGCAACTTGTTGTTTATATTTGTTTACGTCAGGAAGGCATAACTTTGAAGCAAACATTTTGAAATTATGCCTTCGTGATAATTTTACGTCAGGAAGGCATATATTTTAAAACAATTGTGGTTCTGAAATCTGTTAGACGTTCAGATATAGATAACCCCTGCCGAACAAGTTCATTTGCACTCTACTGTTTTTAGATTACCTAGGGTTCGTAATTTTTGCACACGAACCAGCGAAAAGAAAATTGTGTTGATGCAGCTAATGTGTTTTTTGTTTTAAAGTATTTTCAAGTAATCGAGAATGCATTTCTTTGATTTGTGTGCTTCATTTGTATAATTAATTCTTTCCCACTTGTTGCACTAAAAAACTTTGCGGAAAAGCAGCGACCTTCAAAAGAGATGACCTCGGAAAAGACAAGTATTTATATATCGTCGCAAGTTCTTTTAAAATACCTATCATTCGTTTAACAGTCTTTCTTCTAACACTTAACAGTCTTCCTTCTGTAGCAAATTACTGGTAGGTATGGAATTCTTCGCGACGTCGGGAAAAACCAGTTTGTTTGTTAGGTACCTTTGCACGAGCGTATTTAATTTCTAACAATTCCTTGGTTTCCAAGAGGAGACCTATGCACGAGAACTACGTTGAGTGTGTGGGTTTCCAACCCTCAAATTATTGAGCATTCCGTTCAACGTGTTTTTGTTGCCCAGAAATTACCATTCGAATTTAGGTGCAATTTTTCGGGTTTGAAAAATGTTTTCACATGCTAACGGCGCACTTTGTGTCATGTGCGCCTCCTATCTTGCATTTTCAGTTTTACGTTGTTTGTACAAAAAGGAAGAGTGCGGAGCAGTTGTAACGTTCACATACTGAAGACGTTTCACGACAGGTATATTCATCATAATTGTATGCTGGCATTGGATTCCTAAGCCTTTGTTCGAAGTGTTTTGCTAACCACTTAAATCGCAATTCAACTGCCCAGGCTAATTTCTTTGTTGTTTCAAAGTGCTCTTCTGCAATAAGTAACAGAGGTTGGCTGTCTGGAACACCGCCCACTGCGGATATATTTCTTCACAATTCTTCGGACGCAAAGATGCATTAGGAAATATTCTTTACGTTGATATGAGGAAGACGTCTTAAAAACACATGCATTTATTAGAAGCATTTGTCGGTTTCATATGAGCAAGTAATTTTTAACAAACCAGGTAAACACTGAAAGATGATTCTCTTTGAGCAGATTTCATTTATTTATTTAGGACTTTTCCAGTCTTGGGAAGACAAAGTTTGTCACACACTTCAGCTATTTTGTACAATTTTTCACTGTTCTTAGGACTACAAATGGTTCTCTGGAATAGTTTCGACGTTCACACAGACAAGATGTCTGTACGAGTAAAAGTTAGTGTAAACGTTTGCCTGCCCTCCTTTTGCAACTGTTAGTTAAAAGCATTTAGCTAACCTCAAATATTGCGATTCAATTTTTCCTGCCAATACTTCTGGTTGTGTTCAAGAATTTTTTCCTGAGCGGACATACATTTTGTGATTCACGCCACCTATTGTATATTTTTTCGTCGCCTACATTCGTGGCCATGAAAAAAATCAATTTTTGCATGTTGACTTGCGTAATAGCTTTGCAGAAACGTACATATCTACCAAAGATTGGCTTGCTTACCATTCAAAAGCATTCGTTTAGCTAAACACGGAAGAATGTGATTTATTTCTTCAGCTAATCAACTGTCGCTGTAAGGTCTCTCCGACGCTCGGAACACGCACTCTCATTCCAATAGAAGACATCAACGCACATTGGTCTATTTTACGTGGTTCGAATAAAAAGTGATATTGCGGAGTGGTATTGACTTTCGGTAACAATATCGACACAATATGTGGATATTTATCAAGCATATTTGCTTGCTTTAAACACACAACAATTTACAATTTGTTTCAAAGTAGGTTGCTTACAGCTCACACGTTATCTATGTTTTACAGAAGTGTTCGTGCTTTCAAATTGTTTTAATGTGTGGACGACCGGGTTTGTTTATCACACACACCGTCTGTTGTGTACATTATATGAATAATTACTTGAGTTAAAACAGTTTTGTCGAATATTTTACCCCCTGTTAAGGAAGAGCACTGCAACAGAAGTACTTCAACGGTGTTCTAATTCTTGTAATTTTAAAATGATCTCCACCTGCTCTACTTAAAGAACTGTTGGAAATCTGCTACTCATTACTTGTTTTCAAGTGATTTGGACAGTCATAATAGCGAATTTTTATCCTGTACTCAGCCCATTGTGTATACAATTTTCCCAATGCTGGTGGCGAGACTTGTGGAGTAGTTCACAAGAAAACGAATATGCGCCAAGCATGTACTCTAATTGCTCTACACAACCAACAATCGCTAAAATGTTATTGTTAACCACTAAAATATCCTTTATTTGGCCGCAGATAAACATTCGCACATTATGTATTTTAGGACCTGCGGAACACCCACTTCGTTTGTCCTGTACCCAGGTAATCATGTATCCATTATTCGCAAGTCCGTGAGCTAAAACAAAATGTATACAGTAGTTTTGAGGTCACTTAACATGAAGGCGAGTATGTAAATTGAACGTGACCCTTTGGTTGGTTCCCACTACTAGGGATTTGGAAAGTAAGTTTTTTTCTAGCAACCCAACAGCAATTCGATTTCCCCAGTGAGTAATTGGCGGTGTGAAAGTTCTTTTTTTGTGCAGGAAGTCCTACGTTGTTCTTCATGAACGCCGCCTCTGGAGCATTTCACTACTCACTTTCTTGGGTCGAAAGGAGAGATTGTAACGAAGTTTTGCCGTTCTTTTACACAAAGCCTAACAAGACACATAGACCTATCGCAAGTAACCGAAACGCTTTAGGCCGTATAGAACACCCGGTTTGTTGGTCAAGTCGGCCGCCTGTTTGTATTTTTGTTTTCACAATTGGGTCTGAAAAAACAAAAACCTCCGCAACGCACGTACGTTGAATGCGAATACTGGCTTCAGTTAGGTTGTCAAGCATACACATTAATGTTGTGTGCTTATGCAGGAAGATAGCTATTGCTTCCCCAGTTTATTACCACATTTATCTAATTCCTACGCCTACCTTTTTTCGTGAAGAATAGGTCTTGAACTCGCATGTGTGTCGGATTGGGGTACAAACCAAAATTTTTTGGTTCTTTTTTCGGTCTTGTAAATGGAGTGCGCGTAGGTATTGGGGGCGTGGGAATTGGGTAAATACGCTACTCGTTTACAGTTTAGATGAGGAAGACCGATTTTTTTACGTGCAATGCCTATGATGTGTGTTATTGTTCCCAGTTCTCAAGAGAGGGAGTGTTTTGACGTAAGTTTAACGTTCAGATATAAAAGACCTCTTCCGCCCAACTACGTGTCTTGGAAATATTTTGGGGCATCAAATTACCAAGCGTTCGTCGTTTCCTTTTTTTGGAAATACTAAAGGGGCAATTCAATTTTCCAGCTAATTTACTTGTTGCTTTAACGCATTTTTATCATTTTCGTTAGGTTGTTGTCTGTCGCATAATTTATTTGTCACAATTTCTCATGCAAAAAGAAACGTTGCCGAATAGTGTTGATGCTCTAGACAGACGACCCATGAAATGCGTATTTATTTATCGTTTATTGTGAGTATTTCTTTGCTTTGGTTTTAATTTGTTTCATTACTTTACTCTGACTGCCAGAAGGCATTGAATTGTGGAGTGATTGCAATGATTATAATACAAAAAAAATGATCATTAGGTAAAATATATTGCTATCCCAAACCACTGAAAGTAATTTTGTTTTCTCTAGCAAAAATAGTATGCGGCCGGGCAAACAAATTTTACTTCTCGTGTACGCTTTGAATCGCGTAAACAATTTTACAAAATTATGCGTGAATAAAAAAAGTCCCTGGCAAGAGAATTGCGTTTAGAGTGGCTTTTTTGCTACTGTAGTTCATCAAGCATTCGAAAAAACGGGCTTTTGTATATTCTGAAACAGCCGTTGTTTAAAAATTTTGTTGACACGGGGATACCTTTTTCTTGACATACCCGTCGTTCACCGTGTATGTAAATTCCCGCAGACTTTTTGTGAAAAACACAAGACCTCTGCAAAACAAGTACTTCTATGATAATTATTTGGTAGCATTTGATGATTTTTGATACTATAAGATGTGCTTTTCCAACCAGTGACAAGGTTATTCATTTACCCTGGCCCATTACCCTAAGTGAAAGCTTCTTCTTGACGTCTATAGGAACCACTATGTTGGTCGTGTGCTGCTTTTATTGCCTGTTTCTTTCTTATAATTCTTTGAACCGAAAGAAAACTTGCGTCTCAGTTGTGACCTTCACTTGGAAATACCCTTGCCAAGCAACTCAATCTAACAGAACTATTCGCATGTACACAATAACGGACTGCTTAAAAGAATGTCCCAGTCCCCATAGGGACATTCAATTTTCGCATGCAAATATTTGCTATTTGCAAGTGGTTTCGACATCCAAAGCTGTGTGCTTCAGTCTTTTTAAAGTTCGTTGAATGGAATGAGCGATTGCGGAATAGTTACTTTCGGCTGTTGAAGATCCATTAAGACAGGCGTATTTTTTAGGTATTTGGTGGTTTTATATTCACCCATGGTTGTGAAAAAGTGCGAGTCAATTTTTCAGCAGACTATTTCTTGTTTCGTTTTTTTTGTTATAGGGCGGAGGACCCATTCCGTTATTCCCGTACGCCACTTACTGCGTATTCACTTTGCACATTTCTTTGCACAAAAAGGGTTCTCTGGTAGACAAGTATATTTGTAAAAAACATTCCATAACTTCGATATTATGAAGCATCAGGTAAAGTTTTTTTCCAAGAACTAAAACGATAATAAGCTGACTATTAGTTCTTTAAATCATTTTTCTTGATATTGAGATTACCCCCACTGAATTTAGTTACTCCTCCCATTGCGTGTTTCTTTTTTTAGAATTATTTTCACGAAAAGAAAATTGTGGATTAGGTTTGACATCACCCCCAAGAAAACCTAAGTAACTAAAGTACAGTCTTTGTGAAAATTTTCTACGCCGTGGTCACCGTGGCCTGGAAAACTTTCACAAAGACTGCAGATATAGCAAGTAATTGCTTGTTTTATATAAAAACTCCTCGGAAATAAATTAGTGGCCTCTAATTTTTTGAGCATTTTTCGACATGACGTAAACTAGCTTTGTTTGTCATGTAAGCAGCCATCTGTGTGTGTCGTTTTCAATAATGTAGAGAAAAGAGAAAGCGTGTGCGAGGCGAGTATATTTGTCTGGAGGGTTTACTTTAGATTACCAATCAATTTTGTTCAAAAAGGTTTTGGTCGCAACTAAAAGCGCGATGAAAGTTTCTCAGGTAATTACTCGTCCTTTTTAAGTTTTTGTGATGTCCGCAAGACAAACTTTGCTGGACATGGACCCTCCAGATAATGTCTTTTTTTCTAAGACTCCTTTCATCGAAAGCCCGAGACCTCTGCAAGAACTCTGCAAATATAATGAATTTTTAAATAATTAAAACAACAAGTTGTTTGAAATGTTCTGCTAGCCACAAAAATGCAATAAATTCTCTGTACATAGTTATTTCTTTTATTAAAAATGTTTTCGACTAGGATACGGCCCATGTTCATTAGCACGTAAGTCAGATAATGTGAAATTAGGTCTTCACAATTTTTACTTTTTTCCTATGTACGAAAATGGTGAACAGACCTCAGCGCACACACGAAGATTGGCCGCAGGGCCCTCGCTCACGTGTAGGGGCTCTTTATTCTTGATAAATTACTAGTGCGGTGTTCGGTCGCTCTGCTGCTGACATTCGCGAGGTAAGAAATCGTGCGTCGCCGCTAATAGAGCGGTTTAAAAATTGTTTAAAAGCGGCTTAAAAACACATGGCGCTCTCCCGTAGTAGCGGACGGCCTCAGCGAATGAAACAGCGGCGCTGTCATAAAAAGAATACCTGTTCGGTTTTACAGCGAAGCTGTGCATGGCTAGTTTCCAGCAAATCATCCCGACTAAAGAGCCAATCTCCGTCTGAGCGCCATAGCAGCTCCGCGGTGGGGCCTTACGTTCGCGCTAGGTGCCTGGGCCGTGGTCCGTTTACTGTTTGGCCCATACTACACATGTATGTTATGCGGGGCGGACAAGTACATTTACTCTTTGCCAATTTTAGATTACAAAACATGTCTTGAAAAGTCTTTTGCTGAGTGCAAATAGGTTCCACTTGCTAATGCTTAATTGTGTATTATTTTTTCGACGGTCTGAAGGCCAATTTGTTTATGTACGCCACTTATTGCGAATTTGTTTCTTCACAGTTCTCTGGAATTAAAGAAACCCTAATAAATGGCGGTGATGTTCACATATGGATGAACTCCAAAAAGACAAATAAAAGCTAATGATTTTAAGCTGTCTTTGCCCAAGTTCGCAGTAGATAAAAATGGTTTTGCTGACCACCTAAAGGTCACTTATTATCCCGAGATATTTGTTTCTAAAAATATTTTACCACAGGCGGAAGAGCGACTTGTACGAGGCCTATTGCGTGTTTCATCCGTAAGAATTTTTTGAACGAAGCGATTTCATAATGGCTTGATAACCACACATAGAAAGTCACAGGCCACTGCAACACAACTATATTTTTACGAGTATTCTTGCATAATTTACACACGCTTACTTTATATGTGTTTTGCTAACTACCCAACAGCCCCTACGATTTTTGCAGCTTCTTGTACACCTTTATGATTTCTTTCGACGTGGGAGAGATCACTTCCTTGTCTTTTCGGCCAGATATTGTTTTTTTGTAGTTTTCACAGTTTTACGGTTGATATATTTTTTTTACTATTGTGGAAGCTACATTTTCAAGCGTTCAATCGCCATTCCTCTGTTAAAGGAGCCATGAAGAGAAAACAAACGTTTGTTTTATTCGAAAGATTCGGTGTTTCATAGTACCCCAAGCGCTTTCCCGGAAGCAAATGATGCTTTATTCACTGAGAAATAAGGCAATTTAAGCCAAAATTTTAAATCTCCCGCTAAAATTGCACATTTCGTCACGTGAACAATGGCGTCATACGAGCCGGTCCATGAAACAGATACTTAGTATGTCGATCCATATAGCACCCACACGCGGGAGTCGGCCGAGACGGCAGACATTTTAAAAATACTAGTAAAACCTAGTGCACCCGCAGCCCTAGTCATGGAGTCGCCTGATCCGGAGAACAAAACTCTCGCCGAGGAGCTCGGGCTTTCATTTAACAACCTCACACCACTTGAACGCTCAATGCTTCTAAGTGCACGAGCGGCAAGAGTTGTGGGATACGCGGTGGACGGGAAAACGATCATTCCGCGATAGCCCCAACAGACGAACGCCTAGCCGTCGGCACCGCTGCCTCGTCAGCCCTGTCGCGACGGACGAATACAAACTGGTACGTATGTGCCGTATTTTCAATTTCAGTAGCAGTATCGCTTATGCCAGTTGGCCGGTGTCGTGTATGGAAAGCGGTTCGCTAAAGCTCTCTGCTCCGACCAGAAAGATTCCAGCGTCAATGCGCGGTGTGTACGGCAATTTTTTCCCCAAGGTCAAAGCGCTTTGACGGCGATCTGACGAAGTCGGCGACGAGCGCCAGCATGTCCGGGTCCCTGCCGTAATCACTTCCTCGGAAATGAAGCGAGCACACTCGTACTTCCTTTACCTCTCTTTCTCCTCCGTTTGCAAAGTTCACAAAACGTGGCCACTTGCTTCGCCGAAGTTCGTCGTTGGGCAGCACATGAAAGGAGATCTCACCGGCGGGGATGTCACACTCCCTCGACGATTTGGCCGTACTACTTGGGCATTTCAAAACACAGCAACGAAATTTAATTGTAAAGTACTCGAACAAACTGTAGTTTTCAGTGGTTGTAAACTGTAAACGAGCTCGTAACGACAGCAGCTAGCCAACACGTCCTCCATACCGAAACCTGTGCGGCGAGTGGCACTGTCTCGTTGCTGCTGTGTTCCTTACTCCCCTTGTTTCTATTTTTACCTTTGCTGGTTGGCGATATGACGGCCAACCTCCTGTGAAGGGATTACGATGCCAAGCAAGGTGCGTGCTGGGACGGTTCGTTGGCCCCGAAGAGCCTTGAACTCGAAAATTCGTCTGCGCGACGGTGGCAACGGCGAGATGTCGAGTTCGGCTGGCGGTAGTTTCGTACGCATTGGCATACACGCTTGCGTGTTCGTTCGGAACTTCAACCGTTTACTCGACCGTTCATTGTCATAAAAAGAATGTGCAGTATGTTTCACGGCCATTTAGCTCGCTATGCAAACTGTAAGCCCTGCCTAACATGCGTTTGCTTTTGCCGGCCTCCGCCAATCGAAGAGCATTCTCGAGTGACATCATAGGTTCTGTTGGGGAAAATGAGCTGGTGGGTCGAATGGGCATTTCCTTTTTTCCTAATTTTGTAGCTTATTTGAGCAAAGTTTGCGTTATAAGTGGTGTCGTTATGGTTCTAACGAGGCAATCTGTCGAATGAACCAAACTTGTGTTTTCTCTTCATGGCTCCTTTAACTGTTTTACGCGGAACCAGGCATTCTAAAACAAATTGAGTTTAATATTGTTATACAGAGGGGAAGATCAAGCAGAAGATTCAGGCCTGTGCAATGAAGGAGAGCTCAGATAACGCTCAAATTCGCCGCAATGATCCATGTCATGTTTAGCAATGTTCTGTTAAAATTACGTCTGGTTTCATACAATTTCGTGGGATCTAACGCAGTGGAGATTCCTCAACTACCGTAGGCTTAGCATCTGGCCCCACGGAAAAGGCACAAGCCTACCTCAATCTAAGTTGGACGCTCGTAACATCGGACTTTCTCCCTCGACAATGTCCTCGGATATTCAGCTGTGGCCTACAGCGGGCAACAAAATCAATTTTAAGAAGCGCAAGTTTAACAATACCAAAACCCCCATGGACCCCCTCAACTTTCACTTCGGCTACGAAAGTTCCTCAAGTAGGCAATACCGAAGACGGGTGAATATGCCTTCCAATCTCACCACGGCTCACCACGCTTTACCACGGCAGCACATGACCGAATTTCTAAGCAGAATTGCACCGTGCTGCGGAGCTCGAAGAACGATGTTTCCGTCGGTGCTATTCCCCGCAAACGGCTTGCTGCAGTTCTTGATAATTATGCCCCGCACGCATCATTGCACAGGCTGACGTCTACGCATGTTGACCACCACGGCAATTCTGTCACTGTGGCGTTCTACAAAAAGACCCAGGCGCTAGCATTCTGTGCACAAGACAAAAGGCAATATTAACGGAGAAACTTTAGAATACGAGGCGCCACTTATGCGTCCCAAACAGGCATCTCGTGGTCTGATCCAAGTCGACCCGGGCGACTCCGTTGAAAATCTCCGAAGCCAGACAACACGTGAGGCTGCCGTGATACTAGATATTCGTCGCCTTAGAAAAACTAACTATGAACTGGTGACATTTGACATGACCACTCCGGCTAGAACCGTCGAAAACTTTCCTCGAGTTCTGTAGAGTAAAACCTTATGTGCGTCCCACCTTGGTATGCTATCGTTCCCACCGGGATGAGCACCCTACAGAAACATTGCCCCAATCATGCCGTGAGTTCCAAATGGGGTAGACAGCATGAAGGAGACCAATGTCCTGATGCGAAGCCGTATTGAAACATTTGCCGAAAGACTTGCAACACAGCGCGTGGCACCAATTGTGAATTGAAAATCAGCCGCCTACAGATAATGCGTGAACGAATGCTCTATCGTTCTCCGGGTCGGTCCCGCCGGCACATCACTGGCTGCGAAGTTCCATCATTCCCGTGTATTACGGATTTCCCGCACCTTTCCCCGACACCCTGCATTTCGGTTACGACTTCGCGTTCACCAGAGCGTGGGCGTTCCGGCAGTGCGGCAGCTAGTAACAAGGGGAAGAAACAATGAAGAAAGGGTTCCAACAATATTTTCTCTTCAAAGTACCTGGAGGGTCTTTTTTCAAAGACCACAGCCCTACACACCAAGCTGTCCATATTGCAGTGAGAATACAAGCACGCCTGCGCCACACAAGCCTGAAAGGGAGCCGAACGTAAAGGATGGCAGGACAACGATGCCAGTGCGGTTTAGAGCCTAAGGAATCCCACGTGCCAGACGTGCGGTTTTCACTGCGCCTGGGCCGCCAGAGTTTGAACACCTTATAAACACCTCGATATCGCGCTCGCTCAGTACTGGTTACACTTTCCTCAATTTGCAGGAGACGCTGTCTCTGGAGCAGCACCCCAAGCGACCCCGGCCTTTCAGAATGACCCATCGATACTATCAACCCCAGAACATAGCAGCAAATGCTAAAGCCCTGTTGATGCTGCAGTGCAACTGCCGCGGGATGATGCCAATGCTGCTGAGCTCAATGAACATCCCCTGGCTTTTGATCACAAGTCGTTGGTCATCGTACTGCAGGAAACAAAAGGAAACAGCCGGGCATAAAAGGCTATGCTATTATGAGGTACCCACCATTCGCTACACCATGTCTGGCCAGGCTACCATCGTAGTGATCCAACATAAACGTTATAAATTCGAAAAGGAACACCTCCGGCCGGTGTTTACGGCAGGCATGTGTAATCATGTTCAGAAAGTATTGGCTGTCCGCGTGTCCTTGGTCGGCGGAATTCACTTGTATCATCGACCTTGGTGCGTCCTCAATTACCAGGTCAATATTTGCGGGCTGTATACCTTCGAGATGAGGTTGTGACGGGGGAGATTTCAATGCCGTCAGAACGAATTGGGGATGTCGCGTTCCCAACATCCGGGGCCGCAACCTCGATAAGTCAGCAGAAAATGTAGACCTCATCCTTGTTAATGACCTGCCATACACCACCCGGCTAGGAAATTCGCCGAGCAGGTGGGACGCCGGTCATTATATGGCCTGGGTCATTCCTCCTACGGTATCACTAGGGAAATGCTAATCTTTATCTTGGAGAAGTGACGATTACCCTACTTGGATGACGCTTTTCGGTCGCGCACTGACACTTACAAAACAGGCTCAGTATGTCGGCTGGCCACGTTTCAGGGAGCTTGAATTCTTGGAGCCAGAGAGACATTCGAACATCAACTTAGACTCACTCACATTTGTGCTAAATTGCGTTTTCAATGCGGCAAATGGTGCTACGACCATCGTCGAAGTACAAGAGGACACCCCTGCTCGAGACCGACAACTGATCAGGCTATGGAAAGTTCTCCAAGGCCTGCAGGAGCGCTCTTGGTCCCGAAGTCGCACTTATGTCTCCCTGGTGCCCCTCCACAACCACATACTGCACATTAGTAAACACACGAAGCTCCTGGCCAGCAAGCGTTGTGAAAAGCCATGCGACTCTTTTTCCTCCCACACTGGGAGGAACGCTTTCCGCACCCTTGCCTGGCCTACAAATTGAAGGGTACACTAGACACGATGCTACTTCGTACTGGGAAATCCCCGTGAGGTCTCCAAAAGAAATACGGCGTGTAATTTCTTCCCCAAACCCCATCTCAATCGCCATCCTTATATCTATTCTCTGGAGCCAGTGACAGACAGCGACGAGATTTAGCTCCCTTTCACTCCCGCTGAGCTAACGGTTTCCATTCAGCAAATCAGTGCATCTAACACACCAGGAAAGCCTCAAGAGTCTTCCTTTATGCTTCGGAATCTGCCCGTAGCACAGAAAAAGGAGCTTTGTCAGGCATTTAACTATGTATGAATCAATGGTGTCGTCCCATTAGCCCTCAAGCAGGTTGTTGTGGTACCCATTCTCAATACAGACAAGGATCTCACAGTCCTGGCAAATTTACGGCGAATCGGGCTCACGTCTACCATCTGTACATTGATTGCGCGGATGGCCACGACACGACTGAGTCATCACTTGGAAGGAGAAAACTACTTCCATCCTGCTCAGACCGGCTTCCGAACACATTTAAGCACTCACAACAGTCTAAACTTACTACAATAGTTGCTGCGAGTAAGCCGTTATAATCGGCTACACACTCTGGTTGCTATTGATTTACAGAACGCTTACGACCTCGTACCACACGCAGCAGTCCTCGATGCCGTAGTATAGGCTTATCCGAGTAAGCGGTCAGGCAATTTTGTATAGAGCTTCTTGGCTAACCGCACGTACGAGATGCTATCTGGCTGCCACTACACTCTTTCCTTTACCAATTGCTACGGTGTGCCCCAGGGGACTATAATCATCTTCCCTTTTCTTTTTAATTTGTCTCTGGGGAAGTTGATTCACAGGGTGTCGGCGGTAGAAGGCGCTCATATTACGGCCTATGGCGAAGATATCACAATTTGGACCGAGGCAGGTCACCACCCAACAGCCGATGCCGCGATGCGTCAATTGCAGAAGGCCTTAGACACATTCAGCGCCCTGCTAGCTCCCACTGGGATGAAAATATCGCTGGCAAAAGCACACATTCTGACCATACATGGCGCACCTGTAGAGCGCTCCCGGATTCCTTAACCATTGAATGCGTTTCGCTGTAACATACTCCACAGGATTGTATGTGCGTCCTCGGAATGGCCGTTAACCAGAACGATGGCGCTACAGAATGGATCAAGCAGCTTGGCCCGCAGTGGCGTGGGTTGGTGCACCTCATTCTGCCGCATCTCCAACAGCCTTGGCGGAGCATCTCAGGACATATTAGTTTAGTGCAAGGTGTATTTGTGTCAAGGCCGTTTAGTTCGAGGTGTATTTGCGTCGAAAGCCACATATCGTGGCTCTGTGCGGCAGCGACACGGCTCGGCTACAGCGCCCGTCGTGCTGGGGAAGGCCACCCGGCAGGCCCGGCTCCACTACGCCGCATCCTCGGCCACGGCAGAGCTTGTGGGGGTTCAGCTGCGCCTGGACCTGCTGCTGGAGCTGGAGCCCGCACCCGAGCGCTGCGCCCTGCTGTGCGACTCCCGGGTGGCTCTGCTGCGCATCCGGTAGGGCGACCTGGTTCGGGGCGTGCGCGAGAAGGCGGAGCGGCTGGCAGACAGGGGTTCCCGGCTGCGGCTGCAGTGGGTGCCCGGCCACACCGGGCTCGAGGGCAACGAGTGGGCGGACGACCTGGCCGCCGAGGGTCACGAGCTGACGCCCTCGGCCACGGATGCCCAGGCAGCGGCGGACGACTCCCGCCTTCTTACACAGCGGCACGTGCGGGCATAGCACCCGGACCCACCGCTGGCTGCTGGAGATGCCCCACAACCTGTGCGCGCCGCACGGCTGCCCCGACAGCAGCGTTCGGCAATCCTGCACCTCCGCGTGGGCGCTGTGGGACGGCGGAACGACAGCACCGCCTTGGGCTGGCCGACAGCCCTGCCTGCCGGCACTGTCACGCACCTGTCCAGTTCCTGCCGCACCTGCTCTTCGAGTGCCCCGAGTATGCGGCAGGGAGGCCGGAACTGCTGGCCGCCCTGGGGGGAAGGGCTCGGCCGCTAGACGAGCTGCTATGGCCGCCGGACAACACCAGGGAGAGGGACAGCTTCCACGAGGCGCTGGGCGGCTACCTGGATGACTCAGGGCTGCGCCTGGCACTTGACTCCCTGGCCCAGTGACTGTGTGGACTTTTGCGGATTCTTTTTTTTCTGGACCAGACTTTGTGTGGGTGTGTGTGCGTGTTAACTTGTAAATATGCCCATCTCTCCCCTGTATTCTGTAAATATGTCACCTCTATCATCTGTCTCTCGTCTCTATGAATCTGTCATCCTCTGCCCCAACTCCAACACCAGCAGGCGTTCTGGTGTCCACCCCTGGGTGTGACAATTTACGCCTGCTGGTGGTCTTTCCTTTCCTTTTTCTTGACAATAAATTCATTCATTCACTCGTGCAATGTTTTATTCACTCACCCCACACCATACCCGCCAGCTGGAAGTCCTTTACCGGGAAGCTTTCGAGCTATAACTGGGCTTCCGCGACAGACGTGGATCGAGGAGCTCTATCGGTACGCGGGACTGCCCACTCTCGAAAGCATAATCCCAGCGAGGGCAGAGGGCCCGAAGGACCGTCGCAATCTCACTCCCCAAGCCGCCGGTTACTGTACCATGCCGGTGAGGATTTCCACACGACAGCGCCTTCAATAAATAAGCGTATTCCACGCTGGGAGGATGAGCTCATTACTGAGCAACGGCCAGCGCTCACTCGACGTTCTCAAATGGTCCACTCGTCGCGGAGTCATGGTCCTTCAGCGACCGCAACTCTTTTGGACCAAAGTAGCTGAAAAGTTTTGTATTCGTGGATGCTATGTGGCGGCGCCATTTACAAACAGGGTCACAGGCGGCCGTTACAGACGTACACGGCGAACACACAACCCGAACATTTCACATGACCATGACCATACCACCTACCGCCGCAGAGGTTGGGCTTCGCTCTATAAAGGAAGGGGTCAAGCTGGCTGTCGCCCTGCTAGCAGCTGATCTAGGTGAATTCCAAAGCGTCACCATATTTTCGGCCAGCAGAGAAGCTTTGCGGGACCTTTCATTTTAGTGTAGGGTTCAACGCGCCGACGCAACGCAGGCGATGAGGCGCGCCGTTGTGGAGGGCACCGGGTTAATTTTGACCACCTGGGAATCTTTATTATCCGCAGTAATCTGGAACACACGGGCATTTTTGCTTTTCGCCTCCATCTGAAAAGCGGCCGCCGCGGCCGGGAATCGAACCCGCATCCTCGTGCTCAGCAGCACAGTGCTTTGCCACTGAGCCACCGCGACGGGGTCTTATTGGACAACCCAGACAGCACACTGTAGCTCACCACATCAAACGTTCCTGAGCAGCGCTGCGACTGCGCACTAGCGTAACGGTAACGGTGCGCTTAACACCCGGGAATACACGACCCCTCGGTAGTGAGTGGGCCCATGAGGTGGCTAGCGACGGTTGTCGTAATATCCACCATCAGCTTGATGGATCCCTCACCGCGGAGTTCTGCTTTGATACCGATGGCGAACGCCGCTGCCACAAGACGCGCTGCCGTCACGATCTGCTATTGACAGTGGCCATCAACCGGGACCTAGTGCCTACTGGGATTCCCAGCGCCGCACAGGTCCTCGTAAAACTTGCGCGTTCTGGATACGTGTTAACTGATCACGTCGTTGCCAGGTGAAGGCACACCTCAACGAGAAAACCACGGGGTGGCAAACCCGCTACAGCAGCTTCCAACGATCTTTACCTGCATCGGCATCACCATCGGGCCCGTTATACGTCTGCCATGCTTGTGGGCAGGCGCTGAAGCCAACCATACACCACCTTGTATGGGACTGCATAGGTCTCATGGGGCCATGCTCGACAAATCGGCGTGCCCGGGTTCTTACTTACGAAGACTGAATCCGTCCAAAGGGCAGAATCAAATAAACTTCATCCGCGTTGTGGCGGTTCGTCCATGACTCCGCCATAATAGGACATCATTGATGGCTTCCTCTTTCCTCTCACTTCTTTCCTCCATGCGGCCTCAAGCTACCCCCTCCCAATAAATGTTCCCTCGCGGTTGTTTCAAGTCATCAGTGACAATACACGCAACATCTGAAACACCTGGTTCACGAAGAAACGTGTGTTCACAGATCTTGTAGCTGAGTTTTAGATCTGATATTGATTACTCATGGGTTCAGTGTGTATGCTGTGTTCGACCAGGTTGGATTGCTTTATCAGTATTTTATGCCTTTCCGTCCGACTTCGAAAGCTTAGTGATAGGAAACGCTGTGAAGTACGCTTTTGTAAAGACTACTCTGTGTGCAGACGGCGCGTTTAATTGATTATTAGGAGGCACGTCTTCTTACGTATGTATGACGTGTACGCAACGTATAAGTATGACTTACAGGCAAGATTCGTGACTACATACGACACGTGTTTTTTTGGAATGGGTTTTGGGTCATGTGGGAATAGTCTTTGTCTAACGTTCTTCCAAGCAAAATAAAGAACATCCAAAAACAGACGACCAGGATCCGGCCAAATAATATACACTGGAAACGTAAAATTATGCGTGCAAAATTACGCCGATTCGAGTAAATTAGGACCGTTTCAGGCTAGCCTCTACCGTGGAGGCTGTTGCTGAAACGATGTCGAAAATTAATTGAAACTCCGCTACCCCCCAATCCTCACTGATTTGCCCTAGTAGGTATCCCTCAAAGAATGAAATCGCCTCATTCTGGGTTAACTATTCTTCAGAAAAACGTTCGCCCAGCTTGTGCCTAATTTTTGCCGAGGTAATTATTTATCTAAATTATTTTTAACCTTCCTGGCATGGTAAGTGCCAGAGCTAGTCTATCGCAAATGCCAAACGTTTTGGAAAGTCTGCAGATGCCACAGTGAAAGTTACCCTTTGCATAAGTTTCATAAGGAGAGGGAAACATTGTCTAGTTCAGTTCAAGTTTATAGTAGGCACTTGCTCTCAAAACGTTATAAAAGATAGTGGCGTCATGGGTAGTGATTTTAGATAGATAGTGTAGAGGGCTAATGCGGCGGTAAGCGAGCCTTCATTTTTTGTACGAAAATCCTCCCACGTGAGGTCCAGGCGAACTTCCAAAATTCCATTGTCATTCTTGGTCCAGTAACTGCCAGCCGTTCTCAGTTCTGAGCCAGTAGATGTTCATTGATAAATACCGGTTTGCTATATACAAATGGAAGGTTGGTACAGTAATGATGACTTTCCTAGATTACCATCAAAACACTCAGATACTTCTCTATGTGAGCAATACGCATGACCTTTTCTAGGCTTGGATAAAATATCTGCGTTTGACAAGCCATGCTTTTGGGAGAAACCCACTAACACTCCAATCAAAATCACTTCAATGGGAATATGCTTACGTCATGCAAGAACCTGCGCACAGTTCTATTGAACTTCAAGTAGATCTGCACTTTAGACAGCATTGCTGAGATTCGACTTCATAAAAACACAGGGTTGTCCGCGTGGAGGTAACGAGGGAGATTTTGTGTGAAAGCATCTAGAAGTCGCCTTTGATTTTAACGAGCGATGCATAAGGGCGACCTGCAAGCAATCCAAACAAAATATCCAAAATCGGATTTTCTACGTCATGCCCGTGGCTACACACCCATCTGCGCTTTCCGAAATTCCCTTTTCTTCTATATAGAAAGTTTTGCGAGCAAAAACAGAAATCAGACAAGCAGATTTACTAAACAAACAATCGTGTCTAGAACGACGAGAACGACAGGCAACAGTGGTAACGCTTTACCGTTTCAGCTAGGAACCAACTAACGTACTGCATTTTGCAGTAATGTTAGCAGAATTTAGGGTTATTGTACGGGCGCATGGATACAGTTCTGAGTTCTCTAAATCGGTGCGCGTATTCATTGTGTGTTTCGAAACAATATGTGCAATGTTCCCATACTATCTCCTTCTATTCTCTTTTCCTATTGCGTTACCTCAACCCCAGTTTTTTTGCACTGTTAGATCTAATCATGAAAATTTTTGAACGTTTCAAACAATAGTTTGGGTGATACAAACTTGCTTTTAACGATTTGTTACCTCTTTGTCTCCCGCATTTTATCAGGTGTTCCGACAAAACAGTGGTAATGCGTAATAAAAAACTGACCACATCCTCTTACTTTTAATTTTCCAAATACACAGTAGATTCTACACGTAAGTACTAAAATCAAAGGCCTTGTATGACTCGTGCACCTTGGGTACTTCAGAAGGTAAGTCATAGGGCTTAAGGCTGGTCTTCACATAAGACCAGCCAAAGCAGCATAAAAAGACCTAAAGTAAGGGTTCCCGGTAATGAAAGCATGTCCTACTATTCCTCGACATAATTTTCTAGAATAAAGTGAAATCGATTTTTAAAGCACTTGTCACAAAGCGCTATTTGTGGATGTGCAGCTATGGCGATATGAACCAACGACCATTCAAATTATAGAATAAAAGGAGAGACCAAGAGCCGCGACGTCCCGATGATGCGATGGTGCTTCTATTTAGAAATATGGCGACTGATGAAGATGAAGCAGCTCGAGCGAGAGCTGCTCACGCGACTATGGGCACCAATGATGGTGATCACATCGGTGCAGCAATGATGACACCTATAAAGTTTCTACATATTCCGCGCCCACAACGAACCGGGGTCAGTCCGCTTCCATAAACTAACAAGTTCGTTCCGATCCGATCCGGTAGGGCAGTGAGACGGCGAAGCAGTCACTGTGGCCGTCTTCTGAGCACACGCCAAGTCTGTCGATGCGGTCCACGTAGCCAGGTCAAAATTCGAAGCCCGTCTTCGACGGTCTTGTACCCTGATGTAAGTTCAGGTTCGTTCGCTGCGATCTCAAAATAGTGCCTTGGAGGCTTCCGCTGTTTTCTGGAGTTCTGGACATTAGTGATACGATTTTCGTTGTGACGTGCCTTGTTGTTCAGATGTTTTCTGCGGTGTATCGTTTTCTTTAGAAGCGATTGCCGAATATGTGCCGCGGCCATCTTTCTCGCATACCTTTCAAAAACGCTCTCAACCCGCTCTCCAGCGTCGTGCATCGGTTTTCCTTTTTGTGTCGTATCTTGCCCTTGAAGCTCTCCAGGTTCCAAATTCATGGTCTCCCGCTTGATATATTCGCAATACGGAGATTCTGCTGGCGTCATGAGGTTCGATGACCTTCCGACGGTCTTGTTCATGGACATCTCGGCCGACTCTTTCAATGCTCGCGAGAGTAAGGCACCTTCAGTTTCAATGTCTAGTGGAGACAATGAATATGTCGCATTCTCAAGTCCTGTTTGCGATGGGAAATCTGGCTGAGGTGAGGTTTCTGGTAATAAGTCATGTTCCGCGGGTGTGTCCAAGTCGCATGGATCGTAGCACTGTTCAGTCATTGTAAAAAACTCATTGAAGTTTTTTGATGAATGCAAGGTCTCCATAATTTGGCACTTTTCTTTGGTGTCACATTTCTTATCTTTCAATCGGTAGTACAATCGGATCATGATATGCGTGATTTCGTCTTCATAGTCAATGTTGGTGGTAAATTCCTGGTCCAAATCTTCGATATCAATAAGCGGTTCGATCTCCTCATTCAACAACCTCAATTCAACTTCATTTTTCCGCAGCTGGCTCAGAAAGCTTGTTAACACCCCGAAAACATCAGTGATCGTTACGGAAGAGTCTAATATTGCTTTTGCGTTTCGACACAGTTCTCGTGCGATTAACCGCCTTTTTTCTCTTTCATTCTTCAGTTCGTGGAGGCTCATCTTACATTGAAAAACACCCTGTTCGTGCATAAAAGGTAGTTCGTTTTTCATTGCGCGATGCGCTGCGGCACTCCTCTCACCTTCTGCAGAATCGCTTTCTAGACCCATGGAAGAAAATGCTCAAAGGGGAGGATATAAACGTTCGGGAGGATGTCTCGTCGTCTTGTCTTCCCATCGCGTCGTTCGGCCATGGGTAGCACCATCGTCGATATGTCCATTAAACGGTCCGCCGTCGGCTTCGAGGGGTCCTCCTTCTCGTAGGCCAAAGTTCGGATGAATCCGAATCGCACTGGGCCTTCTTTCCGGGTTTATCGGCACCAAAAAATGTAGAATAAAAGGAGAGACCAATAGCCGCGACGTCCCGATGATGCGATGGTGCTTCTATTTAGAAATATGGCGACTGATGAAGATGAAGCAGCTCGAGCGAGAGCTGCTCACGCGACTATGGGCACCAATGATGGTGATCACATCGGTGCAGCAATGATGACACCTATAAAGTTTCTACACAAATCGAGGACGCAAGGACACAAAATTGCGCAACTAGTATCCCCAAATTTACTTATAGGGAAACAGAACGGTATCTAAGACCCGTGTAAAACATGCGGTCTGCTGAGACCAAATTTGTACTTGCATATAACTGGACGGATCCTGAAGGTGTTTCTTAATCAGTATTTTGCCCTCCTTAAATGCGAAAATTTACGTCTGTCTGGACGGGTACATTTTCCCACATTTTATTAGCATGTGCACATATCCCCGTTCTTGCACTCTTTCCTTGCCCTTACCCCTCCCTGAGCTGTCGGAGAACATTATACAAACGACAACTTGGATGACCCTCAACTTCAGGCATCTAGGTCTTAGGTCACACGGTCATCACTTCGGCTCCTGGACTAGGAAACCACTCCCACTTTTGATGTCCCAATATGTTCTCATATTACAACTACTACTCTCTCTGTCTGTCACTCGGTTCAGGCGACTGCTGAAAGTAAAGAATTTTTCATCGCGAAGGGTTTTTGCCAAGACTGTTTTAAGGTAATAAAGTGATATCATGGCCTATACACGACCACCTTATTTTCTGTAAAAAAAGCTGTCTTATTTGGCGAAAACTGTAAGGACATAACCGACAGCACTTGCGATTTAAAAATAATTTTTCATGTGGGTGGCTTTTTACGACAACAAATGAAATTACACGACATTAGAAAACCGAACAGATTAGGGGCGTGAGAAAAGCAAACACGTAAAATTTTGGTTCGTGTTGTTCAAATGACAACCGAAAAAAGCAAAAAAACACACGCGCTGTGAAAGCAGCTCGCGCTACAGGCGTCAAAACAAGCGGTAATTCAATTGAATCTAGCAACCAATAATTTCGTCCACAGTTTGAGCTGCAGAAAAGGGAGGGACAGAGCGTGAGGAAATGGACTGGGAATAGTGAGGCCGTCCTGTGGGGTGCGGTCAGAGGCCATCGTCTTTTGACACTATTGGCAGTGCAACAAGGATGTACAAGGAGGCTCAGGAGAGCCGCATCCTCTTCGTCGTCTTCGGTGACGGGTTATGGCCCTATGGGGCATTGATAGGTATTCCGTGGCTATATATATATAAACACATATTAACGGTTGGCAGTCAAGAAAACCTCGGAAAGCAAAGGGGCGAATGCGGTACGTCATAGAAACAGAACAGATGAAGAAGTTTTTTGAGTCAGAAAGAATGCGGTGCAGGAAACAAAAAAATACCTTACATAAATACCCTAGAAAGTTGTGGCGAAACCGCCCCACCGGTAGCGCAGTGGTTATCGCACCAGACCGGTATTCTGGAGGTCGTGGGTTCGGATCCCACCCGGCCGGCATTTTTTCCCCACTTTCTCTCTGACTCAAAAATTTCTTCATATTTTTCTATGACCTAACGCATTCCCCCCTTTGCTTTCCGAGGTTTTCTTGACTGCCAACCCTTATTCTGTCTATATTTATTTATTTATTTTATTTAAAACATACTGCAAGATCATTGAAGGGCCCAAGCAGGAGGGGCATCACAAGGAAAAAACATTTAGGCACAATACACATGGTACACTGATCAAAATAGTTTGAACAAATGCAGGAATGCACCAAAGTTACAAAAATACCAATACACATGGCACGCTGTTGGAAATAGATTGTACACAAACACAAGAATGCATCAAAATCGCAAAAAAATGCCATTCAGAATTCCAATTGTTCAAGGGAGTGAATATTGGGCAGAGCTGATTTAGTTAGCTTATTCCAATATATATATATATATATATATATATATATATATATATATATATATATATATATATATATATATATATATATATATATATATATATATATATATATACACATTTCTAAAGACCGGATCCATTGGAGATGATAGCGGCATAGGACCAGTGAAAATATTTTCGCAAGACACCTTGTCGCTTTCACATCAAGTTTCTTGTGGAAATGTCACTGGGCTGAGGCTGCTACCTCGTTATGAGTTATGTTGTTTTCTGCACAGAATGCTGATCTGCACACCATCTGCGCACCAGTGAGTATATTTTAGTCTTCGGTTATAGCACCATGAGACAACGTTCACTTTATTCAAGGAGGTAGAGTCGCCAGCTGTACATGTTGCCGTTTTTTTATTACTGTAGGTTCAAATCAAAAATGACTGGTGGTACTCATATGTGACCATCGGAAACCATCCACTCAACACCATTTTCTGAGCGGTTGTTTCGAGGAGCTTTGAGGGAGACTAAGCTACGCACGTAGGTGTTTTAGACCAGGTTTAATAGTTGGCAGTATTGGCAGAATGTTATTGGCTATTTCAAGAACATGTACATTTATAAAAGTTTAGGGGGAATTCTTTTTGGGGGCATTGTAATGAAAACTGCAGTTCGTATCACCTTACCACGGAACAAATGCTGCCCCCTATGGCACCAGTTTGCAAAATAATTGTGCTATTTATCAGAATGCACAAGGTGGGTGCACGTGTAGAGCTTGAAAGGCTTCTTGGCATTTGCCTTACCAGGTGGGGAGCACGAAGGCGCAAAAAAGACGCTTCAAAGGGACGCAACAGTTCCAATATTCTTGATACGACTCCTAAAAAACGGTGTCAGGTCAAGGCAGCATCGGAGGTATTTTCATTAAAGGGGATAAAAAATTATTAACAGCGCCACGCTTCAAAAATTGTTTGCTCATAAAAACAGCATTTCCCGCATTAAATTTCCGTCTGGAATTGCCAAAGCGAGCCTATACTTCAAACAATTGACATTCTGTTTAAATCTGAAAAAAAGTAAATATCTTCAAAATGCAATCACAGATATTTTTTGTTGGAACCGAAAGCGTATTGTTTGTGACTTGTGTACGTTTGCTCTAATAAATTCCTAAGGGCAATACATTATTAGTGTTAAGGAAACATGGGGAGGTAACGGCCGTCTCTTTCTCATCACTTTTGTGCATCTCGGCTTTTCCTGCACTCGAAACAAGGGTGCACGCTCGAGAAGTACTGGACCTTTTGTAATCATGCGCGTTCTCTCTGCGCCTCACACGACGCACGTCTTTTTGGGTAATCTCTTTTCTGCATTGCACACTACACAAAAACACACATAACTATTTCTTCTTAACCACTACGAGAGAGAAAGACCTTGAACTCGAACACTGAAGAAAGATTTTTGTTGCTGCATATCAGTCACATTGACACCGGTGATGTTACACAAGTACAAATAGAAGAGGTACGACCTGCTGGCAATTACAGCTGATCCGTCAGTTTTTAAAGACGATAGTCTTTCTTGAGCTACTTAAACCGAGAAAGTTTCGTCTGTCTGTCTGTCTGTATGTCTGCCTGTTTGTGACTCGATTCAGCCACCCGGCTAAAGTAAAATATATATTGCACAATAGTCTTATATACTCACAGCTACAAGTAAACGTCTAAGCCCGGTTTATATATTCATACTTGTCACCTTTGTTGAACAAGAACAAGACATTACGCAAATATAAGCCAGGAAATTAGTACACAAGGGATATTAACAGTGTTCATTTCTTAAAAAATTCATGGATGCTTCGTTTTTTGATAGCAAATGATATTCTACATCTACTGTAGAAAACCGCCGCCTCCTGGCGGCATATGAAAAATCACGCGGCAACAGCAACAAAAGGTTCCACTAGCTAGGTTGCACGTTCTGCTTGGAACGCACGTGGAGCATGGTCATGCGGCTCTATAAACCTTGTAGTCGGCCGTCTCCATTCACGCGCGTTTCCGCCGTACTGCAGCGCTGGCATAAAGGAACCCGGCCTGTAGCAGTGGAACGCGGTAAATTCAAATCGCCTTGCGCAAACCTTTAGTGTGTTTTCCTTGGAACGAGCGTGATGGTACAGGAACTGCATGAGATGTGATCGGGAAAGCAAAGGGGGCATTTCCTTGGCAAATTGCTCCAAATACTATCGTCTTTTGACGACATAGATACACGGCCAATTTTTTCCGATGTTCTCCATCAAGTGGCGTTGCGAGGCTAGGCTAAGCATCCCCGAAATAGGCGTGACACTTAGTCAGAATGGGCAGTAATAATTTTGTCTGGTCAGGTTTGAGAGCAGGACTTAAACTGGTTGCGAGATTTCAAGTATTGGTAGGTATAGGGAGCAAGTGCTTGTAGGGGGGAACAATACCACCGGGAACGATTTCCGCAGGGGTTCTGTCGGCCACAGAAACGTTTTAGTTTTCTTGGAAAGAGAAAGCATTTTGTTTTGTTTAGTGTCACCTCTACTGCAGTAGAATAATAAAGCAGAGGCAGGCTGCGATGGCAATCTTTTCCTGCATAAACTGGCGTCCATACCGTAACCTTGTGAGGTTTGCACAAAGAAAAGTAGGAGATTCTCTGGCAACATTCCCACCAATTCCATCACAATCGCGTTTGCGGGTGCAGTCGTTGTCCGAGTAATAAGAAATGCCGGTGAGACGGTAGAAAAGAACAGCAGAGACAGAGGAAAGAGAGTCATTTGTACGAATGACTTTGTTATCACATGCGAAAGACTAACACACGTGGAGAATGGCGGAATTCTCTGCCTAAAACACACCCTTTCGAATAGGCAGTGGCCTTGACGTGTTTCCCAACCGATCATAGCTGCCCGGTAATTATCAAAATATCAGTTCACGAGAGATATGTGCATGCAGTTAGGCTGTCCACACTAAACTTTTTTTACACTCTTTTAGCCAAAAAGGGTACAGCATAAGTGAAAAAAGGGTGTTGGGAGGCCTTTACACCCTTTTTCTTGAATCTGAACACCCTTTTCCTAGCTGTACACCCTTTTTCTGTGAAAAAAGGGTGTTGATCAACTTCAACACCCTTGGTTTTTCTTGAACGTATTCAGCTGTTCATTGAATAAGGCCATGCTTGGATGCATAATAACATTGTGAAGAACAAGACATCCCTCATATACTTCTCTACTCGCAAGAAATTTTCAAAGCAAAAAAAAATTGCTCGGATGCAATGATCGCTCGCTTCCATATGCGGTGCACCTTAGGCCCCAAGTTTAGCTTTCCCTCGTGAAACAACAATTTGAACCTTCAAAATTAAAAAGGCTTTAGTCGGTTGGCGAAAAGGATGTTTACCGACTGCAACACGCTTGCCTTTTCAGGGTGTTTTAAATGGTTTCAAATAGGTGTTCAGTTGCAAAAAACGACCAGCGGAGCCGGGCGTCGACCTAGTTTCGTCCGGTGTTGCTACGTTTTGTTATGTTTGCTAAGCTTTGCAATGTTCTTGCTATGCTAGGATGACTGCTCAGGGATGAGGCTAAGTTTAACGGGATTTTAAAGGGCTGTTCCAGCGTGCCCCCCCCCCCCCTGCTTGGGGTTCCAAGGGGGAAACAAGCTAGGTCGGCCCCCAGCTATGCTGTTTCTCCAACCTCGCACCACTATTGCAAGCTGCGCCAATTTTTTTGCCTTTTAGAATCCAAAAAAAGACTAGTACCTTAGATATGGTATAGCGAGAGGTGCGCATACGCATACGCCCCTTGTGATCAGTTTCTAACAACTCGAAAGCCGACTTCCCTGTTATAATACCCTTAATGCGGTGGTGCACGTCTTACAGGTGCCGAAATCTTTTTCTTTGTATTTTTTTGCTAACGCCACCGAAGCTAACTCAAGCCTAAAGAGCTTTACTGGTAATAAACTATACCGATTTATATTGCTTTAAACATCGTGAGGTACAAAACACCCTTTCAAAATTTTCAGTTCACCCGTGTAAACAGGTTCAAAAAGCCTCCAAAGTTGCAAGTCTCTTCACCTTTTTTTTTGTTGGCGGTCTTTTCTTACACCCTTTTTTTTATACCCTTTTTCTTTACACCCTTTGTCTTAGATCCGGACACCCTTATTTGTAGCTCTACACCCTTCTGGGAAAAAGGGTGTTGAAATACTGAACACCCTTTTTGAAGGATGTTGAGGTGGCCGGAAGATTTGTTTGGCATTTAATAAAATTCTGTGTTATGGAATACAAAAACTACCTCATGATTACAAAGTTTTTGCAAATCCGAGTGTTGATTTGTATATTTTATAGTAAAATTTATGCTTCAAAAATTAGCGCCTAAATATCTGTTTTTTGCGACAAGCCCACCGACTCGATCGGGGGGCTTTCCTCTGCTCAGTACAAAAGCAAGAACAGCATATATATCACTAAGTAAATATGCACTCCCTGTACCGCTGGCGTCCTGCTAGTTTTCTTGCTCAATTCATTGGTGTTCCAAATGTAACTTGTGCGTATTGACTGTTAGGGTTGAATGCTGCGCGATCCGCCGATTCAGATTGCCACTGCGCATGCCATCACCTTAAAAAGAGGGTGTGAGGATGCTCAGCACCCTTTTTTTATCCGTACACCCTTTTTTGCCAAAACACCTTTTAGGGTGTTAACCATAGGACAAGACTTTTACACCCTTTTTGACCAAAAAGGGTGTAAAAAAATTTAGTGTGTAGTGTTTCAGAAATGGAATTTAAAGTTATTCAAGGTTTCACCTGGTCCCATGGGATCTGTCAATGCATTTATGCATGTTGAGGTCATGAATCCACCTTGTAATCAGAACAACGTTACCATGGGCTAGACGATGAATAAACTAGAATAAGGGCAGAGAAGTTCGTTTGCTCCACCTCTATGGTGTACGTGCTTCCGGATCAGGTGGGACTACTATGAAGCGGCTGAAATTCGCACTCAGCGTTTGCGGAGCTGTGTATACAGAAATAACGACGTCCTTTTGCTGGGGATGACTACGGATAACTTTGCGACGAATATCGCCGCAGTGGAAAAGTCTATATACCGGTTTTAGCCACTTCTTCCAGGTACTGGGCTGGTACCAGATCAATAAGTAGCTGGGATACACCACCGAGTTTACCTTCTATGTGACGCTTGTCATCTAGGCTGACTGAACGCTTTAAGTCTGGGGGGAGGGTCAGGGTTCGTATTATAAAATAGGACTTTAACTCGACCGAAGCCTAGAAAGTGGGCTGCCGAAAATCTTGAAATCGTTTTGTCGAGAGGGCCCATGCCTCCCAGATCTGGCGACCTGAGTGAGTCGTAGCATGACACACCTGCAGGGCTGCTATGTGCTGCTTGGCCAAATCTATCAGGACATTCAGGCGTATTCACGAAGAAAGGTTTCTTTTAAGTACAGCGTTTGTGGGGATCGCGACTTTCACGCGAACCCCTTTTCTGGCTAGCTTCCCGTTGCGGCCGGCGTGCACACGCGCCTCGCTCACGCGACGGGAAACATACGGGAGGGCGCCAGCGACCGGACGGTTTGTTTTCGCCCTGGTGGAAGCGTTGACCCTTTTCCCCTCTGCCTTACCCGAGAACCAGTTCTTCCTCGATACTAGCGCCACCGTAAGGCGAAGTCTGGTGGGACGTAGCATGACGAGGGGACGCCCTCTTGTCTTCGGGATCCGGTAGCGCGCGGACGTTTCGGCGCGCTGGTCCTGACCTGGGGGAACGGGCCACAAAAGGACGCGTCCGGACGAGCTGGGAGACTGCACCCGCGCTCGCACGAGCAGCGCTCCGCTGCTCCGGTATGCAATCGGTGAGTCGAACCATCTCGATCTCTAGCGTTGTTTAATGCCTCGCTCCCAATGTTACCGTTATGGCCTACGATTAGTCTGTATGCAGTGTATTTGATTTGCACTTTGCAATAAATGCTGTCATTGATGTTTTGCCCTCGCCGCCTCCTGCCTTTGTCTGTCTCCGCAAACAACGGACCCGTCCGCAGCCGGCGCTCGCAAGGCATGTTTGCTGAGCGCGGATGGCTGCGGGGTGGGAATTCACTAGTGTGTGAAATGTAGAATCCCACATCTGGCGCCCCAACGTGAGGCCTTGTTTGCGGAGACGAGCAGGAGGCACGGCAGCATCCTTTGTTCTGGCGTCGGACGATCCGAGCACAGACAACAGACTTCAGGCCTAACTGATTGGAGCGAGTTATTAGCAGAGGCGAACTTTCCTGAGAGTGAGGCGAATTATTTATTGCTGCTGCGTTTTTAATTTGTTAAGCGCCGAGTTTGCAGCAATCGTGTATATGGCAGGACATCGCTGCCAGTTAACACGTGGTCGCCGAATTTTTGTCGGGACGTTGTTGTTTATGGAAACGGGGGTTTCCGAGTTTGCATCCTCGCGAGGCCGGGATCCCGCGCCGTTGTGTCAGCCCGAAGTGAGTGTGTACGGAAGCTGCAATTTGGGTCCGAGTTTTGTCGACTCCGGGAGTCGAGGCTCTGGGAGCCGTGTGGCCGGGCCACGTGTGCCGCAAAAGGCTAGCTGGTATTGCAGCCTGGCACGGGCGCTCCGATACCGCTGAATGCGGTAGGCGCCGTTCGCTCATAAGCTGCCTGTGTTGCAGCGAGCGAGTAGGACCCTAACAAAGCAGATGTCTCCTCACGGCTGCACGTACGGGCACGTTCAGGGTTTCTTTCGTTTGGTCCGTTTTATTTTGTTGTGTTTTTGGATGCGGGTCGTTTGCCGAAGTGAGTGACCCGAAGGCTTTCACAGCCGGTCCTCCCGGCGAAGGCACGACCTTGGGAACAGTGTGAGGGCGCATGGAGCGTTCCCCCTCTTTTGTTGATCGCCTCGCGCGAGAGAAAGAAATCTCTCCCGCCTCAGGAAAGACTTGCTTTGACCCCTCGCTGCTTGAAAAACTGCTTTCCGCAGCGTAGTTGTTTTTGTTGTCGCGCCGCGCGGGCGACGGGACTGAAGGGGGGCCTCATCCCTCTTCCACTGACGGGGAGAATTACGCGAGGCAAACTTTGCGCCCGCTGATTGTAACGTCGTAGGAGCCCTCTTGTTCGGCTCGAGAGACCAAGCTCTGTTCACGTTAACTAAGCGCCAGTGTGTTGAAACGTATTTCAGCATTTTTACGCAAGCGGCGTTCATGTGTGTGAACATAGGGCTGTCGTTGGGAGCAAATATTGTTTCCGCATTCATGTGTAGGAATGAAGTGTTAAAGATGCGAGCAAATACTGCTTTCGCATTTGTGTGGTTAAGCATCGCGCCGGGGGGTCGATGCGACCGTGTGTGTTCTTTGTGCCCTGTATCGTATAGGGTTAGAACAGGTTCTAGCTCTGTGGACATTTCCAGAGCGATTGCATTGCTGACAAACTTAGCAGTTGAACCGTCAGATTGTGTCACGTTGTTGATGCAATCGAGTTGATATTCTCCCTACCCTGCACGCTGCAGCGTTAGGACACTTTGGCGTGCTTTGTTGACGTTAACAAGCAGGTAGTTATGCCGATGCCATGGCAATTGTGATATTCGACATCGAACCACGTGATGAATGGGATTAAAGGGCTACTGCAGCCTGTTTGTCCTGCCCTATGCATTGTAGGGTTTGGACTATTTATTGGGCTTTGTTGACATTAACAGAGCGATGGCAATGCTGACAACTCGGCAGTTGTCGTTAGGATCGCGCCACAAAGGCGGTGCGATCGGAGAGCTATTTTTTCTGCCGTACACTGAAGGTGCGGGGAGTTTCTTTGTGCAGCTAAGCCACCCCGGCTTGGACCACATGACGGAGCGTGTTTATGCTGCTGTCTACTGTTCCGGGCGAGCTGCCGAGCCTGCTGAAGGGGTGCGGTGCGGCATGCCGTCACCAGCCTGGCTGAGAGAGTCGGCAGTCTGGTCGCTTGGCGGCCACGGGCCATCACGGATGTGCCGCCACTTGAGCAACGCTTGCTTGGGTTGGCTGGTGCGATTCTTCCCGGAGCTACCCGCCTGCAGACATCAGCGGGCGACGACCGGGCCTGCTGGTACACTACCAGCGGTGGCATTGGACGAGTGGAAGCCGGCGTAGGCGACACGATGCAGTGACTAACGATTTAATCTACGAACGAACTTTTCGTCGCCTCTAGTCCTGTAGTCAGCTCTCACCGGCGTACGCAAGGAATTTAGGAGGGAGGGATGTGGGGATCGCGACTTTCACGCGAACCCCTTTTCTGGCTAGCTTCCCGTTGCGGCCGGCGTGCACACGCGCCTCGCTCACGCGACGGGAAACATACGGGAGGGCGCCAGCGACCGGACGGTTTGTTTTCGCCCTGGTGGAAGCGTTGACCCTTTTCCCCTCTGCCTTACCCGAGAACCAGTTCTTCCTCGATACTAGCGCCACCGTAAGGCGAAGTCTGGTGGGACGTAGCATGACGAGGGGACGCCCTCTTGTCTTCGGGATCCGGTAGCGCGCGGACGTTTCGGCGCGCTGGTCCTGACCTGGGGGAACGGGCCACAAAAGGACGCGTCCGGACGAGCTGGGAGACTGCACCCGCGCTCGCACGAGCAGCGCTCCGCTGCTCCGGTATGCAATCGGTGAGTCGAACCATCTCGATCTCTAGCGTTGTTTAATGCCTCGCTCCCAATGTTACCGTTATGGCCTACGATTAGTCTGTATGCAGTGTATTTGATTTGCACTTTGCAATAAATGCTGTCATTGATGTTTTGCCCTCGCCGCCTCCCGCCTTTGTCTGTCTCCGCAAACAACGGACCCGTCCGCAGCCGGCGCTCGCAAGGCACGTTTGCTGAGCGCGGATGGCTGCGGGGTGGGAAATCACTAGTGTGTGAAATGTAGTACCCCACACGTTTAGGGATAGTGTGTAAACGCACGGCGTTCCTGCAAAGTCTTTTAAACAGCTTCGCGGAATGCGTGCGAGTCGCAGTAGCTGCAGAAAAGACCGAATTTTAAATTCAACAGCACGAACTTTACTAGCGCAATGTCAGCTCAATAACGTCATCACTTACCCCATGTACACAAAGTGTCACCTGCGAAGCCTGAATCCACAAATTTAGCGATTGATCCAGTTTTGATGCCAACGTCCTGATATATGCACATGCGGAAAAGCGCAATAAGTGTTTTACAATAAGCTGGTCGCCTTTGACCTGATGAATAATAAGTACCTAATTGAGACAGCGATAGGGTTTGAATCTAGTAATGCGAGTATTTCGACCCGCTTTTGAAGTTCTGCTTTCTCGTCACACTTTATTGCGTATAAATTCGGAGCGCTGGGGTATTCCTGGAGGGCACAAATCTCCTCACGTACAGAATCTGAGTGAGTAAACAACGTGCCCTTATCCGGTAGTTTTCTATGTTTGAGTTATGCTAGAAAATGCAATCGCTATAGCCCCATAGCTACGCCAAGTAATGCTGTTTGCGATATATTTCGTCGAAAAACCGGTAATTGCGTCGGTTGAGAAGGCCCGGTGAGGTCACTTACCTTGATTAAGCTAGTGCGGTCCGCAGAAAACTGATTCCTCACTTGTAAGTGCTTACACGCGGACTCCTTTTGCATGTTGCAACAATTGGAAGCCACCCTCGTCTAATTTTAGGTGTCCATCAGAATTATTTGCAGGGCTGTTCCAATTGACAAATCGATTCAAATAAACTGGAAAAGAGCTGAAGCACATGGCAGGGGTCCAGCAATCCCACAGGTGTAGTTGCCGGACAATAACAGTGCTTACGAAGAGGGCAGGAGCTGATGTATAAAACAATATTCGTCGGGAGGCCAGTCCAGAAGAAATGACTACGAAAGCAGCCGTACGTCATTTTGAAGACAAGGTTCTCAGTGCTTATGGCATCATGAGAAGCTTCCAGAACTGAATGGCGGTGGAAGCGAGGCATGCCAGGGACCCATTCGGACCCAAGTGCGTGATAACTGTTTCTTTAAACAGCGCCTTGCTGGGCCAAAAACATTTCAGTTTACACCAAGCACGGCTGTTTCGAGGGAAGGCAGATGTGGTCAGACGGCCGATAATGCGACAAGAGTACAAAGCGTTCACCAATTGCAAAGCGATTATCAAGAGGTCTGACGATGTCCGGAGGGGCAGTAAGTACAAGTTTACAAGTAGCGTTTATGAGCCTTGGAATCCCAGGAGGTGGTGGGAAGAACAGTAGATACCGAAATAGGGCGTCTGCGTCAACTGTGTCTTCACTCACCTGTAGATGACCGAGAAGTTACGCTGTTCGCGGCGTGGAATCTACGGATTAGTCATTCATGCAAGTATTTATGTTAGGACAGCCATCAAAGCGCTTGGTGGCCGGTCACTGCCAAAAAGTGGCAGCCGTGCATGTACAGCCAAACTTTATTACGCGCCCACAGGACCGCACTTTGCAGCAGCGGTCGCGGAATTGGAACATGTGATAAGCAGTTTCTTTTAGATGCGGAGCATGTTATAGTCTGGGCATGTCCCGCGTCGGCGTCCGCACTCACACTGCGCATGCGCAGTTCTCCTCCTTCCCTGTCTCCCACAGCTGCGCGATACTCCCGCCACTTCTTCCCTCGTACCAGCTGCGTGCACTTCGATTTCGCTTCTCCCGCGTTCTCGCTTCTGCTTTCGTAGCGCATGCTCGGCGCTTGCGCATCTCTCCTCCTCTCGTCTCCACTCTTTCAACCTTGAATGTAAATCGGGTAGCGCGCTGCGCGCGTTCAGCTCAGCGCTTGCTGCGTTTGACTCCACTTCACTCCGTTCTTCCGATGAAGTGTGATGGAAGCAACAGTCCCGTAAGTTAGTGGGTTGGCGCAAGCAAGCGTCAGCACCACCCCAAACACTGGGAAACAAAACGAAACCACGAGATGCTCCGCATCTACTCAGGGTTCCCTTCGGGAAGATGGGGCTAATTTTTTTCTGCCACAATTCCTCAAATCCTGATAGCCGCACCTGATTTCGTTCGTAGAGCTGCTGTGTTGCCTCCACGGGTACTGCAACAGAAGATCCGGCAGCTGCGCAGGACTAACTTGGAAGCAACGACGCCGGAGCGACCTGCCGAGCAACACCGGACCTACCGGACCATCAGCCGGACTATAAAGAGCTGACGGAAACCACGCATCGACACTTTGCAGAAGCGGTCTTGGCATTAAAGCATGTGCTGAGCAGTTTCCTTTTCTGCCACAGGTAGGCATTCATTTCATGATCAGTCAGTATTTTTAAGCCTTTTTGGCCACGACTGCTGCAGCACTGCTGTTGTTGCTTGTGTTGCCTTGTACCATGCGCACGAATGCCGAGCTCGCCAAGCGGCTTGACTACATTTAAAGTGCGTTAAGCGGCAAATTAGATGGGGTTGCCGATCTAAGCTGAGAAACAAACACTGGCCACGCCGTAGAAGGCGTCAACAAAAAAAATTGCAGAGTTCAAGACTACCCTATCGTTATTCAACGAAAGGGTCGAAAGCTTGGCAGCACGCAACAAAGGTCCATAAAAAAGTATTGCGGAACTTGAGAAATGTTCAAGGAAAAACAACGTGGAAATCAAAGGAGTTCCGTGAACCAAAGGCGAGTATTGCATCAGCCTAATGGAAACAATCGGGGGAAAATTGAGTGACCTGTGACAAAGGACGACCATGATGTTGTCCATTGAGTGCCGCCCTAATCCGCCTCTAAACATATAATAGCTTGCTTCAGTTCCCGTGCAAAGAAAGCGGAAGTCATCACTCAAGCGCGAAAGGCCTGCCGTCAAACAAACATCGGCTTTCAAGGAACTGATTCCCAGGCAGTATATGTTAACTATCACCTAACTCAATGAAACAAACAGCTGTTTGCCAAAGCTCTTGCTTTGAATAAAGAAAATGCATGACAACTTCTCTGGACAGATGATTGTGTCATCAAGGCTCGTCAGACAACAGAAAGACGAGTAGTTAGAATTAGGGACGCATCTGATCTCGAAATTTTCTGCCACTCGAAGGCTGCCGTGGGTCTGATGCCAAATGAATAGGTGCCTTCGTAGTACGACGACCGGTGATCAGTTGTGACTTAAAAACAACCATAATGTCATACATAGATACAAAACAGCCTCCGCCCTTATCAACTAAAAACTCCTGCTCTGTGACCCACTTTAATGGCCGCAGCCTCAGGAAGCACCATGACAAATTTCGAACATTGTTATTTTCCGTCCCCTATCGTTTTTCTGTTGTTCGAGTATCAAAAAAGTGGCTAAATGACTCCGCTAAGAATACGTAGTTTCCAATCGTACACTTGTAATTTTGTCACCGTAAAAATTAAAATGATGGTTGATTGGTTGATTGTAGGCTTTAACGCGCTGACGCAACACAAGCGATTAGGCGCGCCGTAGTGGAGGGCTCCGGATAATTTTTGACCCCATCGGGAGCTTTAACGTGCGCCGAAATCTCGTACACACGCGCGTTTTAGCTTTTCGCCTCCTTTAGAAAAAAGGACCCCGCGGCTGGGAATCGAACGCGTGTCCTTATGCTCAGCATAAACTTATGGGGGTCTTCTATTTTTGTGTTATGAAGCAATAAATTTAAGTGTAGACACCACCTTCAGCTCGAAGAACAAGACTGCGAATGAGTGTGGGTAGAAATAGAGAAGTCATGTTTCAGCGCTGATACTAAAGAAGTAATTTTCGGCAGCACATATAGGTCACCTAGCTCCTCCCTTCCAGGCTTTTGCATAGCATTAAACAACCTGTATCATATGTGATCGCACGAAAACAATATTGTCGTGATATTATGTGAAATTACTATTCATCTCTTAGACAACAACTCATCGCACGACGAGTACACCAACTGCTTTCAAGGTTATAGCTTTTAGTCCTTAGTCATTACACCAACCCGCTGTCCTCCCAATTATCTCAGAACTGTCATTGACCATGCTTTAACAAACTTATCTTGTACTCCTGAAGCTTATATTGTACGTCCGAGCATCACTGATCACTATTCAGTTTTACTTCGTTTTAAATGTCATAATTAACAAAGAACTAACAAAATTTCGAAATTTATGTTTGACAAAACACTATTTCTTGAAGAAATAAAAAAAGCTGACTGGGCACGTGTAACATGTCCTGAAAAAACCCGCCCGCATCTTCCCACGGGGGAAACTCGAGTAAATGCGTCGCAGAGTGGTGGGGGTATCGCGTGAATGTTGCGTAATTGGGTATGGTTTGGAATACTTAATTGTTATTTCGTCTTTTATTTATTGAATGAAGGAGAAGCGAAGGCAAGGAGTGTAAAGTTAAAGTCTGTCTTTATTGCTTGGTGTCGTCAAGCAAAGCGTGAAGTCAAGCGAAAGCCAACCAAAGACGCCCTTGACTGAATTCCGAACGCGCGCTCCACCGCTTATATACACACCACCCGCGTTCGACGGAGAGGAGTACGGGGGAGAGACGCGCATGCGCACACTTCCGTACACAAGCGCGCGAACTTTCCACGCACCCACCACGCCGTTATCACGTGTACACACCCTGCGCCGTTACTGTTGAGCGCGACGCAGCGCACGGGTAGCTACGACGCATGCGCGCACAGACGCGCTCCCCCCGCACCGCCGCAGCTGTTCAGAGTGACGGAGCGCACGGGGTACACGCGCTCCTCCCGCACCACCGCACCTGTTTTTGAGAGCGAGGAGGGTACGGGGGAGAGACGCGCACCTGCCCCTCGACGCGACGCGCATACGTAGTGAGCGTGTGGACGGTGCCGACAACATCGACGAGTGACATCGTGAGCCTAAGAAATGCTCCGCATTTAAAACGTGTGAAGTTGCTATACTGAATTTAGTTCAAATATTACCACTTACATAGAACGCTGCACAACAACTCCACTGTGTCAAAAAAATTACTCCTGCCCGCAAAACCCATTGATTACACCGTCTTTATTAAAGCGTTTGCGCAGGAAAGACAACCTTTACCATAAAGTTAAGAAACTACCGTTCAGTACCCACCCAAAGGCGCGTTGCAAAAAATATTGCAGCGAACAAAACTATTTCCGCAAACAACCCGAAAAGAGATACTATAAATATAAGATACTAGAGATGGCTAGTAATGCTTCCAAGCAGTGGGGCGTTCTAAACAATTTTCTTAACAGTACCCCTACAAAAAGCGACCCCACCGAAATAAAGTTGGCGAAGACGTACCTAAAACACTCAAAGATATTGTGAATGCTTTTAGCATCTACTTTACCTATTCACCAAACGCAGCACCCACGAGTTATGACGATAGCTTGCATCATGCATCACAGTCATTCTTTCTTTATCCTGCTACACCGTGTGAAGTGCGTACGACAATAGCTAGTCTCAAAACCACCAGCCCAGGCCTCGACAACATTCGCGCTCCTTGTATCTAAGCAGTAGCCGATTTTTAAATGCGAAGCATCTCATGCTTGGGCGGTGTCCCTTCCTCCCTTGTCGTTGTCCTTGTCCACCGTCCGAACCCCCACTGCACATGCCTGGCCAGGCACCGCTGATGATGATTGTGGCAGGATGCCCCTAGGGATTGGCCAACCAAAGAATACCGCATTTCCTCACAAACTGAAGCAAAGTAAAATAACTCTGGTATTTAAGAAAAGAAATAAGGCAGTTATTACTAATTGTCGACCAACTTCGATTCTTTCATTCATAAGCCAAGTGGTCGAAACCCTAATCGAACAGCGGCTTTCGAAATACCGCGCGAAATTTCGCCTCTTGACACCAAAACAATTCGGGTTCCGCCATGGTCTGTCGACTAACCTTACACTAATAGCATTAACAAAATAATTCCAAACCGAAATAGATAAAGTAAAATTGCTTGGGTCGGTTTTTATTTATGTACTAAGGCCGTTGAATGTATTAACCACGACATATTTTTTTGCAAACTGGCATCATTAGGCATAAATGGTCCCGCAGTACAGCTCCTCCGCAATTACTTACACAATCGTAAGCAAACAGTAGACATATCAGGGCTTCTTTCTGACACAAAAAATGTAAACAAAGGTGTAACCCAAGAATTCCCATTCTTGGCCCCTTATTATTTCTGATTTATATTACGACCTCCCGAATTGTCTGACACCCATAACCGACTGCATTTTGTACGCCGACGACACCACCTTTTTCACATCCCAAGAAAAACTTCCCAGTGTACTTTCATGGCTCAACCCTGACCTCGTTAACATTTATTTCTGGTGTCACAATAATCAGTTGTCAATTAACCCATCTAAGACAAAATTTGTGGTTTCTAGCTCGCCCACAAAGCCTTCGTGACGATCTCAACATTGGGTAAATTAAAATTCACACCATCATACCGACTGATGAATGCACATTCTTAGGAATTGAACTTGACCGTTTTCTGAAATTTGATGCACGCATTGACCAAATCGGGAAGAAAGTTGCATATGGCGTTCTGGTCCGAATAAAAGCGCGACATTATTTCGAGAAACGGATCCTAATGTCTGTGCTCGATGCTTTTTTCCAAAGTCTCATAAACTATTGTATCGGGTGATTGGGTCTGACTTAGAACTCCCACATAGCGCCATTACAGCAAATTCAATACCGGGTACTGTGCACAATCATCTGTAATCGTTTTTTCTTGATCTGAAACTTCTTCGGATTACTGACACCATAGCATTTAACGTTGCCACATCTGATTTTCACTGTTTCAACGAACCCGACCTTCTCTACATTATTGGTAGACCTAAACTAGGAAACATTAGCCAAACTCGTTTTTCATTGCAAAATAACTTTTTACTTCCAAAGGTGCGCACGAACTACGGTAAACCGAAATTTCGTTTTACTTCAATCAAAATATGGAAGGAGCTACCTTATACTGCAAAACACAAGCACGTCCTTCAGCGTTTAAACCTTCCCTTCGATCATTTTAGCCGAGCCATCACATAAACGTTTGACATACACATCCATATTTTGCCTAGTGTAGTCTTTTTTTATTTTACACCTACCCATTTCATTTATACAACGGTTATGTACGTACATGGATTGACGGCACTCAATATTGCGTCATTTATGGGACGCTTTATTTTGTTTAAACATTCCTGTGTTAGTTGTTTCAATGCTGTGAGTTTTATTTGTTCAATATGCTCTTTATTTATTGCTAAATAATGCGATACTAAAAATTTACTAATTACGTGTAGTCTCGTTATTTCTATGTAAAAGCAAGGTAATAAAAATTAGCTATCATTTCTGCCACCAGCTGTAATCAAGCTATTTCGGTCTATGTTATCAATAACAAGGGGTCCAACGAAAGTTTATTACTCTGGGAATTTGGTGGCTTTGTCGCGTCCAAATAACCGAGCATGGCTAGGGGCTAAAAAGCCAAATTAGGTGTTTCAAAAGTTTGTCGCCACTCATTTAAGAAGACGTAAGGAATGGCCAACTACATTGGGTGGTTCAGAGGGGACGGCATTGTTGCGAATTTCCCGATCAAACAACGAAAAATCGTGGTTAGCCCCAGGAAACCCCGAAGGTATTCCATGGGGAAATACGGGGAAACCTTATCACTGAAGGTAATTGTTCAAAGTTTGGTTGTATGTCTTGTCCTCCAGCAAGGGGATGTAGTTCCTGGAATGTTTTGCCGGAAAAGCGGCATTTTTTTTTAAAAGTAAGGCTGAACTCGTCATTTCTGAGAAAGGCGAGATTTTCATCCAGATGTTGTAGATGCTCATCTAATGTTCACGAAAAGACAGCAACGTATTCAAGGTGACAGCAACGAGTTGCCATTTGAGGGTCTGGAACAGAGTGTAAATCTTCCGCTAAAAGTAAGTAAGCCTCAAAGAGCCAGATAGGCAAAACATTATATTTATGCAGACCAAGGGAGTGGAACCTGCTGTCTTTCTTTGCCGGATTCACGCACCTGAATGTGGCAACTGCAGGAATGGAGGCCCGGGCTGAAATTTAGTTTCCCTCTTGTAAACTGTGTGGTGCGTCGTAAATTGGTGGCTTGGAATATGCGTTTGGGGATAATTTTCTTTAAGTTTATATAATAAACAGGATTTGTACGGCCCATTTTTTTCACCCAGTGCAAGTAGGAAGGACCATAAGTTCACGACGTGTGATTCACGCTGCATATAGCATGCCAGCCACATTCTCCTCAGTTGTATTTCATGCTTAGACAGAGTAGGATACAGTCGGCGGCTGCCAATGGTGTCACCCTCATTTCGAATTTAGTGTGTGGGGGCTGCTTCTGAATATTCTCTCATTGGAGCGACAGGAGGATAGATGCTTTTCCAAAATATCCGATGTTGCTAGGGTCAATGCGGACATATCTTCAGGGCTGATAGTGAGGTGTACAAAAGAGTGAAATGAGGTTGCCGCCAGGCTACAGCAGGGGCGAGCTGAAGTGGGTCCAGTGGGAATAATGCTGATTTCGTTGTAGAACCAAAAGCGATACTGCAGCCATGCGGTAGGAACGCAAGGCTGCAGTATGCACTGCAGTAAAACCGCAGTGCGTCAATCAGTAGTGTTAGGTACAAGGGTAAGTCCTCACCCTGCGGAAAGCCGAATGATGAATGCAGCAACTGCAATGCCCCCGCAAAAAAGGCCAACGAGGACAACTAGCATGCACCCGTTAACCCCTATTTTATCTGTAACCCTGACGATGTGTGCCTGACGCGGCAGTAGAACACAGTCGTCAAGACCAGAGGAAGGGCCCTAGTTTTAGGAAGTAACAAATGTTCTGGGTCTGTTAGGCTGACAATCGTCATTCGGTAAGCAATATTGGCTAATATCGAAAACAGGAATACCCGAACGAGGATAAGAATGTTACGGCACGGAGAGAGAGAGGTACACTGGATGGGGTGACACCATCCCTCAATAGAAACGCATAGTGTCACTGTGCGGACAGTTAGATGGAAGTCTTTCTGGCTTCATGAAGTAAAGAGCAGTCATGCGTTGTTTTCAGCGTACGCAGTCGAGCGAACAACTCTGTATCCGTCAGAACCAGTCCACACCTGTGTCCATCAATACTTCCAAACATTCCTTCAATAAACCCTCAAAACACTATAGATAAATTCTGTGGAGGTATTTTTGTTGTGTAAATTGACGTCGTTTTCCCTATAAAAACTGCCCGCCCTAATTTTTGAGAGGTTATTTGCGTCTTGCACTGAGACAAGTAGGGCTGGACCTGTATGGCAGAGGAGGAGCTCAGGCTGTTGTCGTAATTGATGACTAATTTGAGAGACCATCTTTGAACCTGTCGAAGCCTCAAAACGTCGTGTCAGAAAACGTCGTTTTCTGTAACTCAAACTGGGGCGAATTTTGGCGCGCTTGTAGATTCTATAGCCACGTCCTTTGAGAACTGTCACAAGAATTTCTTCTAGCAGTTGAAATGCGCGTGACTGTTTAATCCGCGCCTTCACATAAATTGCGCTTTCCCCTGTGCCGTCAAGGCCACAATTTAAGGGGTTGATATATATCTTTATTTGCATCAGGTTTGCGTTGGGTCACGCAGCAGCAGCTTGGAAAGGCTCTTATAATAATGTCTTATACCTAGTGCCGAGAGGGGTTTTCCTTAAAAACGTACTGCAGCAGACAAATAAAAAAAGCATAGAATGATATCCTCCAATCCTCTGTGGGTGACCTCTGGATGAAATAGGAACCCAATTACCCCTCCGCATTTAAAACTAAAACTTATCTTGCGGAACGGAAGTAAAAAGGTAACGTATATCCACCGCATACCAAAAGATTGAATATATCGCTGCAACTCGCTGGGGAAGGAATTTTCGCTCTGGGATTTGCCTCTCAGAAATGTGTTCACGGTTTATTGCGCTACTGCCTTCCCGCCTATGCAGCATATGTCCTCGACAGCCCGAACAAATCTCAAAGTAACAAGGAACAACTGCCTCACGAATTAAATCGGCCTTCTTAGAGACCAACCGTAAGTAGGACTACTTTTGGAGCTCGCTGCCTACCTTCGGCAGAACCCACCATATGGCTCGCATCGCTGATAAAGACAATTGAAGCTTTGGCCAGACAAAAAGGGCAAATAATGCTGCAGTTCTAAATCGAGCACCATAGACGCGTCCACCGGATTTCCCACTTAGGATTCTGTCACCGCTTTGCGTAGAGCATTCCATTCATACAATTGATTAAAAATCGTATTCCTCAAAATCCCATAGGCTTTCCCACATTAATGTATAATTTTTTGCAACGATTTTCATTTTTAGCGTGATCGGCAATATCTGATTGCAGGTCTTCGAAAAATGTTATTCCGTTAGTTTATAACACACTTTTACAACGGCTGGCGCAAGTGACTTCCTCAACGTCGGGTGAGCTTTGTGGGATCAAATAAGCCATCCTTCAGCCATCCGCACAGTGTAACATTGAACCAGTGTACCATAATGCTAGCTCTTTTAGCATTCGCACATTATTCGATGATGATGATGGTACTCAGCAGCTTTACATTTTTAACGAGGTGGAGCTCCACAGCGACGTTTTCCGTAGCACCACTGCAGTATAACCGCGCCTAAAGAAAAAAAAACTTTTGTGCAATTTTGAGCTATTCTGACTCCTCTGCTCGCTTGCCTACCCAGATTGTTATCTGCTCCTTTCCGAAAAACATTCTAACCTTGTTTTGCTAGCCTTTACAGCCGTCCACTTCACTTTTTCGTTAACGTTAGAGCCAATAATTTCCGGAAGCTCGATGTTTTCGCTGGGGGGTTGGACGCACACCTTTGCCCTCCGCTACAGTATGTCCCAGTGCTTCGGGCCTCCTGTCCCAATGTGCATAAAGTTCTTCGTGCACTTGCTCACGGATAAGCGTTCTTATCCGTAAGCAGCCCGCCCGGGGTTGGAAAAGCAATAAACTCCCGTTGGTATGATCAAAGGACATTTTCCTTGTGATCTGCTGATTCACAATTCTGTAGATAACTACGGACATCTTTCCGTCCATCCACTTTTTCCAGGTGGTTGTCTCTCGTTTTTTAAGTTCATTTTTCATTGCTTGGTCGTCTTCCCGGCGCTTCCAGGTTTCATATACCTTGTGCTGAGACCTCTGGTTCTTTTGCTCCAATGTGGGTCCGCGCTTTTCATGTAAAGATAGGGTAAGACTCTGGCCATCGGCCTCTGGTGACCAATATCTTCTTCAAAACATTTTTTCCTCTGTGCTTTGCTCTGTGCTTTTCTCACTTAAAAGGAGCCCCTTCCCATGTCTCCCTGCACTGCCTCATTTGCTGTTTGACTGTGTGCTCCTAATGCCAATCGACCTACCATCCTCGGATTTACTTCTAGCTCTGATTGAATCTCTGATTTGACGCACTCTACTGCGTTTGGAAAGCTTAGTGCCGGTACATTTACACCCTTCCAGATTCCTCTCACTTCTTCATATTTGTTATATCCCCAGGGTGCTCTGTGCTTGATCATAAAGTGTTTCTTTTTTTCATTCTTAAATGCTCCTCATTAGTTTTCAAATAGGCGTTACCTTCGTTTATTTATATGCACAAGCATTTCTATTTCGTTATCCACGGTATTGTTCTTTGTTGAACAGATACCGATTCATTAGGGGCGTCGTCATTAGCATCCAGAACTCCTGACTTTTCTGTGTTAAATTCTAGCCCCACTTTAGTCGCTTCTTCTCCGCATATGTCTGCGAGCTGTTGTAGAAACTGTTCGCTATCTGCGGGTAGAACTATGTCATCTGCGCATATGACTTCCAGGATATGTTATTCCTCTTCCTGTTCATAGCGACTATAACAGAGATTGAAACATATTTTGCGGTATTAAAGGTTTTTTACTAGTCTTTCTTTGTACAGTACAGCATGAACAGCATTCACGACCACAGCGAAGCACTTCCTGCGGCGTTGACCGAAACCATCGAGATTTATGGAGCTGCTCCAACACATGCCGGGGGAACACGAATGGAAACTCACCAGCTAAAGAACAATTTTAGGCAAATGCCTATTTGGGTTCTTAAGCTTCTTACGCCCCACTTTGGTATATGAGGAAACATTAGAGGTTAATAATAGCTTTTAAGGTGTTTTTGTAGCACTGATAAATGATGCCTATTAAGACGCTTCTTCCTAAATGCGTCTAAATTCCTATAAATGTCATTTTTGAAAAGGTAGTGTCTATTTTGATGGCAACCGCGATAATTAACGCCAGAAATATCCCATGGCAGTCACGTCCGAGCGGCTAAACTGGCCACTCGGAGATTCTCCAGGTGAAACATTCCCTAAAAACTCAATCATGCAGCTGCTCCTGTGGCACTGTGGTTTCGCACTTGGTTTCAAACGAGAAGGCTGAGGAGTCTGGCATTGAGGAAGTGTTTTTAGGCTTCAGAATTTTTGACGTTTTCACTCATCGCGACTGTATAACTGCTTTTTTTATTCCGGTTATTAATATATCACAAGATCTATGCACAAAAATACTAGAGTGGGTTAGATTAGTGTTTTTTTTGGTTCGGCTTGGTTTCGTAGGGCTGGGCTAGGTTAGGTTTGTTGCAGCTAGTTGGGCTGGATTTGGGGGGTTATCATACGTTTGGCTCGGTTACGTTAAGTTAGGTTCTGTGAGGTGAGGTTACGTTAGCTTATGTTGGGAGGTAATACTTATCAGCGAATTTTGGGCCAGCCAGCTTTTAGGGAAACTGTGGTGAGAATTTCTCCGGGGTCATTCTCACAGCTGCAACGAGATAAGACGCAACCTTAAAAAATTTGGTTTTTATACAAAAAATTCAGCCTCAAGTTTTAATTTCAAGTGTAGTTTAAGAACGGAATTTAAGATCGTTATTGATGTTATCGGTCAGCACTAACTAATCGGGACTCTACAAAGTACAAACTAGTTCTCCAGTGCAACCAACGCCAAGAAAACAAGCGCTAGGAGCAGTGGAAATTGAAGCTTGTTCTTAGTGACGGGAGAGACAAGTCTTCATCTACAATTCTGGAGGTGGTGGTTGTTTTCTGTTCTTTTCTGTTCTTTTCTGTTCCTTCCACAAATATTCACAGTAATTCATACATTATTTCCCGCGTACTCTCCAAACATGTTTCTTCAAACACGTGAACTCGGATCCTATAAGCATACTGAAATGTACCTCTATTTTGAACGTAACGGTTGAGCTTTGGCAAAGCTTTCTTAGGTGATTATTCCCATATATATCGAAGAACCAATGATGAAAAATCAATGAGCAGCAGGATGTATTTTACGTCTTAAAACTCAGACTACCGACTTTGCTCTAAAACATGCTTTACCATAAAAAATCTGTTCGGCTGCTAAACACGGTTTAAAAAAATAGTCTTCGATTGGGTGGACGAATAACTGGCAGTATTGGGACAACTTAACGAAAACATTCGGATAATATTATTGTTTATATAAACTTCCTTGACAGTAACCTTGCAATCTATACCTATAAGGAGGAGTTCCCGACTGATGGACTGACTAACTGACTCATCAACACCCAGCCAAAACTGCTCGGCCTAGAAACGTGAAATTTCGTGAGTACATTTGTGTCATGCTGTGCGGCCTCACTAAGGCGGGAGTTTTTGAAATGGTTTCTGTTAACCGAGAAAAACAGGAAAATAGTGTTTTTTCATAATATCCTGATTATCGTGCTCATCCGTTCACATATCGAAGTGCTTTTTGATGATATGTGTACCCTTAAAAATAACCAACCAACAGCCTTAACCAACAGTATCGAGGCGATTAAGCATTCCAGAACAGAATGGGTGTTGTGCTGTTCCAAACGGCTTCGTATTTTATCAGCATATTGTTATTACAATGTAGGAGCTCAATATTGCAGAAATTGTAAAATGTAACACAATGAGGGAGTAAGAAACATTGAAATAATTTGTGAGTTATTTTTATCGCCGATCATTTGAGACTTTGAACTGGTTTTTTTGGGATAGGTTATCCCTCGTAGATACTAGCGTATCTCGTACTCTTTTAAAATATTTTCCTATAACACTCACCTAATACGGATAATCCGGATATCAGGAAAACTGAGTGTTTTCACACATTCCTTAGTAACTATAAACCTAGTTTGTATATCCAATTCTTACCCGCCGCGCTGGCTCAGTGGCTAAGGCATTGCGCTGCTGAGCACGAGGTCGCGGGTTCGATTCCCGGCCGCGGCGGTCGCTTTTCTGATGGAGGCGAAAAGCAAAAACGCCCGTGTGTACGAGATTTCGGCGCACGATAAAGAACCCCAGGTGGTCAAAATTAATCCGGAGCCCTCCACTACGGCGCGCCTCATTGCCTGCGTTGCGTCGGCGCGTTAAACCCTACAATCAAAAATCAAATATATCCAATTCGTTTTTCTTTGCAAATGCTGCCCATTCAGCTGTCCAAAAACTAATTTAAAGATTTGGTGTTAACAGGCGTGCAAAAAGGCCAGCCGGATTTTTTATGTTACACCCCGCTTGACGAGGAATTCGGTTCAGTTCTCCCGCCTTCGCATAGCTCTCCATCTGTATGGGCTTTTTGCAGTCACGCTCCCCTGTAGGAGTCGTTGTTATTGATCATAAAACTATGACTAATTAGTATTGTTCTCAATGTTTATATAATTCACATGTTAATATTAATATTATTATTAATAATACATTGTTATTGTTAATATTAGGTCCCATGGGTAAGTACTCATTTCAGCGAACCATCTTGGTACAATTTATTTCGCGGGGGTTACACTAAAACACGATTTCCGGGCGTTCTCCAGTACGACACGCCTCCGGTAAGAGCCCATGTATTGACAGCAAGCGGGACTTCCTAATTTCCTCTGCTTCCTCATTATGACAGGTAGCTTCCTCATTATGACAGGTAAGAAATGAATGAGAAGGTGCTACACCCAATAGTGTCATTAGTGTATGGCCCATTCAGGCATTGCCGGGTGCTACGGCAAGTCCTTGTATAAAGCATGTTAACTTTTTGGTAAATCGTCGTCTTACTTGCGTTTATTACTAATGTCGGTTAGTGTGTCATCAATAGAGTTGCGTCAAGCCGACGCAAGTAGCGCTCTTTTTATTCAGTACTCTCAGCTCTCAAGTATTTCTTTTTATGCCTGCTTCACTATATGTTTCAGTACTGTGACCACTGAAAATGATTGTGGGTAGGGCAATTTTCGAATTATTGCAAGAAATCGTCTTTTGCCTAGTAGTGTTATGGTACAATTGAACAGCTATATTCAACTATTGGCGCCTTTGTGCCTACTGAAAAAATAAATATTTTGATTTTGCTGTCGTAGATACGGGTCTCGTACGTGTTAGTTTGATGTTATTTGCAATTCTGTAAAAATATATTCTCCTATATTTATAGTGTTTGATGCATAAGGGTTTATTTTGCCTGCCTATTTTTGGCGCCTGAGACTCGCTTTTTGAACGCATATATGTCTAGTGTCTAGTCGTCACCCCTTGGGGGTGCCGGTTCGGTTCGATGACGTCAGCGATAGGGAGTAATGCTCCGCTCCACACTCTCCCGCTGAGATATATGAGTGAGCTACCGTATCTCCATACCGGGAGAACAACGGAGTCGCCTTCACCGCCGAGCGCAGTAACACTATTGCCTCGCGCGTTTAAAGGCGATGCCTAAGCATTTCTCAAGTTTGAGACAACTAGCAAATGAGAAAATAAACAGCCTGGAGTTCCACACGTAAAACTGGTGGGGCGCTAGAAGGTTTATTGTTGATTGATGGGAGTATTCTTAGGCAACAAAACACCAGATACGTCTTCTGACTTCCCTGGCATCGGAACAAACGGAGTTAGACCCGCAATGCGCATGGATGAATTTAAAATACGCACTCTTTCCCACTTGAACCCTCTTCGAGCTCCCCCTTTAAACTGTGCAGAGTAACTCACGCGTCACACGTGCACAATGCGACCGCAGGCACGTCTTCACATTCGCACCAAGAATATAAAGCGACCCCTCAACAGGAGTTTCAATGTGGCGCTATGCAGTTGACAATGCGTAACGTTATGGAGTCTGAGGAGCCATATAGTTGGCTTTAGCAATATGGGTTGTAACGACTTGTGTCTGTACGCATCAGTACACCGCAAATACCCAGCCTCGATACTCCAACACTCATATTCAAGCGCTAGAATACCAATCCCGAATTTTTGTGTATTAGGACAGTACTGACTCCACAATCAGACATGTAAACACTAGGTATGAACCTGGGAGCCTTATTTCAAGTATTCTTATTCAATCGTAGCCATACCTTGTATCATTCACGAAATACCTTAAGATGTCACAATTCACCGCAATGCTGCGAAACATGGTCGTGAACTCCCTTAATGGCAGTAAATATACAGTTTTACATCCGCGTTTAGGTACTGGAGTGTTTTTACGCCGTTACTGTCCTTTTCAGTCACTTAAGAGCTTCTCGAACTTACGTTTTCGTTTTACCCGCCCCTCAACCTAGACCCCTAAACCTAGACATATTTTATATGCTCCTATATAAGGTTGTAAAATTATGTGGTAAAGATAAATTATCAAAAGAAACTTTACGTACCTCTATATAGAGAACGCACCGGGCAAAATACAGCGCGACTTTAACAGAAGTGGGATATCCTGCTTAAGTTATACTGCAAACCACCTCGCCCTGCTTTAACTTTGTAAAGAAGACTAGTGCTATAGAAGAGCAATTTGCATTTTGAACGGGGTTTGGAGTATAAAAAAAATTTACCTTAAAAACATTCCTGGCTTTGAATATTGTTTCCTAAGTACGAGTGGTTCTCACATAAAAAAATATAAATTGCAGATCACGTCACGCAAAAGAAAGCCAATGATCATGTCATTCTTTCTGCTCCCTCTACAGCCCGAACCAAACGACATTTGGACTACTGCTTCCTGTATGCTGAACACAACGAACAAGTTTTACTGGTTTTTCTCACCTGTAGCCCCAGACATTATAAAAGTCATAGTTTAGGATTTCTTTAAATACACAGTACTTATGATGTGTGTATAAACGAAATATTTCAAGTATGACAGAAAATATATCAATTTTTGTTATATTTGGGGGCGGGGAGGCTTGGAAAACTGGAGTTGGACATCCTCAAATTGAGAGTACTCATTCGACTCAACATAAAAAAGAGGCGCCGATGAAAATATGGTGTTTTAATATATTTTCTAGAAGAGCGAAGCGTGAAAACCAATAAAAAATCAACCTTTCGTCATTGCCATTGTTCACTGCGAAGGAATATATCAGTCGTAAATTATAAAAAAAATCCTCCGTTGGTGTAGTTTGGAACTATTTCAGAAGGAATTTTCAAATATATGCGTCGCTTGCAGCCTTAGCAAAATAAATAATTTATCTTCAGCATAAATCGATGCCGCCATGATATTGGTGGCCGTCACAGTGTATCTACGGGTTTACATTATAGTCTGCAGCGAACCAAATAGTTCGCTTATTCAATATAAGTACTAAAGGAAATTGCGTATACCAGAGTAAAACACAAATTTTTAGTAGCTTCTAAATCAAAGGACTCACCTTTAAGAATCCAGCTTCGCCAATACAGAAGTTATTTATGGTTTCCTCCCGAACAAAATTTAAAAATACGGAACACAATAGCACACTCTTCAAAAACTGCTGACCGGCGTTGTCTCATAAGTAACATCCCTTCGATTGCCATCCCCATGATGGATGAGTTCGCGACATAGCAACGAAAGGGCAACTAGGCAGAGAGACAAATGGCCCTTTGTGTTGGCAGTGTTCAGTCTCTGCTCTGCTTAACTTTCTACTGCTGATACAGGTTGCCAGCGACGTAGAACTTGCGGATTTAAAATATTTGGGCGGACCATATATATTTTATACATTTGCGCCAGACATTCTTTAACTTAATTAATGAGGAATTCTAAGCATCGAAAATACATCGTTGCGTAAGAAAATGTTCGGTTGATTCTTATTCTGCAACATGCATTTTTTTACGAACAACGAAATGTGGTAGGTCAATTTGCGCAATTTGTAAAATCGAAGAGAAGGAGGTGCAGTGACACAGGTGGACCTCGTGGTCATATGGATGCGTTGATGAACACAAGAATGTGACGCGGTGACGTACACGCTAGCGCAGCCACCCGCTAATATAAACACGTCTGCCGTACGTCCAAAACTACCAAAACATAATAATCTGACCAGAAATACGCACATACATTCTGAAACTGTAACTGAAATTCTATTTTTTAAATGGACGGGGTGGTTTCATGTACATGGCAATATGGATAGTCGTGTAAACATTCTACCGATTAAGTTGGACCGATTTTTAGTGGTACTGTATTTGGCAACCCTCCAATAGACATTTCATACCCGCGCCAAAAAAGCTGCCGACATCCTCTCTAATGGGCAAAGACAACCCGTGGGGTATGCGTGTTCCGTCTGCATGCTAAAGGGCATTGTTGTATAGACATTGTATAACCACCCCATGCTGCTCTCGGTGATATGCGAGGTTTCGGTGTGCACACGTCAACGGTATCGTGAGGGGTGATACTGCGCTTTGTGGTTCTGCAAGATTTTAAAGGGACATTGAAGTGATTTGTAAACATTGCGGGATTAGGAGTGCAAATTGTAGTCCGAAGTCCCTAGGCCCCGTTTCGACCACTCTGAGCGCGTTTACGCGAATTTATTTAGTAGAAAGATCAATTCGAAAATGCCGTCATCCTCTCTGTACCCTCGCCCATTCTCTGTGGCGTTTTCGTGTTACGTAAGGAGGAGAGGAGATGGCAATTGGCTGCGCTACTGCACGGCTCGTCGACCTTCCAACAGAGTCAGTCAGCCCACGTTTCGTCCGCCGGCCACCGACGGGTCGCCGCAATTTGTTCGCTGAGTTGGAACGAAGCCAGGACACGTTTGTGAATGAAAGAATGTGCCTTTCTTTACTTTGTTATCTTGTACACTGTATCAAGCTCCAAGTCAAGGTCGCTTCACACAAGCGCGGCACAAGCGCACATGCGACGCTTGGCTGACTGGTGCGCCAGTTGGAAAACCTAAGGCCACTTGAAGGCGGCAGAAGAGTCAGCGAAGTTAATATAGGTACTAAGGAAATAAAATCAACTGATACTTTTACCGTACAGTCAAAAACTAGGGTGCAGGAAGCACTTTTGTTTGCGCTGGGCGAACAAGCACAGCGGTCAGCAGCACGACTACGCATCTGCTTACGCTTTTCCGTCTAAGAAATTCAATTGCTAGACGTGAGATATTGTGGAAACTTGGGGGGGGGGGGGCTTACTGCGCGAGCTAAGTACAACAAATAGTCATCTAAGCTGCTTGAAGTGCTAAAAGTAAATATAAGTGTCAACTGGTACAATAATGGGGTTTCGGGACTCTGAAGTCGTGAAGCGTGCATTTTTGAACATTATAAGAAACTGCTGGGAACTGAAAAGCTAGGCAGTAAAGATTACGAGCTAACTTTCTTGCCGTCAATGCCAAAGTTAAGTGATAATGACAGAGCAAGCATGTAGGCGCCGATCAGTTTGCAGGAGATAAATAAAGCCATCGACGAATTATCTATAGGGAAGTCACCGGGGCCAGATGGATTGGGAACCGAGTTTTACAAGTTCTTCAACGAAGATATAGCAGTAATTTTGTACAGGGTCATAACGGAGGCGTATGAATCCAAGAGAACACCGCCTTGGTTCCGGAATAGTTATATTAGTGTTGATTCCTAAAACTGATCATCCTGAAAAGCTGGTGGTGGTAGAGTCGTATCGGCCAATCAGCTTAACGAATGTTGATTAAAACATTTTCATGAAGGTTTTTGCTGGAGGATTGCAAGGAGTAATAAAAACAACTGTTGGAACCCATCAAAGATGTGGAATTCAGGGACGATCTATTTTTACCGATATTCATGTCGCAACAAGTGTATTAGAGTGTTGCGAAGCTCTAGGGGGGCCCCGTGGCGATGATCCAAATTGATTTGCTGAGGGCCTTTGTTGTGCATAACCTTCTTTTCTCAGTGTTAGAACACGTTAACGTAGGATCAGTCATTCTCGAAGGTGTACAGATGTCGTATACTCCGTGCTCAGCCAGTGTCATTGTAAACAAAAAGGGGGGAGGAAGTTTTGATATACTGTCGTCGGTGAGGCAGGGGTGCCCCTTCAGTCTCTTGTTGTTTGCGATTTATCTTGAACCCTTTTGTTTAAAGATTCTTCAAAATGTAAATATACATGGGTTCCGTTTGCACTGCAGTGAAGTTAAAATTTTGCCATATACCGATGACATCGCTGTTTTTTGCAGTGATAGGAAAAGTGTGAGGGAGGTGGTGAACGATCTAAAGCGATTTTGCGATTTGTCTGCCAGTGCAGTTAACTGGAACAAGTGTATAGGATTTTGGCACGGTGACTGGCAAAGTAGGCCAGTGGTTTTCGAGAACATGCCTTGGACGACAACTCCGGCCAGGTATCTGGGCATCCCACTTGAAAACTACCAGGACGCTAGAGAGTACTGGAACGGAGGTACTGATAGACTTAGAGAGAAATTAAAGCAATGGGGGGGAAGGGAACTGCCAATGTTTGCCCGTGCATCAGCATGTAATTTGCTTGCTGTTGCCAAGGAATGGTACGTCCTACAGGTGATTTGTAAGTCAAGAAGGAACATACAAAAGCTGCACAGAGTGTTTGCGGTGTTTTTGTGGGGCTCAATTTGGGAGCGCATAAGTCGAACTAATTTGTTTCGCTCGGTGAAAAGTGCTGGATTTGGACTGGCACATTTGCTTATCCGAGTTTCTAGGTTTATGTTTCGGAGAGATCAGAGAGATTGCTTTCTACGTAATGTGGTACAAGTCCGACTACGTGATGCTATTCCAGACTATGTAGTTTCAACTTCTGAAATGCGATGTGTGCGTGTGCGTGGATTCTTGCGCGAAGTGGTGGATGGTTTTAGGAGGTTAAGGGTTAGGTTTTCGTCGTAGTATTATAGTAGTGTACCGCGGAAACGTTTGTACAAAGAAATGATTGATGTGTGTCTGCCTGTTCCGGTTTATCGTCAGTTATATGCAGGGGGTTCAGGAAAAGATGTTCTAAAAAGAGTGAAACGAATGCCAGTACGTTCATCTGTTAAATCTTTCTTCTTTAAACTTCCTAGCGGCATGCTGCCGGTAATACCCTGGCTGTGGGAGAAAGGACTATATGTACACCTACGGACACTTAACTATAGATTATGCCAAAAGCTGGAAACAATTGAGCACTTCTTTCTGAACTGTTGTGATGCGGTGTTTCACTTTGACATCCTCCAACAAACCCTGAAAAAAGACTTACCATTAACGCCTTATGGCATTCGCTTTTTGCCCGTAAACAATGATGGAGGCGTGCCCTATGATATGTTCATAGCACTTAGTCTGCATTCTATGTGGAAAACTCGCATGGAGGTTAAAAATGCCGAAGAGGATGCTCGGACAGTGCGAGTGTACTTCATTGAAAGCGTTGCTTATATAAGAGAAGTTTATCGAGTCATGCCAGAAGAACCTGAGTGGTTACCCATTCTGGATGTTCTAGCGCAATTTAAGATGTTTGAGCCACTCTCTTCAGCCGAGTGGTGGCTGGAGCTACTAATTTGTGTACTGAGCACTGCGTGTTGCGTTGTCGCCAAGTAGGCTATAAAGAAAAAAAAGTCCGGTGGCCGAGTGGGCTGGAGCGCTAGGATTGTTTGCTGCAAGTGTTTTGCAAGTCACGAGTTGGAATCCCCGAGGGTACATTCTTTTTTATACGCTGACTTTTTCGTTTTCGGCCCATGTTTTCATTTTTGAGTTCATGTTTTTTGAGCCGTAACGTTCACTATTCTACGAACTAGTTCACAGAATACCCATCTCTTTCTTTCATCACCCCTTCTCTCCTCTCTAATCTTTCATCCCCCTCCTCTCTCTCCCACCGCACTGGGTTGTATGCAGGTGAGCCCCCAGCTGGGCTCAATAATATCCCCAGTGCACTTCCTTTCCTTTTCACCCGAACCACCTAGTAGTAGTAGTAGTAGTTCACAGAACGCGCGCAGGCTGTTACCATAAGCACCGACGGCTTGCGGGCAGTGGGCACAGGCCAGAATCAACAGACCCTTGGACTGGTGCGAACACGCTATTTACGATACGGGCATGAGTGAGGCAAGCTCCAAATATGGGGGAAAATCGCATGGCATCTGAGCGTCTGCGGAGACGCGAAGGGCGTTCACCCACTGCGTAGGCCTCGGCTAGTGATTGCTACGATTCCAAGCCGTCCTGGGAGGCTTATCTAATGCATTTTACAGCCGACATCATGGCAGAAGCGCGGTATGACGATTACCAAGATATCGAGAATGCCCATCTACGATGCCGTCCGATGTCAAACATGTTGTTTTACAGAACCGAAACCGAAACCTGTTTGAATGCTAACCTTGGACATCGTCCAATCACGGTGCCACCTCCTCCCGTCGTCACAGCCTTTAGTTGGTGCGGCCGCCGCAAACCGCACATGGTAGTTTTTCTTCTTTCGCGCTTTGTAAAATAAATACCGACTTGTCAACCGCATAAACGATGAAAAGTGTGCTCATTTGAGCCAGTCTACGCAGTGCAAGAAAAAACGGGAGCTTGACAAATTCACTTCAGTGTTCCTTGAATGTCGACATCGTAGGACAGGCCGGATGGTATGTCTGGCGGTTATTGCAAGAGGTAGGGCTGCGCGAATACACTGACCCGGGACAACCGACCAGGGTGCTGCGTGCGTGTATTGACGTGGTCATTGGAACAACGCTATTCATTAGTGTTCATTGTGTCCATCAATCTGTATTAGGGTGATCATAAGGTACTAATACTGTGACTGAGTTGTGTGATGCAATTATGTACGACAAAAACATGCACATTTCTGTTTTCTATATGCATTTTTTGAAGTTACTCTTGAAGTATTCTTTGTGTAGTTATTCAGCTCCGCTGGTGTCTCACCGTCGCAGAGTCAAATGGAGTAGTGGCGTAACATTTTTTTGTATTTGCACCAACCGTCCCCTATTACAATACTATGACTATCCGTCAGTAAAAAAATACGGGGCATCATTAGGACTTCCAACGAGTGGTGAGGCTAAAATATTGTCCAGCCTTCATCTTATGTGCTGCTGAAATTTGTGTAACTTCCCGGTGCTCTGTGTGAAGCACTGCCGCTGCTTTATAAAAAGCATAATTCTACCGGCAACAGCTACGACTGGCGGAATTCGGAGCTTCTCTAGCCTCTTCCGCCGTGGCGTACCTGCTTCGGCTTCTCCACACTGATTGTTGGGGCCCGGTAACTCATACCGCTATACAATACAACTCTGAGCCCATGCAGCAATGCAGTCAAGACGCATGTTGAACATACCCCAGAAGGTTCATGGCGATCCGCTCTCCCTGAACCGTGCTCCTTTGACCCCTGTTTCTATTTGTTGCCACCCATATCCATCGCCATTTTTCTTGGAACTTCCTCCGGGTCTGCTGTGTCTTTTTTCGGGGCACCCTGTCTGGCTAGCGCCCTGTTTCTGTAATACCTTCGATTTCCGAAATTTGCGGCGTGCTTTTCTGTACCTCCCCCATGCCACGAAGCTTAAAGATCCAAGGCCTTTTTCCGTAATATATTGGTTTGATAGAGAGCTCATAAAGCAGGGTGTGGGTTGGTTATCATGTATAGTTTTACTGCTGAGGTCTCAAATCTCCTGTGTCCGCTGTTGCCCTTGCCACCAACGAAAACGTTTTAGGTGCACTCTTACCCAATCCGTAACCGCACGTTCTTTAACTGAACCTCAGATGAGAAAGCACTGCCCTTACCTTCAATTGTTTTCATTGAGGGGTCTGAAAGAAATGGTATTGGTGAGAGAAGCCAGAAAAATATCCTTTACGGCTTTTAATCCACATGCATTTCAATCCGTCTCATCTCCTCGGGCAGTGACGGTGGCAGCGCCTTATTATCCTCCAGAGGTAAAACGTTGTCCTGAGGGAGCAGAAAATATGGAGAATTACAAGTATAAGAGTGGGATAAGTATTGCTATTGTAAGCCAGTTCAAAGAGTTAGAATACGCGAATAAAAAGTATGATTCAATAAACTTTGTGCTGGTAGAAGGACACCGAAGCATTTTGAACATGGCTGTGGACAGACAAAATTTATGTGCAAGGTATAAAAAATACTTTATTTCCCTTGACGACGGTGATCTATAAGAGTGACGCGCACATTCACGCGCATATTTTATTTTTAATATGCTGCTTATAAAAATGGCTCCTTTTGATAGCTGCACACCAACTCAAAATAGAAATCGATGTGATGAGACGCAATTACTTAAAACCTAATGCTTGTTTTGATCTTGCAAATGGCACCGCACAAATGTAAAATATTAATATCAGGCCACAGTTATTAGCGCTAACAGCGCCACTCCCAAGAAAATGCGTTTATTGTGTTACCAACAATTCGAACAAAGCGTACAGCACAAAACTAACCTCCTCAAGCTGCTTATTTAACAATGACATGTATAGATTGAGGGAATTATCATGCTTTTAGTAGTATGACCTTGGTGGTGAGCGCGTGCTTTTGAAGACCTTCTAAAGAGAAACCAACGGTTTTAATTTTTTTTACATTTCCTATGTTTCACGGAATAAGCGCTGGGAGAGCTACGCCTGTGGCTAGGATGAACCAAATAGCGCGCCTTGTCGGGCGTAATGTTTCTTAACAAATAGCAAAGACCAGGGCAACGAAACAAAGTATTTTCTCTTTGTGACGATGGCCGGAGGTGACCCAGTGCCAGGCGGCTGCAAGAAAGAGAGTGACGATCTTCTAATGGTACCAAAAGTGAAAAACTCACTGTCTCCTCTTGACGGGCGTATTTCGGTAACCAACGCAAGTTAGGTGCCGTCCAACAAAGAAATTACGTCTGTCTTAAGCGAGGATGGAGATATACAGATATTTAAATAACGAATAAGGTTGCGATAGCTCCGCGTTGACTTCCGAGATTCCAGCATGACAGGTGACACGCCCACCCTAGGAGATGCCACTAGCGTGTGAAAGCATCCTGCGGCTACGAAACACTCGGTTATAATAAAGGACCTAACAGGTTAAGCTCTCTAAACCTTCTATTGTAGCCTTGATGATGCAGCCCTGTTTATTTATCGGTTGCATAGCACAGCAGCAACGGGGACCTTTCATATGCCCCTCACATGAAATTTGGTGTGGCGTGTTTGACTGTGCGAACGTCCAAGTTGTAGCAAAATGTCCTAAACATTTCAGCTTAATTTTATTGTTATGATCATGGCTTCGGAAAGAATTAAATAGAAAATAATTGTTCTGAATTTGATGAACGCATACCAGCGAATTACCAGATGGTATTTATTATTTATTTATTTATTTATTTTACCACACTGCCGATTCCATCTGGGATTTTTGCATATTGGGCGGAACAGACGTATGAAATACACAAAATACAAACGTGGTTTTTCTTCGTACCGAAAAACACTTTATTCGTGCCAAAACGCTCACGCCTACGACTTTTTCTGCCTGTTACTTCGTGCTGTGGCCAGATGTGTGTTGTAACTAAATTTTACAGCAGCCATTTGCATGCTATCGGCTTGTCCTGGTAAATGTGGTTGTTTTTTTGGCACGAAAATCATTTGCAGTTTCAATAGTTAATTATTGAAACAAGTGGTACATTTTTAAACAAGTGCTCCCTTTTTAGCCAGTCGCCGGCACGGGATCAGGTACGGCAGTCGACACACCAAGAAACTTTTTTATTACCCTGCTTATTAATTTTTTAATAGAAACATTACAACCACAAAGCTGTGCTTTTTGCCGCGTCTTATCCTCAGACGTAGCTGTGCCAGTGTTTAAACATCGCAAATAAAATTGACTGCAAGCGTGCATTTCGCTTTAAAAGGTCATCGAAGGATTAAACGTACCTTGTTTGTTCGCAGGACATGAACCGATACTTTTTTTATCAAATCGCAAAGCCTGAAAAGCAGTGATAGTAACAGAGCACACAGCACACAGGCGCATCTCGAACGTGTGATATCAGCCGCTTATAACTTCGGTACAACAAACTGATGCAACATGTATTTCAGCAGTATTGTTGACCCTATTGAAAAGTTTGTTTTCGCCAACTTTGAACGAAATCGACAAAGGCTTTTCTTTATACTGATTTTTAGAAAACGCGCAGTAGTCAATCTTTTTTTTCTTTACATTTATATTTTTTGGCATGCGTAATTTTGATATACGTTTAAAAATATCTGGTCACTATTAATACCACCTACAAATTGCTGACAATTACAGATACGGTGATAGGGGGCGTCAAAGTAACTGACAATGTAGCGTGTGGCGCTACTTCCCCATTTTTTGTAATTTTTTGTTGAAGGCAGAAGGCAAACTTCGTTTTGTCCTATTTTTCCAGTTATTGTTTCCAAATAATTTTAGTAACACAATAGGGCCTTACGGTGAGAAAAGCCCCAAAATTGAAAAAAAAAAATAACTGCAGATGCGGCAATCGCCGGTCACCGGCGCCACCTTTGAATTTCTTTTCTTCGGAAGGGCGCACGCTATATAAAATGGATTGTAGTTTTAGCCTACTCGTTGGCTTGTGCATTACTCATTAAAACAATTAGTGCCTTTCCACCCTCTGAAGAACGATGACCTGCAAAGCAAGACGCAGTCCACGTAGAACACGAAACAAAACACGTTTGTCGTAATTTACGATGACGCAAATTTCCTAGGTCATTAGCTGAATGACCCTTTGACGGATCCAAGCTTCGTTCTTGCAAATAGACATGGAACTGCCTGTGTCCCTCCCGCGTCCTAACCATCTTACTGTTTGTGTGGGGCCGGGTTGAGACTGTTGCCGGAACTGTCGCAATGACCTAAAGAAGGATGTTATTTTACGTCTCAGCTAACCGAACTGCGTGACATCGCATTTTTTTACGTCCATAGATCGCGATATGGGTTTTGCGTCGGTAATCTGAACTTAGCCTAACACACAAACCCAATCAGCTCTACCACTATACACTCCGGACAGGTCCCATTGGGCCATTTAACGTTCGCGTTTAAATCTCGTACCAGCTCAATAGACATACCATCCATCATTACGGGTATGAAACCTATATAGCTGCGCGTGCACGCCTCCCCTCGTCCCTACCACTATTTTTTCCTACAAAACTGCGCACGCATAAACCGGGAACCGGTCATGTACGCGTGCTTAGAAGTGACGTACGCTGGTACGGCGGGTTTCAGTCGTTTTAGGGGGCAGCCCTTTGTCGGCCGTTACGTGGGCTTCGCCGGAGCGGCGTCTGTTTAGGTCTGCGTAACCAAGTGAGCGAGCGCAGCAGCGACGAAAGAAAGAAAATGGAGAGGAGCGTCTAGCGAAGCGTGAAGTGGAGTACGACACGTGCGGCTACCGCGTTATCTCTCTCACTGCCTTTCTTTCACACATGTTTTATGTGTCGCCACCAAGGAGCGCCCTCCCCCTACACTTTCCCCAGACGCTGTTCCTTTCTCCGCTAATCCAAACGTTTTGACATTTGCGCGGGAGTTTCAAACACGATATGCAACAACATGCTCGCTGCTCGCTTGCGCTGGGACAATCCGAACCAGGGGAAATTTGCGCCGGAGATTCGAACACGATTTGCCCCATGTTGGCCGGTGGCGGCGGTGCACTGCAAAGTAGCAGCGGAGTAGCGCATGCCCTGGTACGTTCGCTGATCACGCGAACACTTTCTTAGACGCAGTAAAAATGCGCCGTGACCGAGAAGACTGCAGCTCCTGCTGCGCACGATTTCTACTACTCGTCAGTGCATTTTTTAACGCCCATCCGTGCTTCAGTTTATTTTTTGCCATCATCTGATAGCAGCATATCGCCGTTAGCTGCCACCTGCGCAACTTTACAAGGGGGCATCGGTGGAGGCGAGAAGGAAAATAGTTGTGAAAGAGGTGCCAACGGTAGAGTGGAGTATCCCTGGAACAGCGCCGAGTAAATCGACGACACCGGAATGAAAACTGGGGGGTCAGACATAATGATTTGCAGTAATATGAAAAGACACAAAGTATGCGTTTTTACACGCATGTTGGCAGTCACACTGAATCATCCACAGTTTTTATCCGAACGCCCTTTTTTCCAAGCCTTTCATCGGTTTCTATACCAAGCATGCAAGCTGTTATTTAAAGCTACGTTGGTTTCCCGGCATTCAGTGAGTCGTTTTATGAAGCAAACCAAGTTGAAGCAATTTTAGACCTGAATATGTGTAAGGCTTGGCACCGCATTAGACGCGATCATAGAAATGCCCTTCCTTCTTTATGTAGGCTGTGCTACTCCGGTCTATTTCGACTACATCCGGCGACTTCCGAGCAGCCGCGAGCCGCGAGGGCTCCCGAATTAGCTCCTTCTTACCTCTCTAACAAGACGTCCCTTCTGTTCACCGACCAGTACGAAATAAGCCAAACCGAACCGCATACGGCGCATTCCGTCGCCGACCACTTCATCGTCTGGCAACATCGTGCAACTAGGAGTGCTGCAGACCTACAAAAAATGTACACCATCTTCCCGCAAGGGGAAAGATGGGTTAGATGTAACGCATCGGGGGTTGCCGTTGCGTTTCCGTTATGTTAGCGATGTCAGCATGTGATTGCTGTTGTTGCGTATCCTATTTACGCAGCATGTTCACCCCCGATGCGTCGCATCTACCCCATGGTTCCCCTCGCGGGAAGATGTGGTAAATTTTTTAACCGAGCGCAAGCTGCGCGCTAGCACACAGCTGGCACGGCCATAGAGTTTCGTACAGTATACACTAGAGAGGAATCTGGCGCTAGCGTCTATGCGACTCACATCAAGGCCGTCTGTGTCGTCATGGACCGCCATTATACATCGCGCTCGCCTTAGTTTCAGCATTGGCTTGAATTGGAACGTTTTAGTGACCGCAAATTTAAACAAAGTGTAACAAAAACGCGAAGAATAGTGTGCAATTATGTAGGTGGAAAATAAAAACAGGCTTTTTGAAAACTAAGAAAAAAAGAAGTAAAGCGTGTTTTTGCTGGAACGGTTGTACCTGCTATTCCGCAGGCCAAGGTTGTAGTTACGAACAAGGTTAATATTTGAGGAAGGGGGTGGGGGGACTCACTAGAGACTGATTTTATTATTTTACTGTTATTGCAAATTATAAGTGGCTTGAAGAGTTTGGAAAGTTTTTTGAGCGCCAACTAGTTTAACAAGAAAAAAGAAAACTTGGCGTTAAACAGTCGTGCACGATGACGAGATAGGACGCATACGAGCTCCTGTATCTGTCGTATCTTGTCTTCGCCGAAGTACGTTTTGTTTCTTCTTTTCGTCGGATACAAATTTCACGGCGGCATATTACCCGCTCAGTCATGCGTCCTTCGACTGCGGCATGAGCAACGTCCGGTGCGATCACGCATTGCTTGCTGTTTCACCGAACACGGCTATCACAGAACAGGGAGGACGGGAGGATTTCGGCTTCCTTGTAGCTTGCAGACGTGTTAATGCATAGTGAAGAAAGCAAATTCCAAAAACCGCTTAATAATGCAATTGTCATGCCAAGCCCAAGGCAAAAAGGGGGATTTCCCATGAACCCCCACGACGACATGGCTTACAAAGCGCAGTTTCCTCTCTAGTATACTTACTAAGAAACTCTATGGGCACGGCGACGGGAGCGAGCGCAGCCGAGCGCAAGCTGCACGCTGACCGCGCTGACGCACGGATGGCGCTGCGGTGAGAGCGGCGGAGGGCACAGCGGCCACGGCGAAGAAAATGGGGGAGGGAGGCTGACTACGCCGCGACAATGACTCGGGACAAGGCGAGTTAAAGAGATGCGTTGCATCTAAAAGCCGCCTTCGCTCGGATACCAGTTGGGGCAGGCCACCGCATCGAACGCGTTCATGAGAATACCCTTCGTAATGCAGTTTACTTCCCCAACATGCAAAACTGCTTCCATTCTACTTGTGGTGTCGCGCCCCCTGATATAATTGATGGCTGGCGTAGGGCATCCTGACGATCGTTTTGTTCTTTTGCTATCAATGCCAATCTTTGCCTTGTACTCATGCTCGCGGGAGACTTTGAATCACACTTTTACTTGCCCCGTACACTCCAAAGTTTTGCTGAAGCTGTCGCACGTGTTCACATAGACTCTGTACTTACGGCCCAACTACGCAGTACTCTTCGGCCCTAATCACAAAATTACCAATATGTGCGTGAAGGTTCGGGGCGTCGACGGATACCGGATTTTCCGTAGAGGGGCATTCTTGGATGCGACGCATCTCTTGCTCTCGGGCTTGTCCCTCCTGCGTCGTCGTCGCGGCGTCCGTCCGCATCCTTCCTCTGTTCTTCTCTCCCACAGCTGTGTGCAACACTCTCACTCCGGCTCATTAGCATACCACAGCTGGCGCGCTTGTTTGGCGCGCGCTTCGCTGCGTTAACAACTGCTCCGGTGCGAGCAAGTGCGCGCATGCGCGACTCTCCTCCGTTGTAGCCTCTCCTTCAATCGCTGTGAATGCAAAGTGGGTATCGCGCCGCCGCAGTTCAGTCAAGCGCTCGCTCTCACACTGACGTGACCTTGCTTTGACTACTTCGTGCTTGACTTGATTCTTCCGATGAAGACGTGATGGAAGCGACGGTCCCTTCAGTGAGTGGTGTGACACAACAATTACGCCCATCGTCCCGCATATAGGAACACCCGCATGTGAGGGAAATGCATCATACGCGTTCACAACACGTTTCACGTGATTTAGAGATTGATTGATTGTAGGGTTTAACGCGCCGACGCAACGCAGGCGATGAGGCGCGCCGTAGTGGAGGGCTCCGGATTAATTTTGACCACCTGGGGATCTTTAACGTGCGGCGAAATCTCGAACACACGGGCGTTTTTGCTTTTCGCCTCGATCAGAAAAGCGGCCGCCGCAGCCGGGAATCGAACCCGCAACCTCGTGCTCAGCAGCGCAACGCCTTAGCCACTGAGCCACCGCGGCGGGTACGTGATTTAGAGAATCAACCCTACGGAAACACCAATTGAACCCCCCGATCCGTCGCATCACACCAGGGTTCCCTCGCGGGAAGATGGGCTAATTTTTTCACCAATTCGTCGTACCGTGAACTGTCGTCGCTGGCGTGTTGCGGTTATGCATAGCCCGCTGAGCGTTTGCTAACATCTACTGCCGCGTCACTTCGCTGAGCGAGATGGCTGAAGACTCGACTGCCAAATCAGCATTGCAGATGTTGTCGGTCCAGATTTGCCTGCAAATAAAAGGCGACGAAGTTACACCCGAAGAGTTCCAGAGATCGACTTGATCGCTCCACATCGGCGGGCACGGAAAGAATCCATTGAATCGATGAGACGACCAAGCTGAGCCGACATCCATTACCGGCATAGAGAATTAAGCGCTTAGTAACAAGACTACGCCTTCTCGTCTACATCCAACGAATAGCCCAGTGGTGGTTAACACAATATTGCGTAATGCAGAGTGGTACCCTAGACGCAGAGCTGCCTTAGGAGAAGTAGTGCACTGGACGTGAAATTCCATCGTGCACTATCTTGGTAGTTCTCCGCAACGCCTGCTCATTAAGTAGGATTTTCGGATGACTGATTGGCGTGCATGAGTTTGGCGACTTCAAAATTACTGCACGGGCACGTTGTATAGCATGATTACTCGCCTTTCCATGCCATTATTGAAGCCTAAAAACGATAAGTGATAAGTATAGTGAATAATGCGGTATTGTCTACTGTTTGGTGTTGTCCGTCTGCGCGGGCACAACACTTCTGGATGCAAGTGTCCCCGAAAGACGTCTGCAGCACTTTTCACGTAATTTATCCATCCGTAACTCTCCACCCACTTCTCACGATGTTCCCCTCCTGTCTGGGCATCCCGTTATTATTGCAATGAAGATTAGATGAATTACAAATTTTTCCTATCCCGCCATACCTCAGCACAACGGGGGGCCACACACTCACACTCACTAAAATATATATTCCCTCAACCACTCAACCACACTCACGCTCACCAATCGCAGTCCCAACTCGCACTTACCATGTTCAGGCTCACCACTTGTCCTCCCAACTCGCCCTAACTCGTACTCACGCTCACTCCTCGACATCACCAGTAGCAGTCACTCGTGGTCACGCTCACCACTCGCATTAGCCTTTTGCACGCACTCACGCTCACCACTCACATTGGTCACTAAAATTTACCCGCACACGCGCTCACCCCTGGCAATCTCTACTCACACGCTGGCGTTCACTCACATCCCCGCTCACACTCACAACTCATAACCGCCACTAATGCTTAATCACATTACCTCTCGTTTACTTCTTAATTGCTTCAGAGCATCGAGATTTCAACTATGCTTTATGCTCGTAAACCACATGAATCATTCTATTTTGTGGACATCTTTAATGCGGGTACATTGAGACTGATTCCAGCGCCACAGTGTTCTGGCGGTGGAATTTGGAATGTATCAAAGGAGAAAAATGGCTACCAGCACGGCAGATTTGTGGCCACGCGTGGCAAGTGTCAACCTGGTCATTGCCCTTGTTATAGCTATGCCTCTCTGTACCAGTTGCAGTATTTGGCTTTGAATTTTAGAGGATGCTCATCCCAATTTACTAACCTGCACGCGTTTGTGATATGGCAAATGTCATGGGCAATAATGTCGGCTCATTCCGAGCTCACAGTGGTAAATTTGTTGCGTGCCGCTCGCATGTGACCATAAGATTGTAGACCTTGATTGGATCTTCTGGGTCTTTAGGAGTTGTTTGGCGAGATCGTCGATTGTGCTTGCAACTATGTGCTTCGCCTTCCTCTTGCTTCGAGCCAGTGATGTCGAGTCTCACCCGGACACAAGGACCGAAAATGTAATTGCGTTAATGAACATATTTTTACACGGCTTAAGAACTTTTCGTCCTGAGTTACTAAACAAGGCAACACCATCGGAAAATCAGGTTAGTGAGGTATTCTCTATTAACCCTTACACCCACTTATTCCCAACCCAATGTTCTGAAGACCTCTTGTAAACATGCTATGAATCAGTGTTGTACACGTTCCTCTAAAATAGGAACGAAAGCTCGTTCCTCGTTTCTTCCCAATTTTGAAACGAGTTCCCGTTACAAGTTCCTTTATTGCGAAAGGAAGGCGTTCCAGTTCCACTTCGGAAATTGGAACGTGTCGTTACATTAACGTTACAATTAGGTTTTTAAATTAAATAATAGTGTCAGAAAATCCTGGGGCGAAATTAAGTGAGAAATTTAAAACTCACATAGAACTACGTATATTATTGGAATATTACACTGCAGGCAGCAGATTATCTGGAGATAAAAATAATCAAAAGAAATTTCCATAGGCGAATTTTTTCAGGGAGCACCGTACAAACTCCAGACGGCTCTAGGACATTTCGGTGCAGTATGTTTCGGTGCGGAAATTTCGGTGTACGGACGTTTCGTGGCGTGGACATTTCGGTGCGTAAACTTCTCGGCGACCAAATTATCCGGTGCTTGCCTGTTTGCGACAGCCGATATATTTTTATTTCCGCTTAACCTGGGTTATGGACAACAATCTGGAGCAGTGAATTTAGTTTTTTTTCTTTTTTTTAAATTCTACATTTATTTATTTTTGATTAGTACCTATTTCTGGCGACACCAGGTTATGCAGCCGATTGAATTCTTTACCACACGTCTTTTTTTTCATTTACGACAGGTTGTTAATTTATATTCGCTCTTTTTAGTTAAGACAATTAACCGGGTGTTCACGTTGGTCCGACACCTTTTTTTTTAATTACACAACTCCAAATTACATAAAATACAAGCACAGCCTCAATATCCAAAACGTAACAAACATTAGCTAGCCCCCTAGAATGCAGAAAACCTTATGAAGGGTAATACGTAGGCTGGGATGCCTTGCTAAAATGAAATTGCGAACACTGGTCTAGGATATTGTCGTGGTGGAAAAACGGGCCTTTTTAAAACAGCCGCAGCTTCTAATGTCCTAATTGTTGATTAGGCGCGTACGGGTTGTGCGTACAAATTCCACCCCACCTCATCGGGAAAACCAACCTTCGTTTTATGTTTACATGCCTAAATTCACCACATTTTATTTCTTTGTCCTAGCGCACCCCCCCCCCTCCCCGCCTGCACGCTTGAATCTCGTCCAGGTGTCTTTTTCAGTCATATTAATTTCGGTTTCCCCTGAAAATCCTACAGCCGTGGCGGAGTTCACGGTCTAAGAAGCCTCACCACAGTGATACAGGAAAAAGCTTTACATTCACCAGGAGCTCACGAAACCTCTATACTGTGCAACAAAAAGCCACCCAAAAAGCCGCTGAAAACACAATGGCCACTATCGTTTGCTAGCTACGTCCTTCCGCGCGTCGCGGTCATACCGATGGCGCCCCCACTCCAGGAATCGCTCTTTCTTCGCCTTCAGTCTCCCCATAGGTGCCCGGTATAAAGCGCAAAGGCTCATGCATCACTCTAAACTTTTTTTTCCTCCCATATACTCCCTAGAGGTTCTTTTTTGCCTTTCCTCTAGTGGTCCTCCTTGTAGGAGTTTTTTTACTACATGGAAGAGGGAGGTCTTGTTTACCTCCTCAAAACGGGGCGTTTTTAGGTGATAGAAAGGAGATATTTAGGGAGTGTTAAGAAATGTTCGGGAGAATTTAAGGAGGTCAAAATAATAATAATCAATCAATCAATCAATCAACCTTTGTTTTTGGCGCCCAGGAACAACCCTAGGGTCTTGGTACTGGTATACCATATACAAGCATTCATAAAAACAAACTAAAATCAAGACAACACAACACAGAAAACCATTTATATGAAAGAAACAATAAGATAAAAATAGTTACAGAGATCCCAGAAAGCAAAACAGCAAAACAGCAAAAAAAAAGGAAGCCTAGTGTTAGAAGCCATGACACCCGGCCAGCAAAACGTTGAAGGCACGTGAAAAATTGAAAATACACAAGCAAATACTCAATGCACATGACGGAGATAGATTATACACATAAAACAAAGGTTTTGTAACAAAATGTTAGGAAGTTTCAAAATGGAAAAACGAAGTTCAGCGTTACAAGCACTGACACTTAAACCGACAGAAATTCAAGCAACACAAAATCAGGAAAAGTGAAAAACAAACAAGCATGATGATTATTTGCATAAAATAAATACGGAACAGAAATACGGCACATAAATGACATAAAGGCACTTAAGCTACAACAGTTTTCAATTCATTAGAGAACAAAGACAAAGAGCTCTGGAATATATCAAGACGATCGGAATATTCATTATATGCACATTGTATTCTGCAGATGGACGAGCATCGTTTACTGAAAGCATCTGTTCTGAAAGTTCTAAATCTTCGGAAAAGTTTGTTCGGCAAGTTGACATTGATAAGTGCAACCAAGTCATCACACAAAATATCACCATGAAGAAGTTTATAAAGAAAGATAATGTCAGCTCTCATTCGTCGACACCAAAGGGAAGGAATACTTTTGAGACAAGACATGCTGCCGTTTGCATCTTCTTGTACATGACGGAAACGGTGCCTAAAGATAGAAAGGAACTTATTTTGAACCCTTTCGATGCGGTCACTATTGGACTTGCAAGTTCCATTCCAAACAACAGAACCGTATTCGAGAAGAGGTAAGCACAGAGCCGAATACAACTTTAAGAAAGGAAGAGGACTTTTAAACTCTCTAGAATACCTGCAGACAGCACCCAGACATCGAAGAGAGCGTCCGGTAATTTGTGTAACGTGGGAAGAGAAAGTCAGAGAAGAATCAAATAGTACTCCCAAGTCCCGAATTTCGGTCACCCTAGGCAGTGCAGTGCTTGTTATTTTATAGGAGTATTGCAGCTGTTGAGTTTTCCTACTATAGGAAACAACTTTCGTTTTTGAGGGGTTCAAAATTAAGTCGTTTTTGGCGCACCACCGATGGAATGACATGATATCAGCCTGAAGAGAATTACAGTCCTGAACATTACGCACTTCTCTGAAGATTTTCATATCATCAGCATACAACAAAAAAGAAGAATTTTTAATGGCAGAAGCAACATCGTTAATGAAAATGGAAAAAAGAAGGGGGCCCAGAACGGAGCCCTGGGGTACACCACTGGTTGCTTTGTACCTAAATGATGTTTGACAATTAACACTTACATAGCAATATCGCTCCTGGAGATAGCAACGTATAACACCCACTAAGGAAGCGTGAACATCTAACAGAATGAGCTTGGCAAGCAATAACGAGTGGTTGACTACATCAAAGGCCTTGCTCATGTCACAGTAGACCGCATCAAGCTGGCTTCTACCAATGACTGCTGGGACAGCCTGCTCCATGAAGCATGCGAGGTTTGTGGAAGTTGAGCGACCACGCATGAAGCCATGTTGATTAGGAATGAGGACGTGTTTAAGTGAGAAAGACAAGACCTTATGAAGAGATAACTCGAATATTTTAGAGGCAGAACAAAGAAGCGACACTGGCCTATAGTTCATGGGGTCGGTTTTTGGGCCTGAGTTGAAAACAGGGAATACACGACAGATTTTCCATGATCGAGGGTACGTGCCAGACCGGAGACAGTTATTAAATATTGAGGTGAACACAGGAACAAATATATTTGCATACGTTTTTAGAATTGCAGCAGGAATACCATCTGGCCCAGAAGAAAACGAGGGCTTTAGCCGCTTGATGCTGGCCCGCACGATGTTCTCATCCAATTGGAAACAAGCGGAGTAACCGTCCTGGTGACAAGAGACGCTGCCGTCATCACTACCACCGCTAAGCCCAAACAAAGAAGAAAACTGACGAGCAAAGCAGTCGGCCGCATCTGCAACCTCATCGCCGTTGGAATAATCAATCAATCAATCAATCAACCTTTATTTTCGGTGCCCAGGAACAACCCTAGTGTCTTGGTAGTGGTACACAATATACAAAACATACATAAAAACAAACTAAAATCAAGACAACACAACACACAAAACCGTATGCATGAAAGAAACAATAAAGTAAAGATAGTTACAGTAATCTCAGAAAGCAAAACAGCAAAAAAAATAAGAAAAGAAAAGAAACAGGAGGCCTAGCGTTGCAAGCCATGACACTCGGACAGCGAAATGTTCAAGGCACGTGAAAAACAGGAAATACTCACTGAACATGACAGAGATAAGTTATACGCATAAAACGAAGGTTTTATAACAAAATGTTCGGACGTTTCAACTTTGAAAGAAGCTAATAATAATAATCAATCAATCAATCAATCAATCAATCTTTATTTTTGGTGCCCAGGAACAACCCTAGGGTCTTGGTACTGGTACACCATATACAAGCATTCATAAAAACAAACTAAAATCAAGACAACACAACACAGAAAACCATATATATGAAAGAAACAATAAGATAAAAATAGTTACAGAAATCCCAGAAAGCAAAACAGCAAAAAAAAAAGGAAGCCTAGTGTTAGAAGCCATGACACCCGGCCAGCAAAACGTTGAAGGCACGTGAAAAATTGAAAATACACAAGCAAATACTCAATGCACATGACGGAGATAGATTATACACATAAAACAAAGGTTTTGTAACAAAATGTTAGGAAGTTTCAAAATGGAAAAACGAAGTTCAGCGTCACAAGCACTGACACCTAAACCGACAGAAATTCAAGCAACACAAAATCAGGAAAAGTGAAAAACAAACAAGCAAGATGATGATTTGCATAAAATAAATACGGAACAGAAATACGGCACATAAATGACATAAAGGCACTTAAGCTACAACAGTTTTCAATTCATTAGAGAACAAAGACAAAGAGCTCTGGAATATATCAAGACGATCGGAATATTCATTATATGCACATTGTATTCTGCAGATGGACGAGCATCGTTTACTTAAAGCATCTGTTCTGAAAGTTCGAAATCTTCGGAAAAGTTTGTTCGGCAAGTTGACATTGATAAGTGCAACCAAGTCATCACACAAAATATCACCATGAAGAAGTTTATAAAGAAAGATAATGTCAGCTCTCATTCGTCGACACCAAAGGGAAGGAATACTTGTGAGACAAGACATGCTGCCGTTTGCGTCTTCTTGTACATGACGGAAACGGTGCCTAAAGATAGAAAGGAACTTATTTTGAACCCTTTCGATGCGGTCACTATTGGACTTGCAAGTTCCATTCCAAACAACAGAACCGTTTTCGAGAAGAGGTAAGCACAGAGCCGAATACAACTTTAAAAAAGGAAGAGGACATTTAAACTCTCTAGAATACCTGCAGACAGCACCCAGACATCGAAGAGAGCGTCCAGTAATTTGTGTAACGTGGGAAGAGAAAGTCAGAGAAGAATCAAATAGTACTCCCAAGTCCCGAATTTCGGTCACCCTCGGCAGTGCAGTGCTTGCTATTTTATAGGAGTATTGCAGCTGTTGAGTTTTCCTACTATAGGAAACAACTTTCGTTTTTGAGGGGTTCAAAATTAAGTCGTTTTTGGCGCACCACCGATGGAATGACATGATATCAGCCTGAAGAGAATTACAGTCCTGAACATTACGCACTTCTCTGAAGATTTTCATATCATCAGCATACAACAAAAAAGAAGAATTTTTAATGGCAGAAGCAACATCGTTAATGAAAATGGAAAAAAGAAGGGGGCCCAGAACGGAGCCCTGGGGTACACCACTGGTTGCTTTGTACCTAAATGATGTTTGACAATTAACACTTACATAGCAATATCGCTCCTGGAGATAGCAACGTATAACACCCACTAAGGAAGCGTGAACATCTAACAGAATGAGCTTGGCAAGCAATAACGAGTGGTTGACTACATCAAAGGCCTTGCTCATGTCACAGTAGACCGCATCAAGCTGGCTTCTACCAATGACTGCTGGGACAGCCTGCTCCATGAAGCATGCGAGGTTTGTGGAAGTTGAGCGACCACGCATGAAGCCATGTTGATTAGGAATGAGGACGTGTTTAAGTGAGAAAGACAAGACCTTATGAAGAGATAACTCGAATATTTTAGAGGCAGAACAAAGAAGCGACACTGGCCTATAGTTCATGGGGTCGGTTTTTGGGCCTGAGTTGAAAACAGGGAATACACGACAGATTTTCCATGATCGAGGGTACGTGCCAGACCGGAGACAGTTATTAAATATTGAGGTGAACACAGGAACAAATATATTTGCATACGTTTTTAGAATTGCAGCAGGAATACCATCTGGCCCAGAAGAAAACGAGGGCTTTAGCCGCTTGATGCTGGCCCGCACGATGTTCTCATCCAATTGGAAACAAGCGGAGTAACCGTCCTGGTGACAAGAGACGCTGCCGTCATCACTACCACCGCTAAGCCCAAACAAAGAAGAAAACTGACGAGCAAAGCAGTCGGCCGCATCTGCAACCTCATCGCCGTTGGAATAATCAATCAATCAATCAATCAACCTTTATTTTCGGTGCCCAGGAACAACCCTAGTGTCTTGGTAGTGGTACACAATATACAAAACATACATAAAAACAAACTAAAATCAAGACAACACAACACACAAAACCGTATGCATGAAAGAAACAATAAAGTAAAGATAGTTACAGTAATCTCAGAAAGCAAAACAGCAAAAAAAATAAGAAAAGAAAAGAAACAGGAGGCCTAGCGTTGCAAGCCATGACACTCGGACAGCGAAATGTTCAAGGCACGTGAAAAACAGGAAATACTCACTGAACATGACAGAGATAAGTTATACGCATAAAACGAAGGTTTTATAACAAAATGTTCGGACGTTTCAACTTTGAAAGAAGCTAATAATAATAATCAATCAATCAATCAATCAATCAATCTTTATTTTTGGTGCCCAGGAACAACCCTAGGGTCTTGGTACTGGTACACCATATACAAGCATTCATAAAAACAAACTAAAATCAAGACAACACAACACAGAAAACCATATATATGAAAGAAACAATAAGATAAAAATAGTTACAGAAATCCCAGAAAGCAAAACAGCAAAAAAAAAAGGAAGCCTAGTGTTAGAAGCCATGACACCCGGCCAGCAAAACGTTGAAGGCACGTGAAAAATTGAAAATACACAAGCAAATACTCAATGCACATGACGGAGATAGATTATACACATAAAACAAAGGTTTTGTAACAAAATGTTAGGAAGTTTCAAAATGGAAAAACGAAGTTCAGCGTCACAAGCACTGACACCTAAACCGACAGAAATTCAAGCAACACAAAATCAGGAAAAGTGAAAAACAAACAAGCAAGATGATGATTTGCATAAAATAAATACGGAACAGAAATACGGCACATAAATGACATAAAGGCACTTAAGCTACAACAGTTTTCAATTCATTAGAGAACAAAGACAAAGAGCTCTGGAATATATCAAGACGATCGGAATATTCATTATATGCACATTGTATTCTGCAGATGGACGAGCATCGTTTACTTAAAGCATCTGTTCTGAAAGTTCGAAATCTTCGGAAAAGTTTGTTCGGCAAGTTGACATTGATAAGTGCAACCAAGTCATCACACAAAATATCACCATGAAGAAGTTTATAAAGAAAGATAATGTCAGCTCTCATTCGTCGACACCAAAGGGAAGGAATACTTGTGAGACAAGACATGCTGCCGTTTGCGTCTTCTTGTACATGACGGAAACGGTGCCTAAAGATAGAAAGGAACTTATTTTGAACCCTTTCGATGCGGTCACTATTGGACTTGCAAGTTCCATTCCAAACAACAGAACCGTTTTCGAGAAGAGGTAAGCACAGAGCCGAATACAACTTTAAAAAAGGAAGAGGACATTTAAACTCTCTAGAATACCTGCAGACAGCACCCAGACATCGAAGAGAGCGTCCAGTAATTTGTGTAACGTGGGAAGAGAAAGTCAGAGAAGAATCAAATAGTACTCCCAAGTCCCGAATTTCGGTCACCCTCGGCAGTGCAGTGCTTGCTATTTTATAGGAGTATTGCAGCTGTTGAGTTTTCCTACTATAGGAAACAACTTTCGTTTTTGAGGGGTTCAAAATTAAGTCGTTTTTGGTGCACCAACGATGGAATGACACGATATCAGCCTGAAGAGAATTACAGTCCTGAACATTACGCACTTCTCTGAAGATTTTCACATCATCAGCATACAACAAAAAAGAAGAATTTTTAATGGCAGAAGCAACATCGTTAATGAAAATGGAAAAAAGAAGGGGGCCCAGAACGGAGCCCTGGGGTACACCACTGGTTGCTTTGTACCTAAATGATGTTTGACCATTAACACTTACATAGCAATATCGCTCCTGGAGATAGCAACGTATAAGACCCACTAAGGAAGCGTGAACATCTAACAGAATGAGCTTGGCAAGCAATAACGAGTGGTTGACTACATCAAAGGCCTTGCTCATGTCACAGTAGATAATAATAATAAAAAAAAAAAAAATAATAATAATAATAATAATCAATCAATCAATCAATCAATCAATCAATCATGTTTATTTACGTGCCCAGGAACAGCCAGAGGCCTGAGTGCTGGCGCACGGATAGTTACATGAAAACAAAATACAAGAAACATATTGGAAGAAACAAACAAGCGACAAGAAACACAAATTGAAGTAGCGAAAATTACAGAAATAAAGTACAGGCGGAGCCTGGGTACAGGTAAAAAAGGAAAAGAAGATGCCTTTGTGGCTCAGCTTATTGTAATGAATACACAACAAGCAGAGAACAAAGTTTAACAGTAAGACGACAAAAACAATTACAAGAGTATAGAGACAAATGATAAGACAAGCATGATAAGTAAACAGTTTCAAAAACAGGCAACTATATTGGTTAAACAGAACCACAGAGAAACCAAATTTCAGCAATAATAAAAAGAAAAACGAACGACAGAGATATCATAGATGTTTAACATACTGTGTTCAACAGCGCACTACGGTAAATCGTAAAGGAGCTTTGAAAGATGTCAATAATAATAATAATAATAATCAATCAATCAATCAATCAACCTTTATTTTAGGTGCCCAGGAACAACCCTAGGGTCTTGGTACTGGTACACCATATACAAAACATACATAAAAACAAACTAAAATCAAGACAACACAACACCCAAAACCGTATGCATGAAACAATAAAGTAAAGATAGTTACAGTAATCTCAGAAAGCAAAACAGCCAAAAAAAAAGAAAAGAACAGAAACAGGAGACCTAGCGTTGCAAGTCATGACACTCGGACAGCGAAATGTTCAAGGCACGTGAAAAACAGGAAATACTCACTGAACATGACAGAGATAAGTTATACGCATAAAACGAAGGTTTCATAACAAAATGTTCGGAAGGTTCAACTTTGAAAGAAGCTCAGCATTACAAGCACTGGCACTTAAACCTACAGAAATTCAAGCAACGCAAAACCAGGAAATGTGAAAAACAAACAAACAAGAACATGATTTGCGTAAAATAAATACGGCACATAAATTTGCAATGACATAAAGGCACTTAAGCTACAACAGTTTTCAATTCATTAGAGAACAAAGACAAAGAGCTCTGGAATATATCAAGACGATCAGAATATTCATTATATGCACATTGTATTCTGCAGATGGACGAGCGTCTTCTACCTAAAGCATCTGTTCTAAAAGTTCGAAATGTTCGCAAAAGTTTGTTCGGCAAGTTGACATTGATAAGTGTAACCAAGTCGTCACACAAAATATCCCCATGAAGTAGTCTATAAAGAAAGATAATATCAGCTCGCATTCGTCGACACCGACGGGAAGGGAGACTTCTCAGAAAAGGCACGCTGCAGTTAGCGTCTTCTTGTACATGACGGAAACAGTGCCTAAAGATAGAAAGGAACTTATTTTGAACTCTTTCGATACGGTCACTATTGGACCTGCAAGTTCCATTCCAAACAACAGAGCCGTATTCGAGAAGAGGTAAGCAGAGAGCCGAATACAACTTGAAGAAAGAAAGAGGACCTTTAAACTCTCTAGAATACCTGCAAACAGCACCCAGACATCGAAGAGAGTGACGGGTAATTTGTGTAACGTGGGAAGAGAAAGTCAGAGAAGAATCAAATAGTACTCCCAAGTCTCGAATTTCAGTCACCCTCGGCAATGCAGTGCTTGCAATTTTATAAGAGTATTGCAGCTGTTGAGTTTTTCTACTATAGGAAACAACTTTCGTTTTTGAGGGGTTCTAAATTAGGTCGTTTTTGGCGCACCAACGATGGAATGACGTAATATCAGCCTGAAGATAATTACAGTCATGAATATTACGCACATCTCTAAATATTTTCATATCATCAGCATACAACAAAAAAGAAGAATTGTGAATTACAGAAGCAACATCGTTAATGAAAATGGAGAAAAGAAGGGGACCCAGAACAGATCCCTGGGGTACACCACTGGTTGCTTTGTACCTAAATGAAGTTTGACCGTTAACACTTACATAGCGCAATATCGCTGCTGGAGATAGCAACGTATAAGACCCACCAAAGAAGCGTGGACATCTAACAGAATGAGCTTGGCAAGCAATAACGAGTGGTTGACTACATCAAAGGCCTTGCTCATGTCACAGTAGACCACATCAAGCTGGCTTCTACCAACGTTTGCTGGGACGGCCTGCTCTATGAAGCACGCGAGGTTTGTGGAAGTTGAACGACCACGCATAAAGCCATGTTGATTAGGAATGAGGACGTGTTTAAGTGAGAAAGACAAGACCATATGAAGAGATAATAATAATAATAATATAATAATAATAATAATAATAATAATAATAATAATAATAAGAACGAGAAGCAGAATAATAAACTTTAGTCCTGTTCAATAAACACAGGTACAAAAAGCAACCGCGGGAAAGAGCTGTTATAGACAGCTTGACGATGCCACAGCCCCTGTTTCATCAACACAACATCGCGACAAAGCAAAACACGTATAAAGGAAACCGGAAAAAGTAACAATAAAATGCTTACAATTGAACCCTCCTTTGCATTGCACGCAGTTATCTTCAACGGGTATAAAAAGAACAGGTAAATAAGAAAGCAAATGAGAGACATAAAAAGGTTAACACGTTTTGGTATACATGGCATGTAATTTACGCTCAGAACATTTATAGATATCGAAATCGGTGCACTGAAATACATTTAAATTAGAAGGCAGGCTACACTGTAAGCGCTCTTTCCTAGTGTTCAAATGGGCTCTAGCGACAGCCCAATGTTCCTTATTTCTGGAAGGGTAAATCATTTCTTTCTTGGAGATTCAGATTACGCATATTTCATTTCAGATTCCGCATATGGTTTAGTTTTCTCTTGGTTTTTATTTTGAATCGGCTACTAAAACAATAATTATACAAGTCGAAGATTTTGAGAACACCGCTTTTAATAAAAAAGATCTCTGGTTGCTTCCCTGTAACCATTGTTATAGACGTGAAGAAGAAAGTTTCTGAAGTAAATTTGAGAACACCGCTTTTAAACAGAGGTCCCTGGTTGGTTCCGTGTAACCTTTGTTATAGACCTGACGAAGACATTTTTTGAAGTAAATAAAATTTATATAAAGAGAAATTCCTTGCAGTACCCCAAAAAAGTTGACCATGATTTAAATTACAAAAAAAGAGAATTGTACAATACCAAATTTAGACATGTGGTACAGGTGCCTTAAACGACCACTAACCCCACTGATTCGAGCCAACTTTTCTACAACATGGTTTGCATGATAACAAATAAAAACCCCGGTAAAATATAGTTACCGTCCGATAGGTTGCATCAAGTAAAAATTTACATGGGGATTTCTTCCGCAGTGTTGCTGTGATGACTAGCATGGAGCGGCAGAATTTGCCTTCCGTTGTGAAGTAGGCAATCAAATTGAGTCGGGCATGTTGAGAAGTTGGATATCCTCGTGGTGCACAAGATTCCGTAGAGCACGTTCAGCATGATCTTGAAGAATAAGGCAGAGATTGTTCGTGTCGGCAGAAGCCTGCTCGGTGCCCTTTATTTGCTGAGTATAGGTCCTGGGCAGATGTCACAAAAGAAACCATCTAGGTCCCGACATGGTTCTCTTCATCTAGGCCAGTCCGACAACAGGCAGCACGTACGGTGACAAACGACATTTAGCATGACCTCTTACCCTGGCAGTCTTCATAATGTAAAAGGGTTGTTGTGGATGTACTGTTTTCACAATATTACAACTAGCAGAAACAATAATTTGCGAGTGGAGTGCATGGTAAAAAATAAAAACCCCGGTAAAATATAGTTACGGTCAGTATGCTATACAACAGCGATAGGTTGCATCAAGTAAAAATTTACATCTTATTTTTTTCCTTTGTCTGCTCGCCAAGAAAATATCAGTTGTCGCTGGTAAGAAACGTCTCTCCTTTCTGTCTAATTTACAGTCCATCTACTGATTTCAATTTTATGAATCTCTGTAACGGAGAATTATGCATTGCCATTTACGACATCTTGGCATCATCATACATACCTCTGTATACAAAAATTGTATATACCACGGTGTCATATATATTTGAATCGGATTTGAAAGCAAGGGCCCAATTCTCTAAAACGAGAGGCCCTCGATCTGAAACGACAACCTAGCGCCATGCAGCGCATGTGTTTTGGGTGGGGGCGCGGCCTTTAAAGGAAGAGTACGGACGAGAAAAGCACTGTGGCAAGGGCGCAAACTCGCAATCAAAACGAAGGGGGGAGTGCCTGTCGCCTTGCAGTACTCCTCTCGCTTGTTGCCGTCCTTTCACTTCCTCTTAAAGCGGCCCCGCCACCCAAGAACGACGGCCTCTGGTTTTGGAAATATGGGCCCCAAGTCACGCAAGAAGGACTCCATCGCGATGTAAACTCCACAACTTCTGCCGTTCTCACTGACCCAATATGATATTTTCACCTTGAAAAACCAAAATTACACTCGTTGAAGAATATTATTAAACGCTGGCCTAGGAAAAACGACGGTACGTAGTGTAGCAATTGTGATGGATGAAGTTGTGACAATAAACACGAATAGAACGCAGGCACAAGGATAACACGCCTTTGTGTTCGTTGTGAGGTGTTCGATTTTCGCTCGGTAGAACTGTCTGTTGCTGACAGAGAGGCATAATGTTCGGGATGGATTTATTTCAATGGACAAACATTTATCACTCATTTGTGTGTGGACAACTGGTTGTTTAAAAGCAATTGATACAACGGAAGCACCAGGAAGCATCAGGAAGCACCAGGAAGCATCATTTAAGGAAGCACCAGGAGAAATTATGTGTTTAAAAATAGCTCTTTGGTACGAAAAATAAAATACCTAGCTAGTTTTTCAAAGACAAGGAAAATACCAAAACCGAAATCGAAGTTGCGCATGTGAACCTAACGCTTATAGGCACGCAGTGACTAATATGTTGATATGACGCCCTGATTTGGGCTAAGAGTTTTATATCTACCTATCCATAATCCGTCGTAGGTTCGCCAGAATAAATACAAATTTCTGAGCAACAATGCGTGTGCATGCACTCCCTGTACAATGCACCCACCGTGCGGATATTTCCCTGGCCATATTATACTTCTCCGATACAAAAAAAACATCCGTAATTTGGGACTATGGATATCCGTGCTTAAATGTCTTAGTTTTGGTAGAGAGATACCAAAGATTTTGGTAGAAAGAGATTTTGGTACTGTGGTGTTGCAACGAAGGTACTAGCTGCGTTTCTGCGAAGGTCTCCTGAATCTATTGTAGACAGTCATCAGTGAAAATATAATATAACTACGCCCTACCATAACTGTTGCTTAAATCAATGCACATAGACAGCTCTTCGAAAAGCACTGTCTCGAATATAAGTTTCTTGGCTCGTTTGGAGCGCTGTTTCAGTAGGTGGCATTTGTCTCGCGATATATGGTGATTATGGCTTCGCCTGAGCGGCTTTAAATGCGTTACTATGGCCAGTACAACAGCCATTTGTGCGCAGAGTCTCCTGAAGAAAACCAATAAGGATGCCCGACACCTCTCTACACCGCACAAAATATATACTTGGGAATACGAAGTGGGACACAGTGGTGTGGGACTGATAATTTTCACACTGCTGAGAAAAAAATTATTGTGTTGGCAACAACGCTATGGGCAGCGCAATAATAGTCTTCAACATCTCCTTACACCCCTGCTGATGACGACAGACGCACGATGCTTATTCAGAACCTCTAAGGTGTGTTCCTGCATTAGCACATCCCATTGCAGAGCTGCAAAGTTGCTTCCGCTCTGGCTAGCTCCCTTCTGGCGCAAGGTTGATGATGTTGACAAATAATCAAGGACATCAAATGTTCGGTAATTGGCATCTAGATACTATAGGGTGGCCTAAAGGAACAATAAGGGTAGCTGCAAATCGCGGCGCCATAAGATCCACCTAATCAGCCGGCTAGTTTTCCTTCGCACAGAAAGGCAACGGAAGCCTATGAGATGACCGTTGAAATTCTCTGCCGTGAACCTTTCTGCAAGCCATAGAAAATTGCTCTCGCAGGGTTCCTACGCTGCGAAGTCATAAAGCGGCTACCGAATTCGTCAGCATTGGGACTTTGTGCAGCCTATACGACTTAACGTATTGAAAACGAAGCGTACTGGGTTACAAACACTTTCTGAGGGAAACGTTACATTATCTAGCCATCTAGCTGAAGAAAGTTAATCATCTGGAATCACGTACAACCCTCAGCTATCGTCTAGGAGCTCCATAGCTAAGTAATCCGTAAAATTTTGAATATGCTCCAGGTGAATGTTCTCCGCGTGTTCAATTACAAAGCACCGCGCTATGCCCACTGAGAAATATCTTTGGGATCTATGTGAACACGTGGACGTTGCGTTTGAAGATGTCGTAAGATCATGGCATCATTAGGTTCCGGTGTTTTCTGGCCAAGTCGCACAAACATTTCGACTGTTCATTGCAGTGCATATTTGGGATGACGCCCCTGTGCGAAGCCGCTGGATTATACCTCTAGGAGCCCAAGGGTCTCCTAAATCGCGTATCTACTGAAATACCATGCGCGCGACCAGCAAGCAAAACGTATAAATGTGGCTATACCGTGGAAACATTTATTTGTCCGTTGCCTAAGGGACACCTGTTCTTGTCCTCAGATTTTCATAAGTAATTATTCAAAGAGACTGTACTGCAGAGGTGAAAGGGAAATCTGGGACAGCTTAACAGAACTACCCAACGAAAAATACACGTTGTGTACAACCTAAGCATCGATGACAGACGATTTGTTTACTAAATTCCGCCAAATTTCCTCAGAATGTTCAGGCGTGATACTCTCAATAAGCTTCAGATGGAATACAGTGTGCTTCCAAAGGTGACCAGAAAGAACCCCACATGAGTGACTTTACAAACAGCATGTTTCCTGGTGTCACCGCTTTCAACTCGGGCACTTGGAACCAACTGCTTCCCTGGCAAGAGAACGAAGCCCACTTCTAGCCGGAGAGCAGCGGCTTCACTCAGGGCACATACGCCTGCACTCTTCGAACACTACGTAGAGTGATAACTGCCAGCAACTTTTGTTTGTACAGTTACAGTGGCGGAGACGCCTCGTACGAATCCTTGTCACTTCCTTCACGTAGTGGTTGCGTTCAAGACAAACTGCGAGCCGGAGAGCTGCCTCTGTACCGGAGGAAGAGTCGAGAGCCAAACGTAACTGTTTAATGCATGGCGATACGAAAGTGTCAATAATACGATAACGCTAGCCCAATGGCAAGCTTACAACCACACTCGAGCGTAGCAACCCTCCTTAGGGAAGCCCAAAGCGTCCAGTTCTGGGCCGAAGAGGAGGTGAATAAGAAAGGGGTAAGAGGCAACAAAAATACCGTCTAACTTGGTTTATAGGCAGAGCAAGAGGTGTTCAAGATTTCAAGAAAGGTATGGTGGCAGTGCTTTAGTTTCAACGTAATTTGGACCCAGCATAACAGATGCAATGTCAGTTTTTGTTCGTTCATGTCTGTACATTTCCAGTGCAGGTATGAAAGAACATAAGTTAGGTCACATGTTACTAGTGACGTACAGGGACCAAAAAATGGTCAGATTAGGTGTCTTAAAAGCAGCACTGCTGAGCCCTTGGGAGCGATTGGGGAACGTGTGTCGACAGAAATGTCATACGCAGGTCTACTCATTCCTGTGGCAGATATTTGGTCTGGCAAGTTATTGCTTTTCATAACAATACAACATCAGACTTAGAAATTGAAGTCTTTGGGCAGCCATTGAACCGAATGTGTGGCATTTATTGATGTTCGTACACCATGCTGAGGTCAAACAACGTTGATCAGCGTAAAGCCTCTATCATCCCTGCAACTGAACCTCTGGCAAAAAGAGCTCAAATATTTCTTTTTTAAACCATGCAGGATGATGAGTCGGACATTCGCCCTCTAGCCGGAAATCAAACATAAAAAAGTAAAATGTTTGGTATGTTATATCGCATCGTAACTTTTATGCAGGTATTCTGTAAACATTAGGAATTTTGACAGGTTTTGTGTTCTAGCAAACAAGCCACCGGTGAACGTTTGAAATAGCGCGAACGAAAACCTAATATTGGTAAAAAACCGTTGTTGTATACATGCAGTGACAAAATATGTCGAAGAAATGGTCATCCCTTTTAGAAAACGGCGATCCTCCAAGTCAACAGTAGAGCAGACAGGTGTGTAAACAAGTATATCCGAGCCTAGACGTAAAAAGGGCAGGTAAACAAAGCAATTCGAAACGCTGTTGTATTTTAAGAAGCATACGCTTGTTGACAAAGAGTACAAATGTATACTGTTTTATTTCTTTATTATTTTTGCGTCTCAATACTGACATCGGCAACCAGGGTCGAAGAAAAAGCACTGATGGCCTTGGGTTTTACAAGGCACAACCACGCTGCCTCAGGGCGATAAAATATTTTCATACACTAGTCGCTTCGGCTTACATTCCCTCTTGCCCGTACACACCATCTGTACAGTACGGAGCTACAGCTGATAGCTTACCTGTTGAGATGGCATTCTGGTTTTTTGTCGAGCAAAATTGTCTGAGTTTGATTCTCAGCGGCAGTGAACATTTTGTAAAGCGGGAAATAAACAAAAATGGGTGTGTGGATAGGCTTTGGCATGCTTAAATAGATTTGCTTGCTTTAGCTGACCTCTGCACAAGCAATACACAGGCGCATCACAGCTGAGTAGTAGCTTCGTTGCGCAAAACCGCAGCGTGGACCACACTGTTCAGGCATAGTAGCTAAAAAGCTTACCAATTAGAAAAATAAATAAATAATATTGTTGCGTAGCGGCAGGATGAAGGCGATACAAACAACGGTAGATAATAAGATGGACTAATAGGTGTCAGAGGAACGGGCATGGCTGCCCAAAGCTATTCGTCTCTTCTTCTTCGTCGTTGGGTAAACATGATGCTATGAGTGATGGCTCACTTCCTGTCATTCGTTTTGTGATAACACATAAGATTATGTTTCACGGAATCGTCTGGACGGCCCATTTTTTTTATGTATAGATAAGGCTCTAGAGAGCGTAGATTCCTAGAAAACTTGTCCACGACCAATTAGCAAATAAATCTGCCTCTGAAAAAACGCCTCTTCATATGGGTCCCGGGGACGCTCCCCTAGAATTCCATTTAAATCAGTATAGTCCTTAGATGATGCGCAGCAGCAGCTTATATTAACTAGCATTGGAGGTTGTCAAAGAGCTAAAGACTCTTATTTCTAAATTTATGAATCCTCCTCCTGAAATACCACACATATTCACAACCGCCGCCTCACTCTGTCTTTTAAAAAGGAAAGGACAAGCGTTTTTGAAAATTCCTTCAGTGAATATAAGCCCGCGAGGTGGAGTTATAGGGCACTCTTTTAATTCTTACGTCAACGTGCCTGTAGAACTGCGGAGAAAGCCAGTCAACACTTCCCCGACTTCGCCTGGAACGAAATTATGAAGTGTTGCCTGTCACTCGCTTCCATATTATTTTGGTCTAAGTTGTAACAGATGCACGCGTCATTTTGTTCAAACATTCCGCCACGTTTGTACAAATTCCCGTGGTTTTTGTCGCGACAGAATAATGCGCATTGCGCAAAAAAGCGGTGTAGGTGCCCCTTATTAAACGCTATGAAACGACTCCCACGTAATACTAAGGGTTGCATACAAGACCTTCCATATGGTGAAAAATAAAAGGGAGAGCTTGCACTGCCTGACAATGCCTGCCCCTGCACAAAGCAACATGGAAAGATAGACGTGTGGCTTCCAATTTGAGTGCTGTATTCGGCGGCCGTGACACGTTAAATCTCACATTCGTACGGGCAACCTCCATTAGCCTACGGGACACCCACCATTACTTTGAGCGTAATCCTCGTGAAGCCCTCGGCGACATTCAGTACACGTTAGTGATTTGGCATATCCTGGGTGGTGATTGTAATTCAGACCGTAATAGCGGCAATCTCTCGAACGCGTAGAAGTGCTCATCGGAGACAAAGTGCATGACCATGCAGGTCAGAGTTATTTGATATTGGCAGTGAGCGCGAACACGGGCGGCGCTGCGAAGCGCGGCTCCGTGACGTCGGCTTAGGGATTCTCGAATTTTTCGTCTGCTTCACTCAGGCTCGCTGTCCATGCTGTTTTTTAGCGCTCGGTCGACGTCTGATGCTTGTCTGCACCAGGCATTTCGTGTACGTAACTTTTTGTCATGATAATAGGCTTAAAATTGCATACACTAGCTCAAGGTGCGAGTTAAAGGGGCCCTGAAAGGCATTTTGAGCACACTAAATGAACTAGCGCAATCGTTAGATAGGGTCGTCAACATCATCTGTGCCAAGTATTACTCTTTTACGCGCAGCGGAAAGCTCACACTTTTGTTGCAAAGTTTGTCGCTTTTTTCTCACCCTTCCCTTCGTGTTTTTGGACGCCGCCATCTTCACATGTCTACATCATCGATTCCCAGATGTTCGTCATGAGCTAGACATCCTGCTATTGGGCGGCTTTTTCACGCACTTCCGGCAAAGAGATGAGTCGTCTGCTCAGCATCGGCTCGCCCGCTGATCTGCCAGCGGAGTACCGGAGTGTTGGACATTTTACGACAAACGAAACAAGTGTAAACAAACGCTTAACCGTTTGTATTGAATGCAACACGGCCATAGCACGACATGGATTTTATGTTACATGAGTACGTACCATAAAGAAATCCCCGTGGCACTTCTTTGGTGCAATCGCAGAGAACGCCCTGAGCCGAATGCCAGGGTTTGACGCGTACATTTTATTCAACGTCAAAACAATCCAGAGATGCGTTTCGAACGAACGCAACGTCACAACATGCGTTGCAAGTCTGAACCGCGATTGACAGACGATGAGTTGCCTCCTCCTGCCCGTCGTAAATACGGCACTCACCTCACACCCGGTTTGCGGGGACGAGCAGCAAGTCACAACTCTGGCGCGCAAGCGAGAAGGCTTTTAGCCAGGCACACTGCACATACCCTATGCGAGGTTGAGTCGTACGTCGTTCGAGAAAGATAATCCAGACCATGGGAAGCACTATCCACCCGCAGACGTACAATCTCGCATTTCATCGCGAAACGAACGCGTCCACAACACACAGGAGGCGATGCACACACACACACACACAGCTTCGGTCACTGCATTGGCTTAGCTGCAAGCTTCGTTCGGACAATCAGCGATGCTACGACGATACAGAGCTGCGTCAGGACGACGTGCTAACCACTTCACGTATTTAAAAACACAGGGGCAAAGAACTAGGTTAATCGGAAGCAAAAAATATGTCCTCCATTATAGTGCCTGAAATATACTGGCTAGTGTGCCGAGGGCGGGCTCCAGGCGGGCGCCGGGAGCGATGTACGCGGCCGGCTGCAGCTTGGGGCGCTGCCGTGCGGGAGTGTGCGCGTTCGTTCGGCCCGAGCAGATCGCGCGGTTACCTCCGAGCTGCGGCGCAGACGGCAGCGGCAGAACTTTCCATTCCCGCTTGCGACGAAAGCGAGCGAATGCGACGGAAATTCTGTCGCGCGACGAAAATTTGTCCCGACCATTCGACAAAAACGATCGTCGCGCGACAAAGCGGCGGAATTCCTGCCGCTTTCACTCGCTTTCGTCGCAAGTGCGAACGGGCCTTTATGCGCAATCACATAAAACAAGCTCTTGCTTATCGCCTGAGCATACGGTTGATATCTGACTACGTTACACTGTGCTTGCCAGTGTATTTAAACGATGTCACTAGGTTTGAAACGTACGCGCTCGGCGTGCAGCTTTGTAAACGCAAGCGGCCTCACATACGCACGCTATTTTGCTGCTAATAGAGTTTTCGTACAGCGTTTGTGGTCTTTGCATACGCTAAACGCTAAATTTTTGCATCCCGCTACGTAAACACTGCGAGGGGAGTTTTAGTAGAGCGGTAGAGCGTCTAATCAGTTTTGCGTAGCGACACACTAATGCATACGGCGCCATCTGTCAAATGTTTTCCGAAATGTCTCGCCGGCTCATCTGCTATCGGAGTGCCGGAGTGTTTGGACATTTTACGACTATCCAAACAAGTGCAAACATACGCTTTCCCGTCAGTGTTGAATGCAACACATGGGTGCAGCTTGTCAGAACACGGGTTCTCGCTGATCGAGTGCGGCGTTGGTTTGCTCTGCGCCTTCCCGTTCATCGCCGCTGATAAAGCGATCCAATCCGGCGCGTTTTGTGCACGGGTTCTGTGTCGGTTTAAAATGTCCTTTTTCACATGCCGCCGGTAGTAGGAATTACAACCGCCGCAAAATAACACCCGGCACCGGCGGGGTCACATCTGAGACCGCGCTTTTTGGATAAACAGTGCGCGGTGCACCAAAGGGAACGAGCGTACGATTCTCCCCGCGCGGCTGCGAATTCGCCGCCGATACAAACGGCAGCTACGTACACCGCGAAAGGGCAAGGCCAGGCCGCACACATGCGGCCAGGTCCTTCGTTCACTTTTCCAGCCTTTAGAGTAGTGTCCATGGGGTCAACAAAGATGAAAAAGCCGAAAGAGCTGGCCCGTAGCAGACGGCAGTCTGTGGGAGCGCAATAGCGGAAGTTCGTCACCGCTGAGGAGCGGAGCATCATGGGAGGGGAGGCCAACAGCGAAGAAACAGTTGAAAGGAGGAGGAAATACGGCGCGACGATAATGCGCGGTTTTTGATTTACGATTTCTCAGCTAATACTCATCGCTTTAACAAAATTCTTGCAGGAGGAGATTGCTAATACATTGCTTTATTTGGTTACATGTACATCCATGCATCGGCGGAAGGCATTTCAGGACCCCTTTAAAGTATCGTTTTCGATACTGCTACGGAAGGAACATTGCCGGCGTAGCCCATTCCTGGCGAAGCCGGTCCTGTGCGGAGCGCGAAGAGTCGGAGCTAGACGTCAGCTTCTATATTCAGCAATGTTCCTAACAAAGGAAACAGTCTAATAACCGACAACAGCGAAAGTGCAAGACCAAGACAAATTCTATGCGTTATGAGCTGTCGCCTATGGCGTATGCATTACGATTCCCGGTAACCGTATGTAAGGTAAAACTGTTTTTGCAACCTTGCCGAACGATCGAAAGTATTATATCACATCACTTTACGTTGTCATGGCATGATATTATGCCGACATGCCCTATGGGGCGCAAAAAATAGGTTGTGTTCCGAATAAACTCCTACGTGTATAGGCGCGTTCTGGTATTAAACAGAATAGGGGCTTATTGAGCAAATCGAGTAATATGTACGGTAAAAATTCATAGCATGATGTTTGTTCAGACTTGGAGGGATACTTGTGTACATGTCTTACAGCGATAGCATCCCAATATTCAGATATGCGTTATAGTAAAACTGCACTCAAGAGGAGGAGGAGAGCGAGGAGCAAAACACTTTATTTAACAGTAAAATCGAGCTCGTTAGTGGGTGGGCTCCTCAGTCCAGGACAAGAGACTAAGAATAATTTTCTTCAATTCATTGAACGTCATCCCGAGTAGGCCAGGATTTGTTCTTTACGCCTGAAGGGGTTGGAAAACAATAAAAAGCTGCGTGGGCTATGCATCTGTTTCCATTCTTGCTATACTGAAAACCAACACGTATACTGTTTATTGCGTTCGTTAGTGAGTGTATCAACCCTTTAACACCGTGCGGTGGTTACGATAGAAATTCGGGTTACAAAAGCCGCTATCGAGTACTGTGAACAACGTTGTCTGCGCCGGTTCGCGTGGTGTAGCACAAATCTCTCCATTGCATTTGCATCTGAACAAACAACACACACTGAGGATATGCATGTTCTAACACGCAGCCATAAGGAAAGTCAATTTGTGAAGTACTGTATGTCTTACAGCCTCAAGAAAATATCCACATGAACGTTGTGAGCCTCCCAAACATCCCCAAGCCTACTAATAAGGCATTCGTGACGCTGCAGAAAAATTAATGCGTTAGTTAGCGAAAAACTATTCATCCGATACAAGTCAACTACAATGAAAGAAATACAAGATAGTCGTTTTATTTCCTGCTGTGCCATACCCGTGTAGGGGCCCGCTGCTTGGTGCGTAGCATTAGACTGTCGAGTCTTCATAAGAGCACCTAAAAATACGGTAGGGAAGCCTCCGCATTTCGAATACTTATCGAGGAGCTCTGAGCAGTGAACCTTGCAAACAAGCTAGATCTCGGACGAGTTACACACGATCATCTGACCGATGCTCTGAAGAAATTTGGTCTCTCCCTAATCGTGAGTTGCAAACTTGAGCGGGATACAGCTTGAAATCATTTAGAGGTCTCAGAAGCTGGCAAAATACCTGAATTAGTGGAAATACGCCTTTTAATGCACTAGAGCATCAAAGTGGGCGGTTCTAGCACAGGCACTGCTGCCCCTCACAAGCGGACGACAGCGGCGCGGGTCTAACAGACGACAGCGGCGTCAGAGCCAGGGGGTGCCACTCAAACATCTCACCGCCAATAGAAGTTGCGAAGCTCCCGTAGTCACCTTGCATCAAATAACTGCCCGAGAATTGGTGCATTGCTTTGAATTGTTTTTTAACAGTGTCGCTATCATTTAGTAAAAACATTAACTGCACACAACTCTAAGCTTGGTGTTGGTCATTTGGGATGCGGTCAAAACCGCACAAGACGAAAGGGCACGCGACAGAAGAGCACCGACATAACAGCACGTAAGGGCACGCGACAAAACACCACGCGACAAAAGAGCACGGTGACAAAAGCGCACGTGACGGAAGAGCACATAAACAAAACAGCAGCGCGTCAAAACTGCACAGCGACAGAATGGCACGATTTTATGGAATGCTTTACTGGGCAATTGGTAAGATTTTAAAGCGTCTAGAATTATTATAGAGGGTGAAAGATGCTCTGTATGAGTTTATCTTCACGTTACGCTACTCTTTCTCAAAAAACACGTTCCGGCTTTAATTTTTACACTATGTAGGATGTTGAAAATGAACGCGGCAAAAGCCATGGCCGTCATTTGGTAAAACTCTTCGGACACTGAGATAAAACGAACGTGTGTAGAACCAAAAAATTCAAAAAAGAAAGACGAAAGGTTGGGCTATATGAAAATTCCAAATGGCTTTGGTTTCCTTTTCAACATCAAGGTTCATAGAAACGATCTCTTACACTAATCGTTTTTGAAGTAGCCCTTCCAGTTTTGGGGGTAGTATCAGAGTATAATAATTACAATATTAATAATAATAACAAGCTATTGCCTTGAGACCCCCCTAGAAAACTTTTTGGAAGTCTCTGCGTATCACAGTTCCTTCGATTCTATTCAAATATTTTCCAGCCTTGCAGTTCCGATTTAATGTAGAGGTGCCACAATATGTGGAAGCTCTCTTCCACCTTATGCGACTCGGCGTTGCCTACTACACATTTTTTCTTGTTTAAAAAATGGCGTAGCTTGTACTGCAAGGGAAAAAGCAGAGCTGGCGGTCCACTCCCTTCATAGGAGACCCGGCTATTTCATCTCACAGTTATTTCCGAACTTGCCGCTGAAAGGCCTCCAAGACTGGCAGGCCCGGATCGTTTCGTCTGCAGGTTTCCACATCTTTCCCAAAGTTGGCCGCCCACACCAGGAGTAGCGGCCGAAATAAAGTCAACGCCCGCGCTACCAACTCAAAGGAAATGCGGTGCGCCCGTAATGCGATGCTCAATCAGTATCCATAACGCCTGGATCCCTGGTTCGATGTTTTACCTCGAGCAGGGGCCCCTTAGGGTTGGTTGGTTAGTTGGAACCAAAAATCAGTGGCGCCCCTTAGGGGCTGCGGATGTTGGCGTCTCCTGTCATCGTCTTCGTCGTCGTCTTCGTCGTCGTAATCGTCGTTTTACGTAGTCATAGTGCTAAAACACATAAAAAGTCGTTTACGTCTCGCATTAGAACGTAACTCGTAATAAAAAAACCGGGACACTCGTTTACCCCTCGCGCTGGAGCGCTCCGTAATGATTACTAAAAGTCTAGTAAAGTACATTGTTGGGCTATTTGGTCGACCATTATTAACAGATGTATAGCGCAAAAAAGACTAAGGACAAAGAATGCACGAGGACGAAGCGCTAACTTGCAACTACTGTTTTACTGAAAGAAGCACACATTTAAACAACAGCGTACATGATAACAGACAACCTACGCGACGCAAAGCAAAAACAAGAAAAAATAAATTTGATACCCTACTAGACAATCTTGTCGCCCCCTTCCCGAGCCACGGGCTTCCAAATAAGGAATCTCTTTTGCGATGCTTGACTAATAAATCCGTATCCGGCTTTGTAAATTTCTAGCGCTTCCACTATTTCCTAGTCGTTTGGTTCTTGCTCTTTAACAAAATCTTGCACCTCAAAAAGAAAGGCACGCATCTACAATCCCCACCGTGCTGCCCAATGTTACCCTGCTTCTGTCGCACGTTATAGTTGTGCTCCCTCAACCTGCGGTTTATGCATAGAATGGTTTGGCCTATGTATTGCTTGCCACACCGAGTCGGAAAAGAGTACACCACGCCTTCTGCACATGGTACGAACTGGTTTTTGTGTTTTGTCGAGCAGCCTTTTGGTTCTTGGCCAACTGGATTCGTCTGCTTGCAGAGCCGCGATAGCTTATTTGACGCGGTAAACAAAACGTCGAGCTTTGTGCGCTTTCCCATCTTTTTAATGTTGTGGGATATTCGGTGCAAATATGGTATTGCCACTCTTTACTTGTTTCAGTGGGTGAAGGGTTGGCCGCCGAATTTAACATGACGCTAAAAATCAAGGGCACGCGCAAAATACTGACGAACCACGTAGTAAGAGAGTGGCAATACCATATTTCCACAGGATATCACATATCATCAAAAAGATTGGAAAGCGCGCAAAGGTCGACGTTTTGTTTACAATGCCAAATAAGCTATTGCGGCTCTGCAAGCAGACGAATCCAGTTGGCCAAAAACCAAAAGGGTTCTCGGTAAAGCACGTAAACCGGTTCGTACTATGTGCACAAGGCGTGGTGTACTCCTTTACGACTCGGTGTGGCAAGCAATACATAGGCCAAGCCGGTCGATGCATAAACTGCAAGTTGAGAGAGCACAAGTATAACGTGCGGAAGAAGCAGGGCCACATTGGGCAGCACAGTCTCGAATGTGGATGCGTGCATTTCTTTTCGAAGTGCAAGATTTTGTTCAAGAGCAAGAACCAAACGATCAGGGAAATAGTAGATGCGCCAGAAATTTGCAAAGCTAGAGACGGATGCATTAGTCAAGCATCAATTACTTTGTCGGCAAAAGAGATTGCTTATTTGGAAGCCCGTGGCTCGGGAAGGGGGCGAGAAGATTGTCAAGAGCAGGGTATTAAATTTTAAGTGCGAATGCACTTTATAAGCGACCCCAAACCATCCACCGCCGGCGGCGGCGGCGGCGGCGTCGGCGTACGCAGTGCTCCTCTATATTTAAAAAAAAGAAACAGCATCCGGCGCCAGGTTTCGATCCGAGGACTTTGCGGCCGCAGCGCGACGCTCTACCGACCAAGCCACGGACGCGACGGTGATATCAGTGTTAGTGACGCACCTTATATCTTTAACGCATTCAAACTACGTCGTCAGCGGCGTGCGTTGGCGACTCAGCGGCGTTATAGCGGCTTGATAACTGCGTGGTGTACACGTGATACTACAAACCCGATGGAAGAGATGGAAGAGACGGCGGCGAGGCGGTGGGCTGCGGGGGCCGAGCGCAAGCGCCGCAAGCGGGCCGACAACCGTGCATTCGCACTTTCACATTCTCCCCCTCGGGGAAATGCGGGGGAATTTTTTTGTTTTGTTTTTGGTTTGCGGAGCGTAGGTTGTCTATTAGCATGTACGCTGTTGTTTAAATGTGTGCTTCTTTTAATAAACCACTAGTTGCCAGTTAGCGCTTCGTCTTCGCGCATTCTTTGTCCTTCGTCTTTTCTTGCACTACACATCACTTAATAATGTGTACTAAAAAACACAGGGCCACTAGTTTACCCCTCTCGCAAGAGAGCTTCGTGCTTCAAAGACTAGAGACTTTTACAGCAAAGCTCTATACCTCCACCCCTAGTGGTTTCATCTCCATGCGCAAAAATGCCAAGGCGCGAAGAATACACTTATACACTGCATGCATTGACCCACCTCAGGTTTCGCGTTAGTGAAGATGGCCCAGGATTTTTTTCTTTACAGTTACTGTTATTGTGTAGTTCACTGCCGCCGCTACAATCGTGCCACCCTCGGGTCTTTCGGGTGGCACAGTGTTAGGTTTCCGGTTTCATGGCATTTCTGGTTTGTGGTCTCATGCCCTCCCAACTCACGGGTATTTCTCAGGATTACAGGCTTTTTGGTGATACTGACGGACATAGCTGGGCCTAATCGGTTCGGCTGTTAAAATGACTGTGAAAATTCACCATCCCACGCATGCGGAGAGCACAAGGAAGATGACTTCAGCGTGTTATTTCAGACTGCGCAATATACTCCAGGCTAAAGCGTGAACTGTGCCACAAACAATATGAGTAGCTAACCATATTAGGGTGGGTCCAGAACGCTGAACGTCAAAATAAGGTTGTCCGTGCCTTCAATGCATTCTTTAACTCAACAGGTATCCCTTCAAACTAATGACGGATAGTCTAAGCCTTTCATCGCGAATTCCTGAATACGAACTCAGAAGGACCAACTAAACCTCGGGAACCATGTGGACGTTGTCGTATACTTGTGATTTTTTTAATTGGGTCTATGGCCCTTCGTTCAGCGAAATGGAGTAGCCGGGTTTTACTTTCTTCCAACTTTCCTCTGAATAAACCAGTTAATCCAGCTACCTACCTATTTTCTAAAAGACCTAGATGGGTTCTTAGGCAAAAAAGCTTTAAACATAACTTGACTGGGACGAAGGATTCAATGCATGCCACGGCTTACACTGCATAAACCTACAGTGTCGAAATATTTACAATATAAACAATTCGTTGTTCCCTAGAATGTGTACCTTGTAAAAAATTGGAAAATTCAAATTCGCTAGATACCAAGGTAAGAATATATAGCAACCAACACACAAAGTTTGAACCTAATAGCGAGCAGTGTTTGCGAAAGAAGAAAAAATCATGCACCATCTCCACTCACGTGAAACCCGTGTAGGGGCAAAGCATTCAGTGTGTAACAGTATTCTTGGCGCCTTGGCGTTTTTGCCCGCGGAGATGAATCCTTTGGCGGGTAGATCCTGGAGATACACAGCTTTGCTGAAAAAGTCTGATTTCTTTGAAGAAGGAAGCGTTCTAGAGCGAGGCGTTGGAAAACAAATGTCCCGGTGGGTTCTTTTAGTACGCGGTTTTTCCCGTGGTGATGTCACTTTCTAGCACAAGTCCTTGGAAAACGAGTGTTCCGGTGTTTTAGCACCGTGCCTACAATGACGACAACGACAGGAGACGCAGAAAGCCCGAGCCCCTAAGAGGCTTCGTCCCTAAAAAAACATCGAGCAAATACACATAACCTAGTACGATGAAGTAGTGACCAATAATTGGCTTAACATACACGACAGCGATTGCGAATAAAACAGAATCAGATCACCGGCTCCAACCTACCATAAATGACATTCAGTGTAGCAGGTTGCAAACTAAACAGTATATACGGCGACACAGCGGCAAGCAATGTAGTTATTCAATTCAACGCAAATTATTCTTGCACACCTGATATTCAAGGCAAAACCCTTTTACCATGGGCATAAATTCATAGCGGTAGCTTTGAACAAGTAATCCTACAATCAGTTAATACGCTGAAATAAACCGCAACCAAATAATGCCTTTCTTAGCGAACGGCGTTTCGTAGACGGAGGGTTTTGTCAAGGCGTTTCGTTGAATTAAATGGTACATATCCAGAGAAGCGTCTTTTTCGCGGATGGACAAAGATAAGCGCGGTTGTTGTGTTATATTCACGTTTACTGCATTTAAAGTTGGTATTTCCACAGCAATCTTGTTTTCTTATTTTGTTGTACACCATAAATATCCAGGCCGCTCATTTATTTCTTTCAAAACAAATTTATAACTATGAAGGGCTTCGCTTTCTGGGCTTCTGCAGGATAGTGATGCATAGTGATAGTGATAGTGATGCATTTTTTAACATGGTAAAAATGTATGCCTTGTTTCAGTTGCTGCCTTTCAAATGCTACATGCAAACACGGCTCCGGGACACAAAAAAAAATAATCAAAGTCATTTAATAAGGAAGGTGGCTGAAACAACAAACTTTCTCTGGTTTAAATGCAGAAAGTGGGCTCTTACGATTCTTTTCTTTGAATTCGATTTATTTCGATGTTACAGTGGCTTGGAGTATAATTCGATTGAGAAAGCACGCCATTCTGAACTATCTATTAGAGATGTTCTTGCTCCCAATTCCGCGTGATTTTAGGAGAGAGCTGGTTAACCGGCCTTCCAAATAATGTACATTTATTTGTGGAATATGAGCCGACGTATTTGAAGCCTTCAGTAAATGTTGTTCTTTATTTCTTTTTTTCTAGGGACCTAATTTATAGAACAAATCAGTGACAGGATCATCGTGTATTTTTTTTAAGACGATAGTCTTTCTTGGGCTACTTACACCCAGATATTTTAGATGCGACTGCATCTCATTCACTCGCCTTGTCCCTCCATACGGCATTGTTGTTGTCCGTCCACACCCTTGCCCCATTCTCCTCGCTGTGCGAGCTGCGCTCTCCGCCGCTCACCCCCTCTCCTCTCCGATAGCGAACACTCTCTCGCGAGGGTCATTGGATTGGATTCGATAGGTTTGGCTTGGCTTGGAATAAAGTGGATTGTGTTGCGTCATAGCCGCGCCACGTTGCGTAATAGCCGCGGCAGGGGGTTCACGGCACGTTTGACGCGATGGGAGAATCAACCTAACGGAAACAGCAACGGAACCCCCTATGCGTCGCATCTACACAGGGGTTCCCGCGAGTGGAGGTGGGAGTAATTTTGGTCTGTCTGTCTGTCTGTATGTCTGTCTGTCTGTCCGTCTGTCTGTCTGTGACTTGATTCAGCCACCCGGCAAAAGTAGAATTGATATTGCGCAATAGTCTTATATACTCACAGCCACATGTAAACGTCTAAGCCCGGTTTATATAATCATACTTGTCAACTTTGTTGAACAAGAACAAGACATTACGCAAACATAAGACAGCAAATTAGTACACAAGGAATATTTACAGTGTTTCTTTATTAAAAATTCATGGATGTTTGGTTTTTCGATAGCAAATGATATTCTACATCTACTGCAGAAAACCGCCGCCTCCTGGTGGCATATGAAAAATCACGCGGCAACAGCAACGAAAGGTTCCACTAGCTAGAATCCACGTTCTGCTTGTACCGCACGTGGAGCAAGGCCACGCGGCTCTATAAACCTTCTAGTCGGCCGCCTCCATTCACGGGCGTCTCCGCCGTACTGCAGCGCTGGCATCGAAGAACCCGTCCTGTAGCAGTGGAACGCGGTAAATTCAAATCGCCTTGCGCAAACCTTTAGTGGGTTTACCTTGGGATGAGCGTGACGGCACTGAAATAGCTTGAAAAATGAGCGGGAAAGCTAAGGGGGGGAGGGGCATTTCCTTGGCAAATGTCTACAAAGACTGTCGTCTTTTGACGACATTTGCAACGAAAGAAGCAGATACGCGGCCAATTTTTTCATTGGTTTCTTGTAACGACTTACTGCCGTAATATTTTGAGGAACGTGCGACAACAGCTGAGTAATATAGTGCCACGGCCTGCGTAATTCAAGTGAGTGCGTGTTGAAAAATCGTTACAAGAAAGTTCAACCAATGAAAAAGGATCGACGAGCGAACCTCCTTAAATAATCGCAGACGGCATTGTTTCAAAAAATACGCGCAATTATAATTTCGCGATTTCAATCACCTTTTCAATGTTATTTTCCGGGATTTTATATTTCAGTCTTTGTTACTCTTAAAATATCTATTCGCAAGGCGCACAGATGGTGGCGCCGTGCGGTAGCACGAGGAGAAATTACTCCATGGAGTATCGGCGAGCGACGGAAACGTCGGAGGCCTCACACCCGCACGTTGGCCGGTAGCGTTTGCCGTAGTATCACAGGAATTTTGACGCCGTTTTCACGTGATAACAATCACAACATTTACAGAATTTATGTTATGTTCTAAAGGGTCTCCTGCTTGATACACCGCGTGCAAAATGTCAACGCTCTGCATGAAAACTAGGAACCGAAACACGAACCGAACACAGTGCGCATCGTGTGTTTTGTGATGTTTTAGTTCCTCGTCTTCGTGCAATGCTTCTAAATCCTTGCAATTATGTACAAACTAGTTTAACCAGCAACTCTGCTGTTACAGGCCAGACGCCTTTATTTTCCGTCAGTCTTACTTCACGTTTGTATGCATATCACAAGTTCGATCCAGGTACGCAGATGTCCGTCGCCCTAATTGTGCAAGGAGCGATAACAGCGTTGCTATAATTTTATTTCCTTCATGCTCATGTTTTCACATAGCAAAGCAAGGGTGTGAGAGCGTAGGCATAACACATTTTAGTAGTGACGTAATACGCTGACCCACAGTCTGTTTTCAGAACCTACCGCTATTGACCGTTTCTTTGGTTTGCGCATGGTGCGTTGGGCGGACACCTTTTTCAGAAAATATGGGCTCATATTAACAACGCTGTTTGCACGTACGACATCGCGAGCGCTGTTTGTGATATAGGGACACCTTGGCAATCACCTCATATTTCACACACGACAGGCTTGCCCAGGCGCTAGTTTAGAACCAGCGTTACAATTAATGATTTACGCGCGAAGAGCTTTGTGTTTCTTCCTTGCAATTTCTTGTTTCAGGGAGCCGCTTCTAGCAATGCAGAAAACGTTAGGTGATAGTAAGAAAGCAGCTCGAGCTGGTTAGCAGATTAACATTCTGTATAGAAGTTCTAAGCGTTAATTAAGCTCCAATCTGGAGCCTAAAATTGTTTTCGCAGGTTTCTTTCTTGAGTGGTTCGGATGCGTTTTTTCTTTATAAGCAGCATCCAACGCTCTACTAATAGTGTGTCTTATCAAAATATTAATTTTAGTATGGGGCAATGCGACTACGACTGCCACGGCGTCCACCGCTCGGTATAGTTTTAAACAAAAAAAAAACGTCACCCGTAGGTAGTTTTTTGGAAACGTTTGTATCGTTGCCTTCGCTGGTGGTAAAACACACCTAGTGGGAAACTATTACTATTCACGCTGGTCAGGCCATTGACTTGCGTGTTCTGCACGGAGTGACACAACGAACTACGGAGCGATATACTATGAAAATGCCTTTTACAGGCCGGATTTGTCAAGTAAGTGGGCGTTGAAAAACGCCCAGTAAGCTCGCGTACTCTGCTGAGTCAATACCGCTAATAAGCGAGCTATACTAACTGCGTTGGTGGCTAGTGATCCAGTGATATTTGCAGGCAGAAACTTCGTAGCTTCACAGATCTAGCGCTGGCAGACTTACCGCGGCAGCAAGCGACGTGAGTGGCTTTTGCCATATCTCTTCACCTTCGCTTGTGGGCCGAAGTGTTGTTCTTTAGTTCTAATGTGGTGCGTAATATCTAAGTTAAGGACAGCCGTTAAAATCTGGCATCACCGCCACATAACGACGTTAAAAAGGAGAAGTACCCCCTTTGCTTTCAACGGGCACATAGGCGGCGGCCCGTACAGGGAACTCCGCGATCCTCCTCAGGACAGCCATCTTGGATCGCTTTGCGCGCCTCCTATAGGCCGTGCGCCTTGCGAAGATGCACACTTTATATTTGGTTAAGTAGTTTTTGTAAGTTTGTTCTTTCTATTATTTGGCGTTCAAAACTTCATTGAACCAACTGCCTGCAGTCACGCTGTTATAAAGATGAAATGTGTCAGCTTGTTTTGCCTTAGTCTGCGCGTATGCTTTCGTAGTACCTGCGAAAGTCTCCCTAGCTTTTGTGGTACCGGGGATCTTGCACCCGGCCGCGGTTCCCCAGAAAGACACTGAGCCCCCTCGATCACACCTTTACTGGGAGTCCCGCTCCGCCAAGGTCCACTGCTCAGCCGATCCGGCTGCACACACGTAGCCCAGCCCAGTCCGCCATGTCCCATCCTATCTCAACTCGCGCCACATTTTCATACTCCGCCGGAACATGTCCATCGCGCGGGATTGTCCACCGCCACTATTGCCGGATTGCCACACTCTCCCCCCCTCCGAAGAAAAGGGGGGGAGAGTGTGGTAATCCGGCAGTAGTGTTGGTGGACAATCCCGCGCGATGGACATGTTCCGGCGGAGTATGGAAATGTGGCCCGGCAGCACCCAGGTGGCCCAGGTACTGCGCAGCTCCAGTCTGTGGGAGAAGGGCGAGGAGGGCACGCTGTTCGTCCGGCACGAAGAAGAACCGGACAGCCGTTCGGCGGCCGCAAGGAGGACGCACCGCGTGCTGGCGGCCGGGACGGGCTACCCGCTGCGCAAGTGGATTGTGACACCGTACTTGAATCCGGACGAGCGGCAGCTGCGCTTCAACCGGGCCCTCTGCGAAGTCCTGTCTGTGGGCGAGGTTGCGTTCCGCCACCTGGAGGCTCGCTTACCCTTCCTGCTCCGCCACAACGGCAGCGGCGTGGGCCTGATGCCGAGCATCGTGGCTGCCTGCAGCACCCTGCACAACATGTGCGAGGAGTGGGGGGACGGCATCCACAGCGGATGGCTGGGAGAGGATTCGAGGCACGCGCTGCCCCAGCCGCACCCCGGCTGCGACCCGGCCAGAGAGCGATGCCCGGAAGCCGAGGCAATCCGGATGGCCCTGTTCGCCTCCGTTGTCCAGTGAGGCCCTTTCGGGAAGTTGCCTGTTGCTCTGTAGTTTGTGGCCATTCTCAGGAGTGTTCTTCCAACTCGCAACGCTGATTGAGCCGCTGCCCAGAAGCCGAGACAATCCGTATGCCACCATTGCCCAGCAAGGCCCTCTCTTGGTGCTTTCTGGTAGTTGATCAGTAGTTTGTGGCTGCCGTGTGCTGTTTGTTGTTCATTCTTGGGCGTTGGCGGCGTTTCCAACTCGTGATGTTGATCCTCTTTAGTCGGCAGCGGTCTGGACGGTTATTTTAAGAGTCGTCGTATCAAGGACGGGGAATATTTTTTAAATCACCGTGTCACCACAGCTGGCAGCTCAACATTTCTCTCTCTTGGGCCATTCTCTATGAAAGAACATTCATTTTGGCCATGTCTGCTTATCATCGAGGCATGTTGGCTAATACTTAAGCCGACAATCCAGGTGCAGTCAACCTCCGCGGTCACAAAACTCTCTACGTTCGAAATGGACCACTTTCAGAATATCAGATCAAAATGCCGGTCACAGTGAGCTCGTGGGTCTATTAGAAACGAGCGACAAAAGCTGCATTCCTCAACTTTGAACAGGGGAGCACTTTTGTGGGATTTTTTGTTTGTTTTCTCTTTTCCAAGTTGTGTGCGTGTGAATGTGTTGTCCTCTTGCCTGTGTCGCATTGGCATGTGAGAGGAGTTGTTTTGTTTTCATTCAACAACTTTGAAGTGAACTCTGTTTTGGTAATCCATTAGCTCTGGAATTTTCTTTATTTATTTTCCGCCTTGAGTGAAACGTGGTGGCTAGTTGATTTACGGGTATCTCCAAACAGGATAGTTGTTTTGCAGGCGCGCTTGCTGCCCTTCTATTTGTAGCCTCAAGTTTTTGCAACTGCATTGAGAATCCCTCGACAAGCGTCACATGGTAGGCACGTTGTAACACCTACCAAGTTTCGTTAAAAACTTGATGACTAGGCTTACTCCTTCAATGATCCAATTCAATCCATCCATTACGGATGTCTTCCATCTGATCCACTGACGTAGCTGCGAGCAAATCTGTCATTAAAATGTAGGTTGTCCGTTAAATGACCTGTGTTTTATCGCTGCAGTTTGTGCGTTCTAGTTTCATCGAACGTCGTAAGCTTCTGCGTGTTCTGTTTCCCCTCTCTTAAGCCTCATGCGCGATTTACTTGGCTGCCACCTCATAAAGCCATGAGAAGCTCGTGCAACCCTTCACCAAGTGCCTTTACGTTGTTGTGCAACATCAGCAGCTCAATAAGTGAGAGAGAAAATTATCTCGAGGTTTGTGTCGCGTGCATTAGCGAAGTTGAATTTTTGAAGAGCAGTGTAGTAGCGGCAGAGCCTGCACACACGTGGCCCAGCCCAGTCCGCCATGTCCCATCCTATCTCATCTCGCGCCACATCTTCATACTTCGCCGGAACATGTCCATCGCGCGGGATTGTTGTCCACCGCCACTATTGCCGGATTGCCACACTTTTTATGCCAAGAATGCCGCAGATGAGAAGAGGGGGGGGGGGGGGAAGGGAGTGTAGGTTGCGGCCGAAGAGCCCTCGGGGAATAATTGAGACGCTATTGTACAGGACACTTTAAACTCGCCAACTTCACGTGCGTGTCTCGGCTCACGGGGGAAAGGTCAACGAACCTAAATTCCAAGGAAGGAGTTCCGGTAGCCTCGCGGGCCACTGACGGTCGTCATTGTATTGGCGTGGGGTATCATCTTTTGGAGGGGAAAAACCTCATGCGGTGGGAAAATGGGAGTGTAGAGGAAGATGACCAGAAAGGCCGACAGGCTGGAGCCGATAGCTGGCGGGTTGCCATAGAGTAGTTATCGCCTTGCATTATACGCAAACAAAGTTGTAATAAATGAGTGATCGCACAAGCAATCATGATATAATGAGCCGGAGAGTTCAATCTCGTCTACATCGTCAGTGCAGCCGCAACGAGTCCTAGTGTCCCCACGCAAACAATGTTGTAATAAACGAGTGATGGCACAAGCAATCATGGTATAATGAGCCGGAGAGTTCAATCTCGTCTGCATTGTCGATGCAGCCGCAACGAGTACCAGTGGCCCCCTCGGGGGTCACGGAATCCGCACCAAAAAAATAACGTGAACGATATGGGCCTCCTGCCCTGCCCAGGGGGCGCTGCGCAAGCGGCTTCCGGGTTGTACAAAGCTGCGCGGGTCCCATAGAATCGGGTGTTGACAGAAGCATAATGAGCTCGATGTTCCCGATTGTTTTGCGACATGGTCACCAGCCCATCCACGACGAGTCCGGTCTCTTCCGCCGATCAACTTGGCATTAGGGGAAAAAGCTTTGCAGCGCTGAATACGTTTACAGCGCCGACGAAAGTGCCGGGACGGTGACGGCGTTCTCCCACTCGCAGGTTCACTGACAATTTGAAGTGACGCTTCTACTTTAAACTATTACTGTAGGTGATAAGGACTTTTCAACAACAGCCGGTAAAAAATATGAGGGACGCAATCGGCGATGATCGCGCTTTAAAAAGCCAGCGAGTCCGGCGGACCGCTGGCTCGCTCTTTTGCGTACCTGCGCACTATGCGTGCACTTTCATGAAACAGTGCTCGTTTGCGTCGCCGTTACGAATACATGGTGCAGCGTTAGCTTGCGGTTTGTTGCGTGTCTCAGTGACAAAATCCAGCGAGCGTCAGAAGCGTGAAATCTGTTTTGCGATTCCGAAATTAGTGGCGGTAAAATAAGATGGTATGGCGAACTGAGAGGCCGCTCGCTTTCCTTGTTTGCTCTCACTTTACTTAATTCCGCTCTTGCATTATGTATTTCCAGTTCGCACTTCATAGGCTAGAATGAGGGTCAGCAACGTTTTGAATTGTAGGGCCGAGTTGCATGCAGCCAACGCGGCGGAGGGCTGGACGGCAAATCGGGTGGGAGGCGGAGGGGAGATTTTAACGTAAAAAAAAAGCGAATTGCCAGTACTATTTGACAATAATGTGGCGAAGTGTGAAGATGGGGGACAATTCAACTACAAGCGACCAATTCTTTGTTCTTGTCTCGCTGCCTAACTCCATTTGAGGACAAGACTGGCGTTTCGGCGTTCAGATTGTTAGCAACGACCCCTGCACGAGAAGATAAGCAACAGAGTCAGTGATGAGCGTATGTAAATATTCGGGGCCGAGCGCCGCGTATGCGGCGGTTATGTTATGCAAATATAGAAGTAAACATCTTTGCAGGCCGCGGGCGTGCGATTGGGGCTTGTTTTGCGTCCTTTATTGGCGCTTAATTTGTTTAGTTGACGCTATTGCCTCACCTACTCGCTAGTATACATGTACACGGCCATTCGTAAATCATGCAGCAAAACGTTACGCAAGAATCATTTAGTTTGCGAATATACAAAACAAAATTTCCACTCGTTTTCAAGGCGGTGCCAGGCCACCAGAGTCAGTTGAGTCGGGTGCGCAATTCTTGCGTTCGCTCGCATGCTCCCGCTGAAGCAACCTTTTGCAGTTACCAGCAGCGTTGCGTGTTTATGCTACTCGTGAACTTTCCTTTGTCGACCGTACGCAAGAAGAAAGAACGGTAATGGTCGTCAGGAATTAGACCACCTGACCTGGCGATACTGTGCCGTGCACGCCGCGATGCCCGCGACAGCTCGCTCAAAAGAAAGCCGAGGAATCGGCTTGTTTTAGCGGATATTATGTTGTTTAGCCTCTGCAACTACTTGAAAGGCTATTTCATACAGTATGCAGTCATGTAAACGCGCCACAAAGCGATTAAACTAAGTACAACCAACTTTCACTCTGGCTTGTAATTGAAAACACATGTAAGGCGGCGAGGGTAGTCTGCTTTTGTACTACCCAGAGGCGTCGGCCGCTAGGGGCGGTGCATGTCGCCAAAACTCCAGCGCATGAGGCCTATGACGCGAGTAAATCAACACATCCGCTGCTTGAGCTGACGAACATGGGTTTGTCGTGCCCGCTAATTACAAGGACGAACACGACTGGGAAAACAAGCAAGAAGGGGGCCCTCCAGCCGGTATCCTGACATTTCGGTGTAGGGCATGGTGCAGGACGTTTCGGTGCGGAAATTTCGGCGCGCGGACATTGCGGTGGGTGAACCAGGAAACCACCGGAACACCCCTTGCCAGTCTAAGAATCCCCCTCTTAAAATAACCGCGCCATTTGCTTTCGTATTCACATTCCCTCCTCTCAAATACACACGTAAGTGTAACCTCGTGGAACCTGGTGTAACCTCGTGTAACCCCCGTTCGTGTAACCTCGAATGCGCCCTCTCCTCAGTGAAAACGAGTGTGTGTGTGTGTGGGGAAGGGGGGGGGGCTTTTGTTGCACCCAAGAGGAACAAAGGGGCAGTACCATCCCTGCGCGGGACGATACAATAGCCTCCACGCTCCTGCCCCCCCCCCCCGACACAACAGCAACAAACGGATATTACAGCGCGTGCGCGAGGACGTATAATGCGTACACGTGCTTTCAAAAATATCCTTTCTTCCTCCACGACATTATAGCATGCTTGTCTGGATAAAAAACTAGGCACAACAGTATTTGAAAATTCCGTTTAGAGTGGCAACGCAGTTTACCTAAAAGTTTTCATAAGATTTTCTCCATTTTGGGGGGAAAGTGAGCGTTTGTAAAGCTGCTTTCTTTGTAAAGGAGAGTGTCTTTTTATTTCAGCAAATATCATTAAGAATGCATTACACCGTAGTGAACAGCGCCAAATGCCATAGCTGATTTGCTTGCCGTAAAAACTTATGGTCCCTATATGGATCCTATGGTCCCGGAACAAATGGCCCGAACTTCAAAGTAGGAACAAATGGTCCAGAACTTATGGCCCCAAAACAAATGGTCCCGGGTCCTTCTTCGGGCAAAATTATTCCAAAAAACCTTACGTTGGCTCTTTGTTTAAATTTGTTGCACCTTGCTGAAGTGGTGTATCGCCTTCTGTTACAAAAACTTTGAGTAAACCATCGCTTCCTTTTAGTATGCATTTTTGCGAAAATGCAAATGCATGGGTTAACTCTGTTGGCCTGTTTTTTGTTATTTTGTATTTGTTTCCGCCGTTATTTTGCGGCTTTTCATTTTATTCTTTGTTTTAGATGTATGAAAAGGTTCCCAGACAGTTTATCGAACGCCATTTTATCGAACGCCGTTTTATCGAAAAAATTCCCGTTCCATCGACGCCCTTTTATCGAATGCCGTTTTATGGAACCACCTACGTCTGTTTTATAGTAAGTGTGGTTTTCGGCTCCCATTGGAATTTTCGGGGTTTATTTTGTTTAACTCGCCATGGCACCTAAGCTGGAATTAGCTTCATCCTATATTATGTTTGCCGTGCATTACATACAAAAACCTGCCTGTATATGTTAACGCGTCTTTCCCTTGTTTTCTACCACTTTTGTTTTATTAGATTTTTTATTTTAGCGGCTTCAGTGATTGCACTCAAACATGTATGTACCCATTGTTTGTATTATGGAATTTGCCACAAAAGCAAGCCTAACTCAGTGCGCAATATTCCTTAGATGTGTATCCGTGTATTTAGGTTGGTGTTGCCAAATATATGGTTTATCATTACGTGATCCAGTCATGTCCTCCCCCAATTTTTCTGGTCACGTGGTTTGCACGGGACTCCTACGCAGATTATGTGGTCACATTGTTTACATCTGGAAAAATATCGTTCCAAGAACTTCACAAAGATTAGTGCTATATGAATGGAACAGGGAAGGGGTTCCGACAGTGAAAGAGAGGCCCCAAAAGAGGTGGTGGAGTCTAGGAGAACTCGTAACTAGTCAATCCGTCACAGCCAACTCGTCATGGGTCATGGGTAAACTCGTCAAGTAGGACAAGTCGTCATATGTCATCTTGCACTAGGCAAACTCGTATCTTAGGAGAACTCCCAATTTATGTTTTCGTTAATCATGCTCAAATAAAAAATACAGCATTTAGTATAATTGTCCGCTCACGCGTCTTCACTCTTACACCCATCATTCGATTTACCATCACGTTTCCCTGGTGGCCTTGGAGGAGCACGCCAGACCAGACATCCCATTTTGTCGGTTTTTGGGTGCTTTGTTCAGCTAATCGCACGGGTCATATTAGATTTTGTTTGCTCGTTCTCAATGTTTTCCATTTTTCATTTTTATTTCTAGGTAATTGGGTGACGGCGCTGTATTGGGCAGACCTTCCCGATTTCGCTATTCTGGTGTTTATTATTTCTACCTTACTGCTTTTATGCCTTATAATAAAAAGGTAAAACAGTATCAGCTACAAACCCCAGACATGCTGGGGGGGGGGGGGGGCGAACGAGGGTATGAGGAAAGAGAAAAACTAACCAATCTGCAGTATGGTGACTAGTTTTGTAACTAACATTTTCTCGTTGGTTCTAAGCAAGGCATCGAGAACAAGTAGGACAAGGCTTACTAACCCCTTAGCAACTGAACTCAGTCCCCATTAGGAATTAGGAATGCAGAAATTGGGAAAGACTTTTGCTAGCGTTCCAGATAGGGTTTTGACATTGGACTCACACACGCCAAGAAGTGCCTTACTTTTGTAGAACATACGCGGCGAAACAATTAGATTGTGTGTCGACACGGAAGCGGTGTATGCAAAAAAGTACGAAGCATATCGAGACATTCTGGTCTATACGCTACAACGCTGTAAAATGTTTCGGATCAGAGGAGGGACTATATAGACACAGGGAGATTCGTTATGGCAGTACCGTCTGCGCAATGAACAGAACAAAAAAATTGTGGAGACAAATTTCGCGCATCGCAAAAACAATAGAAAGCACGCTCGAAATAAAAAAAAACAGTACGAAGACTACAAATTCTGTTAAATAGTCTCGCTGTGGAGAAAACATTTGCAAATTACACAGCGAAGAGGAAACAAAAAAATGTACTAAAAATTTTGTTGCAAAAAAGGCCGGAAAAAACACTTTCGATAAAATGGCTTCGATAAAACGTCCGTCAATAAAACGGCGTTCGATATAACGGCATTCGATAAAACGCTTCAATAAAACGGCGTTTTATTGAACGCCGTTTTATAGAAAAAATGCCCGTTTTATCAAAAGCCGTTTTATCGAATGCCGTTTTATCGAACCACCTACGTCCGTTTTATCGAAAGTGCGGTTTGGCGGCTTTCATCGTACTTTTCGAGGTTTATTTTGTTTGAGTGGCCATTGCATTAACCTAACCTGCAGTTAGTTTCAATCTACATTTTCTCTGCCGTGCATTAGATACAAAAACCTGCTTATATATGTTGACGCATCTCTCCCGTGTTTTCATCACCTTTGTTTCATTCGATTTTTTTACGTTTTTTGCGTCTTCACTGATTGCACTCAAGCATGTATGTCCCCCTTGTTTATATTATATAATTTGACACTATATTATAATAAAAAACCTAACCTCGTGAGCAATATACTTTGGATGTGTATTTCGGTTGGTGTTGCCCAATATATTCCTTATTTTGCGCCATGGTTCATAATTACGTGATAAAAACTCTTGCCCTCCCCAATTTTTCTAGTCACGTGGTTTTCACGCAACTCCTACGCGGACCATGTGGTCACATTATTTGCATCTGGAGAAATCTCGTGCCAAGAACTTCTGAAAGATAAGTGCTATGTGAATAGAACACGGGGGGGGGGGGGGGTAGATTCCGACAGTGAATGTGAGGCCAAGATGGTGGAGTCTGGGAGAACTAGTCACAAGTGAACCCGTAACAGCGAACTCGTCATATGTGAACTCATCAAAGGAGATAGAAAAAAACATGTCAGAGCAGGCTTTTACTAGCTGTCCAGTTTAGAGTTTTGACACTGGACGCACAAGCGCTGACTTGATTGATTTTGAGGTTTAACGCGTCAAGAAAGATCTCGGCAACGAGGTGCGCCGTAGTTGAAGGCTCCGGAAAAAAATTTTGACCACTTAGAAATCTTTGATGCGCGCCAAAACCTTGACACACGGGGATTTTCACTTTTCGCTTTCACCCGAAAAGCGTCCACCGCGGACGGGATCCAACCCGCGATCTTGGGCTCAGCAGCAAAGCGTAGAGTCATTAACATCGCTTTAGACCTTGAGCCACCGCGACGGAGTTTCTCAAGCGCCAAGAAGTGCGTTACTTACATAAACGCACGCGGGAAAATAATTATGCGGCGATACAAAGGCGGAGTATGAAAAACTGAGAAGCATATCAGGGCATTATAGCCTATACGCTACAAGGACGTGTATGCTGCGGATCAGATGGGGGACTATACAGAGAGGGAGAGTCGGTATAGAAGTTCCGCCTGCACAATGAACCGAATAAGAAATGAACCCAAAAGATTAAAAGCATGCAGGAAATAAAAGGCGTCTACTATATATATTACAAATTTTGGTAAATAATAAGAAACCGCTGTGCAGAGAATGTTTTTGAATTACGCGTAGCATAGAGGAAACGAAAAAAAATACACTGCAGAATTCTCAAATGAAAAGGCCGAGAAAAACATTTTCGATAAAACGGCTTCGATAGAACGTCCGTCGATAAAACGGCGTTCGATAAAACGGCGTTCGATAAACTGTCCGGACCCCTCTAAACTGGAATGGGCAGAATCTGAGTTAGCAGGATTATAATTGAATAACTACTGGCCAGCCTAAATTTAACTGGGGATCTAATCAATCTAAGCTGCAAGCTGCCAAATTATCAATGTCCAAAATCTTTGTGATCGCCGTTTCGCTTGATCCGAACTGCAGATATCCAAGCGTTTCAGATGGAGAGCGCCGTAACGCAGCTTAGCTAACGAAATATACAATTTATCGTGTAAAATTCTTTTTTGAAATAGCCATAAATCGGCGAGCGTGATGCACTAGTACAGCTCTATGGTGTGTGATATTCAGCAGTACCGGCCCACTCACATTTTCGATACTTCACATAACCAAAATAATACTTTCACTGTAAATAGGCTCCCCACACAGGCTTAAGTGGGACTCGCTTCACAAGCTTTAATAAATAAAAGAACAATGCAAAGCAAGCACGGGACAGCTTACATGTATGACGACAAATTTATATGCAGCATTTAACCCAAATCAATTCAGCTTTAGCAAATATATTATACAAGGTGATGAAAGTTAGGTCGACAGGTTTTTTTTTTAATTACGCGTTTATATTACGTGAAGACCACCTCTACAGTGAGGTTATCCGTCCAGGGGGACACAGAATGAGATGGTAAATATTGATGCCGGTGGCTTAATTAACGAAAATTGAATAATTATCTTTTTTGTGGCTGCAGTAAGCAGGCATGTTTGTAGTGAGAAGTTACAATTACTTTCATTTGGCAGAATTCTTCTAGCTGCATCCGTACTCCGAGATATCAAACTTGGAAGTTTATTTACCGTTCGCATGATTACGCATGGCAGACAGTGAAGACCGGCGCAAAGCTTTGTTCTGTGTTTCGATAGCGGTTCCGAGTACTGCAGATTGCGATAGCGCCAGCCAACACTGAAAGGGTGCCAGTTATCACTTTTTCTTATGCCTCCTCCTCTTTGTCGGACTAAACACCATACACAGCAGGCGCGTCACAAAAAAGAGGAGCTTTGCGCTGGTCTTCACTGTCTTGCATGCGTAATCATGCGAACGGCAAATAAACTTCACGGTTCGACATCTCAGAGCCCGAATACGCTAAAAGAATTCTGTCAAATTAACTGCGTAAAAACACGATTGCCTCTAAATGTTCTATACAAACATGCCTGCTTACTGCACCCGCTAAGAAGTTCATTAATCAATTTAGGGTAATTGGGCCACGGATATCTACAGTTACCACCTCACTGTGTGTACCCCTTGGCGCATAACCTCACTGCAGTGGTGGTCTTTACGTACATCTAAGCGTCTAATTTTAAAAATAAATGTCTACCTAACTTTGGTCACCCTGCATATAGACAGATGCAAAATACAATGTGCACAAATACAGACATATAAATATAAATACACTGACCTCCTTCCTCCTCTCATAGATGCGCTCATGCATAGGTGTAGTAGTGGTGGGGCCATTTTTTCCTATTTTGAAGTTGGGACCATTTGTTTCTGGACTAATTGTTCTGCGACCATTAATTATGGGGCCATTTGTTCCGGGACCATTTCTTGCGGGATCATTTTTTCCCGCGACCGGGCGTGGTGTAGCACCGGTGAACGTGTGGTGCCGGAAAACCAACACGCCCGCGGTTTTAGCCGGCGCGCGTGCCCCTGTCATAACCGTGAATTCAAGTGCTGAAAAAAAATTGAGCGAACGCGTGCCTCAAACGACCGCATAATTCGCGGGTAGAGTAGTAGAGGGCAGCAATCGTTGGATGACAGAGACTAGAGCAGTGCGGGGGCCTGAATTTCTAGGCCCGGCCCGGCCCCACCTGGTAGAGACACGCCCGGGCCAGGCCTAAGCCCGAGAAAACTTTAGGGTAAAAGCGCGAGCCCGGCCCGATACCGACAGCATTTATTAAAAGAAATCCGAGCCCCCGCACTCTCTTTTAAGCTCAGCCCGAATCCGCCAGACTCCAAAAATGAGCCCTCAAAGTTTGGTCTTTTTAGCCTAAAATAAGCATAGAGGGAGTAAATTGAATGTACAATTGTTCAATACTTAGACCTATATCTGTACAACATAAATATCCTGAACTTAAAAATGTACCTTTACGATAATTTTTGGTAAAACAGGTGCTGCAGTTTCGGCAGTCTTCGTACTTAAAGCACAATGAGGATTGCTTTATTGATGCTGAGGAAAGTGGATATTTTATTTATGCATTTCTTGGACAGATATTCCACGTTTCGTTATTTCATTCAATAAGTTTCCCAAAGAACCCTCTTTCCTACTTGTTTTTGACGCTAGCACACTCGGCCGAGAGGTAGTTTAACTTGTACTATCTCAATTTACTTTTACAAGCTTCATTGTTGGTTTCCACTAGGTGTCTATCCAAGTAGACTTAAGTTCCTTCCATGCTCACAAAGTTTTCTACTCAAAAAGTAGCTATATGAGCAAAAAGGTATGTGTATAAAAAGCTGTAAGAAAGACCCAAGGGTACGTTAGGGAATCTTTGGTGGTATGGTCTGCACAAAAGTGCAATAAGCCCGAGCCCGCCAGACTTGTTATATGCCCTCTCTAGTCTGGCAGGCTATAAACATGAACTCGAAGTTTGCTGTTAGCTTAAAAAGCGTAAGCACAAAGCGAATAAGACTAATTTGGATTTAAATTTCCACTAAACTTGGACCGAACTTTGTACAACTTCAATATCCTCACTTAGAAACTGTTCTTTCAGTAGCCGTGAACTCCACTGCCACTTCGTTTGCCAGTTTTCAAACAGAAGAACAACAAGGATACTTTAAATTATTCGGAGCAAGTGGGTAATTTTTTGTAATATTGCAATTCTTCAGCAGATACTGCAGCTTTAGCTGTTCCATTACTTGCCGAAATTTGAGCAGACGATGTGTTCGGTTTCACCCCTTCATTTTAGTATTTTCCTGTAGTTACGTTGGCAGTAATATTTAATTGGCGCTTCTGTTCGTCTTTGTCCCTTTATATGGTTTTAAAAAAAATTCCTCCCGGAAGAAATCATAGGCTCTGCTTCAAACGTCGGTTCTTCAAACTCTGGACATAGGCCAAAGTCCAGGTCACGTTTGTTCTGTTTGTGTTTTTTTGGAAGGAAAAGGGAAAAGACAATCATGTTGCACTGTGTGGCTAGAGTGCCGTCGTTTTCTGGCCCACTCTCTCCCACTAAGCTGATGGGTCCCAAATACGTTTTGTAATCTGTAAAGGCTTTCTAGGCACCATACTCTTTTATCATATCAGTTAACAGCGCCGTAATGAATTTGCACTTCACTTCTTTTTGCTATCACTTAAATTGAAAGATCAACAAAAGTTTTTTTTGTTATTGTTGGTTCAAGCCCGAAAAAATGCGTGCTACCTGGCCAGAGCCCGCCCCGCCAGTGCACTTCGTCAGACTACCTGGCAACGCCACCGCATTCAACTGTTTCAGGGCTTTGCCCTTCGGGTGTGCTGTTTTTTCGTGCGCTGTTTTGGCGCCGTGTTATTCAGTCACGTGCGCTTTTGTGGCTGTTTTATTTTGTCGCTGTGCTTTTTGCCCTGATCGCTTTTGACGCTGTGCCCTTCTGACGCTATGCTGTTCTGTCGTGTACTGTTTTATTGCGTGCCCTTGTGTTGCTGTGCTGTTATGTCGGTGCTCTTTGGTCGCGTGCCCTTTCATCGCGTGCTGTTCTGTCGGTATGCCTGTTTTTTGTAGGTCAGTCCATGATGCGGTGCGGACTGACTCTCCTAATTCTGCAGGGAATGTGGCATACACACAACAGTCACAAAGCAGGTAAAATCAGCAAAGCCAATGAAGTGGGCACAGAGAACAGAAGCACAAAACCTTAGATTCCTATAGGAAAGGGAAACCAGAAAAGTAGAAAAACATGTTTTCACCCACAAATGGCACTATGCCTTACTATCTTCCTGGCGCCACGTATCGAATTGGCTTCCCTTAAACGAGCACTGGAACACTTATGATAAACGCTTTCACTATTTCCTTCGCGTCTGGAAGCACTGCGAAAGCTACAGCTAGAGGGCTCTGCTACAGCTATCGCCATCACGGAGCGTGACTGCGCAATTTGCTTGTCGCATCAGATACGCATCGCGTTCCTGCTTTGTTTTTGTGGCTTTATCTTTAAGGTTGCTAACGAAAACCGTTCATTGCTGCAGCTGAAGGAAAACCGGCCAGCAACCACTACATGGCCTCAATGACGTAATTCGGGGCGTCGAAGAACATCAAGACAGGGAAAGAAAGAAAAATCTACTGAGCGATTTTCAAAGTTATCTGATGGGCATGATGATGATGATAGTTGTATGTTTATGGCGCAAGGCGAACTGGGGCAAAGAGCGGCAAAACAATAGTCAAATATGAGGGGTGAAACCTTAAACACTAAGTAAAGTCAGCAAAAACAAAAGTAAAATCACAAAACGACAATGAGCATGGCTGGTGTATAGGGCCAGATTTCATTATGCGTGATAGGAAATGAGGTTTAAAAACTTGACTTCTGACAAATACTCAAACACACGTTTCACGGAAACAACGGCATCGTCATCTAGAAAAAACGATGGATGTAGGGGAATATGTTGTCTGTAGAGTTCTCTGAAGTGTTTGTGTCGTGTTGTGTGAAGTGCCTTGCATGTGATTAGTATGTGCACTACGGATAGGGCCTCTCCGCACCTGCTGCACTGGGGTCTAGAAGACCCCGTAAGCAGATACGAGAGCGTTGCATGGGTGTGCCCTATCCGCAGCCTACCCAATGCGACTTCTGTGTGTCTGTTGCGTGTGTCAGTGGTGAATGGTCCCAAGCGTGGTTTTATAGCGTGTAACTTGTTATCTGTCTGTTCACTCCAGTGTGTTTGCCATGTTCTACGCAAGTGTTGTCTTATGTGTGGCTTGAGGTCTGTATATGGTACGGTTGTTATGTCTACAGTGTTCCTGGGTGCAGCAGCAGCGGCCCTCTCGTCTGCCAACTCGTTCCCAGCGTGTCCTGGGACCCAACACAGGAGCAGCTGATGCTTCTGTGCATACACAGACATGATAGTGTTAAATACAAGAATAACTATGTGGTTTTTAGGGGGTGTATGCGATGACAGTGCGCGAACAACACCCAAGGAATATGTGTAGATGATAGACTTCGGAATTTCATTTTCAAGTATGTGTCGTACAATCAGTAAAATTCCATATGCTTCTGCTAAACAATTGTTGTGTGGACGCTCATGGTTCTGGCTGCACTGAAATTCGGACCATGAGCAGCGCAGGAGACCATAGTGGAGGTTTTAGACGCGTCACTGTAAAATTCTGCAAGTGGGTATTTAAACTGCAAAGACAAAGTGTTGCAGTATTGCAGCTCGCGGTACCCGCTTTTTGTCAAGTTTCATAAAAGAAAGGTCGGAGGACACACGACGAACTTTCCAAGGAGGTAAAACGTCTGAAAAGGGTGATCTGTACACATCTAAAACTGAAGCGCTCAGATCCCAGGCTCGCTCTCTCACTCTAAGTGAAAAGGGCAGAGGAACGGATGGGCGATTTACAGAAAGCACAGATGTGGATGTGTCGTTAAAGACAGGATAAAAAGGATGGTTATTCAGCCATGAAATTTTAAAAGCATATAGTAAGCCCATGTACGTCCGTTGGTTCTCAAGGCTCCACTCGGCATACAGACTCTCGACAGGGCTAGTGCGAAAAGCACCCGACGCAAGCCGTAGCCCCAAGTGTAGCACTGGGTCAAGCATTCGCAACGCTGTTTTAGTCGCCGCCCCATATACCACACTGCCATAGTCTAAACAAGACCCAACCAAAGCAGTATAGAGCCGTACTAGGAGTTCTTTGGCAGAACCATACGATTGATGGGAGAGAACCTTAAGTATATTTATAGTTTTCAGACATTTATGTTTAGGTTCCTCGATGTGTGGAATGAATGTGAGCTTCTGGTCAAACACAACACCTAAGAACTTGTGCTCCTTGTTCACAGGAAGCGACAGCCATTAAGAGTAATATCTGGGTCCGGATGGACCCCGCGCTTCCTGGAGAGAGAGAGAGAACAGACTTTATTTACAGATCCTGCGTGGGGTTGCCAACCGGCCGCGCAGGGCTCGGGGCTTCCCTTCTAATGCCCTAGTCTATTAAAAGTCCTAGGGCACTGGGCCTAGATCTCGGGGTGTGCTCCTGGCAGGGCGTCCGGTACTGGGGTCCCACGGCACCCGGTAACCGGGTCCTTGGTCCCCTTTCTCTTCTGCCTAGCCAGGGCCTCCTCGAGCCGCTGGATCGCCCATCTCTGTGATGATGAGTCTATGGAGCGCAACCAGCGTTCCACTTGCTCGGGGTACGTGGCATCCAGGGACTGCCCGTCCCCATCGCGCACTTCACCGCCGCACTTAATGATGTGGCCGAGTGTCGCTAGTTCCCTTTCACAGACGCTACACACTGGGTCTGCGAACACCTCGGGGCAGATGTGGCGCGCCAACGCCGGGGTTAGCACGCATTCCACTTGCATCTGACGAAGCATCACCGACTCCGCACGGGATAGTTCGTGGTGCGGGGCCGGGTACTCCCTCCTCTCGCCCCTGAATCGCTTTAGGATCTCTCCGTAGTCCGTCAGGGGCTCGAGGTCTTCCTCGGCGTTGGTTTCGCCTGCATCCGCGGAGAGGCTGGTGCTGGCGTCCCGGCATCTGACGAGTTCACGGGCCGCCGCGTCCGCCTCCTCGTTGCGGTTGTCGACGCTCGGCAGCTCCCCCATGTGTGCGGGGAACCACTTGATAACGGTAGTCGGGCTAGCGGGGGTGCTCCCTGCAGCCCGCGAGGCCCTGGCGAGCCCCACAAGCCGCTCGGCATCCCGCCAGACCGTGCTCCTGGCGAAATTCTTTACCGCCGTCTTTGAGTCACTTAGCACCGTGCGGGTGCCCGGTACCCCCATCGCCAGGCCTATCGCCGCCTCCTCTGCCTGGCCGGGCGTACTGGCCCGCACGGTGCCTGCGTTGAGTAGATCCCCCGTAGATGCCTGGACGACTGCGACCGCGTAGGCGTCTCTCCTTCCAGGGTACTTGGCTACGTCCACGTACGCAGCGCCCCCGTCGTGTTGGTATTGCCTGGCCAGAGCTGCCGCCCTCGCCCTGCGTCGGTCCAGGTCCCTCTCCGGGTCCATGTTCTTGGGCAGCGGGAACACAATGATGCCCCTCGCCGCCTCGTCGCTCAGGGGGACTTGCTCTTCTAGCACCCCGTCGCTGCTTGCTCGATCTCCCGGTGGCTTGAGCCCCGCGCGGTCGAGGACTCTCCTGCCCGTTGTCGTGCCGTTCAGCCGGGTCAGCTGCGATATTCGTTGGGCCTCGCTGATCTCCGAAAGCGTGTTATGTACTCCCAGAGACAGCAAGGCCGACGTTCTCGTACTGGGTAGTAGGCCCAGGGCACTCTTGTAGGCCTTTCTGATGGCGGCGTCGATCTTGCCTTCTTCCGCCTTGGTCCAGCGGTGGAAGGCTCCCGCGTATGTTGCTTGGCTAACGACGAAGGCCTGCAGCAAACGCAGGAGCCCCCTCTCGTTCATGCCTCGGTGTCTTGTCGACACCCGCTTCACGAGGCGGGTGGCGATCCCGATCTTTGTCACGATGTTCTTCAGAGCCGTGGTGTTCGTCTGGACCCCGTCCACGAACATCCCCAGGATCCTCAGCCCGGGCACGTGCGGGAACGGTGCACCGTCGCTCGTCCGCACCACGATGCTCCTTGCGGCCTCCTGGCTTGCCGCCTTCCGGTGCCTCCCCGGGGGCGGCAGGATGAGAAGCTGCGATTTTTGCGGCGAGCACCGCAGGCCCGTGCTCGAGAGCGCGGACTCCACGGCGTCCACCGCGGCTTGGAGATTCGACTCGATCTCCCCATTGCTGCCGCCCGTGACCCAGATGGTGACGTCGTCGGCGTATAGGCAGTGTCGGACCCCCGGGTTCAGCGTCTCCAGGCGCCTCGCCACCTCGATCATGACGATGTTGAAGAGAAGTGGCGAGATGACCGAACCCTGCGGGGTCCCGACACTGCCCAGCTTCCGCTCCTCCAGCTTCTTGCCTCCCACTTCCAGCCGGGCCGTGCGGTCCGACAGGAAGGCTCGAACGTAGTTGTAGGACCTCGCCCCCAGGCCCAGGTGGGAGACCTGCTCCAGGATCGCCGAGTGCCTCACGTTGTCGAAGGCACCCTGCAGGTCCAAGCCCATGATTGCCCGGTTGTCCTTCCCGGGCAGCCCGCACGGAGGGTCGAGGATCTCCCTCTGGATCAGCAACATGGCGTCCTGGGTCGCCAGGCGTGCCCGGAACCCGAGCATGGAGTCCGGGTAGATGCCGTGTCGCTCCAGGTAGTCGTTCCACCGGGTGTTGAGTACGTGCTCCAGCACCTTGCCCACGCAGGACGTGAGCGAGATGGGGCGCAGGCCCTCTATTCCCGGTGGCTTGTTAGGTTTGGGTAGCAGGATCGTCTTCGACGTTCTCCACGCTTTCGGTAGAGTGCCGCTCCTCCAGCACTCGTTGTAGTACTTTGTTAGCGCCGCAGTCGCCGAGTCGTTCAGGTTGCGGAGCGTCTTGTTGGAGATCTTGTCCGGCCCTGCGGCCGAACGGCAGTTGAGGTTCTGCGTTGCGAGCCTCACCTCCCACTCTTCGATATCTCTGTCCAAGTGGGAGTTGGGCCGCCCCTCGTAGTCTCGGTGGTCTTCCCTGCTGGTCTCTGGTAGGTAACGGTCGTTGAGACGTTTGTGCATCTCTTCTTCCCCCATCTGGCGCGCCGTGGTGTGGAGGATTTGCGCCATTCGGGTGTGTTGGAACTCGTGGCTCTTGGTTTCGTCCATCAGTTGTCTGAGGATCTTCCAGGGGCCGCTGCGGTGTAGTTGTCCGTCGACCTGGTTACATAGGGCGAACCACTGTTGGGCGCAGAGTTGCTTGCTGTACCGCTCGATCTCGCGGCCCAGCTCGGCTATCTTCTTACGAAGCTTTCTGTTGTGTCGTTGTCTTCGCCATCGCCGCTGAAGCGATCGTCTGGCATCGAGGAGGTGTGCGAGCCTCGAGTCCATCGTTTCGATGTCTCCGGTAGCTTCCACCTCTTTCGTGGCTTTGTTCGTGGCTTCTTTTAACCTCGCGGACCATTCGTCTATGTCGGCTATTTCGCCCAGCTCGGACTTTCTGAACTCGCCCCAGTTTACGAGTCTGTGCCTCTTTAAATTGTCCCTGCTCTGGTCCCCGTTCGTGTGGGCCAGCGGGATCTCTATTTCGATTATAAAGTGATCGCTGCCCAGGTTGATCCCGGTGTTTCTCCACCTCGCGGTACCACCGCTGGGTAGCAACGCGAAGGCAAGATCCGGGTTCGTATCCCGGGCAGTGGACGTCCCTATTCTTGATGGCTGTGCTGGGTTCGTTAGTAGCGTGAAACCCGCTTCGGCGGCGTCTTCTAACAGGTCTTTCCCTTTTGCTGTGGTTACCGTGTATCCTAGCTCGAGGTGCTGCGCATTGAAGTCCCCGCAGACTATCGCCGCGGCATCTCCCATCTTGGCCATTTCTCGCTTCGCTTTGGTCGTGGCGTCTTTGACTTTGTTGAAGAGGGTCTTGAACTTCTGTCCGCTGTGCCTTGGATTGCTGTAGATGTTGGCGAGAAGAAGCGACGTCGACGTCTTCTGCCTTCTACCCCGCGATCTGCCTCCCTTGCCGATGAACGCTAGTTCGGTTACGCACATTTCGATCGCGGTGCTTGAGTTGCCCAGAAATTGCTGGTGTTTCACATGGGCTAGCCCCTTGCGGATCAGCGTACACACCCCCTGCGCCGCCCCCTTCCCGCATGTGCGAGCCGAGGGCGGGCAGTCGTGCGCCCGGTAACCCGAGAGTTTCGGGGTTTCCTCCAAGTGAGTCTCTTGTATCGCTATTATGTCGGGCCTTTTCGCTGGCTCCAACGATCTGATATGTTGCTGTAGGACAGCTTTGCGGCATCTGAAACCGTTTGAGTTCCAGTGCCATATTCTGATCTTATTGTTGCTGGCCATCTTGAGGTTTGGGTTCGCAACGGTGTTGCTGTAGCATGTTAGCAAATTGCTGCAGCATCTGCTTTTGTAGCTGCTCGAACTGTTGAGCTATCTGTTGTTGCACTAGCTAGGAGCATCTTTGGATGATCCTCTGCTCCATGGCTTCTAGATTCTTATCCCATTTCTTGTACGTATGTTCTAGCCTCGTAAGTCTATTACTAAGGCCTGCGTACCCTACGGGTTTCGGTGCTTTCTCCCTGCATTCTAATCCGGTGGCCGTTGATAGTGCGTCGTCGTCGTCTTCTTCTGCCTCTTCGACTTCGCTTTCGCTGACGTTCTCGTCGTCGGATTGTAGCTCGATCCCCCTGGACGCCGCTATGGCCGCCGCCCTGGATTGGAGTATACCTCTAACCGTGTGAGTCGCTTTCAGGCTGGAGCCGCCCGCTGCCTGCGGTCCTGTTCCCTCCATCTCGACGGGATCTTCCGTCGCCATCTTCTCTTCGGCTTCTTGCTTCTGCCCGCGCTCGGGCCCGCCGCCATTCTGGAACCTTTTTATGATGTTGTCTTGCTTGGCGATGTGTTCGCGTTGTTGCTTAATGGTAAGCTGTAAAGCCGCCATTACTGTCTGCAGGTCTTGAAAGTCCTTTTGCATCTTTCTAACCGTCGCTTTGAGTTCGCGAGTTTCTGCTTTGCATTGTTCGCCGCAACCGCTCTCGCCGCTGCCGCTCTCTCCGCTTTTGCCGGGCCCTCGCTCCGTTGTCTTGGCAACGCTCTGTGGATCGGGTTTCGCCGGCGCCGGCCTGGCGCTGACGTCAGACTTGTTTTTCGACTCCGGTCTTTTCTTGGAAACCGAGCGGCGCCGCGATGCGGACCTTCCGCTCGACTTCGAGCGCCTTCGCTGCTCTTTACCGGATGTGACGTCTGCCCACGTCAGCCCTTCTGGCCTATCCCTGCTTTTACTCCTCGCCGCCTTATGTGACGTAAGAGCTTCTCGAACCTTCTGTGCGAGAAAATCCCTCTTTCTAGAAGGTCTGATGGCCGGGCGGGAAACCGGCGCCATCTTGTTCGGCGCCATCTTGCCTTCTATAGTTTCGTTTTTCAGTTTTGCCGCCATCCGCTTCTTTATTTGCGGTGGCACTTTGAATTTGTTTATGCAGCTCCCTGCCCCTGTGACATGGGAGCCGCCACACAGTTTGCAGCGTGGCATGCAGTGATTTACGTGTTCTTCGTCGGGATTTTTACGCCCGCATGCAAAGCACACGCTCACGTTGGGCGTTGGGCACACATCTCTCCTGTGCCCGACTTGCCCGCACGTACTACACACCTCATGGTGCTGCCTGTATAGCGTGCATTTCGTTACGAAGCCGCCATATTTCACGTAGTACGGAACTTTCTCTCCGTCAAACAGGATTACTACCGACTCTGTTCTACCGAGTCGGTGGGCCGCCATGATCGTAGGATTTTGCTTGTTAACTAAGCACCGGGTGATTTCTTCCTCGGTCTCGTCAAGCCCTACCCCGCTAATTACTCCTCGCGAAGTGTTCTCCGGGGTGCTCTTATACGCGAACGCTTCATACGTTCGGTCTCCGATGACGATGCTCTTGATCGATCCGTAGCGGAAAGACCTTCCCTCGTTCGGGGTGCTAAGCACGATAATGTTTTGGGCAGCGTTTGGGGCGAACGAGTCGTCCTGCGCTTCCTCTCTGGGTATCTTGGCTGCAGCAATGATTGCTTCGCGCAGCACAGACATCCTCACGTTGTTTACTGCGAGCCCCCCGCGAGGCCTAACTACCACCCGGTGCTCGTCTTTCCTAGCGAAAGTCGGCATTCTCGCCGCTTTTGCCATATTGGCGTTAACCCGAGCCACGTACTGAGCTCTCAGCTCCTTCTGACGCTCTTCCTTGCTTTTAGCGTTCGAAGCCGAGGCTGCGCTGCCTGGCTTACCTGTAGACGGCGATCCTCGCTGCGATGAGGCTTCCGTTTCTAGAAGTTTCTTCCCGCGCCGACGTGGAGTCACTACAGTCCACCCCGCACACGAGCTCACTGGATCACAGTCACTATCCGCACCGAAAATGTCCTGTCCGGCTTCGTTGGCGGTGCGCAGACCGCTTCCGACGCTCGTCGAGGCACCTCCGCTGTAGTCGTGGCCGTTCTCCCTCGCCGGTTGAGTCGCTCGCTTCTTCGCGGCGGTTAGGCCTAGCTGGCCCGGCCGCCGTTTGCGATCCGATTCCGCTCCAAAATCGGTTGACGAGGTATCCATGACTTGCAGGTCATCGCTAGTCACTTCTACTTCCACTCCGCTAACCTCAATTACCTCCGGTAAGGCTCCGAGAGCCTTAACAGGCGCCACGTCGACCGAGCACATGGTCGGCGCTCGGCGCGTTCCAAGGTTAGCTCGAACTCCTCCGGGGCCCCATCTTCAGTCACTCAGAGCTTGCTCAAAAATGTGCCCGCCTTGATAAGCGTGGTATCCGCGTGTGCCGCTGAGCTTCGCGAAGACGCTGACGCCAAAATTTCGACGTCCGAGTTGAATTTTGGCTACAAAAATGGAAAAATTTGCGGAGCCCACCGAACAGGCGACTGTTCCATGCACGTGCCGGCACGTGCCTCCTGGAGAACACAACGCAGGAGCTTTTTGCAGGATTCAATTTAAACCCATTCTTGTGTGCCCAGCCGGAAAGCTTCTTGACACCAAGCTGGACTTGACGTTCGCATATTGACATATTACATGATTTAACAGATATTTGCACGTCATCTACATTACATAGAATAAGAGATTGTTGGTGGCAGTGCCTTTCCAAGAGAGTTCATATTTACTATGAAGAGAGTGCAACTCAACACGCCACCTTTGAAAGTGCACAACCAACTCTTACTCCGAACGTTCTCTCTGGCAAATAACTAACAAGGGTGTTCAACATATTACCCGAAACACCGAATGACCTGAGGTCACTAAGGATCCCATAACGCCAAGCGGTGTCGTAGGCCTTCTCGAGATCGAAAAAGACAGTTAAACAGCACTGCTTATGCACGAAGGCATCCTTGATGTATGATTCAAGTGCAACCAGTTGATCGTTTGTCGATTGCCCCACCCTAAAGCCTGCCTGGCAGCTCTCGAGAAGGCCATTGTACTCGAGGACGTACACGAGCCTGCGATTGATCAGCTTCTCGAATAGCCTGCACAGGCAGCTCGTCAGGGATAGTGGATGGTAATTTGAGGGGGACGATGGGCCCTTTCCCTCCTTCAAGAAAGCCACTACAATGGCCTCCCTCCAAGAGTGTGGAATTTGCCCCGAAAGCCATATTTTATTATAAGATGCAGAAGTGCTTCAAACGTGTCTGCGTGTAGGTTTTGTATCATTGTATATGTAATGTTGTCTGGGCCTGGAGCTGAGGGTTTACACGTGCTCAGAGCAGCCCTCAGCTCATTTAGTGAAAACAGGGAGTTGTAAGAAGTCTGTGATTTCTTGTGGTCGTGTAGGGACTTCTTTTCACAACAGGCTTTATGTTTCAGGAAAGTGTTTGTGTAGTGTGCTGAACTGGACACGTGTTGGAAGTGTTGTGCGAGTGTGTCAGCCTGGTCTTCCAGTGTGTCCCCTGTTGTAATGACCAGGGTCAGGCTGTGTGTCTGTTTTTTTTAGTTTGCGTATACGTGTCTATACCTTGCGTGTGTCTGTGTATGAGTTTATATATGTTATGAATGAGCTCCAACTATCTCTTTTTGCCTCACGGCGCACACGTTTTCGAAATGCTTTGGCCCGTTTGAACAAGAGGAGGTTTCCCGGCGTGGGGTACCGACGGAGGATACCCCACGCCTTGTTCTGGGCCTCTCGGGCCCGCCTGCAGTTCTCATTCCACCACGGCCTCTGCTGGTTGCGCGGGGCACCAGAGGCGTGGGGAGTGTACTTTTCGGCGGCGTCGAGGATGTGCGCCGTGAGGAGTTGTGCGGCTTCATCTACGGGTAGGTGTCTTATAGTTGTGTAGTGTAGATTCGATGTCTCTGTAAGTGTGTTCCAGTTAGCTCGTGCTTCATTGAACCTATTAAGGGAAGATGAACTGCTTGGGCCTTTACCTATATATGTAAGTGAGGTGGGGAAGTGGTCACTGTTATATGGGTCAGTTCCCACACCCCACTCGAGAAAAGGAAAGAGAACTGCGGAGCCAATATCCAAGTCAAGACATGAGTATGTGTTGTGTCCTATGTTATAATATGTAGGCTGTTTATTGTTGAAAAGGCATGCTCCAGAGGATGTAAGAAACCTCTCTATCAGGCGACCCCGGTCATCCGTACGAGAAGAGCCCCAAAGAGATTTGTGAGCATAAAGGTCGCCTGTTAGAATGTATGGTTCGAGCAGCTGGTCAACCAGGGCCTCGATGTCAGAGCTCAAAAGTGTAACATCAGGAGGAATGTATATGGAGCATACCGTTATCAACCTATTAAATAATATTAAGCGTATTGCTACAGCCTCAAGGATAGTGTTTAACGTGACAGGGTGGCATGCTAAGGATTTCCGGACGATTATGGCCACACCGCCAGAAGAGTGTGTGCAGCCACCCCTTTCTTTCCTGTATACAAGGTAACTATTCAAGAAATTTGTGTGTTTGGAAATCAAATGTGTTTCCTGAACACACATTACACTTGGCTGATTGGTATGCAGAATCCGATACACGTCATCAAGATTATTCAGAAGGCCTCTGCAGTTTCATTGAACAATATTTTCTCTTTCCATTATTTAGTGTGAGAGCTACTGGAGTGTATATGTTTATGTGTCGTCTTTCGGGGCTGTGACTCTTGGATTGGGCTTTTTGGGCCTATCTGTAGGCTTGGACGTCGGAGGCCGATCCTTGCGCTGCGTTGCAGGCAAGAATGACACGACATCTATCTTGTCGTCCGATGTCCTGGGTGTGCCCGTCGAACCGGGCACCCCGGACTTGGCCCCCTTTCGGGGGCCATTCGTTTGACCCGCCACCGCCGCAGGTATCGGAGGCACCAGAAGTGGCACGGGCGGTGCGGTGGCGGTGGGAGCCGGTGCGGGGCCCGTGGTGTCCATGGCACCCTCCAACGCAATGGAGGATGAGGAGGCAGGGATGGGAGCGGCACCGGGCCCGACGGAAGAGGTGGCCACCACAACCGCTGCTGGCTCAGCGAGCAGTGCGGAGGCGGGTTGGGCTGCCAGAGGCAACCCGGGGGGGGGGGAGGGGTGCGGAGGCGGGACCAAGTCCGACTCACGGTACGGGGTCCCCGCCGAGACCAGACGCTGCTCCGCCGCCCGGCGAGCTGCGTCGGCGTACCTCCCCAAGGGGGAAAGAGGCGAACCTCTTCCGCGCCTCTGGGAAGGAGATGTTCTCTGTTACTTTGACATTGAATATTTTCTTTTCTTGTTGGAATTTCTCACATTTGCGGGGGTACGCCACGTGCGATTCCCCGCAGTATACACAAGTGAAGGTAGTGGAGTTGCAGTTATCTGTCGGGTGGTCCTGTGCGGCGCATTTGGCACAGGTCGTTTTGCCGCGGCAAGAGTTGGTACCGTACCCGAACCACTGGCATTTGAAGCAGCGGCGCGGGTTTGGTATGTACGGTCGGACTGGACATCGTACGAAGCCTGCATTGACCGCCTCTGGGAGCGTTAAGCAGTCAAATGTCAAGATCAATTGTTTTGTACGGATTTTAGTGTCATTTCGACGCATGATTATCCTTCGCACTGCCGTCACACCCTGAAAGGCCATTGAGCAGATCTGTCTCTGCTTGGTTCATCAGGGCAGGATCGGAGATGACGCCCTGGGAACTGTTCATCATGCGGTGGGGTGTGATCTTCATGTCTGTATCTACCATGCGGGTTTGTTTGAGGAGGTTGATAAATTGCTGCCTGTTGTTAATCTCGATCAGGATTTCCCCTGTTCTGAGTTTCTTGGCTTTGTAGGATTTCCCTACAATGCCCTCAAGGAACTTAGAGATGAGAAAAACAGACTGTGCAGTGACGGGCTTTGACTTGTCAAGAGATTTCATTATTAGAAAGCGGGAGAGATTCCATTATTAGAAAGCGGGAGAGGTTTTGGAAATGTCAACTCTGGCAAGAGAGGAAAGGAAACTTCGGTGCGGCCCCTTTTCTGGTGCCGATCATGTTTTTTGGGGGGGGGGGGGGGGTTTGAACTATCCATATAGCATAGGAAAAAGCAGGGCACGGGGGTACTTTCTTCGCTCGGTTTACCCTGATGCCTAGAGAGGTCCCGGAACTCCCTGCCTGGTAAACAGACAGGGAGCCCATCCGCCGGAGCTTGACCTGGGCTCCGACGGCCACCGTTCGTGCTTTCTAACCCTCTACCTATAAACACATCGCCACGGTTGGATCCAGCTGATGTTTGGGGCTCGGGGTCCGCGGTGTCGCCAATACCGTCACCAAGATTGCTCAAGGTGCCCCGTGCGGGGATCTGATGGGCATACGGCTGTAATTTCGCCAGTACCGCATACTCAAAGCAAATAATTTTTATGATTACCACTTTGCGCGTTCATTTTGCCTGCGAGTGAAGAATAATGATGCATATTTGGCTGGCCTATCTGAGTTAAAGAAAAAAACGGGATTGTAGGATACGCGCTTTACCGAAACATGGCTTGTACCGATACCACGCAATAATTATGACATGCAATCACTCTCTTACATTCTTCCACAACTACTCAACAAATTTGAAGCGCAAAACATTCATATTGCTATCATGTCAAGAAAACGTCTTCACGAGTTGTTTCTTTGATGCGCTCTTATATTTGGTTTCTTTTGTTCAACTGATGTTCGCAACTGGAAAAAAACGAAGTTGCAGATAGGGGATAATTATCTTCTGTTTTCTTTTTTCTTTTTCTTTTTTTTTGCTATTACGAATAGTAAGATAGCGGTTATCATTATATTTTCGTGTGTGCGAGTTCAATTGTGTTCCTCGTTGCGTTTTTTATCTGTATGCTGTATTACGTCACACGAATGAAAATGTATACTGTGTGTGAGTATGTATGACTTTACTTTTCTGTTAAAATCTGCGCCGATCATTGCTGCCAGTACTGGGCCAGCCACCTCGTCAAGCTGCTTGAAACAGCAGCTTTTTGTGATTGACTCATGCTCTGTGACAAAAAGAAAATAAATAAAGACGTAATTTGATTTTGAAAAAAAAAAAGTCTTGGCTGAGGTACTTTGCGAACCCCTAATCTGAGTACTGGGTATGTTGGGTGGCTACGTTCTATACGCATTTAAGATTTCAGAAAATGTTGAAAGAAGTGTTGCATGGTCCCTTTATTATACGTGTGAAGTGAAGCAAGTCGGTTGACGTAATCGAAATCAGAATTTTTTGTGTCCGCTGTACATTTATTCCCAGTCTCAAATATAAGTTTATTTGCTCGTTTGGAGCGCTGTTTCAGTAGGTGGCATTTATCTCGCGATATATGGTGATTATGGCTTCGTGCGTTACTATGGCCAGTACAACAGCCATTTGTGAGCGGAGTCTCCTGAAGAAAACAAGGAAGGATGCCCGACCCGTCTCTACACAGCAGAAAATATACTTGGGAATACGAAGTGGGACAGAGTGGTTGGAACTGATACTTTTCAAACTGCTGAGAAAATAATTGTTCTGATAGCAACAATGCTATGGGCAGCGCAATAATATCTTCAACATCTCCTACCACCCCTGCTGATCAGGACAGACACGATGCTCAATCTTAACCGCTAAGGTGTGGTCCTGAATTAGCACATCCCGTTGCGGAGCTGCAAAGTTGCTTCCGCTCTGGCTCGCTTCTGGCGCAAGGTTGATGATGTTGACAATTAATCAAGGACTTCAAATGTTCGGTAATTGGCATCAAGAGAATATAGGGTGGGCTAAACGAACATTAAGAGTAGCTGCAAATCGCGGCGCCGTACGAACCACCTGATCAGCCGGCTAGTTTTTCTTCGCACAGAAAGGGAACAGAAGCCTTTCAGATGACCGTTGAAATTCTCTGCCGTGCACCTTTATGCAAGCCATAGAAAATTTTTCTCGCCGGGTTCCTTCGCTGGGAAGTCATAAAGCGGCTTCCGAATTCGTCACCATTGTGACTTTCGTGCAGCCTATATGACCTAACGTATCGCAAACCAAGCGTACAGGGTTACAAACACTTTCTGAGGGAAACGTTACATTATCTAGCCATCTAGCTCAAGAAAGTTAATCATCTGGAATCACGTACAACCCTGCGCTATCGTCTAGGGGCTGAATAGCTAAGTAATCAGTAAAAGTTTGAATATGCTCCAGATGAATGTTCTCCGCGTGTTCAAGTACAAAGAATCTCGCTATTTCCACTGAGAGATATCTTTGGGATCTATGTGAACACATGGACGTTGCATTTGCAGATGTCGAAAGATCATGGTATCATTAGGTTCCGGAGTTTTCTGGCCAAGTCGCAAAATCATTTCCACTGTTCATTCCAGTGCATGCTTGGGATGATGCCCCTGTACGAAGCCGCTGGTGTATACCTCTAGGAGCACGAGTGTCACTCAAATCGCGAATCTACTGGAATAACCTGTGCGAGACCAGCAAGCAAAACGCAGAAATGTGGTCATCCCGTGCAAACTTTTAATTGGCCGTGGCCTAAGGGACACCGGTTCTTGTCCTGAGCTTTTCATAAGTAATTATTCCAGGAGGCTGTACTGCAGAGCCGAAGGGGAAATCTGCGGCAGCCTAAGAGAACTACCCAACAAAAAATCAGGGTTGTGTGCAGCCTAGGCATCAATGATAGACGATTTGTTTACAAATTTCCGGCAAATGTCCTCATAATGTTCATGCATGAGACTCTCAATAAGCTTCAGACGGAATACAGTGTGCTGCAAAAGGTGACCCGAAAAAACTCCACATGAGTGCCTTTACAAACAGCAGGCTTCCTGGTGCCACCGCTTTCAACTCTGGCACTTGCAAGCAACTTCTTGACTGGCAAGAGAAAGAACCGCGGCTTCTAGGCGGAGAGCAGCAGTTCGACTCAGGGCACATATGCCTGCACTCTTTGAACACCAAGTAGAGTGATAACTGCCAGCAACTTTTGTTTGTGCTGCTACAGTGGCGGAGACGCCCCGTACGAATCCTCGTCACTTCCTTCACGTAGTGGTTGCGTGGTAGACAAGAGGCGAGCACGAGAGCTGCTTCTTTACCGGAGGAAGCTTCAGTCGAGAGCCACAAATAACTGTTTAATGCATGGCGATACGAAAGTATCAATAATACAAAAACGCTAGCCCAATGGCAAGCTTATAACCACACTCGGGCGTAGCAACCCTCCTTAGGGAAGACCAAACTGTTTGGTTCTGGGCAGAAGAGGAGGTGAAAAAGAAAGTGGTAAGACGGAAGGAAAATACCGTCTGACTTGGTGTATAGGCAGAACAAGAGGTGTTCAATATTTCAAGAAAGGTATGTTGGCAGTGCTTTAGTTTCAACGTAATTTGGACCCAGCATAACAGATGTAGAGTCAGTTTTTGTTTGTTCATGTCTGTACAGTGCTCACGGTTTGAAACACGCCAGTGCGAGCGCGTGGCCTGCGGTACATGCAGCGCCGCCCGTGGACGCCCGTGGAAGTTAGGTGTTGCATTGTGGTATACCCCGAGGATGAGAGCGTTTTAACCGTAGGCGTGCTGCTTCCGGTTGCCAATAAGCGGGGCTGTGGTTCCCCGCAGCGACAGCGGTGCGCTGCGAGCCTGGAGCGCGTTTACCAGCACCCGGCGGTCCGCGCAGCCAATTGCACGACATCGTCTGTTCGCGCGCTCTTCTGACGCATGCCCGTCCGATGTGACAGAGATAATGTGCATGTAAGGCAGGGTCACGCTTATCAGAATAAAACGAGCGTCTGCACGAAGGAATAACCAACTTTATTCGATGAAAAAACAAAAAAAAAGAGGAGAGCCGATGAAGTACTAATGCACCGCACCACACGCGAACGTGCCTCCAAAGGCGTCTTTCCTTTTTTTAAGTTTACATCCCGGAATAAAGTGTGCTGTTCCTTCGTATAGAAGGTTCTTTTATTCAGATGAGCGTGACTGTGCATTACATAAACATTACTGTGCCGCATTGGAAGGACACCCATAACAAGTGCGCCCGCACACGATGTCGGTAAATGGGCTGCATGCGCGCACAGCTGGGCTACTACAGTCGGCGCACAAACGCGTTTCAGTGCTCCAGCATCGTAGCGCCCCACTATCGCTGCGCGGAACCACAGTCCCGCTCATTGGCAACCGGAAGCAGTCAGCCTACGGTCAACACGCTCTCATCCTCGCGGTATGCCACAATGCAACACCTAGCTTCCACGGGCGTCCACGGGCCGCGCTGCATGCACCGGAGGCCACGCGCTCGCAGTGTCGCGTTTCAATCCGTGAGCACTGTACATTTCCAGTGCAGGTATGAAAGAACATGAGTTAAGTCGCATGTTACTAATGACGTACAGGGGCCAAGAAATGATCAGACTAGCTGTCTTCAAAGCAGCACTTCTGAGCCCTTGAGAGCGATTGGGGAACGTGGGTCGACAGAAACGTCATGCGCCGGTCTACTCATTCCTGTGGCAGATATTTGGTCCGGCAAGTTATTGCTTTCAAAACAATACAACATCAGACTTAGAAATTTCAGTCCTAGCGCAGCTATTGAACCGGAGGTGTGGCATTTATTGATATTCGTATACGATTCCGAGGTCAAACAATGCTGATCAGCGTAAAACCGCTATTTTCCCTGCAAATAAACCTCTGGCAAAAAACAACTCAAATATCATTTACTTTTTGTACCATGCAGGATGATGAGTCGGACATTCGCCATCTAGAGAGAGAACAAACTTAAAAAAGTAGAATGTTTGGTATGTTATATCGTACCGTAACTTTTCTTCGGGTGTTCGGTAAACATTAGGAATTTTGACAGGTTTTGTGTTCCAGGAAACAACCTTCCGCTGAAAGTTTGAAATAGGGCGAAAGAAAATTTCATATTGGTAAACAAACCATTGTTGTATACATGCAGTGACAAAGTATGTCGAAAAAATGGTTATCCCTTTTAGATAACGGCGATCCTCCAAGGGAACAGTCGAGCAGACAGGTGTGCAAACAAGTATGTTCGAGCCTAGGCGTAAAAAGTGCAGGTAAACAAAGCAATAGGAAACGCCGGTGTATTTTAGGAAGCATACGCTTGTTGACAAAGAGTACAAATGTATGCTGTTTCATTTTTTATTTTATTTGCGTCTCAATACTAACATCGGCAACCAAGGTCGAAGCAAAAAGCACTGATGGCCTTGCGTTTTACAAGGTTGTACAACCAGGCTGCCTCAGGGCAAGAAAATATTTTCATACAGTAGTCGCTTCGGCTTACTTCTCCTCTTGCCCATACACACCGTCTGTACAGTACGGCGCTACAGCTTATCACTTGCCTGTTGAGATGGCATTTTGGTTTTCTGTTGAGCAAAATTGTCCGAGTTTGATTCTCAGTGGCAGCGAACACTTTGTAATGCCAGCAATAAACGAAAGTGGGTGTGTGGAAAGGCTTTGACATGCTTAAAAACATTTGCTTACCGTAACTGGCCTCTGCACAAGCAATACACCGGTGAAACACAGCTTAGTAGTCGCTTTGTTGCGCAAAACCGCAGCGTGGACCGCGCTAGTTAGGCATAGTTGCTGAAAAGCTGACCAATTGGAAAAATGAACTAATAATATTGTTGCGTGGCGGCAGGTGAAGGCGATACAAACAACGGTGGATGATGAGATGGACTAATAGTTGTCAGAGGAACCGGCATGGCTTCATAAACCTATTCGTCTCGTTTTCTTCGTCGATGGGTAAACATGATGCTATGCGTCAAAGCTCACTTCCTGTCATTCTTTTTGTGATGATACATAAGATTAGGTATCACTGAATTGTCAGGACGTCCGAAGTTTCTTCATCTGTAGATAAGGCTGTAGAGACAGTAGATTCCTAGAAAACGTGTACACTACCAATTAACAAATAACTATGCCTCTGGCCAAACGCCTCTCCGTGTGAGTCCCGGGAATTCTCCCCTAGAATTCTATCAAAATCAGTATAGTCCTTAGATGATGCGCAGAAGCAGCTAATATGAACTAGCATTCGAGGTTGTCGAGGAGCTAACGACTCCTATTTCTAAGTTTATGAATCCTCCTTTTGAAATACCACACATATTCACAACCACCGGCTCACGCTGTCTTTTCAAAAGAAAAAGATGCACGCGCTTTTGAGAATCTCTTCAGTGATTATAAGCCCAAGAGGTAGAGTTTTATGGCACTTTTTCAATTCTTACGTCAATGCGCCGGTAGTACTGAGCAGAAAGCCAGTGAACACTTCGCTGACTTCCCCTGGGACAAAATTATGAAGTGTTGCCAGTCACTCGCTTCCATTTTATTTTTGTCTAAGTTGTACCAGATGTACGCGTCATTTTGTTCAAACATTCGGCCAGGTTTGTACAAATTCCCGTGCGTTTTCTCGCGAAAGTATAGAGTTTTAGCTGGCCGTTTTTCACGGACTGCTCCGTTCCCTTAGTGAGCGGGAGCACCATTGTGCATGCGTGGCGCGCTTGGCCGTGAGCGGCGTTAAAGAGTTTTAGCTGACCGTTTTTACGCCCCGCTGTGCTCCCGACGTCCCGATCAGCACACCCGGAGCGTAGGCAGCCGAAAGGCTTTTAGCTAAGCGATAACCGTATCTCCCTCGACGGGGAATGATTCGCGTGACTGGTCGTGACTGGCCCCTGTAAACCAAAAGGTCATCCTAAGGGAAACATAGGAATTTGCATTTGGTCACCCAAACAAAGCAAAATACCGTGATTCTTGGCCTCATTTAACCTTTTTTTGTATAATGTAGTCGCTGACTTGGTATAATTTTTCTAAATAACAATAAACAAGCCGATAAACTTTGGAATAGCCAAGCCAAACCTGTCTTTCTCGGCACTGCTTAGAAGCAGCGCCGTGCTTCGGTCGACGTTTTTCGCTTCCGTTCTAAATATCTTTGAGCTGTGTGGCAACATTGCCCTATCGGAAGCGCTTTCGCAGCTTCGTCGGTCGTGTTTCAACTGAAGAAACGAAGTTCGCCGTCGCGCGGTCGCATCGCGGGGGCAGCCCTTTTAAAATTCCGCCTTTGTAGCGTAAGCTACCGTGACGGCCCGCTAAGAAGCCCCGGTTAGCAGAGCGGGGCCTTGCTCCCGTATCACCGGTAGCACGCTAGCGCGCCACGCATGCGCAAAGGCGCTCCCGCTTGCTATGGGAGCGGAGCGGACCGTGAGAAACAGTCAGCTAAAACTCTCTATTGGCTCCGGTTGCGCTGAGCGGGCCGCCGGTACCGGCGCGGACAGTCGAAAACGGTTAGCTAAATCTCTCTATTAATGCCCATTGCGCGAAAAAGCGGTGTAGGCGCCCCTTTTTAAACGCTATGAAACGACTCCCACGTTAATACTAAGGGTTGCATACAAGACCTTCCATATGAAGAAAAATAAAAGGGAGAGGCTGCACTGCCTGATAATGCCTGCCCCTGCGCAAAGCAACAGCGAAAGAGAAGCGTGCGGCTTCCAATTTGAGTGGGGTATTCGGCGGACGTGACACGTTAAACACCACATTCGTCCAGGCAACCTTCATTAGTTGCGGGAAAGCCACCATTACTTCGAGCATAATCCTCGTAAAGCCCTCGGTGACATTCAGTACACGTTACTGCTTTGGCATATCCTGGGTAAGGCTTGTAATGCAGACCGTAATGGCGGCAATCTCTCGAACGCGTGGAAGTGCTCATCGGAGACAAAGAGCACGACCATGCAGGTCAGATTTACTTGATATAGAAGTTGCGAAGCTCCCCGTAGGCCCCTGTCACACCAGATACGCCTCCCGTGAATGCTTTGGTTTTGTGGCTTTATCTTTATATTTGCTAACGAAAACCGTTAATTGCTGCAACTGATGGAAAACCTACCAGCAACCGCTACATGGAATCAGTGACGTAATTCGGGGCGTCGAAGAACGTCGAGACAGGGAAAGAAAGAAAAATCTTCTGAGCGATTTCTCAAGTTATCTCATGGGCATATGGCAGTAATTCTTGGCTGAGGTACTTTGCGAACCCCTATTCTGAGTACTGGGTGTGTTAGGTGACTGTTTTCTGCACGCATTAAGATTTCCGAAAATTTTGAAAGAAGTGTTGCAGGGCCCCTTAACTATACGTGTGAAGTGAAGGAAGTTGGTTGACGTAATCGAAATCGGAATTTTCTGTGTCCGCTGTACATTTATTCCGAGCGTCCAACTACAATAACGCAGCACCAGTACAAGAAACGCCTCAAGATTTGCTCAAGCCGACCGTGTTTCATTTAGCGGCGACATGCGTTAATTTTTAGCCTTTGTAAGTGTCACTCCAAACAAATATCTCCCTGATTAATGGACTGTAGCGTTTACGCCCTGACGCAACGCAGGCGATGAGGCGTGTCATTGTATAGGGCTCCAGATTAATTTTTACCACCTGGGGACCTTTAAGCTGCGCCAAAATCTCGTTTCGCCTCCATGAAAAAAGCGGCTGCCAGGTCCAGGAATCGAGACCGCGTTCTTGTGCTCAGCAGCACGACGCCTCATCCACTGAGGCTCTGCGTCGGGTAACATGATTCCCGACACACGCCACATGCAGACCACTTTCAGCGAGTCAGAACGAATAGGTTGCCTCTTGAAGCAATCATCGAATACGCCCTTGCGACACGGCCTGTACGTCGGTTGTCCAAACAGGTCCGTTTTGGGTTTTGCGGGAGGTTGGGAAATAATTATTCACTCATTAACAATGGCCTATGGCGCGGTAGCAAAAGAGTTAACCCTGTTAACTTTCAATGGCCAGTATTGCCTTCTTGTGTATTCTGGGGAACTTTCAGCCATTTGATCTTAGGCTTTGAAAAAATGCATGCGTGTATAATGCCACGCTGTTGGAAAATTTACCCGCCGCGGTGGCTCAGTGGCTAAGTCGTTGCGCTGCTGAGAGGTCGCGGGTTCAATTCCCGACCGCAGCCGCCGCTTTTCTGATGGAGGCGAATAGCGAAAACGCCCATGTGTACGAGATTTCGGCGCACGTTAAAGATCCCCAGGTGGTCTAAATTAATGCGGAGCCCTCCACTACGGCGCGCCTCATCGCCAGCGTTGCGTCGGCGCGTTAAACCCTACAATCCATCAAATCAGATTTATTTTGTCTTTTGTCCGGCAATTATCCCACATTGAAAGATCTATGAGCTATATTACAGTTTCGTTCCGCTGGATGTCTCAATTGCGATGCGTCTATAGCAATTACCTACGATGCTTGCAACTCACTCCTTCTTTAGTGCAAAAATCTTCATTTCATTTCGATCAGGAGATTTCATTTAAAATAGGAGGCACCTAAAGAGCATGCGTGGGTGCATTTATAACACATCCGTACTTACATCACCATTCGTTTTGTAATGCTCATGGTTTAAGCGGAAAGTTTTTTACTGGTTAGTTTGAAGGAAAGCTCTTCAAGTACTTTCTATATTCAGGTTTGTTTCAGGCGAAACTTTCACTGCTAAGACTTTGCTGGCATACTTTTACACATTTAATAAAATCAGAGGCAGCACCTTACATCGTTTGTGAATGTTTCTTCGTATATAGTGCTTGTTTTGTTACAGATAGAGCAGCTTTTGGAAGTTGCAGCAAGGAGGGTTAATATTTCAAGCATACCTCCATGCACACTACATTGCAACTGCTTATGCTGTGCTTATTTGAACCTGCCAAATCAGCAACATCAAAATTGGGGAGACCGCAGCGAGGGGGGTAGGTTTTATATTTAATTTAGCATTCCGGAAATTACCAAGACTGGAGACTGACACGAGAAAGGAGTAAGGGTGTTTACTTAGGGCTGATTTGTTCTTACATCCTGAGAAACTCTACTCCTGGTTCTTGTTGCGGAGAGCGCGAACCTTCTTTATTTGTGGATGTATCTACCGTAAAATTCAGAAGCTCCCCCCCCCCGTGCAAGTTCCCCTTAATGTACTGTTTCGAATTTCTTCACTGTTCTGGGATTGCGTGCCCCCCTTCGTTCCACAGTGTCTACATCCTGAAATTCATCACCCCCAGCCAACAATGACGTGCCACAGCCAGTCTAGAATCCGATACAATTGTAGTTAGCAGCCTGATAGCCCGATAACTACGCGCTATTTCTCGTTTCTATTTGGTGGTATCACTTGATTTTGGGAGCAGCGTGTGCTCGAATTTTTTGCCAAGGCATCAATCGCAGTACCCAAAGATACTCTGGTAATGTCCTTCGGTAGCCGTGGCATAAGGAATGCACTGGATGGTTCGGAGGAAGGCAGCGTGCATGGTGGACTGGCAGGGCATGAGGAGACTGGGGCGGAATTCTTCGAACTTTTTTGGGGTTTGACTTAGGAGTCTTGGTGGTTTTGAACGCGATGACAAACATTGGCAAAATGTTAGTTGCATGTGCTTCCTGTGTTTTTCCTGGTGGGAAATCTTTGCTGCTATCCTGAATTTTGGTTTTTGACGGTGATCTTTATTTGCCTTCTTGAGGGCACTAGCTTGAACATTTACAGTAGAAGTCATGGGCTTTACATGATTTAAAATCTTGGCAGAATATATGTGCTGAAGATATTGTCCGGTAGATTGACTCTTCACCATAAATAAAGCACACATGTACTCACACGGGTCTGCCTCGTTCGGCAGTGGTGCCGTAGCGCATCTGCACCCACTCCCCACGCTGAAATCACATCAGTGCTTCCTGTCGATTATATGCATTCAGAGTTAGCTGCAACAGATAGCCGTGGCCATTGTGGTACCTTTGTTCACGCCTTGTTAGAGTAATGTGCTGAGCGCGTCCCGCGGGCAGCTTTTGTAACGCATAAACAACATTCCAGCAGCACCTCTCGCAGTACTTTCAGGTAGTCTACAATATGGCTACAATGAACTATAAGTATGGTGGTGAGAGAGAGAGAAATGACCTTTATTGCGTTGTCCGGCGGGGGGTGCGGGTCAGGCCACGCAGGGCTTCACCGTCACCCCTGTCTATCTACCTATTCTAGGTATCGGGCTGACCTCGAAGCAATGGGCCTGGCCTGCGGCTCGGGCTACTAGGGGTGTCCCCGCCCCGCCTCCTGTCACCGTTCCCGAGGGAAGCAACCGGGGGGGGGGGGGGGGGGAGCGCGGGTCCTCCTTTCGCCGTTGCCGCGCCAGAGCAGCCTCGAGCCGCTGGACGGCCCTGAGCTGGAGTCCGTGCTTCGTAGAGCCGATCATGTCGCGAACGTCCGGTGGGAGGCCGCGGCCTCCGTCACGCGCACGGTGTTCTTCGCAGCCCCACATGAGATGGGCAAGGTCCGCGGGCACTCGCGCACACACACTGCACTCACTTCGTTCGTAGAGGTCCGGGCACACGTGGCGCGCGAGCGCCGGCGTGAGAACCGTTTCTGTCTGCAGTTGCCGCAGGAGCACTGCCTCCCCTCTCGTAAGGCCCAGATGGGGGGGCGGGAAGGCTCGTCTCCCGTGCCTGTACCACCGGAGCGTGGCGCCGTAGGCGGTCAGGGGCTCCGCGTCGTCATCGTCGTCTTGTTGTTCTTCTCCGGGCTCGGAGGGGGGTCTGGCGAGAGTGGGGGGCGCGGCTCGGCACGTGGCGAGGTCTCGAGCCGCGGCGTCCGCCTCTTCGTTGCGGTTGCGGTGGCCGTTGCGCAGCTCCCGGCCCGCGTGGGCGGGGAACCAGCGGATGCTCGTGCTGTTCGCGCGGGCTCCCTCCCCGATGCTGGAGAGGAGCCGCGCGGTGCTCTTGCACACCGTGCTCCGGGCGAAGTTCGCTATCGCCTACTTGGAGTCGCTGAGGATGGTCATCGTGCCCGGCCGGACCAGGGCGAGAGCGATCACCGCCTCTTCGGCCTGGCGGGCGGTCGTGGCCCGCACGCTCCCGGCGCTGAGCAGTTCTCCCGTGGTGGCCTTCACGACCACCGCCACAAAGGTGTCGGCCCGCTCGCGGTACTTGGCCGCGTCCACGAACACTGCGCCTTCGCGCTTGTTGTACTCCTTGGCGAGCGCGCACGCTCGCGCAGACCTGCGCTCGACGTTCCGCTCCGGGTCGACGTTCCTCGGGAGCGGCGGCACGATGACGCGGCGGGCGATGTCGTCCCGCAGCGGAACGAGCTCGTCCTCCGCCGCGGGTTCGAGGGGCGGGCTCAGGCCCACCCTCTGTAGTATCTTCCGGCCCGATCTGGTGGTGCTCAGGCGTTCGAGTTGTGACACGCGCTGCGCCTCGCTGATTTCCGCCAGGGTGTTGTGCACGCCTAGGGACAGGAGGGCCGCGTTGCTGGTGCCGTTGAGGAGGCCCAGGGCCGCCCGGTACGACTTGCGGATGGCCGCGTCAATCCGGGCCCGCTCTTGGGTCCTCCACTGGTGAAAGGAGCCCACGTACGCCACGTGGCTCACCACGAAAGCCTGCAGCAGACGGAGGAGGCTGGCTTCCCGCATCCCCCGCACGCGCGTGGAGACTCTCTTGACGAGGCGCGTGGCGATGCCCATCTTCGTTGTCATTCGCTCGACCGTGGTGCTGTTGGTGCGGCTGGCGTCTACGTGCATGCCGAGGACCCGGATGCTCGGAACCTTCGGGATGGTCGTGCCGTCCCCCGCTCGCACGACGATGTTGCGCTCCGCCTCGGCGGCGGCGCGCTTGCGGTACCGGCCCGGTGGGGGCAGGATCAGCAGTTGGGACTTCTGTAGGGAGCACCGGAGACCCGTGCCGGTCAGGCTGGCCTCGATGCTGTTGACTGCCTCTTGCAGCGTCGACTCGATGTGGCCGTCACTGCCGCCCGGGACCCACAGGGTGATGTCCCGGGCGGCAGTGATGTCATCCGCGTAGATCGTGATGTTTCAAGGTGATGTCATCCGCGTAGATCGCGTACTTGACGTCGGGGAGTGCGTCCAGGCGCCGGGCGACCCCGATCATCACCAGATTGAACAGGAGCGGCGAGATGACGGAGCCCTGCGGGGTGCCGGTGCTGCCGAGTTCTCGCTCGTCGAGCTGCGTTCGGCCGATCTCCAGCCGGGCGGTGCGCCGGGACAGGAAGGCTCGGATGTAGTCGTAGGACCTCCGCCCCAGGCCGAGGCGAGAGACCTGGGCCAGGATCGCAGAGTGTTTCACCTTGTCGAAGGCGCTCTGCAGGTCCAGACCCAGGATGGCGCGGTTGTCCGCGGTGGGCACGGGTGGGAGTGCCAGCACCTCGTGTTGGAGGAGCAACATGGCGTCCTGCGTACCGAGCTTTGCGCAGAAGCCCAGCATCGAATCGGGATACAGCCCGTTGTCTTCCAGGTAACGTTGCCACCGGGCGTTGAGAACGTGCTCCAGCACCTTGCCCACACACGAGGTGAGGGAAATGGGGCGCAGGCTCTCGACGCCCGGCGGCTTGTTGGGCTTGGGAAGCAGGATAGTTTTGGCAGTCTTCCACTGCTTGGGGAGGCTGCCCGATTGCCAGCATTTGTTAAAAAATTTCGTCAGGGCTGTTATGGCTGCGTCGCTCAGGTTACGCAGCGCCTTGTTGCTCACTCGGTCCGGACCCGCTGCCGATCGGCAGTTTAGGGCCTGGGTTGCCTGGCGAACCTCCCACTCCTCGATGGCCTTGTCGAGGGTGGCGTTGGGCGGCCCGGCGTACTCGGCGTGCGTCTCGCTCGGGGTGTCGGGAAGGTAGAGCTCGTTCAGGCGTTTGTGCACCTCCTTATCCCCCAGCCTCTTTGTGGCGGTGTACATGATCTGGGCGAGCCGGTGGCGCTGGAACTCCTTACTCTTGCTTTCGTCCATCAGGTGGCGAAGGAGTTTCCATGTGCCTCCCCGGTGGAGCTGCCCGTCGGCCTCGCTGCATAGCTCGAACCACTGCTGGGCGCACACCTGGCGGCTGTATTTTTCGATCTCGCGGCCGAGCGCCGCGACCCGCTTGCGGAGGGTGCGGTTGTGGCGCTGGCGCTTCCAGCGCTGCTGTAGTGATCTTCTCGCCTCCAGCATGTGCGCCAGGCGGGGGTCCATGCGTGTGGTGTCCTCCGACGTCTCGATCTCCGTCGTCGCGCTCTCAGTAGCCGCTACGAGGCCTTCGGTCCACTTCTCGATGTCGTCGATCTCGCCCAGATCCGTGGCGCGAAACTGGTGCCAGTCCGTGAGGCGGTGCTTGATGTGCCCGGCTCCTCCACCGCCGCCGTCGCCGGAGCGGAGCGGCACTGTGACCTCGATGATATTGTGGTCGCTCCCCAGGTTGTGGCCCGTGTTCCTCCAACGCGCGGTCCTGCGGCCGGGCAGGAGCACGAACGAGAGGTCCGGGTTGGTGTCCCGGACCGTCGACGTGCCGATGCGCGTCGGGTGGGACGGGTCCGTGAGGAGGACGTATCCGGCCTCAGCGGCGTCTTCCAGCAGGCTTCTGCCCTTGGCCGTCGTGACGGTGTAGCCGAGTTCCCAGTGCTGTGCGTTGAAGTCGCCGCACACGATGACGGTGGCGTCGGCGTGCTGGGAGACTGCGTTGCGTGCCTTGTGTAGTAGTGCGCGAAACTTCTGTTGGCGATGCTGCGGATTGCTATAGACGTTCACCACCAGGATGGTGTCGCGCGTCGTCTTCTTCTTCCTGTTGTGGGTGGAGGTGATCGACAGCTTGGTCGCGCAGTGCTCGATGGAGCTGCCCCGGGGACCGAGAAAGTGCTCGTGCTTGATGAAGGTGAGCCCCCTGCGGACAAACGTGCACACGCCTTGCGCCGCTCCCTTCCCGCAGGTGCGGGCACTGGGCGGGCTGGCGTGCGCGCGGTAGCCCGGCAGGGACATCGCGTTGCCGTCTTCTGCGTGCGTCTCTTGGACCATGATCACGTCGGGGAGGTCCGGCGCGGCCAGGGTCCGAAGGTGTTGCTGCAGCACTGCCTTTCGGCACCGGAAGCCGTTGGCGTTCCAGTGCCAAATCTTCAGGCTTGGGGCTGTGCGGTTGTGGCTTGGCATGATGGCGGGTGCTGGGCGTCTCCGTTGTAAAAGTGTTCGTTAACGACGTCGAGGATGAACGCCTTCATGTTTTCGGGGCTGATTTGTTGTGCCAGTTGATTAATTGCTTGATTGATTGCTCGATTCGTTTGGCTGGTGATACGTCTCTCCATGCCCTCCAGGTTCTTGCCCCAATGGTTCATCACGTTGGAGAGCTGGCGGCAGCGGTTGTTCAGACCCGCGTACCCGGGGTCTTCGTTTCGCTGGCCGACTGCATCGACGCCGACGAGACGATCGACTCGGCGTCGTCGTCGTCGTCTTCCTCCGTGTCCAGCGTCTCTTGCACGTTGTGGTTGCGGTGCTCCTTCGTTCGCCGCTTGGCGGGGGTCGGGGAGTCCTGGTCTTCTGCTGGCGGTTGTGGCTGCGGTGGCTGGCGCGGCTTAGGGCTGGTTTCCATCGTCGCCTGCCGCTGCTGCGGCTGTTGCTGCTGCGGCGCCCGGGCTTGCCCTTGCGGGGGGCGTGCTGGCAGGCTCGGCGCTGGGCCGATGGCGGAGGTGGTGGTCACGGCTGCCGCCGCCTTCTTGCCTCCCGTTTGTGAGATCCAGAGCTCTTCGAGTTGCCTGGTGAGCCTGTCTATCGTGTTGGTGAGCTTCTCGATCGTGCCTTTCTGTTCTTGAACCATTGTGCGTAGTTGCTGTAGTTCGTCCGGGGCCGCGGAGCCGGCGCCTGTTGCGGCGGGGCGTCTCGTGCTGTTGTGCCGCGAGCTGGAGCGGCTCGCGCGCCGCGCTTTAGACTGAGTGCTCATTCGCAGCACCGCAACTGTCGCAGCAGCAAAGACTAACATACACGCGTGGTTTAAGCAAAACAACGTCTCTGTTGTAGCGGCCACTTTTCAGGGAGATTCGACATAACATTCGTACAAGGGAGTTGTGGTCGAAATTCGATGGTCCCCTAGACAACTCGGGAGACTTGGCAGGTCTGCTTATTGCTTTGATTTTATTTGCTTGTTTCATAATTATTTCATTTTTTCAGAGCCCATACAGCCAGATCAAGAAGCCCATAAGGGAAGTGTGCAGCCAGTATGAAGAACTCGTGGTGAAAACCGGACGAGGAAAGACAAAGGCAGAACTAGAGAGACAGGGTAAACAAACACAATGCTGAGCGACGCTGATCATGAAGAAATTAATAAATATGTTCTGCAACTGTCGCCTAGGTGCACTGAAGAAAAGAAAAAAGGAATTGCATTCAGTGTATAGGGACAAATAAATACATAAAACTGACTTTGGTGTGTCTGTCATTTCCCTAACACCTGTATGCCATTAACAGGGCCAAAGTTAACGGCCATTATAGGGTGTGCATGGCCGCAGCCTTGTGCGGGCTTCCTCTGGCCTGCTGAGAATAATCTGATTCTGGCCAATGGTAGGCCATGCACCTGTGGTCAATAGTAGGCCATACATGCTTCGCCAGTGGGAAGTTATACATGATTGGCCAATGGTAGGCCATACTTATTTGGCCAATTGAAGGCCATACGTCTTAGGCCAATGGTTGGGCAAACGAAATAAATGGTATTAGCGGCTAAAGCAGATTGCCCAATGATTGAGCGCCAATATGGAGCCTTAGACGGTCAAGGACAATTTTTCGCTAAGGGGCAAACACTTTGGCTGCATTGGCCTGAAAAAAAAAGGACGGGCTAAAGTTCTTCGGGCTTAGATTGGCCGCACATGCTCGTGTTACCTGGGCTTCTCTTGACCATGAATTCTTACAGTCAGAGTTTTTGGTTTTTCTAAATCCTGTCGGACAAATTATCTCCATTTACGGTATTATAACGATTCGAAGTGGAACATTCGACAAATCGGCAATATTCCGGTAATGCAGGGCGTTATACGGATTGACATTGCCGTAGCTGCTAAATCATTTCCTTATCTTTTAGTTTTTCAAAATGTTTTTCGACCAATTACCTCCATTTACGTAATTATAACGATTACATTTTGAACTTTTCCGAAATCTGCATTATCGAGGATATGCAGGGCATTAAACGGTTCGCTAGTTTTTGTAATTCTCTCATATTTTTCTTAATACCTAGTTTTCTAAAATTTCATTCGACCAATTATGTCCATTTACGCTAATATAACTATTACAGGGAAAACTTTCGCGAAATCTACATTTTTGGGGAAATGCCCTGCGCTGTACGTTTTGCTATTTTCCATAATTTTTCAATATTATTGTTATTTCTTAGTTTAGTAAAATTTCGTCCCACCAATTATTTCCATTTACGTTATTATAACGACTACAGTTGGAACTTTCTCGGAATCTGTACCATTGTGGGATGTAGGGCATTATATGGTTCGCCAGTTGTCGTATTATTACTCAGTTTTTCTGTTTTTTAGTTTTTCAAAATTTTGTTGAACGAATTATCTACAATTACGCTATTATGACGAGTACGGGAGGAACTTTCGGAATATCTGCATTATTGTGTAAATGGCATGGGTTATAGGCTGATATTTCTTTATTTTTTGAACATAGTTCAATTTTCTGAATTTTGAAAATTTTGTTCACTGAATATTACATTTGGAACTTTCCCGAAATATGCAATATTATGGAAAATGTATGGAGAGTCAGGGTTCGCCAATTTTCGTAACTATATTAACTTTTCCTATATTTTTAGTTTTTCAATATTTCGATCAACCAATTATGTCCACTCACGGTATTATAACGATCACATGTGGAACTTCCGCGAAATCTGCATTATTGTGGGAATGCAGGGCGTTACATATTTCGTCATTTTCGGTCATTTTTTTGTATTTTTCCTATTTTTTAGTTTTTAAAACTCTTGTGCGACCAGTTATCTTCATACACGTCATTATAGCGATAAGAGGTATAACTTCCATGATATGCTCATTTTTAGTTGAAATGAAGGGCGTTACACCGCCGTGGCTGTGGGTGTACTCCGCAAAGAATGCTATTCATTAGCCCCTTCGGCCTGGTGCCGTCATTCGACGAAAGAACACACAATATTCTCTAGCGCCTTTAAAATAATACGAAAACTGCTAGTTTTCTCTGCAAGGCTTTTTCTAGGGTGCCTCTTGCGATAGAAATCACCGTTGTTGAGTTTTTACGGGCTGGATGGTTTGAAGCGCACGCAGCTTCAGTTGGCTCAGGTCGGTAAAAATTCCGGCCTGTAAAAATGTCTGTAGATGTGTAAATACTTGAGTTACTAGCTTTATATGTGTTCTGTAAGATCAGTGATGTCATAGGTTTTACGACAAAAAGACAAAAATTATATTTTACAAGAAAAAAAATATGCTGGGAAAGCTGGGACAGCTGGGCGTGGGAAGCTGGACGAATTGGCAAAGCTTTCCCAACCCAGTTAGCCCAGCCCAGCTAAAAAAATTTTCATTGCGTAATGATTGGAATAATTTTCGTGCCTGTAAATAACTAAATACTTGCAGCATCAGCATAAGTTTTCATTTCTGGGCTTCTGAGCTCCAAAGCTGTAAGAGAACAGACAGAAAAACAATTTTCCTTGAAGTAGAAAATTCTGGGCTGAAAGGGTTAAAATTAAACCTTAAGGGGCCCTAAGAGCTTTTCAACACTTTTATTGAATTAGGGCAGTCGTCAGGCCAGGTGGTAAACGTTACCTGTGCCATATAAAACTTTCTTACGTACATCGAAAAGCTTACACATTCGTTACAAAGTTTGTTTGCCCATGGTAATCCCATTCCTGAGCTTTTTCTGAGCCCCAAATTTTGAACGCATGTACGTCATCGAAGCTCCGCTGTATAACACGAAGCACAAATCCTGCTTTTGGTTACCTTCTTCGTGCACTTTTGGAGAGGGGAATCATCGTCCGATCACTGCTGATAACTTGCGTCAGGGGCGGTGTTCAAGGCCCCCATTAGGCGGGTGCCCAAACACCAGGGCCTGAAGCTCGTCTGAATAACATTTTAAAGTCGATAGTCTTTCTTAGGCTACTTAAACGGGCAAATTTCTGTCTGTCTGTCTGTCTGTCTGTCTGTCTGTCTGTCTGTCTGTCTGTCTGTCTGTCTTTGTCTGTCTTGATTCTTGCACCCGGTCGAAGTGAAGCAGAAGCTATGCAATCTAAACGTCTAAGTCCGGTGTTAATGTTCTTACTTATCAACATTGTTGAACAAGAACTTTGCATTGCGGAAATAGAAGGCAGAAAATTAATAAATAAATGATATTTGCAGTATTCCTCTGCCAAAAAATTATCAATGCTTGGCTTTTGCGGTAGCAATGAAATACCACATCAATTCCAGAACAGCGTTGCCTCCTGTTGCCCGCGCTGCTGTTGCTCATGGCCAAATTTAAGAAATCAAACGGAAACACCAACAAAAAGTTCCACTAGATATGTTCACTTTCCGCTTAGAACGCTCGTGGAGTAAGAAAACGTGGTTCTATAAGCGTAGTAGTAGGGTGCCTTGATTTACACGCGTCTCCGCCGTACTTCAGCGCTCGCATCGAGGCACCCGACTTGGTGCAGTAGAACGTAGTAACTGTAAATTTTCTTGAGCAAACGTCTAGCCTGTTCATCTTGGGAGCAACGAGACAGGAGAGGAACAGCATGAGAGGTGAGCGGGAAACAAAGGGAGTCATTTACTTGGCATTGGCGCCAGTCAACTAACGTCTTTTGTCGACGTTTGCGACGGAAGGAGCAGATACGCGCCCATTTTTTCACTCACGCACTAACTGCAGCACGCGTAAGAGCAACTCTATTCATCAGTATGTACACTTTGAGACCATTGTGCTATTAGGATCATTGTTTCAATTTTCCGTGGCTGCTACGCTGCCGCTATCAGCCTTGCTAATCACATTTTCTTAGTATAAACTAGACAGAAATCTGGCGCTAGCATCCTCGCGGCTCACCTCAACACCGACTGTGTCGTAAAGGTCTCCATCATGATGCATGGTAGCCTTAGCTTCGTCATTGGCTTGATTTGAAACGTTTGAGTGGCTGCAAATTTATATACAGACACAAAAACGCAAAGAAGACCATGTAATGTTGTAATTATAAAATAAAATACACTGTTTTAAAGCTAAAAAAATTGTAAATGAAGCATATTCTTTTTACTGGAAGTCTGCGGGATCAGCAGGGCCTACTACTCATCAGACCAAGCTGTAGTTCGCAGTAGTGTACAAGTTTGGAAGAAACCCATTCAGAACTCATATTTTGTGAATATGTAAATTAATAAATCGCCCAAAAAGCTTAAAACGGTTTGATGAGCGTACGTTGCAAAACATCCCCTTCGTGGTGCTCTCTTTGGGATTTTTGTAACAGACCCTCCACAACCTTTCCCTCGGCAAATTACTCGTTAAAGGGACACTGAAGGGGATTGTCAAGCTCCCGTTTTTGCTTGCACTGAGTACACTGTCTCAAATTAGCACACGTTTCACCGTTTATCCAGTTGACAAGTCGGGAATTATTTTACAAAACGCAAAAGAAGAATAACTACCATGCGCGGTTTGCGGCGGCCGCAGCAACTAAATGTTGTGACGTCGGGAGGAGACGCACCGTGATTGATGTCCAAGGTTAGCATTCAAACAAGTTTCGCTTTCGGTTCTGTAAAGCAACATGCTTGACATCCGACGGCATCGTTGGATTGGCATTCTCGATATCTCAGTAATCGTCGTACCGCGCTTCTGCCATGATGTCGGCTGTAAAATGCATAAAATAAGCCTCCCAGGACGGCTTCGATTCGTAGCAATCACTAGCCGAGGCCTACGCAGTGGATGAACGCCCTCCGCGTCCCCGCAGACGCTCAAATGCCATGCGCTTTTCTCCCATATTTGGACCTTGCTTTACTCATGCCTATATCGTAAAAAGCGTGTTCGCCATAGGCCAAGGGTCTGTTGATTCTGGCCTGTGCCCAGTGCCCGCAAGCCGTCGGTGCTTATGGCAACCGCACGCCAACGAGAACTCGCTAGCTCGTTAGTGTCAGCCTGCCCGCGTTCTGTGAACTAGTTTGTGGAGCAGTGAACGTTACGGCCCAAAAAAAGGTGAACTCAGAATGAAAACGTGCGCCAAAAACGAAAAAAGTCAACTTAAACAAAAAAAGAATGTACCCTCGGTTGTTCGAACTCGTGACTAGCAAAACACTTGCAGAAAGAATCCTAGCGCTCCAGAACACTCGGCCACTGGGCGAGCTCCTCTCACCTCGGAAATATAAGGTATATAATGTATACCTAGTTTACACTTTTATTTAGTTTTAGCATTTCAAGCAGCTTAGGTGACTATTTGTTGTACTGCGCTCGTGCAGTAAGCGTCCCCCGAGTTTCCACAGTATCTCACGTCTAGCAATTGCATATCTTAGCCGGAAAAGCCTTCGCAGATGCATAGTCGTGCTGTTGACCAGCTCTGATCGTTCGCCCAGCGCAAAAAAAGTGCTTCCTGCACCGTAGTTTCACGCTGTATGGTAAAAGTATCAGCTGATTTTATTTCCTTAGTACCCGTATTGACATCGCTGACTCTTCTCCCGCCTTCAAGTGGCCTTAAATTTCCTACTGGTGTACCTGTCAGCGAAGCGTCGCGTGTGCGCTTGTACAGTGCTTGTGTGAAGCGACCTTGACTTGGATCTAGATACAGTGTACAAACTAACAAAGTAAAGAAAGGCACATTCTTTCATTCACACACGTGTCCTGGCTTCGTTTCAACTGAGCGAAAGAATTGCGCCAACCCGTCGGCGGCCGGCGGACGAAACGCTGGGCCGACTGTATCTGTCTTAAGGTCGGCGAGCAGTGCAGTAGCGCCGCCAACTGACAGCTCCTCTCCTCCTGACATCACATGAAAACGCCACAAAAAATGGGCGAGGGTGCAGAGAAGAGGACAGCATTTTTGAATTGATTTTTCTAACAAATGCATTCGCGTAAATGCGCTCAGAGTGGTCGAAACAAGGCCTAGGGACTCCGGACAACAATTTGCGCTCCTACCCGCGATGTTTAAAAATCACTTTAGTGTCCCTTTAAGGTACGACGTCCGGGCACTGCTAGCATATTTACTGCGGCTGCAAAAAGAAACCTGGAAGTGAACTTTCCTTACTACAAGCCAACGTATCTATATAGTGTGTTTTCACATATGTACACAATGTATCGATGGTCACTCGCAAGCACTAGTCCTTCCACTTGCTTATAACTAGGGCTCCGTATTTTCGCATTAACCTTCAAAAACCTAGAAACACTCACTGGTGAAATGTTCGACAATTCCGATTGATGCGATAAACACCGATTTCGGAGCACACGGTGCCACAAAATGATGACAGAGGTTGGGATTTCAGGATGTCTGGTAAGATATCAGGACCACTGTCCATTCTTACTTTTACGATTATCACGAAGGCTCATCTGCCCTCTTTTGGGACCACTACACTTGTCTAAACAAAGATTATCTGCCCTGACTTGTTCGGACACAAAACGGTTCTGCTAGATAACCTGCCTTGACATGCGTTTCTTTTAAATATTTTTGCATTTACTAGATTGGTTCATAGTCACAATCTTTTACATTAAGCCGAAAATGTTACAATGACCTGCTGTTTATGTGAACAGTGGGTTCTCCGCTCATGATAAATCGGTAGGTTTCACGGATAACAGTACCTCGCGCAGACCGCGCCTGACTCACAGTTAACGAAGGTTTTAAAGGATTCTTCTTATATCGCTCTGACGATAATGTCTTGGCACTATTCGCGAGCACGGCTAGGCATCTCCTAAAGGACGTGTGTCTGTTTTCGAACGTTTCGCGGTAGCCCTTTGCAAAACTGATATGGTGTTTCTTACCTAAGCTTCAACACGGCAGCGAACATCTTGTGCGGAGAGCGTGCGGTTTGAGGCCAGGCCATCGAACCCATCTTCGTAGGGTTGGAAAGGTTGGCAAAAATGAATGGGAAAAAACGAAGATTTCCAGCGAGTATGTAAAGGAGCTCAGTGATGTTGGAGAGTCAACGCTATCTGAAGCAGTCATTCTCAACCCCTCTCGTTTTGGATAATTCACAATGAGGACATGACAGTGCTTTCTCGCTGCATGCTGAGGCCTCTTGGTGCACTTAGACCAGGCGAAAATGTTGGAAGGGCATTTTCTATGCTGAGAATCATATTCCTACGGAGAGCGATTCCATCAGCGACGAAAATCTCGTAAAATTTGCTAACGTGTCTTGCAACAAGCATTTATCTTGTAATACAGGAGGTCCCAACTATTCGTGTGCTGGGCCTTGATGTTGCCTTGTCTGGGTCCGCAACACCACGGGGAAGAGTGCGAAGGATCGTGCTGCACGGACAATCCACCTGATACGTCGAATAGCGACGAAGGTTGGGAGGTCACGCACTAGGGTTGCTCACCTCCTTGTGCGGTCAGTGTTTGAACCCAAACTCGTGTACCAGGCTCAATTCCACCATCTCACGATGAGGAACTGGGATCGCCTGGAAGCCATCAACTGGAATGCCTTGCGGGCCATTACTGGACTACCCCGATTGACCCCCATGCCAACTCTGCAGGGGGAGGCCCAACTCAACACGATTGATGAGCTGGTGCACCAACGCCGCCCTGCCCGTGCCTGTAAAATCTCGATGATTGGTGGAACCGGTGTGCTAGACCCGTACATGGGGTATGTTGTGCCAAGCACCACTGTGAAAGGTTCAAACATTCCTCCGTGGCAGCGAGTACAGTTACCAGACAATACACCAATCGGTCGCCTCCGTGACCCAGTACCTCGCCTGGCCATGGTTCAAGTCTCTCGCCTATATAGCCCAGACACGGAAACGGCGTTTGCGTATGTAGATGCCAGCGTCAAAAACGGCATGGCGCACACTGCAGTCATCTTCCCCCAGCTACAAGAGGTGGGCCAATCTTGCTCTTATGAGGCTAATTCGTTGCCACCAGTGTATGTTCCTGAACTAGCAGCGATACACGATGGGAAGACCGCAATACTACCTATTGTCCAGGCAGGACCATACTGTCGGTGAATATTACGCACTGACTCTACTCAAGCCATCCACGACATCCGCCGATTAACACAAGCTACATCGTTCGCAGATGCTATTCACCACTTAGCACAAAGCACTCTACTGCAGATCCGCGTAGAATGGGTACCCCGTTCAGTTGTACGCGGCAGTAGGGAGGCAGACGCGGTTAGTCACCCGCATACCTGATGCGACGAGTGCCACTTTTCCCCGAAGATCCAAGTTGGAACCTGCCACAACACAAGGAGACTCTCAGGTGTACCACGTGAGCCCTCATACCCCCGTGTGGTTGAAACTTCCCTGGCGACTTAACTCCCCGAGAGGAGGTTGCGCTGCGGAGAATACGCGTTGGGATGGCCCTTACGCCATCTGTGTCTGCCTCTTGGCTGTCGCAGTAGCGCGGCCCATACGACTCTACGTGCACATTTTGTGACTCCGCCGTACAGAATGTGAATGGGCAGCATCTGCTGTGGACCTCCCCCGGACCGCATCAGATCCGATTACGGCACCTTCCTGCAACCGGCCTCTACCATGACCGCCCTCCACACCTGCTGCGCCGTCATGCCGCAGGGCAAACTTTTGAATAAAAGTATTAAGAAACGTACATGTTTTGCGTTTACCTATTCTCCACTGCGGACGTATATGAGCGTTTGCTATTGTAAAGCTTTCAGACTAACATAATTGTTACTATTTTTATTAAGAAGTGGGGACTCAAGGTCTAGTCAGGGATGGACAAGGTGGTAAAGGAGTTGAGAACACCTACTTCCTTTTGTGCATTTACAAGGTAGTTGCCAAAGTTCGCACGGGCGGGGTGCGCCCTTCCCTCCTCTGGGTCGGGCGCACCCTTCAGACAATGAAAATTTGTTTGACGGCTGACGTGTTCGCGTTGAGATCACCTTCCACCTGTGAGTTGAGATATTTAAAATATAGCGGAACAAAATACGAATTACGGATAATTAGATACTTACAACATGTAAACTTTGCAAAACACTCTCCGAATTTCCCCAAACACTCTGTCTTGGGCTGCCCTAATGGAGTCTGTTTCGAGTTTCTAAGCGAAGCGATACAGGCGAAGTGAGTTTCGGTCAATTCCGCTGCCGCACGAGAAGAGAAGGAGGGAAAACTTTATTTGAAGAGTGAGATGGAGCCCGTCAGTGGGCGGGTTCCTCAGTTTAGGATTCCGTAGTGCGGGCTGCCGTCTTCGCCTTTTCAGCGAGACAAATCAGCTTACTGAAGTCAGAGCTGCAAAGTTCACTCTCCCACTGCTCGTATGTAAGACTGGGAATCTGTTCAAGGTTTGGGCTTGAAGGGCATGCCCAAACCATATGAAAGAGCATTTCTGGGCTGCCGCACTGCCTGCACATTGGGTAGTATAATGTGGGGTGAATGGCGTGTAGCCGTGTGGGATGTGGAAATGTGTTGTTTGAAGCTGTCGCAGGGTAACTTATTATTTTATTAGTTTTTCTGCACGTTGCGGGACGGTGTTTCGTGTGAGTGTGTAGTGTTGGGTTATGTCGTTGTATCTAATAAGTGAGTGTCTGATCCTATCGTCGTCCTCTTGCGGTGCCTGGAAACCAAGATCTCGGGCGTGAGCGCCAGCCGCTACATTGCCGCGACGGGATGAGTGCGCAGACGTCCAAATAATCTTGACTGTTCTTTCAGGAGGGTGTTGGGGTAGGATGCGTAGGGCTTTCGTGGAAATCTTTCCGGCTATGTACTTCCGACATGCCGCTTGCAAATCTGTGATAATTATCTTGGCTTGGGTCTGGGTTATGCCTAATGCGAGTGCCGCTTCTTCCGCTTCGAGGATGGTAGCCTGGCGAAAGGGGATACTAGTAATAAGACCAGTAGGGGCGGCGAACACAGCTGTTTTGGTATTTGCACTTGCGTAGTCCGCTGCGTCTGTGAATACCGTTTTTTTAGTGGTAGTACAGCCTTTCAATGGTTTCTGCCCCGGCGGTTCTTCGGCCTTCATGGTGCTGTGGGGTAATAATTCTTGGCAGGGGAGCAATTTTTAGCTTCTATTTAATTTCCAGTGAAATGTCTTCGGCACTCTCCATTTCCATTAAACGGGCGTATCCCAAGTTCGTAAGTACTTGCCGGCCTGTCGGGGTAGTGTGTAGTTGCGCTTTCTAGGCGTTCAGGTGCGCATCTGTAAGCTCGTTTATGGTATTGTGCAACTCTAGAGCCATCAAACGAGACGTAGAAGTGCTTGTTGGAAGTCCGAGGGCTTGTTTAAAGGCATTTCGTATAATGGTGTCGATCTTCAGCCTTTCTGCGGCCAGGAGGATGGTTTTGGGGGTAACGTACGTAATTCGTGGAATGACGAAAGCTTCAACAAGACTCAGCATGTCCTGTTCCTTCATTCTATGTTTTTGGCTGCCAATGCGGCGGAGCATCCTGACGATCTGAGCGGTTGACGAGCCAATTTCCGGATTCGTTGCGTATTTTAACAATTTTCCTGGTATGTCATTCCCAGAATTTTGATGTTTTGAGTATAAAAAATCATGATGCCAACCAACATGACGTAAATGCCTCTGGTGGGATCCCGGTGGCGTTTTTGATCCAAGAGAAACTTCGATTTGTGAGGCGGGCAGGTGAGGTCGCATTGATTAGCGTACGCATTTCGTACGCATTCCCAGTTCGTGAGTCTCGCGTCTCCTAATTTAATTCTGTATGACGGGCCATACACTTCGGTCTTAATGATCATGTGACCAATGTATAGCGCAAAAAAAACGAAGGAAGGAAAGGGTGCACAAGGAAAAAGCTCTAACTTGTCTTTGCGCCAACAAAGCGTTAAGGCAAGTTAGAATTTTGTCATTGTGCATCCTTACCGCCCTTCATATTTTCTTGCGCAATACATACCTTAGGTATGATCTATCAACTAGCCCAACGACGTAACTTATTCGGCTACCTCGTAGACGTTGCAATGCATAGTAAAGAAAGCAAACCCAAGAAGGCGCTTAAAAATCTGGGTCACATTCCAAGCCAGCAGGTGAGCTCTTTTTTACCCCCCGCGCTCAAATGGATTCCAAGACGATGTTTTCACTCTGGTGTAGTACTTAGCGAACTTTATTGTGCCCATCAAGCATCCGAGGTAAGACGTCAGTACAGTGTACTAGCAGAGAGAGGTGTATAGTTCGGGGCCGATTAGGGGGTTCCCTTCTGTGATAAAAATTTCGGCTGAGGAACTGCTGTTGTAAGCAGCGCCCCTGGCGGCTGGTGCTTACGAGTTGGTTTCAGAACTTTTGTTTGTTCAATGAATTCTTAATTAGTGCTCTGAATATCCTTAATTTTTTTTTTCAGGATATGAAGTTTTGTGAAACCCGTCAAATAACTGTTAAGTTTGATTTAAAACTTTATACGTGGCCCTTCCTACAACAGGAGTTATCTGGGGAACGCCTGCGTTCCATACAATTTTTTCACCGCGAAAGGGACCCTGGCTTCCCATTAGATTTTCCCCCGAACGACACATCGCACCTTCCAGTACACTGCAACGTCAGCGCTACCACCCGGAAGCTAAGACTGATGCGGGCAGATCCGGATGCGTTCATGAATGTGACACATGGCGCAGAAGAAAACCAGCAGTAGGACAATGATAGGACGGCGGAGCCAAAAGAAAGCTGTAAAACAGATTGTTTCTACAGATGAGGAGAGCTACGTTAACTTGTGGAGAAAAAGCAAGACGGTACGTCGGACAAGGACAATGTATTCACAGTGCAATGAATAACAATATAGATAAATGAACATTCCCGAAATCAAATCAAAATAGCGAATGTCCTACAGAAAAGTCCTTCCCTCAAAAGAGTTTGCGCTCACGCGTGGGAGCCGATGGCATCGGTGAGCTGGGGCGGGGCACTTGCTCGTTGTAATAGCCACTGGTGCGGCGTCACTTTGCCGTTGGAACTGGCTGTTGCGAAGTCGTGGCGGTGATTCCCGTGCGCTAGCGGCACAATGGAGAGGTTTGGGTTGCGGCCGTTGGGAGGACTTGCGAGGATTGACGGTTTGGAGAACGACGCGGTGTGCCATCGAGTCTCCCGGGCGTTCGCTTCCAGATGAGAACTCTGCGAACTGCCGACATTCTGCCCCCGAGTTGCCACGTCCTCCTGTTCCGTTACCCGCGCCACGGCCGGACTCGACTCGAGACCGGCCGTTCCCACGCACAATTTCGACGTGCATTTGGCCGACTCACCTCGGCACGCGCAAGTTTTCTTTTTCAGTTCTTTTGCTCCCCACAAAGCGCCTTCTCACACGAGCGTACACCCAAAAGTGTGTTTTTGAAGAAAAAAACAGTTCCTGTGAAAAGTTCGTCTAATCGTATGGGTGGAGGCTGAGTTCGCACTAACGTGTTACATGTTCAGTCAGCAAAATTACCTCCACACTTACACTTCACATGGTAACATTTTCCAAACATTACAACACGGGGGGCCCACAAACCGAAACTAAAATACAGCTACTCAAGAATAAACGCACTAAAACCCTTAAAGCGTATCTTACACGGAGAATCCACGTAGCGTATACCACAAATACAAATGTACTAGAGAACCAAAATCAGAGCAAAGTTTACACTGCGACATTTCGAAAACTCAGATAACCAAACTCCTACTTTCTATACCCCATTTTTATCAAAAGATTTCAGAAAGTGCACCACTGTTTTACAGCAAAATACCATCCGTCTCTTTCGGCTAAATATTACCAACCAAAGTGCAATCCTACTTTGCGGTAGTACAGTACAACACTCTCCCCTGCAATTTATAGAGCACTGGACCAGACACAAAGTTTCTACAAATATTTGGTCTGGCCCCTCTAGTTTCCTTTCTGTAAGAGACAATATATATTTAACCAAGTTTATATGTCTTAAGTATACCGTTTCAAGCGAAGCCTATTGTGTGTTTATACAGCTTTCATTGATCCGAGGTGTCCTCTATACCTTTTCCCGTCTTTTCCACTTCGCTCCCTAGGCTATGCTATCAATTTCGTTCTTAGAACCAGCTGTGCTCACATGGGTAACACCCGGAAGGCAAGCCCGGCTTAACGGATCCAGTAAAAACCAGCGCCTTCCGGGTTCATCCACTACTTTGCATGTGCGAAAGATCCTTGGGGAGCATTTGTGAGCTCGCAACCATAGTGACGCACCAGATTGTTTGCGCTTGCACTATCTGGCTTGGACGTTTGGGTTTACTGGTCGCCATCTGGCTTCATTCCGATCCAGTTTCACTATTCTCTTTCTTGCCCTACACAACCGCGTTAGTCTACGTTTCCGTTTAGGCCTACCCTCATCAACAAGCAGGCTCCTGGATCTTTTTGCAAGGATCTGTTCTGCGTGAAAAAGAAGGGTTCAAGCTGCTTTCTCCGTGAAGTGTGTTCGCACTTTCGTTGGGGTTAGCAAGTCCCCGGCACCAACACCCTGTCGTTTTCTTGAGGGCCTTTGTCGGCTTTCAATACCTCGGCCAGAGGTCGTGGTCTCAGTGGTATAAGGGACTCGAGACTCGGCTGCGCGCAGCTGCTCTTTTCTGCGCCTTCCGTTTGTCCGCACGTGGTGCGTCTACAACCCTACCGTGCCTCGGCCGGGGATCAGCTCAAGATACCCACGCGCCTTTGACCAGCAAAACCGGCGGCTGAAAATCGTTCTTTTTTTCTATTTTGCAGGCGCCCTTCTCATAGACTGCTACCGGCTTGCCGTATTTGTCGAGTGCCTCGGGTTCATTGATCTCTTTTATGCATTATTTCACACGAAGCCGACGGCCTTATTTGGGTGTTTCAAGATCAAGCTCTGAAATTACGAACTTTGATATTTGCTTCTCCACGGGCTTTATCTAGATGTGTAGAGCATTGCTTTCTTCCTGGAACCTGCGAAGTTCAGAATGAATGTTCACTTGAGTCAAAATAGGGACTGCCCCACAAAAAAGTCGTTCCCTCAAAGAGTTCGCTTAATATGAACATTCACTTAATCAATTCAAAATAGTGAATGTCTTACAAAAAAGTCCTTCCATGAAAAGAGTTCGCGCTCACGTGGGAGAGTCGATTGCATTGGGGAGCTGGGGCGGTGCTCTTGCTCGACGTGATGGCCACTGGCGCTGCGTCATCTTGCCGTTGGCACTGGCCATTGCGATGTCGTGGTGCTGTTTCCTTTGGGCTAAACGGACCGCGGAGAAGGGTTGCGTTGCGGCCATTACGAGAACTTGCGAGGGATGAAGGTCTGGAGGACGATGCGGTCTGGCGTCAGGTCTCGTGGGCGTTCGCTTCCAGCTGAGAACTATGCGAACCGGCCAGCTATCGCCTCAGACTTGCCATCTCTCATTCCTCTTCCTCTACAGACGCAGCCTTTCTGCGTTCACTAGCCAGCTCACCTAAGCAAGCGCACATTTCCTTTTCACTTTTTAAATGCAGAGCATTTCAGTAACTCACGATGTCACCCGCGTTGACTTCCGTAGTCCGCACCGTCGTTGTTCCTACTATATATTAAAAAAATACTATCAGGCGCCCGGTTTCGATCCCTCGACCCTGCGGGCGGAACGCAATGTACATGGTACTCTACCCACTGCGCCACAAAGCCGAGACAGATTGGGACGCTACGAACGCGCCTTATATCGTTGACTCATTCAAATTACTGCTGACGAGCGCTCTCTCGTCAGCAGTTGCCACAAGTGCAACAACATTAACGTAACGCAAACTACTTAACGTCGTGCGCTCCCGGAAATGCTCTGCATTTGATCACGCCCCTCGCGAGGGGGATGTTTCACTGCGTCTTCTCTCGGTCGCGGGACCCGTGGCGCAATCTGGCGGAGGCGCGGCACAACTCGTAGCACTTTGAAAAGATGCGGCGCCGGCCAGCTGTGTGTGTGCGTGCCGCACTTGTACAAATGGCGAGTGCATTGGCTGTCCACAGAGCAAAGCATTAGTGCAAGTAAGCCGTTGCAGTCAGTCAGTCAGTCAGTCAGTTAGTTAGTTAGTTTGACCTTGATTTTTTTTTCACCTAAAAAGAGCCTTCTTACAAAAGCCTCCGCATTTCCCGCAGGTGCCACGCGTACACAGCGAAGTTTGTTCTTTGCCTGGTCGGTAGTAGCATGCCCTGCAGACACGATCACTTGCCGTGCCCGCAACGGATTCCATCAGATGGTAGCACCTCTCCAGCTGATGTTAAAAACCTAAATTTCGGTCATTTACGCACCAGGGCCTCACTCGTGGGCTATGATGCGCGTGGTAGTGGAAGGCTCCGAATTATTTTCCATCAGCAGCGCATGTTTAACGTGGACCGAAATTTCAACATGAGGGAAGTATGCTTCTTGCTTCCATTAAGAAGATGGCCACCGCCGCCGTGAATCGAACCCCCGTCTTCGGGCTCAGCAGCGCAATGCCTCAACCCACTAAATTTCCGCAGTGTGTTTTCCACCGGAACTCTTGGAGGCACCTACATTTTGGTCGCGTAACTAAAAATGGGAGGAAACGATTAACTCTAGTCTCTCACACGTCAAGGGAGGTATTGGTTAGGAGCAGAAACGGATGAAAAGATAACTATCTGCAATAAACTAAAACACTCTTTCAGTCAAATATTCGACATTTGCACGGTTCTGCCTCCTCCGCATGTTTTTTCGAAAGTGACGGACGGCGCCATGTGGCCAAAGGAAAAATACACCCATCTCCCCGATGGGAACCATTAGTAGGATGCGGTGCGTCATGGGGGTTCCGTTTGCGTTTCCATTATGTTTGTTAGCCAGATTTCGTGCAAATGTAGTGAACCCCGGAATGCTCATATATCTTACTCATGGTTCCCTTCGGGGAGATGGGTGTAATTTTTCTCATTTTATGCGTATATACGCGAGTGAGACGAGATTGAAGTGGAATCTAAAGGTCTTTATTTAGGTTTGCACGTCTTCTTACTTTGAGTATGACGCCCTTATCGTCGCTGAAGTGCACAGTCAGTGGATCTCGTAGCAGCGGTTGTATGTAGTCGTCGCCGTTGCAGTTGGTAAAGACGAGATCGATACACGTTGCGTGGATTGTAGTTGGGTGTAACTGCTGTTAGTGTTTGCGCTGATGCTCTCACTGAATTGCGTCAGCACAGTCACCGAATGGGCTGTTGCTTCCATCCTACTTCATCTGAAGAATCAAGAGAGAGAGAGAAACATCTTTATTGGCCTGCGTTCAAGCCCCCGTTGTAGGGGCAAACCTACTGCCTATTACCTCGCACCCCCCTCGCGGGAGATGGAGGCGTCGGTTTCGGCCGCTGGCTTTCGATGGCCGCGAACGCGAGCTGGACAGCCATCTTCTGTAACCCACAGTCCGCACTCATGATCGCGCACTCAATGCGCGGTGGAAGCACGGTCACTTCGTCCGTATTAGTAGTCTCTTGCCTTGGTTGTTGTCCGCAACCCCACAGCATGTGCTGCATGGTGGCCCTCTCACCCTCGCACAACACACACGCGTCCGATTGGTAGAGTTCGGGGCACACGTGCTTAGCGAACACCGGTGTCCAGATTGCCCGCACCTGTAGCTGTCGCACGATCACTGCCTCTCTGCGGTCGAGATTACGGTGCGGTGGCGGGTAGACCCTGCGGCCTTCCCTGTACCATTCGAGCATCTCCCTGCAGGTAGTGATTGGAACCGTCGTTTCAGCTTCTTCTTTGTCTTCTTCTTCCCCTTCACCCTCGTCCTCCCCGACGCCTCCCGCAGGCCTCGGAGGCGAGCCAGGTGCCGCGCTGCCGTGTCTGGTCAGCACGCGCGCAGCTCGGTCCGCCTCCTCATTGCGGTTGGCTCCGGTTCTCCGCGGCAGGGCCCCGCACACCCTGAGTGCGCACGGTCCCAGCCTGTTCGTGGCATAGTTCAGCACCGCCCCTCGCGAATCGCTCAGGACGGTGGCACACCTTGGGTTTGTGAGGGCCAGCGCAATGGCCAGCTCCTCCGCTTGCTTTGGGTTCTGGGCCCGTACGCTGCCCGCCGTGTACAGCTCCCCGGAGGTCGCCACGACCACTGCCACAGCGTACGTGCCCTTGCGGTGCGGGTAGGTGGCCGCGTCCACGTAGAATGCGTCCGTGTCGGCCGCGTGCACGGCCGTGAGCGCCTTCGCCCTGGCAAGGCGGCGCTCCCCGTTGACAACGACCGCAGCGGCGATGGCAGCCCCGTCGGCCCCCTGCCCCCGCCCCCACCGCCTTCCTCCCGCAGCAGCTCTACTCGGTTGAGAATTGCTCTGCCTGTTCTGGTCGTTTCTAGGCGCGCAAGCTGCGATACGCGCTGCGCCTCTGCGACCTCGCATAGTGTTTTATGTATCCCTAATTCTAGGTGCCGGGTCGTGCTCATGTGAATATAGAGGCCTAACGCCGACTTGTATGCCTTGCGTAACAGAGCGTCCAGCATCCCGCTCTCCGCCACCGACCAGTCGTGGAAGGCCGCCACGTATGCCACATGGCTGACCGCGAACGCTTGTATCAGCCGCAGGAGGTTGCTTTCGCGCATGCCCCCGTGCCGCGTGGCCACCTTCTTGATCAGCCCCACTGCCGTCATGATCTTCACCTCCAGTCTCTTTATGGTTTGCCCATTTTGCCCGAGAGCGTCCACGTGCAGTCCGAGGACTCACAGCGTCTTCACCCGCGGGATGATCGTTCCGTCTTTGGTGTGTAGATTAATGTGGGGCCCGTTCTCCGTCGTCTTCCTCTTCTTCTTCGGTGGTATCACCAGCAGCTCGGACTTGCTCGGGGAGCACGTGAGCCCCGTCTCCAGCAGGTGTTCTTCGACCGCATCGATGGCTTCCTGCAGGGACGCCTCGATCTCGCCGTCACTGCGGCCGGACACCCAGAGCGTGATGTCATCTGCATATATGGTGTGTCCGACTCTCGGGATGTTCTGCAAGCGCTCGGCAACCCCGATCATGACGATTTTAAACAGCGTCGGCGAGATCACAGCGCCCTGCGGCGTACCCGTGCTCCCCAGCTTCTTCTTCGGGAGTTCTAGGTCACCGGCCACGATCGTAGCGGTACGGTCCGACAATAAGTCTCGCACGTAGGCGAACGTGCGCTCACCCATGTTCAGGCACGATACTTGCCGGAGGATGGCTGAATGACGAACTCGAGTCCGAGTATCGCTCGGTTGTCCAGGGAGTTGGTCGGCCTGTCGAGGACTTCGTGCTTGATCAGCAACATCGCGTCCTGGGTGCTGAGTTTGGTTCGGAACCCCAGCATGGTGTCGGGGTAGAGTCCCTCTCTTCTAGGTAATGTTGCCACCGATTCAGGAGGACGTGCTCCAGCACCTTCCCCACGCAGGACGTCAGGGAGATGGGCTGCAGGTTCTCCATGCTCGGTGCTTTTCCCGGCTTTGGAATTAGGACCGTTCTGGCCTCTTTCCAGCCGGCGGGGAGCTTGCCCTACCGCCAGCATCTGTTGAAATAACCGGTGAGCGCGGTTATGGCCGCGTCACTCAGGTTGCGAAGCGCCTTGTTTGACACACCGTCCGGCCCCAGAGCCGACTTGCAATTGATGGTTTGGATCACCGCTTTGACCTCCCACTCCTCGATGTCCGCATCGAGCTCGGCGTTGGCTGCGCCGGTGTAGCTCGGGAGCGGTGTCTGCGACGTGCCCGGCAGATATTTGTCGTTTATGCACCGGTGGACCTCGTCTTCCCCGAGTTCCTGCTTAGCCCAGTGTAACGTTCGCGCCAGGATGTGATGTTGCGTTCCCTTTGTCTTGCCTTCGTCGAGCAGGTGACGGAGCAAGTGCCAGGTTCTACTCTTGTGGATTTGGCCGTCCGCTTCTTGACAGACCGCCTGCCACTGCTGTCGGCAGAGCACCTCGCTGTGCTTTGCGATTTTGATGTTGAGTAAGGCGATGCGCTTGCGGAGCCTTCGGTTATGTCTTTGTCGCTTCCACCGGGCTCTCAGCGAGTTTCTCGCCTCCAGCAAGTGCGCTAGGCGGCTGTCTACCTGCTGCGTCCCTTCGTCCGTTTCGACTTCGGTCGTAGCTGCCTTGGTCGCCGCGTTGACGCTGCGCGACCACTCGCCGATGTCCTCGATTTGCCCTGTCAGGGTACCCAGCTCCTGCCTGTACTTGTTCCAGTCCGTTGTCGCGTGCTTGCGGGGAGACGGGATCCGTCCGCGCAGCGGCACCACGATCTCAAGGATGCAGTGATCACTGCTCAGAGTTTCGAACCGTGTTCCGCCAGCTGGCTCCGGTGGTAGCGTTGCAGAAGGCCAGGTCGGGGTTGGTATGCTTCTGCGTTGACGTGCCGTGTCTCGTATGGGCTGCCGGGTCGTTGAGTAGGTGATATTCTGCCTCCAGGGTCTCTTCGTGGAGGCTCTGGCCCTAGGTCGTTGTCCTCGGGTAGCCCCACGCCGTGTGCGGCGCGTTAAAGTCGCCACACACCAGCGCGGTGTTGTTACCCGCCAGCTGCATGGTCTTGTGTATGAGGGTTCTGAACTTTTGTTGAACTTGCTTTGGATTGCTGTAGATATTTACGATGTAGGTGCTTTCCTTCTTCTTACGGCCCGTTACCACCTCGAAGGCGAGGTGCTCGATGGCGGTATTCCGGAGTAGGCCGTGCTTTACGTAGGTGATTCCTTTCCTCACCAGGGTACACACCCCCTGCCCGGCTCCTTTTTTTGCGATTCTCGCGCTGGGCGGGCTGGCGTAGGAGTGGTACCCCGGCAGTTTCGGAGTGTCTTCGGTGTGTGTCTCTTGTATTACAATAACGTCCGGTCTTCGGCCGGCGTGTCGTATGTACTGTTGTAACGATGCCCTCTTTGTGCGTAGGCCGTTCGCATTCCATTGCCATATGACCAACTCTCGACCTAACATTGCTCCGGCCATACTGGGCGAGCCTTGGTCGTTGGTTGTTGCTGTTTTGATTGAGGTGGCGCCTGCTGCTGTTGCTGCTGTTTTGACAGCATCTGCGCCTGCTGCTGTTGCTGTTGGTGGATGATTTCTTTCATTTCGTTCATTTCCGTGAGGAGTTGTTGTAGCATGCGCTCCATGTTGGTAACCCGGACGTTGCCATCGGCCACTGTCGCTTCTAGCGTCGCTTGCCTCTTGCTGATTGACCCCTGCTCTCTCTCGAGCTGCTGGTGACTGTCTTCTAGTTGTTGGTGCCTGCGCTCCATGACGCTCGTAGTTGTAGCTCGCCTCTTTGGTCTGGGGCTGGCGTACGTGTGTTCCGTCTCTACTTCGGCCTCCGCCTCCTCTTCTCCTACTTCTTCTTCCGCAGAGTAATCGTCACTGTGCACCGTTACGGTGCTCTCCTCTTCATCGACTATCTCTTCGTCATGTGGGTCCATCGCCTGTTCTTGTGTTGATAATTCTGGCTCACTGGCTTGTCTGCGCTGCCGCATCCGCCTGCGCGCTGCCCTCCTTGGCTCGCACGGGGTCTTTTGCAGCTGCATTTGGTTGCTTAGAATCTGGTCCAGCTTACTGCTGAGCTCTTGTATGTGTCTGTCCCTCTGCGCGAGTTGCGCTCGGAGCCGCGCAACCTCGTTTTGGAGCAAGATCGTCTCCGGTGCGGGTTGCATCGATGTTCGCCCTTGCTGCTGCTGTCGCAGCTCCCCATTGTTCTCTCTGGATGCCTGCGGTTGAATTTCCCGCCTCGGGCTCGCTACCGCTGCGGGCCACGTGATTCCTGTCTTTGAGCTAGGCTCGGCGCGCGGCGCACAGCCGGAGCGGTGGGTGGGGGGGGGGGGGGCTTTGTTTACGCCGCCCTTCCCGTCAGCCTCGCCAGCTGCGTTCGCCGCTCGAATTCCGCCAGCTGCCGGCGTTGTTATTGTTCCAGCTGCCGCTATTCTGACGTCAGCATTCCTCTTCGGTGACATTGGCTGTTTCGCGCCTTTTTCGGGCGCGCGGAGCTACGGGAAGTGGACTAAGCCTAGCTTCGGCGCGCTCTTCTGCTGCTCCTGCGCCTGCTTGCGCTCCTATCTTCTTTGTTTGACCACGTGCGGGGTCTTGTAGCGGTTCTTGCAGCCCGCCGCCCCGGTTGGATGAGCTCCTCCGCAAAGCTTGCATCGGGTTTACAGACCTGGTCGTGCGTGGGTCCCGGGTTGGACGCTCCGCACGCAAAGCATACTTGCGCGTCCGGGTGGGGGCACACGTCTGCCCTGTGTCCTAATCTGCCGCGGTATCGGCACACTTCATAATGCTGTTTGTACAGGCTGCACTTGGTAACCAAGGCTCCGAACCTGACCGTGTTGGGTACCTTAGAGCCCTCGAAGGCTACGATGACTGTAGTTGTCTTACCTATCCTATGCGCCTCTAGCGCGAGCGGATTCGTTTCGTTAACTATATTCTCCTGCAGTTCCTGCTTGCAGTACGTGAGCGGGATATCTCTGATAACACCCTTGACCGTGCCCTCGGACGCCGGCACGTACGCGTACACCTCGTGTTCCCTACCCGCGATCTTTAGCGAGCGGATCTCCGAGTACATGCGAGCCCTGTGCTCGTGTGGCGTGCTGACCACGATAATGTTCTGCGCGGTGTTAGTGCATATTGTATCCTCTCTGGATTCCTGAATGGTAGTTCCTGCCACTGCGAAAATGGCCTACATTAGCGTGGGTGCCGCGGTGCGGGCTACATCAAACCCGCCACGTGGCCTGAGAATAATCTTAATGTCCTCACGCGGCAGCACGCGCGGCATGCGCGCTGCTTTAGTTAGCTTAGCTGCGACCTGCCTCGCAAATTTTTCTGGGTCTCTAGGGGCTGCGGGGGGGGGGGGGTGCAGGGGGAGCAGAAACAACGGGGACCGACTCACCGCCAGCCGCGCCGATCTCCTGCCGCCGCATCTTCCGCCTCGCCATCTGCCACCTGCCTTCTTGCGCTCTTCTCGCTGGTGTTGATTCCGCGTTGCCGGCGACCGCCACCGACATCCGCCCGTGAATGTAGCTGACTTGCATCGCCGATGCTCCGTCATCTTCCTCGGGAAGAAAATTGGTACCCAGATCCATGGTTGTCGTCATCTCTTCGTGGCTACTTGCCGTCTTCGCCGTGGTGGCCGCCCCCGGCACGCCCGGCTCCGAAGTCGCGCTAAGCCTAGGTTAGGCTTAGCAAGCCGGCCACGTTGGCAAATCTCTTCTCGTCGATAAATCGGCGAAAAACCGCTGCAACTTGCCGAAAATGATATCGGTTGATTTCTTAGGCCAAGCTGCACTGCCCTACAACAGAATCTCGTCGATATAATCGATTGCACCGGCGCAATTAATCGAAAACGTCGGAGCTGATGCGAAGTGCGTCCGCTCCCTGCGGCGACCGCAGCCTGAAGAATCAAGGAGTCAAGCGCAAGCACAACCGGAGTTGTTGTTGTTGTTGTTACACTTCTATAGTACATACCCACGTGGGGGATTGGCCAAGGAACGGTGGTGTGCGGATGCCGGACCACCGCCGACGCCGCGGGACATACCCCCGAGCATAAGACGCTCCGCACCTAAAAAATCACTCTTAGCACAGTCGCGGATGTCCTCGCAGGTAAAAGTCGCATAAGAGTACCCTGCACGCCTCTAGAGTCAAGCAGCTGAGCATATCTCACAATCGTTTAAACACAGAACATCTTTTTTTGGACAATTACCTACATAATAAAACGCTGAATCAAGAAAACATCAGGAAGGAGAAACGAAGAAACGATAAGCCTCATGCAGCCGCTGATCGTTAGCCTGATATCGCAGAGCCTACAGTCGAAAGCATACTTACCCGCTCCAAGAAAAATCAAACAGGCGACACTATTAGGGAGCTATACGGTGGCATTCATCCTCGGAATTTTTACCGCTAGACCAACGAGAAACCCAAGGACCACCAGCGTAACGAAATCGATATCCAGAGATCGGTATAGAAGAAGGAGGCGGTAATTAACTTGAAAGAGCAACAAAATAACAAACTTCCGCTGCAAAGGACAGGGTCGCGCGGCGTGGGACAGGATCAATGAAAGAAGCCTTCGTCCTGTAGTGGATTTAAATATGGTGTTCCTATTGATGATGATGAGACGGTCCTCAATTGGGATGTGTACTAAACCTTCGAGGAAATGAGTGACTCCACTCTCGTGGCACCATGTGAGTGGCTGGGAAAACGAATTGGAGTCGGGAAACTCTATTAAAGGCTAGCAATTCCCCCCTCCCACCATCTCGGAAGAGGAAACGATTGGACTTCAGGCAGAACATGGCAGTGTTCTAGCGATTCAGCATAGAAAGGAACTCTCTTCTACCAACAAAAAGGGATTGAAACCTGCCCAAGAACTGCCATAATGGCAGGATAAAGTTCATTTGAGAAAAGTTCCAAAATAATGAGAACACACTATACGCACAATCTGATCTGTACGAAGTCACGAGGCAGCGATTGTCTTTGTTTACTATTCTGGCTATCTGGGTGAATGCATGATCCTCCTATATAGAGGAGCTTACAAACGGAGGTTGAAGCCATCCTTTTGCAATTCAACCTACGGCAGCTTTACATGTAGGCGTAAAAACCATTAGAGACTCGTAAAAGGCTTTAGATTGTTGGATACAGGCCGAGCGCAAAGAGAATTCGTTAAGATAGCCCCTTCCATAGTCCCTTCCAGAAAGCTAACTTCACCTGGACACCTAGACACAAGGTTATGGAATAGAACATTGAACTGATTAAGCGCCATCCGAACCCAGACACCTGGCTCCCTGCGACCACTGCTACAGGACTGGCTTCACGAAAAATGTAGAAGGGATCATCATTTTACGCCTACAAACATGATACTTCCCCATGCCGAAAATATGCAAACTACCTGCAGGAAAAATCAGGATATTACAGTGAAATGTTATGTGGTAAAAGCGCTTGGTAAAAACTTCGGACTTCCGCTTGAACATGTGCTAAATTAGCAAAAACATCTTTTTTGGCGGTACATATCCATGTCGCCGGCTATGCACAAGGTAGAACAAGTCAAACACTACGTGATCTACTTCTGTTGAGACATTTTTTCTTTATTTACAGATACTGCAGGCCCTTCTCAGGCCCATGCAGGAGTGAAGACAAAGAAATACATCGGCAGAAATTCAACATAAAACTCGACAATACATCACTGTTGCTCGACGTAATATTAAAACGTACAACACACATAGGCGCAGGCGCAAATATGCTTACCCAATCGCTTATGGAAAATAAATGAAAATGGTAGTGTATTCCAATTTTGAAACAACACTTCAGCCAAAGTTTATATTATCAATACGCCGAGAAAACACTTTTAACGACACAGAGTTCACGGTCTCTTCAGGTAACATATTCCAGTGAGAAATTGCTCGAGGAAACAAAGAAAATTTGTGCAAATTAATGTAACTAATCGGTTGCCTAATAGTCTTACCGTGATGAGTTCTCGCTGAATGTTTGAAAGGCTCTTGGATGTAGTTTTCCCGCGACAATTTGAAGTGACCGTACTAAAGCTGATAAAGAAATTTTAAGCTAGATATGACCCTACGCTGCTCGAGTTTTTGGAGGTTTGCCCTATTACGTAAAGTGGTTACGCTCGAGTAACGCGAATAAACAGAATAAATGAAGCGCAAAGCTAAATTCTGAACTCTTTCAATTTTACTTATCAAGTATTGTTGGTAAGGGCTGCAAATGACATCTGCGTACTCCAACTTAGGTCGTACTAGTGCTTTGTAAGCGTTTAATTTCACAGCAGGACGGGTATTGCGCAACTTTCTTTTCAAAAATGCCAATTTCTTGAGTGCACCCTGACAAACGTTATCAATGTGCGTTTCCCAACTAAGGTTACTTGTAAGTGTGACGCCTAGATATTTAACCTTATCAGATTTGTTGATGGTAACATTACCTCAAAAATAAGTAAAGCCGAGGGGCCTCTTTTTGTTGCTGAATGTAATAGAAGTTGTCTTAGTAGCATTTATTCTTAAACACCACTTTGTACACCATGTCTCAATTGAGTGCAAAGCATTGTTTAATTTAGTTTGGTCATCTCGAGTATTAACAGCTGTGTATACCACGCAGTCGTCCGCATATAATTTAATATGGATAGGGGGTTCAACAGTAAAATAAATATCATTTATATATACTAAAAAAGGAGAGGGCCCAGTACAGAGCCCTGTGGAACTCCAGAGTACACGTCCAACTCTTCGGAGATACACTCATTAATGGCGACACACTGTGTTGTATTTCTGAAGTAACATTCTATCCATGCGACTACTTTTCATTCAATGCAATTGCGAGTACTTTTGTAGTCAGATCGGGATGGGGGACGACATCGAACGCTTTTGACAAATCTAGAAATATAGCGTCGGTTTGACCATTTGTATTAAGTGTACTCATTAAATCATATGTTATTTCCGATAGTTGGGTAACGGTTGATAAACCAGATCTAAAACCATGCTGTTTAGAATAAAGGAAATCGTTGTATTCTAGGTAAGTAATGTTGGCCTTATAGATAATATGTTCAAATAGTTTACAACAAGTACTCGTTAAGGAAACTGGCCTGTAGTTGTTAATTTCTAGAGGAGAGCCAGATTTATGCACGGGAATAATTTTTGCCGAGCGCCAGTAATCGGGAATAGTCGAAGTGCGTAAGCACATAACGTAAATTTGATGTAGATACTTAGCTACCCATGCAGCATATCTACTTAAAAAAGTCAAGCATTTCCCAAGTAAGAGGGAAGATGGCAAAGTACGAATGCCCGAGTTTGCCCGAAGTTACCCGAAGTTACCCGATTTGATCCGGAGGGGCGCTATGTTAAAGTCTTTGGCATTCGCACGTTACGTACCTCTCACTTGGGAAATGCTTGGGAAAGCGCCCTCGAGCGTCGGAATGCGGAGCCGACGAGCGAGCGCCCTCACGCGGACGGAACGCGAAGCGAACCGGCACAGCGGCGCGCCGCCCGCAGCTAAGCCGAGCAGGAGACCGTTGCTACGCCGAGACCGTTGCTACGCACGCTCTCTCTCCTCCTCCGCGCCGCTGCTAGGGGAGAGGGGGAGCGCGGACGGCGGGAGAGACGCGCGCGAAGGCGCAGTACCGGCGAGGGGGAGATGTCACGCGAGGGGGAGAGGCACGCGCCGAGGATGAGTGCAAACCTAGCGGGGGGAGAGGCGCGCCAGCTGCAGAGCACGTGATGTCACGGCGCGAGGGGGAGGAGGGAGCAGACGGCAAAGGCGCCAGCGCGCGGTCACGTGGAGTGTGACGTCACGGCGCGAGGAGTGGTGCGGAGCCGGTGCGGGGCGCGCGCAGCCACGGCGCGGGAGGGCGGAGCGCGCGCAGTCACGTGGGGTGTGACGTCGCTGCGCCGTTGCTACAGACGCTCCCCTCCGCTCCTCGCGCCGTTGCTAGGGGAGAGGAGGAGGCGCACTGCGGACGGCGGAAGGTTCGGGGTCGCTTATAAAGTACATTCGTACTTAAAAAGTATTCGACAGTTGATCGGGGCCAGCTGATTTCTTCACGTCTAGTTTATGCAAAAGGCTGAGGACACCATCCTCTGTTATTTCTACTTCAGGCATACGACAATCAAAATCATATGACGGCATCGCAGCGTGCGAAGCTGTCCGCGTGAACACGGATTGGAAAAAGGCATTAAATTTGTTAGAAATGGTAGTCGCCGCAACAATACTTTCGCCTGAGACATTTATCTCCGAAATGCGCTGTTTATCTTTTGAGAGATAGCGCCAAAACTTTTGGGGTTGGTTGTTCATGAATGACTTCAGAGTAACGGAAAAGAAATGCTCTTTTGCCAATCGCGTTTTTTCCTTCAGATTAGAAATAAGGCTTTGTAGGTCGCTTGTGTTACCACGTTTGCGACGTCGCTTAATTTTTCGTTTTAAATGAATCAATTCTCGCGAGAACCAAGGGTGTTCTCTACTAATGCGTTTTCTTTTTAATGGTACCTACTCTCGCTCACAAAAGAAAACAATTTCTTTAAAGTCTTAACACATTTGTTTAACATCCGTGATTAGGCTAAAACTAACGAAGCGCGATTCCAAATATTTTAAGACAGCATTGTCGTCCGCATGAGTGTAGTCTCTGACAAGAATTTCTGACGGCTGAGTAAAAGAACGTGTACCCAAGACAGGACATGACAAAGCAAGCAACTTGTGATCGGAAATCCTGTTTTCAACACTAACGGATGAGCCTTGAAGAGAGCTACTAACAAAGGCCAAATCAAGGAGTGATGAGGACGAGTCAACAACCCTAGTAGCGTCGGAAACTAGTTGGTGTAAAGAAAAGTTGAACGCGGTCGTGAGCAGTAAGTCAGCACTTTTGTATTGTTTGCCATCATGGGATAAGTCAGACCAGTTTACACCCGGCAAGTTGAAGTCTCCTGTAACTATAATATTCGATCTCGAATTTGTATTTTCTGCAAGATAGTCGTACATGGCTTCTAAATATTCGTGGGAAGCATTAGGTGGTCTGTATACGCCACCCAGAAGTATAGTTTTGCCAAGAAATTTAAGTTTACACCATACATTTTCGTGGTCACAAATGCCACCCAAAATAGTTAAACCAATGTTGTTTTTAATGGCGATGGCTACTCCCCCACCCCGTGATTCATTACCTTTACGAATAAGTTTATACGTAGAGGGTACGACTTCCGAATCCTGCACACCTGCATGCAACCATGTTTCTGTAATTACCAAGACATGAGGATGATAACAGGATATTACGTCTTCGACTAAACCATATTTATTCACGATGCTGCGCGCATTGAGCGAAACAACTCTGAGCACTTGGGTTACAGACTGTCATTTTTTATCGCGACTTCGCTTGTTCACACGGGCAGGCGCAGCTGAATCAGGTTCAATCCGCTCCTGCGCAGCAGGCCACGTGACTTCTACCCGGCAGTTTAGAAGCTGGTTCCAAGTGTAAACTTTGTCGTCTACCTTCAATTTATCAAAAGATAGTAAAACCTTCACCCCATTAGCCTTTTCCTCAGCTGCAGAACGCCACAGCTTACCGCGCAAGTCACGCAGCCTTTTTGAGAAGTCCTCTGATACTGAAATCTCCGTTCCTTTTAGCTTAGGGCATGATGCCATTATTTTCATTTTCTCACAAAAATCAAAAAGCCGCAGTATAACCGGCTGGTGTTTCTCAGCATGTTTGAAACCTAACCTGTGAATCCGCTCAATTGATTTAACTTCCGCGCCAAGTAACTCTTTAAATACTTTTTGCTCAACTCTGTTTCATAGGGATTTGTTGTCTTCGTTTGGTTCTTCACTTAAGCCATAAATTATAACGTTATTTCTTCAACTATGATTTTCCAGGTCCTCGATCTCAGCTGACAGCTATTCTACCTGTTCCTTTGTCCCCTTGCAGAGTGCCTCGTGCTCGGCCAGCTTATCCTCACATTTGTTTAAATGAGCAAGCTCCTTTTCCATCGAAGTTATCCTTTCTTGTACATTACCTATAGTTTATTCAACCTGTTTTAGATTGGCAGAAAGCCCGGTGAGCGTCTTATTGGTTTTTGTTGGCTCTTTTAGTATTTTCTTCAGAATTTTGCTATTTTCGCTAGCTTCAGACTCCGAATCCGAGGTCGGTCCGGGGTTTAGCTCTACGTCTCCAGATGTTAACAACAGCAATTTTATAACATGCAAGCAATCACACAACGAAGCAAGCAGACTACGTGGGCTTGGCAGCACGGTTAAGGTAAGTGAATCATCCCTAATTGAATACACAGAATATTTTTCACCAACCTGGGTGAAGAAATAGAAGTTCATGAGCATCCGTCCGTACGTGGTGCTGCCAGGCCCACTGAAAGGCTGCAGAAGCTGGCTCCGGGTTTTATGCCAAATCCGGGAAGTGTCCACTGACGTCACACTGGTGGCGAGATGGTGGCGAAACAGCACTCGAGGCGCAGCCTGCCGCTCCATCTACGACGCTCCATCGAAGGAACACTCCGGCGCAGACGCGATGAAACTTGCTTGCGGTAAAGGAATGTCAGCCGGTCGCCCCACGAGAATTCGCCCCCAGCAGGGCAATCTGGGTGAAGAAATAGAAGATCATGAGCATCCGTCCGTACGCGGTGCTGCCAAGCATGGGAGGGTGGGGGCGATTTTACCAGCTCGTTTTATCAAGATAGGCGCCAGCTGGTGGAGGAGGCAAGGGAAGGAACTGCCGCATCTGGGGTCCTGGTCTTCAGGTTCCAACACAGAGCTGCCAACTTCTGCTTGCCCCTTTTCCTCAAGTCAAACTATTTTTTCCTCAACAAACATCTTTGCTTTCTTCTTCATTTAGCCAAGCCGCTTCTTGTTTTAGACAGCCGCTTTTTGCTCAGAGAGCGGTAAGGAGGCGGGTCGAGCTGCATGAGGGAACCAAGTGGGGAACGCTGGAGGGACCGATTCCTACTCTAGATACTCGGTCCCCGCCGAAATCAGTCTCTGCTCCACCACCCGGCGAGCTGCGTCGGCGTACCTCCCCACGGGGAAAGAGGGGAACCACTTCCGAGCCCTGTGTAGGTGCTGTTCTCGGTCATCTTAACATTGATTACCCTCTTCTCCTGCTTAAATTTTTCACATTTTCGTGAGTACGCTGCATGGGGTCCCTGGCAGTTGGCACAGGTGAATGTTTCGGATTCACAGTTTTCTGAAGGATGGTCATGCTGGCCGCACTTAGTGCAGGTAAGTCGGCCACGACAGGAGTTTGTGCCATGCCCGAACAGTTGTCACTTGAAGCAGCACCGTGGGTTCGGGATGTATGGGCGGACAGAACAATGTATGTAACCGGCATTTATGGATTCTGGAAGGGTGGAGCGATAGAAGGTCAGGATAATGTGTTTAGTTGGTATCTGTTTGTCATCGTGGTGTATGCATATGCGCTTTTAAGCCGTGACACCCTGATCCCTTCAGCCTTCCAAAAGGTCAGCATTGGTTTCGGAAATCAGATCTGCCTCAGAGATCATACCCTGAGAGCTGTTGAGGCTAACGTGCGCTGTGACCCTGATCTCAAAATCTGCAATGCGGGTTTGTTTCAGGAGGATTTTGGATTGCTGCTGAGCTTTTACTTCAAGTAGCACTGCACCAGTTCTGAGCTTTTTGGCGCCGTACGTTTTGCCGATGATACCTTCATAGCATTTCGAAACGAGAAATGCGTATTGGGAGGTAACCGGCTTTAATTTGTCCACAGATTCAAGGATCAAAAAACGAGGGTATTACCTTGCTTTGGGAGCGAGATCCGAGGCAAAGCAGGAAAAAAAACACTGGTGCGGCCCCTTTTGCGGGGGTTAAAAATACTATATAGCATAGTATCAAGCAGGGAGGCGGGAGTACTTTCTTCGTCAGCCTTACCCTGATGGCTGCCCCGGAGCTTCCTTGCTGTGAAACAGACAGGGAGCCCATCTGCCGGAGCTTGACCTGGGCTCCGGTGGGCCACCGTTTGAGGTTTTTACCCTTCACCTTAAAACTCATTACCATGGTTGGTTACAACGTGAGTGTGGGGGTTCGGGGCCTGTGGTGTCGCCAATACCATCACCAAGATTAGCCGAGGTGGCCCGTGCGGGGCTCAAGACAGAGAAGTGTTCTTTCTTCTATAAGGAGCTGCACTTTCTCGGCCACGTCGGTAGCCGGGGTGGCATTTGTGCAGATCTCGAGAGCCTTCAGCAGTTTCTCGCTTGGAAACAACTACTGGCAAGAAACACGTTCCGCTTTTCCCGCTGCCCTTTTCGTACTATCGGCGATTCAGTGCGATGTTCGCCCACATTGAAGCTCCCCTCACGCACCGTACTCGTGATCATGTCACTTTTGTCGGGTACGCTGAACACCATGACGCGATATTGATTCGTTCAAATTCTTCAATGACGTCGTCCACTCAGTCGAAATAACTCGAAATAATCATGCCCTAAACCTCGCCCCATTTCATGCACACACCAATGTATTCAAATTTAGTTTTTTCCGAGAACGACAGAACAGTGCAATTTACTGGCGGGTGAGATTAGGAGCGCATCGATAAATCAATTTCTGCCTTTTCTTGGAAGTCATGTCTATTCAATAGTTCCTTGCTTAGTTGTGTTGGTATGTGTGCCCCGTCTTGCAGTGCCGACTCATTACTTTTTCTGGGTATATTGTCGTGTACAGGATGGGGATTTTGTTCTGAATAGAATTGCCATGAATGTAGGTGTGTATACTGTATTATCTATTTTCCTAAAGTGGTAAATTTGTAATCACTGCTCTGAATTTCAACCACTCCTGCTATAGCCGTTAAAGGGCTGCAGTATGTGAAAATAATAATAATATTATATTAATAATAATAATAATAACAATAATAATAATATTAATAATAATAATAATAATAATAATAATCAATCAATCATGTTTATTTACGTGCCCAGGAACAGCCAGAGGCCTGAGTGCTGGCGCACGGGTAGTTACATGAAAACAAAATACAAGAAACAAACAAGCGACAAGACACACACAAATTGAAGTAGTGAAAATGACAGAAATAAAGCACAGGCGGAGCCTGGGTACAGGTAAAAAATAAAAAAAGAAGATGCCTATGTTGCTCTGCCCGTCGTAAAGGCCACACGACAGGCAGAGCAACAAAGTTTGACAGTAATACAACAAAAACAATGGCAAGAGTGTAGAGACAAATATATAACGAACAAATGACACTAAACAGTTTCAAAAATAGGCAACTATAAGTTCGATAGACACAACCGCAGAGAGATCAAATTCCAGAAAAAAAAAAAGAACGACAGACATATCATAGGTGTTTAACATACTGTATTCAACAGCGTTGTACGGTAAACTGTAAAGGATTTCTGAAAGATGTCAAGGCGTTCAAAGAAGCGGTTGTAACAATTCTGTATTCTGCGCACAGGAGAATGATTGGAGTTTCGCGCAGCGGTCAAGAACGGGCGATGCGACCTGGTGGGCCTTTGTGGTACACTAAACTCTAAACAGTTAAGCAGGTCTGCGCAAGAAAGGTCACCATGAACAATTTTGTGAAGAAATGTAAGGTCTGCACGCATACGTCTGCAGTTCAAGGAAGGGATGGAAGGGACTATGGATAAGTCAGAATCAGGATGAAAACTGTGATTGTGATGACGGTGCTTAAATATGGATAAAAACTTCTTCTGCACACGTTCTATTAATTCACTACTAGATTTAGAGATGCCGTTCCAGGCAACAGAAGCATATTCTAACTGTGGTATACATATTGCATCGTATAGCTTTAGAAATGGATCTGGACAAGACAATTCCTTTGTAATCCGACACACATTTCCAAGGCTTCGGAGTGCTCGCCGGGTGATGAACCTAATATGAGGAGAAAAAGAGAGGGTACTGTCGAAAAGCACCCCTAGGTCCCTAATCTCCTCAACCCTTTGCAGAGGAGCTCCCTAATAATCAATCAATCAATCAATCAATCAACCTTTATTTTCGGTGCCCAGGAACAACCCTAGGGTCTTGGTACTGGTACACCATATACAAATCGTACATAAAAACAAACTAAAATCAAGACAACACAACACACAAAACTGTATGCATGAAAGAAACAATAAAGTAAAGATAGTTACAGTAATCTCAGAAAGCAAAACAGCAAAAAAAAAGAAAAGAAAAGAAAAGAAACAGGAGACCTAGCGTTGCAAGCCATGACGCTCGGACAGCGAAATGTTCAAGGCACGTGAAAAACAGGAAATTCTCACTGAACATGACAGCGATAAGTTATACGCATAACACGAAGGTTTTATAACAAAATGTTCGGAAGTTTCAACTTTGAAAGAAGTTCAGCATTACAAGCACTGGCAATAATAATAATAATAATAATAATAATAATCAATCAATCAATCAATCAACCTTTATTTTTGGTGCCCAGGAACAACCCTAGGGTCTTGGTACTGGTACACCATATACAAGCATTCATAAAAACAAACTAAAATCAAGACAACACAGCACAGAAAACCATATATATGAAAGAAACAATAAGATAAAAATAGTTACAGAGATCCCAGAAAGCAAAACAGCTAAACAGCAAAAAAAAAGGAAGCCTAGTGTTAGAAGCCATGACACCCGGCCAGCAAAACGTTGAAGGCCCGTGAAAAATTGAAAATACACAAGCAAATACTCAATGCCATGACGGAGATAGATTATACACATAAAACAAAGGTTTTGTAACAAAATGTTAGGAAGTTTCAAAATGGAAAAACGAAGTTCAGCGTTACAAGCACTGACTCTTAAACCGACAGAAATTCAAGCAACACAAAATCAGGAAAAGTGAAAAACAAACAAGCAAGATGATGATTTGCATAAAATAAATACGGAACAGAAATACGGCACATAAATGACATAAAGGCACTTCAGCTACAACAGTTTTCAATTCATTAGAGAACAAAGACAAAGAGCTCTGGAATATATCAAGACGATCGGAATATTCATTATATGCACATTGTATTCTGCAGATGGACGAGCAACGTTTACTTAAAACATCTGTTCTGAAAGTTCGAAATCTTCGGAAAAGTTTGTTCGGCAAGTTGACATTGATAAGTGCAACCAAGTCATCACACAAAATATCACCATGAAGAAGTTTATAAAGAAAGATAATGTCAGCTCTCATTCGTCGACACCAAAGGGAAGGAATACTTTTGAGACAAGACATGCTGCCGTTTGCGTCTTCTTGTACATGACGGAAACGGTGCCTAAAGATAGAAAGGAACTCATTTTGAACCCTTTCGATGCGGTCACTATTGGACTTGCAAGTTCCATTCCAAACAACAGAACCGTATTCGAGAAGAGGTGAGTACAGAGCCGAATACAACTTTAAGAAAGGAAGATGACTTTTAAACTCTCTAGAATACCTGCAGACAGCACCCAGACATCGAAGAGAGCGTCCGGTAATTTGTGTAACGTGGGAAGAGAAAGTCAGAGAAGAATCAAATAGTACTCCCAAGTCCCGAATTTCGGTCACCCTCGGCAGTGCAGTGCTTGCTATTTTATAGGAGTATTGCAGCTGTTGAGTTTTCCTACTATAGGAAACAACTTTCGTTTTTGAGGGGTTCAAAATTAAGTCGTTTTTGGTGCACCAACGATGGAATGACACGATATCAGCCTGAACAAAATTACAGTCCTGAACATTACGCACTTCTCTGAAGATTTTCACATCATCAGCATACAACAAAAAAGAAGAATTTTTAATGGCAGAAGCAACATCGTTAATGAAAATGGAAAAAAGAAGAGGGCCCAGAACGGAGCCCTGGGGTACACCACTGGTTGCTTTGTACCTAAATGATGTTTAATAATAATAATAATCAATCAATCATTTATTTGCGTGCCCAGGAACAGCCGGGGAGGCCTTTGTGCTGGCGCACGGAAACAGAAACACACGAAACATAATGTACACATCTCTCAAATACAAAATAAAATACACAATACAAAAAAAAGAAAAAACGAAAGGATAGCTTATTTTGAAGTTACGGAATGAAAGTCATTTAAGTGCATGAACTCAAGGATAAAAGACAAATGCACAATAAGAGAGGTTGGCAGTTACGCCAGTACAAACTCACAGACATGTTTGGGAAACAGAGTAGGGCAACCATTAAATATATCAAGGTAATCCGAGTACCGATTGTACGTGCATTGCAGTCGGAACACAGGACACAAGACACGCAGACAATTGGGGTTGCAAAACGTATGTTTCCTGGTCCACTTTTGCGGCACATAAAGACGAACTTGTGCTAGCAGCTCACCACAAGACACTACGCCGTGCATAATTTTAAAGAGGAAGAGAATATCAGCCTTGTTCCGCCTGGAAGTTAAGCATGATAGCGTCAATGAAGAGGGCGATCCAGGGTTATAATTACTACTATCGCCAAAGCGATGGTTAAAGATAGATATGAACTTATTTTGGACCCTTTCTACAAGCTTACGGTTTGTTTAGCTCGTGCTGTTCCAGACAACAGATGCATATTCAAGCTGAGGACGACATATAGTTGTGCAGAGCTTGAGAAGAGAAAGCGGCTCCTTGAACTCCTTGGACACGCGACAGACAACGCCAAGCGATCGAAGAGCTCTACGAGTAATTACCTGAATATGTGGAGAGAAGCTCAGTTTACTGTCGAAAGTGACGCCTAGGTCATTAACCTCTACCACACGTGGGAGTAATTCACCATTGATGTTATAGGGAAAAAAGATGTTGTCAGTCTTTCTTGAGTATGTCATTACCTTAGTTTAATAATCAATCAATCAATCAATCAATCAATCAATCAATCAATCAATCAACCTTTATTTTTAGTGCCAGGAACAACCCTAAGGTCTTGGTGCTGGGACACCATATACAATCCATTATTAAAAGAAACGTAAGACAGCACGGCACAACACACAATAACCTCGATATGACAGAAAAGCAAAAAAAAACAGCGTTGCAAGCTATGGCACTCGGCCAGCGAAACTTTCAAGGCACTTGAAAAAGAAAATATACAACAAAATACACAGTGCACATGATGGAGACAGAGTGTACATATAAAACGAAAGTTTTGATTTTTGAAAAGTCACACTGCAATAAAGTATTACCCTAAAACGAGCGATGTCTTTGCGATGTCCCATCTTGTCGAGACACACAGCAAACAGAGCAACAAGTTTGACAGAACAATAGCGAAAAAAAAACAATGGCAGGAGTATAGACATAAATGATCAGACCAACAAATCGCAGAGATAATAAAAATGATGAATGAAACAACCAATTAATTGTTCATTAGTGTGTCAAGGAACGATGTGCTGGTGCGGAAAGAAAGAAAAGTGTATATCTCAGAGAAATGTAGAAAATAGAATTGTATAGTCTGAACGAGAATGAGCCACTTTGAGATAAACACACGCCGACACACGCACATGACCCGAGCACATATGCAAACAAGGCATTGCAATCAATGCATAGCAATAAGACACTGCTGACTGCCATGGAGACTACAAGTGTAATGCAACAAGGCATGATTAAAACTCTGTACACTGAAACATTTAGACCGGAAAAAGATATTAGCTAAAGATAACGCCACAATGAAGGCATAAAACTTAGATACACAAGTGAATATCGAAACAATTAGCATACATACATAGTTAACCGACCCCGGCAGCATAAAGTGTGTGAATGGACGTTACATACTAGGGCAAGCAAACTACTCCTGGTTTGTCAAGCGACGCAGTTTCTTACAAAAAGCCGGAAAGGGACGATGGAATACGTCGAAACTTTCTGCGTGCATATTGTATAGGTGCCGACTGCGTCCCACGGGACTCTTGACACGGGCAGAGACATGAAACGGTCTAGGTGCCCTGGTGTTGCCTGTCGGGGTTCTCAAATTTATGGCACCCAGCAACTCTGTACAATCAATGAGGCTGTGGACCAGTTTGTACAAGAATAAAAGGTCAGCCTTGGCCCTCCGACTGTGTAATGGGTTCATTACAAGCAAGCTGGCGTCATCAACACCAGGATCATCTTTAGCCTTCGCAGTAGCGTAACTATGCTTTAGTATTGAGAGAAATTTAGTTTGCACTCTCTCAATGGCCGCCGCGTTGGACCGACACGTTGCATTCCAGACCACGGATGCATATTCCAATAGAGGGCGACACATTGAGGTATAGAGCTGAAGAAATGTGTCTGGATAGTTGAATTCTCTGGAGACACGACATGTTGCACCTAGTGTTCGCAAAGCACGACGGGTAATCTCATTAGTATGGGCTGTAAATGTGAGCTTAGAGTCAAACAAAACTACCAAGTCTCTGATTTGGCATACCCGATTCAGATCTTCTTCACTTATGCGATAGGTGAAATTGATATCATCTGTTTTACGGGTATACGACACCACTTTGGTTTTTGCACTATTGAGTATCAACTTATTTCTGTTGCACCAGCCCGAAAACGCGGCGATATCACATTGCAGTTGTGCACAGTCTGAGATGTTGCCAATAACTTTGAATATTTTTATATCGTCTGCGTATAGCAAAAACGATGAGTACTGAATTGCTGGCGAAACATCGTTGACAAACAGTGAAAACAAAATAGGACCAAGGACTGAGCCCTGAGGCACCCCGCTGGTGGCTGAGTACGTTCCGGAGTGTTGCCCGTTACAGTGAACGTAGCAGTGACGACTGGTAAGGTAGTCACAAAGCAGATCCAGCAACGGATCAGGAATGTCAAGGTGGGAAAGTTTTCTACACAACAATGAATGGGAAACCACATCGAACGCCTTGCTAAGGTCACAGTATACCACGTCAAGTTGGCCTCGGTCTTCCACTGCCTTTGACGCATGTTCCATAAAAGAAACTAAGTTTGTAGTGGTCGAGCGGCCACGTATAAAACCATGTTGATTTGGAATAATTTCATATCTTACTCTGGATGTAATGAGGGAATGAATTATAGATTCAAAAATTTTAGAAGCACTGCACAGGAGGGAAATCGGTCTATAATTTTTTGCAACTGTTTTTGACCCGGATTTGTGTACAGGTACAACTTTAGCAATTTTTCAACAGTTAGGAAACGTGCCAGTATTAATACAGTTGTTAAACACACATACAAGCACTGGAGCAAGGATAGGACTGAAAGCCTTGAGTAGAGCCATGGGAATGCCATCTGGGCCACAGGCTAGCAAGGGCTTCGCGTCCCGTAGGCTTTTCATCACGATTTCCTCCCCCACAAATGCCGTGCTCGGTGCCGTACCGCGACAATTGGACATCGGAGCTGACGGAACGTCGCAGGTATCCCTATACACCGTTTTAAACTGCTGAGCGAACGCGGCAGGGACTTCATCGATGATTACTCCATCGGAGTTCAGAAGATTAATGCATTCAGTGTTATTCTGGGGTGATCTACTGCGGACATATTTCCATAAATCTTTGGGGTTCCTTTTAAGATTGCTTTCTATGGACGTAATGTATGCAGACCGATCCCGATCATACAGTTTTTTACAAAGTGACCGGTATTCTTTAAATTCTAACTTCCATTTTGTCACCCCATTCTTTTGAGCTTTCCTGTGGGCACGCTCTGCCTTTTAGCGCCGACCGGAGTTCACTCGAGAACCAGAAAGGATACTTCGAAGAATTGGATTTTTTTAGTGGTATATATCTGCGCATACCTTCTTGCAGTACTTTGGTTAATTCGCTGGCCTGAAAATTTGGGTCATTTGACGCGAGGATTGCCGACCAATCAAAATTCGACAAGTACTGGTAAAAACTAATGTAGTCACCTGCAGCAAAATTATAGCGGGGGAGTTCGGAAACACGTGGCTTGGCCTTTTGCACATCACTATGAATAGGTAGTACTATAGATAAGGGTGGATGGTAATTGTCCGGGATAACCAAAACAGTAGGGCTTATGTTGACACTCATGTTTTCGATGTTTGAAAAACAAAGGTCAAGTAAGCTCCCAGCAGAGTTCACAACGTGGTTGCACTGTTCAAGACCAGTAAATGAAATAAAGTCCAGTAAGGCTGAGGCCTTTTGATGAACGTAGGTATTGTATTGAGAAATAATAAGGTCACCCTATTCTATTCCCGGCGAGTTAAAGTCACCGAGAATCATGATACGGCGTCTAGGATGAGAGGAAATTACATTTTCTATCGATGTTAAACAAGTTTGAAAAGAAACCGGAGCTATGTTAGGAGCTAAGTAAAATGCCCCAAGCAGGACGCGTTCGCCACCGATGCAACACAATTCAACCCAGACAGACTCATCCTCTGTCTCAAGGTCTGCGCGCCTCACGCATCTAAATGAGCTATTGACGGCTATCAAAGCTCCCCCTCCCGTGCGTGTGGCACGGTCACTGCGGAACACGTTGTAATAAGGCGGAAAATAATCTTTAGACGAGATACTGGGTAAGAGCCAGGTCTCCTTAAGAACAATCACAGAAAAAATTGAGGAAGATACATTACAAAAAAACTCGTTAGCTTTAGTCCTTAGACCACGGACATTTTGATACAAAACGTTAAGAGACCTATTCATGAGTGACCTGTTCATTTTCTAACTCAGATGCGTGCAGGTGACGATCATGAAGAATTCCCTGGAAAGGTTTAAAGAGGCAGTTTGTCGGCAATAGGCCCGGGTCCTGCAGCTTCTGAAATGTTTCGTCGTCTACTGCAACATAAAATGAGGCATAGATAATAATAATAATCAATCAATCAATCAATCAATCAATCAATCTCTTTATTATAGTGCCCAGGTACAGCCGTAGCCTTTGTGCTGGCGCACTTAAGAAAAAGACAGACGACGACACAAATACATCCACGCGTGAGAAGAACAACAAAATACAAGCGATAATAATCAATCAATGAATCAATCAATCAACCTTTATTTTTGGTGCCCAGGAACAACCCTAGGGTCTTGGTACTGGTACACCATATACAAGCATTCATAAAAACAAACTAAAATCAAGACAACACAACACAGAAAACCATATATAAGAAAGAAACAATAAGATAAAAATAGTTAAAGAGATCCCAGAAAGCAAAACAGCAAAACAGCAAAAAAAAGGAAGCCTAGTGTTAGAAGCCATGACACCCGGCCAGCAAAACGTTGAAGGCACGTGAAAAATTGAAAATACACAAGCAAATACTCAATGCACATGACGGAGATAGATTATACACATAAAACAAAGGTTTTGTAACAAAATGTTAGGAAGTTTCAAAATGGAAAAACGGAGTTCAATGTTACAAGCACTGACACTTAAACCGACAGAAATTCAAGCAACACAAAATCAGGAAAAGTGAAAAACAAACAAGCAAGATGATGAGTTGCATAAAATAAATACGGAACAGAAATACGGCACATAAATGACATAAAGGCACTTAAGCTACAACAGTTTTCAATTCATTAGAGAACAAAGACAAAGAGATCTGGAATATATCAACACGATCGGAATATTCATTATATGCACATTGTATTCTGCAGATGGACGAGCATCGTTTACTTAAAGCATCTGTTCTGAAAGTTCGAAATCTTCGGAAAAGTTTGTTCGGCAAGTTGACATTGATAAGTGCAACCAAGTCATCACACAAAATATCACCATGAAGAAGTTTAAAATGAAAGATAATGTCAGCTCTCATTCGTCGACACCAAAGGGAAGGAATACTTTTGAGACAAGACATGCTGCCGTTTGCGTCTTCTTGTACATGACGGAAACGGTGCCTAAAGATAGAAAGGAACTTATTTTGAACCCTTTCGATGCGGTCACTATTGGACTTGCAAGTTCCATTCCAAACAACAGAACCGTATTCGAGAAGAGGTAAGCACAGAGCCGAATACAACTTTAAGAAAGGAAGAGGACTTTTAAACTCTCTAGAATACCTGCAGACAGCACCCAGACATCGAAGAGAGCGTCCGGTAATTTGTGTAACGTGGGAAGAGAAAGTCAGAGAAGAATCAAATAGTACTCCCAAGTCCCGAATTTCGGTCACCCTCGGCAGTGCAGTGCTTGCTATTTTATAAGAGTATTGCAGCTGTTGAGTTTTCCTACTATAGGAAACAACTTTCGTTTTTGAGGGGTTCAAAATTAAGTCGTTTTTGGTGCACCAACGATGGAATGACCCGATATCCGCCTGAAGAGAATTACAGTCCTGAACATTACGCACTTCTCTGAAGATTTTCATATCATCAGCATACAACAAAAAAGATGAATTTTTAATGGCAGAAGCAACATCGTTAAAAAAATGGAAAAAAGAAGGGGGCCCAGAACGGAGCCCTGGGGTACACCACTGGTTGCTTTGTACCTAAATGATGTTTGACCATTAACACTTACATAGCAATATCGCTCCTGGAGATAGCAACGTATAAGACCCACTAAGGAAGCGTGAACATCTAACAGAATGAGCTTGGCAAGCAATAACGAGTGGTTGACTACATCAAAGGTCTTGCTCATGTCACAGTAGACCGCATCAAGCTGGCTTCTACCAATGACTGCTGGGACAGCCTGCTCCATGAAGCATGCGAGGTTTGTGGAAGTTGAGCGACCACGCATGAAGCCATGTTAATTAGGAATGAGGACGTGTTTAAGTGAGAAAGACAAGACCCTATGAAGAGATAACTCGAATATTTTAGAGGCAGAACAAAGAAGCGACACTGGCCTATAGTTCATGGGGTCGGTTTTTGGGCCTGACTTGAAAACAGGGAATACACGACAGATTTTCCATGATCGAGGGTACGTGCCAGACCGGAGACAGTTATTAAATATTGAGGTGAACACAGGAACAAATATATTTGCATACGTTTTTAGAATTGCAGCAGGAATACAATCTGGCCCAGAAGAAAACGAGGGCTTTAGCCGCTTGACGCTGGTCCGCACGTTGTTCTCATCCAATTGGAAACAAGCGGAGTTACCGTCCTGGTGACAAGAGACGCTGCCGTCATCACTACCACCGCTAAGCCCAAACAAAGAAGAAAACTGACGAGCAAAGCAGTCGGCCGCATCTGCAACCTCATCGCCGTTGGAATGCAGTAGACGAATAGATTCTTTCGTTGTACTAGATCTAGAATGAATGTACTTCCAGAAGGCTCCCGGCTGATGAGTTGCTTTAGCTTCAACTGACGCCAGGTACAAAGCATGATCACGCTTGTGCAATATTTTGCATAGGGCACGTAGGCGCCGGAACTCCTGAGCGAACTGATTCGCACCAGAGCGCTTCATCTTTCTGTGCGCGCGTTCTTTGAGTTTCAGGGCATCCCGCAATTCAGAAGAAAACCAGTGTGGGAACTTGAACTTCTTTGGTAAATATTGCGGGATGTATTTCTTCATACCCAAAAGCACAATCTCAGTAAAACGGTCAACTTGTTCATTGACATCAGAGTGGTCAATGACTGTTGACCAAGGGGCAGCAGAAAAGTAGCCATACAGCCCAACGTAATCTCCCCGGGCGAAAGCGTAGCGAGGTTGCGCATTGCTTGAAATTACAGAACGGTGGAGCATTGTAGGAAGGCAACAGGAAATAGAAAGAGGAGGATGATATTTGTCGGGTATTACTAAAGCACAATCAGAGCGCGACACATTAACGCCATCGAAGTTTGAAAAGCACAGGTCCAGAATGTTTCCACTGCAGTTTTTTATGTGATTACGCCGTGCCATGGAAGTGAAAGACGAAAAATCTAGTAACCTATTACCCTTCTGTTGAAAGTGGTGGTTGTAGTGGGAACAGATGAGGTGGCTCCACTGAACGCCAGGAGCGTTAAAATCTTCAAGGAGGAGGACCTTGAGGTCGCAATGAGTAGTGAGCACCTGTTCAATGGAGGAGACTAACTTATTGAACGTGTCAGGAACTACATCAGGAGGAACGTAACAAACACCAACTAGAAGTTTTTCAGTTTTAGAGATATGAATTTCGACCCATAAAGACTCACCTGCGTTTTCAATACCGCTACGTAGCACACACGGGAGAGATTTGTTAACTGCGAGAAGTACCCCGCCCCCCTTTCGTTTGCATCCAGTTAAGGCAAGATCATTACGATATACATGGTAATTTTGAGGAAAATAGTCATTGGATAGAATATCAGGGCACAACCAAGTTTCAGATATAGCTATTAACGGAAAGCAAGAAGCCAGAACATTACCAAAAAATTCAGTCGCCTTAGTTCGAAGACCTCGCACATTCTGCTAAAAAACATCTAAACTAGTCACTATTCTTTTTCTGATGTGTTGCGCTAGAGCTGTGAAGCATAATAATCAATCAATCAATCAATCAATCAATCAATCAATCAATGTTTATTATAGTGCCCAGGAACAGCGGATGCCTTCATGCTGGAGCACTCAGAGGGGAAAATGCAGCACTGTAGTACATCAACAATTTGCTAATAAACACTCAGTGAGCAAAAAAAAAAAAAAAAGAGAGAGAGAAAAAAAGACAGAACGACTTACAAAAAAACGGCAAAGAAGATTAGTAATAAAATAGTGCAATCCAACCGACTTTACACAATCAAGTCATGCTGGCGCACAGAAAAGGTATAAGACAGCAATGAAATGCATCAACAGCTGGCAAAAGAACAGTGAGCGAGCAAAAAATATGAAGAAGCTACAACTTCAAAGAAGAATAAAAATACCATAGTGTAATTTTAGGCAACATTACACAATCAATAGAAACTGTAATGTCTGGTCAATTGCAAGAAGACATCTTACAATAAGCGTAACTATACGTAAGTGAAAAGAAGAAAGTTTTTACAAGATTCGGGAAGCGTACATGTTCAGTTTCAAATGGACGCATGAAGTGAATATGGCAACTTTTAATGATAAAAGTGGCAGAAAAAGAAAAATTCTACGATAATTACAGTCGCAGTATCAGCACAATACACGAATAACAGGAACAAGAACAAGCACGGTGAAGTCAATGCACACGTCAGGACGATAAGTGAAGAAAAAGAGCACTGCCAAGATGAACCTAGTGTGTCAGAGCTGACAACCCGGCCAAAAACTCCCGAAGAGGACGCTGAAAGATATCGAGCTTCTCGGAGTGAACATTATGCAGATGCTGCATCTTTTGAAGAGGAGAACGTGTACTGAGAGCTCCAGCTGCTTTAAAAGGGTGGGCGAGCCTTGTAGCTTTTTGTGGAACGCGAAAACTGATTGATTCAAGTAGTTCCGGGCATAAAATAATACCATGAAGCAATTTGTACATGAAAAGAAGGTCTGAGTGGGTCCGCCGGGAACTTAGAGAAACCGTTATAGGGATAGGCTCCGAAGGAAAACGATGCCTAAATATTGATGAAAATTTGGTTTGTACACGCTCTATACGTTGACAGTTGGAACTACAGGTTCCATTCCAAACGACAGAAGCATATTCTAGTAGCGGAATACAAAGCGTTCTGAATAGTTTTAGGAATGAAGAAGGAAACCGGAATTCTCGAGAAAACCTGCAAACAGCCCCAAGAGAGCGTAGCGCCCGCCTAGTAAGTTGAGTGACATGAGGTGAGAAAGTTAAGGCACTGTCGAAAAGCACGCCGAGGTCTCTGATCTCTTCAACTCTAGACAAGTAACCGCCGTTAATACTGTAGCAAAATAAAGTGCGGTTCGTTTTTCTGCTATAAGACATGACCTTTGTTTTTGTAGAGTTAAGATTTAATCTATTGTCTGAGCACCACTTGGAAAATGAGGATATATCTTGCTCCAGGGCAATGCAGTCATTAATAGACTCAATCCGTCTGAATATTTTAATGTCGTCAGCGTAAAGAAGGAAAGAAGACATCTTAATTGCGGCTGACACATCATTAACAAAAATGGAGAACAAGAGAGGCCCCAACACGGAGCCTTGAGGCACACCGCTTGTTGATCTGTACAGAGCAGACGTCTGCCCGTTAACGCTAACGAAACTGAACCGGTTATCTAGATAACTACCCAACAATGCCACGAGTGGTGTATCAATTCCTACCTGTAAAAGCTTTTTAAGTAACAGAATAATAATAATAATAATAATAATAATAATAATAATAATAATAATAATAATAATAATAATAATAATAATCAATCAATCAATCATTTATTTAACGTGCCCAGGAACAACCGAGAGGTCTTGATGCTGGCGCACAAAAAAAAGAAAAAAAAAACTAAGAATAACACAATAGAACAAGATGACTGTTCAGAAGAAAACTATCAGAGATACAATGCGCACAGAAATATTAGGATGACAGGACAAAAGTAGATTAACACAGTATGAGAAATAGCTAATGATAATGACGAAAAGTCAGATAATATACATACATACATACATAGATACATACAACAATGCGCCAGATAAACTAAAAGAGAAGGATAGAGCAAATTGCACATGTGCTGTTATCTTATAACGGTAGAAACCTTGGAGGAAAACGATGACTGTGACCCATCAAAAACATCAAGGTCAAGAAAATAAAAATTATAAAGACTTTGTATCCTGTTGAGGGTTGAGTGCTGAGAGAGGCGGGTAGTTACAAGAAACGGCCTGCTCTCTCTTGTTTGCTTCCGCGGAATCCGAAAATTAATACTATTGAGCAGTAATAATAATAATCAATCAATCAATCAATCAATCAATCAATCAATCAATCAATCATTTATTTGCGTGCCCAGGAACAGCCGGGGTCGGCCTTTGTGCTGGCGCACGGAAACAGAAACACACGAAACATAATGTACACATCTTTCAAATACAAAATAAAATACAAAATACAAAACAAAACGAAAGGATAGCTTATGTTGAAGTTACGGAATGAAAGTCATTTAAGTGCATGAACTCAAGGATAAAAGCCAAATGCAGAATAAGAAAAGTTGGCAGTTACGCCAATACAAACTCACAGACATGTTTGCGAAACAGAGTAGGGCAATCATTAAATATATCAAGGTAATCCGAGTACCGATTGTACGTGCATTGCAGTCGGCACACAGGGCACAAGACACGCAGACAATTGGGGTTGCAAAAGGTATCATGTTTCCTGGTCCACTTTTGGGGCACATAAAGACGAACATGCTGTAGCAGCTCACCACAAGACACTATGCCATGCATAATTTTAAAGAGGAAGAGAATATCAGCCTTGTTCCGCCTGGAAGTTAAGCATGATAGCGTCAATGAAGAGGGCGATCCAGGGTTATAATTACTACTATCGCCAAAGCGATGGTTGAAGATAGATATGAACTTATTTTGGACCCTTTCTACAAGCTTACGGTTTGTTTTGCTCGTGCTGTTCCAGACAACAGATGCATATTCAAGCTGAGGACGACATATAGTTGTGTAGAGCTTGAGAAGAGAAATCGGCTCCTTGAACTCCTTGGACACGCGACAGACAACGCCAAGCGATCGAAGAGCTCTACGAGTAATTACCTGAATATGTGGAGAGAAGCTCAGTTTACTGTCGAAAGTGACGCCTAGGTCATTAACCTCTACCACACGTGGGAGTAATTCACCGTTGATGTTATAGGGAAACAAGATGTTGTCAGTCTTTCTTGTGTATGTCATTACCTTAGTTTTAGATGTATTAATGAGGAGTTTGGTGCATGAGCACCAATGTGAGAAGGACGAGATTGCTCTCTGGAGAGCGGAACAGCTGGCAGAGTTGGAAACAGATTTAAATATTTTTACATCATCGGCATATAAAAGAAAATTACAATCATTAAATATTGTCGCGACATCGTTTATAAAGATTGAGAAGAGAAGTGGCCCGAGAACTGAGCCCTGAGGGACACCACTGGTGACCTCATAGGAGAGAGACGACTGTCCATTTACATGCACGAAACATGACCTATCACATAGATAATTGCATATAAGAGATATCAGGGATGGTTGTATATCAAGCTCAGATAGTTTTTTGGCTAAGAGCTCGTGGCAGACGACATCAAAAGCCTTGCTTAAATCAAAGTAGACTACATCAAGTTGACCTATCCCTTGCACAGCTTCCGAAGCATGCAGCATGAAGTTGACGAGATTGGTAGTGGTCGATCGGCCCGCGAAAAAACCATGCTGTTCAGGTATTAATGTGGTATTTATACTCAATGTGAGTAGTTTATGCAGTATTGACTCAAACAATTTAGAAGCAGCACATAGAATAGATATCGGTCGGTAGTTCGTGGGGTCCAATTTAGAACCTGTCTTAAATACAGGAACAACCCTTGCATTCTTCCAACGAGCGGGGAACTTGCCAGACTTGAGAGAAGTTTGAAATATACACGTCAATACTGGAACTAGGATATCACCAAACGCTTTCAGTACGGCAGAAGGAATGCCGTCAGGGCCGCATGAAAATGACGATTTCAATTGTTTCAGAGCTTTCAAAACGAGACTTTTCGAAACCAGCACTTCTGAGTTTTTACAGTAACCTAGAGATTGTGGAGGGGGGCAAGCTGCACTGTTGTTGCCATATGTGGAACGGAATTGTCGCGCAAAGGCATTGGCAACGTCCGATATGCTCTCTCCTCGTTCATCGATGAGGTTAATGTTCCCAGGTGAATTTTTACATGTTTGAGAACGGACGTGGCCCCAGAAAGCTTTTGCATTGCGTGTTGCATCAGCCTCAACCGCGGCAATGTAATTCGACCTATCGCGCCTAACCAGACATTTACAAAGAGATCTGAGTTGACGAAACTCCTTCTGCCACCTTTCCTGCCCCGTTTTCTTAGCTTGCTTGTGCGCTCGATTTTTCCTCCCCAATGCTCGTTTAAGTTCAGCAGAAAACCAACGCGGAAAATTGCCTTTCTTTTCACATTTACGGGGAACAAAGCTCCTCAAGCCATCGTGAACAACTTCAGTAAAAAAATCGGTCTGTTCATCAACGTCGTTGAGGTTAGCTATTGGTGACCAATCAGTGTTACTAAGAAAGTGAAATAAACCAATGTAGTCACCACGAGCAAAGTCGTAACTACTACTTCCTGGTGTGCAAACAGGGGGACTGTAATGGAGGAGAGATACGTTATTCAATGAAATATGTAATGACGGATGAAACTTGTCCGGTTTTACAAGGTTAGTATGACTGCGCGAGACGTCGACAGCTTCCAAGCTAGTCAGACACAAATCTAAGACGTTCCCACATGAATTCCTAATGAGGTTGCACTGCTGCAAGGAAGTAAAGGAAATAAAATCAAATAGAAAGTCACACTTCGGAGATATTGGGTGAGACGCCTGACTGACCCGCTGAGTCTCCCAAGAAATCCCCGGTGCGTTAAAGTCCCCAGTGACAAGGAAATGGTGATCACTGTGAGATATTACTGTAGTTTCAATTGTGTTAAGGATATTTCTGAACTCACTGGCATGTGTCTCGGGGGAAATGTAGTATGTACACACTAAGAGCCGTTCACCCCGATCACAAAACACCTCTAACCAAATACACTCACTCTCTAATTCAAGGTCAAGGCGGCGTTTACACTTGATGGAGTCATGTAGGGCAATAAGCACACCACCGCCCCGTTGTTTATCGTGCAACGGGTCACGGTCATGCCGGAAAACTTGGTAATGCGGAGGGAACAAGGTATCGGAACTTATGTCCGGGCACAACCAAGTTTCTGTTAGAATAATTATAGGCCAGCAAGAAGAAACGACATTTGAGAAGAATTCAGCTGACTTTGTGCGAAGTCCACGGACGTTCTGATAAAAGCAATCAAAGCTACTATTACCTGCCATCATCATCAAGTCGTTGCTGCTCTGCATGAATCATTTTTTCATGCAATTCACCACGGAAGGGCTTGAAAAGACAGTGCCGAGGCCACAGCGCAGGGTCTTTGAGCCGCTCAAAACACGCGTCGTCAACAGCGACGTAGAAAGAGGCGTAAGAGTCATGCCTCGTCTTTAAACGTTTGCACACAATCGGGGCGGCCCCCACACCGGACAGGTGCTCGAAAACTTGAGCTGAAGTTGTATAATGATAATAATATCAATCAATCAATCAATCATGTTTATTTACGTGCCCAGGAACAGCCAGAGGCCTGAGTGCTGGCGCACGGGTAGTTACATGAAAACAAAATACAAGAAACATATAGGTAGAAACAAACAAGCGACAAGACACACAAATTGAAGTAGTGAAAATGACAGAAATAAAGCACAGGCGGAGCCTGGGTACAGGTAAAAAATAAAAAAGAAGATGCCTTAGTTGCTCTGCCTGTCGTAAAGGCCACACGACAGGCAAAGCAACAAAGTTTGACAGTAATAATAATAATAATAATCAATCAATCAATCAATCAATCATGTTTATTTACGTGCCCAGGAACAGCCAGAGGCCTGAGTGCTGGCGCACGGATAGTTACATGAAAACAAAATACAAGAAACATATAGCAAGAAACAAACAAGCGACAAGACACACACAAGTTGAAGTAGTGAAAATGACAGAAATAAAGCACAGGCGGAGCCTGGGTACAGGTAAAAAATAAAAAAAGAAGATGCCTATGTTGCTCTGCCTGTCGTAAAGACCACACGACAGGCAGAGTAACAAAGTTTGACAGTAATACAACAAAAACAACGGCAAGAGTATAGAGACAAAGATAAGACGAACAAATGACAGTAAACAGTTTAAAAAATAGGCAACTATCAGTTGGCTTGACACAACCACAGAGAAACCAAATTCCAGAAAAAAAAGAATGACAGACACATCGTAGATGTTTAACATACTGTATTCAACAGCGCTGTACGGTAAATTGTAAAGGATTTCTGAAAAATGTCAAGGCGTTTAAAGAAGCGGTTCTAACAATTCTGTATTCTGCGCACAGGAGAATGATTGGAGTTGCGCGCAGCGGTCAAGAACGGGCGGTGCGACCTGGTGGGCCTTTGTGGTACACTAAACTCTAAACAGTTAAGCAGGTCTGCGCAAGAAAGGTCACCATGAACAATTTTGTGAAGAAATGTAAGGTCTGCACGCATACGTCTGCAGTTCAAGGAAGGGATGGAAGGGACTATGGGTAAGTCAGAATCAGGATGAGAACTGTGATTGTGATGACGGTGCTTAAATATGGGTAAAAACTTCTTCTGCACACGTTCTATTTATTCACTACTAGATTTGGAGATGCCGTTCCAGGCAACAGAAGCATATTCTAACTGCGGTATACATATTGCATTGTATAGCATTAGAAATGGATCTGGAGAAGAGAATTCCTTTGTAATCCGACACACATTTCCAAGGCTTTGGAATGCTCGCCGGGTGATGAGCCTAATATGAGGAGAAAAAGAGAGGGTACTGTCGAAAAGCACCCCTAGGTCCCTGATCTCCTCAACCCATTGCAGAGGAGCTCTCTCAATACTGTAGGAAAACAGCAGACGGTGGGTTTTCCGGCTGTAGGTGACAATCTTTGTTTTAGTGGGGTTTAAAATTAGGCAGTTTTTCCTGCACCAGACCGATAATTCCGACACATCCCTCTGCAAGGCACAGCAGTCCTGAACACCGCTAATGTGCCTAAATAGTTTGACATCATCAGCATAGAGAAGAAAAGAAGAGTTTGTTAAGACTGTTGAAACATCATTGATAAAGACAGAAAACAATAATGGACCCAGCACGGAACCCTGGGGTACACCACTTGTTGCAGGGTGAACACTAGACTTTTTGTAGTTAACATCGACATAAAAGGACCGGTCAAGGAGATAGTTAGACAACAAGGCAACATGGCTTGCGTCTACACCGGACTTAGCAAGCTTGTTAATTAATAACTGATGATTCACCACATCAAACGCCTTACTGAGGTCAAAATAAATAACGTCCAACTGGCCGTTTTCACAAACTGCAGCCGAAACCTGTGTCATAAAGCCTAATAATAATAATAATTATAATATTATTACAATAATAATAATCAATCAATCAATCAATCAATCCATCAATCAATCAACCTTTATTTTCAGTGCCCAGGAACAACCCTAAGGTCTTGGTGCTGGCACACCATATACAATACATTATTAAAAGAAACGTAAGACAGCACGGCACAACACACAATAACCTCGATATGACAGAAAAGCAAAAAAAAAACTGCGTTGCAAGCTATGGCACTCGGCCAGCGAAACTTTCAAGGCACTTGAAAAAGAAAATATACAACAAAATACAGAGTGCACATGATGGAGACAGAGTGTACATATAAAACGAGAGTTTTGATTTTTGAAAAGTCACACTGCAATAAAGTATTACCCTAAAACGAGCGACGCCTTTGCGATGTCCCATCTTGTCGAGACACACAGCAAACAGAGCAACAAGTTTGACAGAACAATAGCGAAAAAAACAATGGCAGGAGTATCGACACAAATGATCAGACCAACAAATCGCAGAGATAATAAAAATTATGAATGAAACAACAATTATTGCTTTATTAGTGTGTCATGGAACGATGTGCTGGTGCGGAAAGAAAGAAAAGTGCATATCTCAGAGAAATGTAGAAAATAGCATTGTATAGTCTGAACGAGAATGAGACACTTTGAGATACACACACGCCGACACACGCACATGACCCGAGCACATATGCAATCAAGGCATTGCAATCAATGCATAGCAATAAGAAACTGCTGACTGCCATGGAGACTACAAGTGTAATACAACAAGGCATGATTAAAACTCTGTACACTGAAACATGTAGACCGGAAAAAGATATTAGCTAAAGATCACGCCACAATGAATGCATAAAACTTAGATACACAAGTGAATATCGAAACAATTAGCATACATACATAGTTAACCGACCCCGGCAGCATAAAGTGTGTGAATGGACGTTACATACTTGGGCAAGCAAACTACTCCTGGTTTGTCAAGCTACGCAGTTCCTTACAAAAAGCTGGAAAGGGACGATGGAATACGTCCAAACTTTCTGCGTGCATATTGTATAGGTGCTGAATGCGTCCCACGGGACTCTTGACACGGGCAGAGACATGAAACGGTCTAGGTGCCCTGGTGTTGCCTGTCGGGGTTCCCAAATTTATGGCACCCAGCAACTCTGTAATAATAATAACACTATAATAATAACAAATATAATAATAACACTTCGAGAAGCTACCGCGTAGCCCGCAGACACCGCCTGTTTTAGGCCACTTCGATGAGGAGGCAGCCTCAATGGTCCACAGTGATGTCAAAATGAGGTGCAGGGCACTGTTCTCGTCTCATGGCAATACGGCGCAAAAGAGCCATTGCTTACGCAAGCCGAGCGCTGGCGGGCCGAACATAATTACTCGGGCACCAAAAAGGAATGCCGACCGGTTGTGTCCGTGGTCCTAGAATTTCTAGCGTACCTTTATCAACATACGCTCAAAGTCGTAAGCGATCATCCCTGTCTGTGTTGGCTTATGAAGCTGAGAAACCCGTCTGGCTGCTTGGCATGCGGGAGTCTCAGACTCCAAGGTTTTGATATGATTGTCGTTTACAATTCCAGCAACCGACATTCTGATGCACATTTCCTATCGAAAGCGACTGCAGGTAATTCGCCCGCAGCTGGCAAAATAGACTTCGGGCGATTCATTAGAGTCCTCTGTGTGGCCACAATTTAGGACCAGCAGGAGAGACACAAAGAACTGCTACCACCTATTGACTTGCAAGGAAACGCCACCAGCCCGCTTAAGTTGTTTGTTAGAGGTCTGCCAACATTCTATCGTCGTAGCGGCGTGTTGTACAAAGAAAAATAAATGAAGCAAACCCTCAAGCGCAAGACTTGAATGTAGCGAAGCTGTACACAACCTTTACGAGCCTCACGACGGTTTAAGTCGACCACTGCAGCCGATTTCTTTCTTCTTCGCAGACGCAACGACGTTGTTGCTATGATTGTGATCTTTCTTCAATGTTTGAAAGCGACACTCATTGGACATCAGCTCGGAAGGGCTTATGCTACAACGCGTCTTTCTCGTTCCTAGCAAGTGCTGCCATGGTTATGTGAATGCTGGAGTTTTTTGCAGTGATTGTGACAACTTTCGACTTACCCCACCATCAGATGTTCAGAGAAATGTTGTCCTTATAGATTAATGCTATTGCATTATTGACCGGTGTGCATGCATGAAAACAAATGGGAGTAGTGGTTTGAAAAGATGATATAAAATCAGCGTGGATTCTCTTAATAATCTATGAGTCTAATACCAGGAAAAAATGTAATAGCAGTATGATAATATGGTCTGACCTACAAGACGTGACAGAAGGACATTTTGCCTTGCTTGAACGCGGCTTAACCATGTTTGTCATATCGAAGGCTCGGTTTTCGATAGGACACTGCAGCACACACGAAATGGTACGACATGCCAAACGCAAATACTGCTCAGCACAGGTAGTGCTGTAGGCGTGCACGCGTAGGGAACTGTATGCATGTAGTCCCCCCCTGTATCATTTTCTTATTCCACACGAACTTACTATTCCCCAGTATCCCCTCTCTGTACCCTTTCTATTCAATGAACACTCAATTAGACGCTTCCACTCCGGAAACAAACGAGGTAGGAACTAGAGAAGGGCTGTTCTTGTAGGTCAAGTTGACGCTTCTAGGGAAGAGCCGTTTTCTGGGTTTTGCATGTGGTGTAGTGAAGCTTTCACTAATCGGAGAAGGAAATTTTAGACGGATTCTTCGAAAGACAATTGATGAGTACATGTCTTTGAAGAGCCGCATCTAATGAAAAATACAGGTGTTACTAAAATGACGCTACAGAATTTCTGGTAAAACTAGATGTGTTATTTGCTGGCTAATTGCTGGCTAGTTAGTTGCTGTGAATTAGAAATGCGCTTTTATGTAGCTCTCCGCGAGTGCACATTTGTGTAATATTGCATACGTTTACCTACTCTGACATGGTAAGATGTTTGTGTTAATCCTCATGAACTTTGAGGTCTTCTGGCAGTGGGTAAATTGTTGATGTTGGAATATTGCTACCATTTGAAGGACATTGTTGATTGCATATTGCGTACGGTTCAGGTTCGGTCAGGTGAATAAGTGCGCTTCACCGGTGCCGTTTTATTGCTCTGGAATATTGGAACGTGAAAAGGGCGAATAATTAAAAAAATAAAAATATCAATATATAAATAAATTCCTACTAAATAAAATCGTAAATTTTCTTGAAACATAATAGGAACGTAACTTCAAGTTGAAGTGTCCTAATGGCGTGTCTCTCATGGGATATGAATACCAAGAGACTCCAGCTACCGGCTGAATACCTTAAGGATGCTGCGTTAAGGCACAGGTTCTAGAAAATATGGATGACAAGCTAAGCAGGCACCGTTGCCTTCAGCACCCCCTTTCAAGATCTCCCAGAGTACCACATTTTCAACTCCTCCGAACTTGGTATGCAAAAGAATGTCAGCACAGGCATATGCCCGCAAATGTGCATATGGGATGCGAGCATGGTATGGTTTAAATTGACCAAAGAGAAAATACAAGCCGATCATAAAGAGACTGGTATTCCCAATAACAATATTAATCCAGCGAATTGAATTATAACAAATGACAATTCAGCCCAAATATATTTTAATGAAATCTTTAACCTGATATTTTAGATAGTAAGGAGAAATCATGAAGCACTGGCAATCTTTCAGGTACTTTCTGGCCGAGCCTATTTATGTTGTCAGGGGACGTTCTTTGTGCAATTGGCAGCTGCTGATAAAAGCACCTGCCTAAAAACATAAATCCACAGTTCAACGGGTGCCTTGTAGTTTTGGTTTACTGTATCATTTGAAGTTGATTGTAACTTGATTTTATGTCTCTTTTCTTTAATGGAACCTTGCTATTGATTCATTCCCATTTGGATTTTCTGCCCCCATATAATGACTCACCTACCATAAATCAGTGACGGCTCGCACTAACTGCAGACTTTACGAGAGCATACACATCGAATTTTTTGTTATTTACGCGTACTACAATAAAATGAAATGCAATAACAGAAACTTCCCTCGGTTTGTTTTGTATGTGTGATAGTATGGTTCTTTCTGTACAACATTGCGTCCTTCTTGCACCAAATTGAAGTTCGCAGTGTGTATTAAATAAATAGGCATATTGTACTGTTTAAATTATTGTATGGTCAATGACGTCAATTAGCAAAAAATTTTGAAGCTTCTCAATAATTCGGGTGTTTTTCCGCTTGAAAATGCCTTTGGTGGTGGTGAGAGATGAATAGGTCACCGAATATTCGTTATACGTATCCTTTCGCTGTTTTCGGAGTTTATTTTGAGAAAATTTGGAGGGTGTTTTTCAGAGTTATTTTTTAGTGAAATTTATTTGTTTGTCGGAGTAGATATCGTGTAACTCTTCAATTCTCCGAAACACATGTTTAATTTTGATCTTTATTAAATTCTCTCAATCACAGGTGAAATGATATCTTAACACAAATGCTTCAGAATGCTCGAAGCACATGTTTTCCTCCAAGGTTTGAAAGGCAGACACCCATATATTTACATACGCTCAAATAATAACATACCAAACATACTGTAGAAGAAGTGACAACTGTGCTAGTTGGTAATGCATAAGGGACATCTTGAAGGTAGCGCACTTAAACACGGACACTAGCGAAAGAAGCACGGACACTAGCGCTGTGGTTTGTCGTTTCTTTCGCTAGTGTCCGTGCTTAAGTGCCCTACCTTCAAGCGGTGTTGTACACGTTCCTCTAAAATAGGAACGAAAGCTCGTTCCTCGTTCCTTCCCAATTTTGAAACGAGTTCCCGTTACAAGTTCCTTTATTGCGAAAGGAACGCGTTTCAGTTCCACTTCGAAAATTGGAACGTGTCGTTACATTAACGTTACAATTAGGTTTTTAATTTAAAATATAGTGTCGGATAATCCTAAAATTTAAAACTCACATCGAACTGCGTATATTATACGAATAATAACACCGCCGGCAGCAGATTATTTGGGGATAAAAATAATCAAAAGAAAATCTCCTAGGCGAATTTTTTCAGGGAGCACCGTACAAACTCCAGACGGCTCTAGGACATTTCGGTGCAGGATGTTTCAGTGCGGAAAATTCGGTGTACGGACGTTTCGTGGCATGGACATTTGGGTGTACGGACATTTCGCTGCGCAAACTTCTCGGCGACCATATTATCCGGCGCGCGCCTGTTTGCGACAGCTGTTATATTTTTATTTCCGCTTAACCTGGGTTGTGGACAACAATCTGGAGCAGTGAATGTATTTTTTTTATTATACATTTATATATTTTTGTTTAGGACCTATTCCTGGGGACACCTGTTATGCAGCCAATTAAATTCTTTATCACACGTCTTTTGTTTTCATTTACGACAGGTTATTAATTTATATTCGCTCTTTTTTAGCTAAGACAATTAACGGTGTTTACGTTGGTCCGACAACTTTTTTTTTTAATTACACAACCCCAAATATCATAAAGTACATGCACACCTTCAATATCCGAAACGTAACAAACATTAGCTAGCCCCCCATAATGCAGAAAACCTTATGAAGGGTATTACGTAGGCTGGGCTGCCTTGCTAAAATGAACTTGCGAACACTGGTCTAGGATATTGTCGTGGACGAAGAACGGGCCTTTTTAAAACAGCCGCAGCTTCTGATGTCCTAAATGTTGATTAAGCGCGTACGGGTTGTGCATACAAATTGCACTCATCCTGTTCGGGAAACCCAACTTTCGTTTCATGTTTACATGCCTACATCCACCACATTTTAATTCTTTGTCCCCCACCCCTCCCCGCCTGCACGCTCGAATCTCGACCAGATTTCTTTTTCGGTCATATTAATTTCGGTTTCCCCTGAAAACCCTACAGGCGTGGCAGAGTTCACGGTCTCCGAAGCCTCACCACAGTGATACAGGAAAAAGCTTTACATTCCGCTGGAGCTCACGAAACCTCTATACTGTGCTACAAAAGCCACTCAAAAAGCCGTTGAAAACACAATGGCCACTATCGTTTGCTGGCTACGTCCTTCCACGCGTCGCGGTCACACCGATGGAGCCCCCACTCCAGGAATCGCTCTTTCTTCGCCTTCAGTCTCCCCATAGGTGCCCGGTAAAAAGCTCAAAGTCTCATGGGTACGTCGTCTGCTACCGCCACTTCCGGTTCGAGATCTCTCCTGCCTTCTCGTACGCCCATGTGCGCCGGCGGCTGTCAGGCGCGTGTGTGCGTGTTGTTTATTTGTCCCAGGGTGCTTACCTGTCACATAAACCCCTAGTACGGTCAATAGGTAATATTTATGAAATTCCCAATGCATGGGCGTTTTTTTTCCAGGTGGAAACAGATAAACAACAAGCACAGACGCGCGTGAAAGTCGACGGTGTACGGTAGGCCAGGACAGCTTCCGAACCGGAAGTGGCGGCTCTCCGCGGGAGAAAACAATGCACACATGAGCCGTTGCGCTTTCTACCGGTCACCTATTGGGAATTAACTCTTCAAGTCGCGCATATAATGGACACCCCAGGCACACATTGCTTTCTCCCATTATAAGAAGCAAAAAATTGAATAGTCTAGCGTGACAAGAGCGGCAACAGCCGTCTTCAAGTTTTCGAATTCGAGTTGACGCAATGGTGAACCACAAGTGACACCCCTCTCTCTCTACCAAGGGGGCGGGTAGCCGGCGGGGCTCAGCCTTCTCCTCCCCTAAGTAATGCCACCGTAAGTGCGATCATTGTTTGGTTGGTTTTAAGTAAAAGCGATACCGAATGTAACAAATACGAGATTGATTGAGCAAATAATTAAAACGGAATGCACACGCGCTTAATCTACCTCGTTTTCTGATGTTGTTTTTTTTTGTGGATGTTTTGCTGGGGGGGGGGGGGGCAGGATGGACTAAAAGCAGCAGCGTCTTGCACCATTGGGTGAAGTTAAAACAGAGCGCTTTGGAAACACTTAAATAGTAGGGTTGTTCACATGAATGTTAAAATGCAAAAAAAAAAGGTTGAACGGATGCAAATTAACAAAGTTACTTTTTAGCATCTACTAAAAAACTTGGGTTTTACGTGGCCATGCTCCGCCAGGGTTTAGCGTTCGTTTCCACACACGGCGGCCCAAGCACAAGTCTCGAACGCAAAGTCATATCAAGTCACGAAATTCCAATATTAAGGCTAAAATGTTCAAAGAATGCCTGGTACATCCCGCGACTCAAAATGTCCGGGCCAAGACGTCGTGCACCAAAATGTTCGTGCACAGAATTGTCCGCACCGAAACGTCCTGCACCTAAATGTCCTACACCTAAATCTCCGGATCCCGTATTAGACAATCTTTCCCCGCCAGGGACCAATTCTATCGGCCATACACGCGTCCTGGCCTCCCCAGGCAAACGATGAAAGGTGAAAGCATTCTCGCGGCTACGCAATTCACCCCTCGAACGCCGCGTAAGTTCAACCAGCATGAAAGCAAGCACAAGCTGCGGCCTACTGCGTGGTTATTCTTCCGCCTTTGACCTTTGAGGACGCACTTACGGCTGAAGGGCGGGCAAATTGACCAGCTTAGAGGAAGAGAAACGCCGTAGCGACTTGTGGATTTTTGCACTCGAGCCTTGGCATAAAAAAATAGCCAAATCCTAGCGATGTAACGGAAGGAACGCCGTTACTGCCGTTCCTTCAAAAACGTAACATGTTACCGTTACAGTTCCACCGACCCTTAATGGAACGGTGGCGTTCCTCCGTTCCTCCAAAAAGGAACTAGTTCCAGGAACGCCGTTCCTTGTAACGTCGTTCCGTACAACACTGCCTTCAAGATACCAAACATGTACGTTTCTCTTATAACAAACTTTTACTTTGCGTTGTTGTTTAATAGACACTAGGATACTTTACGAGATATTTCTCGCTGATGGAAGCGCGCTTTTAGATGCGGAGCGTCTTATGCTCGGGGGTATGTCTCGTGGCATCGGCGGTGGTCCGGCGTCCGCACACCGTCGTTTCTTGGCCAATCCCCCACATCTTATACTCGGGGGTATGTCCCACGGCGTCGGCGGTGGTCCGGCGTTCGCACAACACCGTGTCTTGGCCAATCCCCCACGTTGGTACGTTCAATATAAGAGGAACAACAACAACAACTCCGGTTGTGCTTGCGCTTGACTCCGTGATTCTTCAGATGAAGTAGGATGGAAGCAACAGCCCCGTCCGTGACTGTGCTGACGCAATTCAGTGAGAGCATCAGCGCAAACACTAACAGCAATTACACCCAACTACAATCCATGGAACGTGTATCGATCTCGTCTTTACCAACTGCAACGGCGACGACTACGTACAACCGCTGCTACGAGATTCATTGACTGTGCACTTCAGCGACGATAATGCCGTCATACTCAAAGTAAGAAGACATGCAAACCTAAATATAGACCTTTAGATTTAGATACCACTTCAATCTCGTCTCACTCGCGTATATCGCATGCAATAAGGAAAATTACACCCATCTCTCCGAAGGAAACCATGAGTAGGATATATGAGCATAACGGGGTTCACTACATTTCCACCAAATTCGGCTAACAAGCATAATAGAAACGCAAACGGAACCCCCATGACGCTCCGCATCCTACTCATGGTTCCCTTCGGGGAGATGGGTGTATTTTTTTTCGATTTTATATTATCGGCATAAAAAATGTCCTTTCAGCGGTTGCGGTAGAAATAGGTAGACCATAAACCCTCAGCGCACAGCGAGAAAACAATGGCTACTGCTCAGTGCCACCTCTTTAAAACGACAGGTGTTCAACAAGTTTACTTATTTCTTAGCTGCGGAAGTTTGCAAAATCTTTATCTTTATAGTTATTATCTCTATATCTTTATATCAGGGCAGATGATGCTTGTTTAAAAATTTGTACTGCTCTTGAAAGAGGGAAGAAAATGCTCCTTACAAGACCGGTGGCTATTCTTAGTTCTTGCCGAAAAGTAAGAACGGCAAGCGGTGCCGACAACTTAACGGTTATCCTCAAGTCCGAACTTGGATCGTCATTTTTTGCGGCCGTCGTGCTCTAAAAATGGATCTTTATCAAATAATTACGAATGGTCTAATATTTTGCGCGAAGGTTTTTGATTTTTTTTTTCTGAAAACCCAAAGCCGCCGTTATATCAAATTAAGGTTGTATTCTTTCTTCGTGCCATTATTAAACAAGACAGTCTCATCCACCGTTCTTCAAACAACAAGGCTTGAATTCCAGAAAAATGTTAGCGTGTTCAGAGAAATTGGAAATAGTAAAAACATTCCACAATACGGCAAATAGAACATTTTACCCCCTCCAAAGGAGGAGGAGATAAAGGCCGAAACAAATTTTTTGAGTGAACTATGGAAATACTATTTCAATAGTTAATACATTCCTTCAATATTTGGAAAATTTGCTCAGTTTTTAACGCGTCCTTGGTATGTAAAAATTCAACTTTACTTTCAGAGGAAAGAATACTTTAGCGTTTATCAAAATTTTTATTTCCTGATTAGCATAAACGTAGTTTACATAGATCTGCTCATACAAGCAACAACTTGGCTTGGGGGAATGTAGGGTCAGGATCGGGAACTAAACCCGCCACACATTGCGGTTGACCGAGATGACCATACAAGAATTGAACGAACAGCTTTTGCAGTTAGAAAAAAGCCTGTACTCCATCAGGGGAAAGACTGAGGGTGGACGGGAGGATTGTTTTAGGCAATCATATGCCGAGCCACACAAAAGGGCGGGCGCGACCAAAAACTGATGCTACTCTTCCGAGACCGCTCGTGATATCTGATATTTGTTACGGTGTAGTTGTCTGACTGACAAAAAGTAGGGTGGGGTAGAAGTTTCCGGAAAAGAGGCGGCAGGGATTGAAGCACGAAGCCAGTAAATACAGACTCTGCGCCATATTGTGGAATCCTTTGGCTTGCTTTGTTACTGTTATAAGTGTTCTGAACGGATCGGAATGGCGAAAAGGAATACTACTACTGCCTGCGTACGCACGTGCCACGTGATACCACAGCATGACCAAAATCGACATTGGCGCGGGCGAGCAGCGAATTAAGAAATACATAAAGCGACATCGGTTTGAAACAGACGTCATGCTCACTATAACAAATTTTAGGCACTTTTTCAGCAAATCGCTCAGATATATTAATCTTCCTTAAGTATTGAAGCATGTAGCCGCCATCGGCGCAATGACGGACAGCGTTGTTCTGCATTTGAGCGATCTTCAGGCTTTGTTAATGCGTGAAAATTCCGCCCCATTCTTTCCCTGAGGTTTCCCAGCTGTGGGCGAAGTGCTGAATTCATAAACAGACTGAGAAATAATAAAAGGGCGCAAACGAAAGAAAGAACGCCAGAGAATCCCGTTCCAAAGCGACCTAGTAGCAGACGCGCGCATCAGAAAGGGGTTGGAGACATCCCCAAGAAGCGGGGCATCATGGGACATACCCGAGCGGAACGCTCGCGCTGTGCGAGGAGACGCGCAGCGGGCGGAAATGCAGTCTCTTGATTTGCTATACCTTGGCTACTGCCGCTATACGGCGTCAGCAAAATTGTGGGAGGAGGTGATTACTAGAACATTTATTTCTGTGAAAATGTTGTCACCCATGTATGGGCCGGGTGTATTTCAGGACCCCTTTAAAGGTACTGCAACAAGCACGCGCTTTACATTTTGTGCACTCAATTTACACGTCGAAAACATATCAGCGGGCAACCTGTTGGCTCGCTCCACCAGGCTGTTTGAAAAGGACATAAAACGAGCAAAACTAAGAATACTAACGAAGATGTCCCATTATGTGGACGAATTCCGCTAGTACGAAGTCGGATTTGGTGCTCTACTTTAACTGTCTAAATTACGATATTCAGAGCAGGCATCCGTTTCGTTTGCACTAAAATGGTGGTAGTCTCGGCCACCGGATTCTCAAGCCCCCTCCTACACGTCACGAACATGAAGGCGTTGAATTTAACACTAGGCTAACAATCGCACCGTATGCGCGACGTTTTCCATAATGTGCTGAATAGCTTCACGAAGTCTATTATGCCATCACTCTCCATTGCTTATGGGACCACCTGCGTTAGCAACCGAGTAGATTAATCTTCACACGTCAGGCCCTCGACCAAAATATTTGACCCCTGTGATCACAGACGTGATTTTCACTTTACGCGTACCCTTTTTTTCATTAAAAATTACGTTTTTATCTGAAATACCCTTCCCAATTCACAAGCTCTACGCACCTATGGAAATTCACTAAAACACAAACGACCAAAAAGACCGTTACGCTTGAATTTACTTCCAATGTTGTTCGAAGTTAAGATAAAGCATAACAACAAATATGGCTTCACTTGGGGGGGGGGGGGGGGGAGCTATAATTAGGCCCCTGCCAGTGTATAACGGCGAAACTAAAATAACTGACTATTGTTATAATATTTTTTTCCTTATTTCATCGCCTGATCGTAGAATTCACAAAGGTAGAAGTCCTCATTATTGTGAGGCCGCAAACAACCAAAACCACGAGAGTGATACACAAATCATCAACCATTACACTCTGTAAAGTTGGATGAACATTAAAGCTTTTTAGCACACGAGGCAGTGGTACCACAAAATTTGGGCATATATTACCGGTCTCTGAAGGCAGTGAAACCTCGTGTGGAGCGCGAAAGGTCAGTTTTCTCGGCGAGAGCGCGAAATGAGCGCGCTACCGCAGGAATAAACAAGACTGCTGCGAGGCGCAGTCGGCACTGTTGGTGAGAATGTATCCAGCAGCTCCTTGTATTTTCTAATAGCAGCCGCCCTTACACTTCCCCCCTACTCTGTCTCCATACCCCTCCCTTGGAACGAACAAGCGTTTAGGCGCTTTCATTTAGCAACCGCACGAGGTGCTGACTTGGCCTTAACTGAGCTGGAAGATGAGAATGACGCTACAAGCAACTAGCCCTTTTATGATTATTACCTGGAGTAGTAAACTTCGCTGTAAAGCGCAAGTATAAACACCAGACTTTCATTTATATTTTGTCCGGAACTTGTAGGTCGACCCACTTTCGTGCAATCACACTTACGTACTCAACCCGTGAGTCGCTATCTCCTCTCTGCAACTGGTATGCCTGCAAAACCAATTCGTCGTCACAGATATACTCGCCTAGCCAAGTTTTGAAGAGGACCAAAGCCTGGGGATAAGGCAGAACGAAAACAAAATTGGGGCAGCTTGCCCTTGTAATCTCAGGCTGGAGAAACAGGCGTGCTTGTGGCCCCTCTTCCTTCGCCATATCAGCAACGGCAGCCCAAAAGGTTTACTGCCGGGCTAAGGCCTTTTCCATTTACCTCCAACCACTTCTTTTCCGCGCCGCCCGCGTCCAGAATTTGCCTCCGAATTTCCTCATTTCGCCCCTCCATTTAGTATTTGGCCTACCCCTTTTTCTAGACCCGTTTCTCGGTGCCTAATCTGCCACCCTGGTAGTCCACAGATTGTATCACCTAAGTCCATTTTTTTCTTTATTTCAACTTTGATATCTTCTAGTCTAGTTTATACACTGACTCGGGAAGCTCGTTTCCACTCTCTTCGTGTTCCTCTGATCATGATTCGTTCCATGGCCCGATGAGTCGCCCTAAGTTTGCTTTCATGTTGTTTAGTAAAGCGCCTAATTTCCGCTCCATATGTCATCACCCCACATTTATTTCCAAACTTGCGGCTGAAAGTTCTCCATGAGTGGCATGCCCGGATCGTTTCGTCAACAGGTTTTAAAATATTTCCCAAAGTGGGGCGCTATAGCACGCGCTAGAACCCGGAAACAAGTCCAAACCCAACGCCCGTGCCACGAGCCCAAACGAAATTTGGTATTCGTGCGAGCAGATGATAACTCAATCTGATAGACGCCGTTTCCTAATGTGAGGCCCCGAGATTCCATTCAGCGCAAGGGAAGTGTTTTTGATCTCTCCAATTCGCTGCACGTGTTTTGTTCCCCGCCACTTCTGGCCCATACCCATCGGTTCTTTGAGGTAACCCGGTGATTAGGTTGCAAGTTTCACAGAGGAAAGGGGCCGGGTCTAATTCCCTGGACCTCCCTAACCACATTTTTAAAGACGGTAGTATTTCTTGGGCTGCTTAAACCCCGAAGTTTTGGTCTGTCTCTCTGTATGTCTCTCTGCCTGTGACTCGATTTAACCACCCGGCCAAAGTGAAACAAAAGCTGCGCAATAGTTTTATATATCCACAGCCAAACCGAAACGCATAATCCCGGTGGCAATCTTCATACTTCTGAACATGGTTGAACAAGAAAAAGACATTACGCAAATGTGACGCATGAAATAAATTCATTAGTGATGTTTGCAGTGTTCCTTTATCAAAAAATTGATGGATGCTTCATTTTTTTGATATCAAATGAAATACTACATCAACTGGAGAACATCGTCGCCTGCTGCTGACCGCGCCACTATAGCTCCTGACGAAATTTTAAGAAATCAAACGGCAACATTGACGAAAGGTTCTACTACATACGTTCCACGTTCCGCTTGGAATACTAGTGGAACAGGGCGCCCTGGTTCTATAAGCATTGTAGTAGGGTACCTAGAATTCCGCACGTCTCGTCCATGTGGCCGCGCTGGCATCGCGGCACCTGGCCTGGAGCAGCAGAACGCGGTAAATTAAAACTGACTTGAACGAAACTCTAGCGTGTTAACTGGGGGGGGGGGGGGGGGATGAGAAGGAAGAGGAATGGCATAAGAGTTGAGTGGCGAAAAGAAGGAAGGTGTTTACATGGCAGGGGCACCAGTCGACTATCGTTTTTCGTCGGCAACGAAAGGAGCAAATGCGGTGCCTTTTTTTTCTTGAGGCCCCGGTGCGACGGACGTATTTTTGTCGTCCTAAACAGTTCTGTTGCTATACATATGACGCAATATACAGTTTACTGACAACATTGCGGGGCACGACACCGCACGCCATATCATGCACAACTCATTTCAGGTTTTGCCCATGCTGGTGTGCTTCACCTCCACCCTTGTGTGCCTACACTTCAAGGCAAGCCTGGAACATCCCATCCACCTGTGCCCAGAAACCTGGCCTGGGCACCTGGCCCGCCCCTTGACGCACGGGATCCCGCTGCTCCACTAAAACCAGTCCACTGGCCTCCCTACGGCTGGCAATAAATCCCCTCATTAACGTCACCGGTCACAATCCCGATATTGACACTACTTAACAGATACGCCGATGCCATCAGCTTGGGGCACGACACCGCAAGCCACACCACGCAAAACCCGTATCTGACTTTGCAGGTTAGTTACCTAAACAAGTGTAAGTCATGTCGAAGCAGTCATCGTTTTCTGATTGCTGTGTCGTTCCCCGACGACATTTTATTGCACAGTATGTTGGACTTGTGCATTGGTGCGATTGCTTTCGGTATGTGTTCTCAGCTAATAGTGTTCCTCTCTGGCAACGTAGAACGTAATCCCGGCCCACGAAAAAACAGTGATATAGTTGCTGTCTTAGATTCTAACAAATGCATCTAGGACTACCTACAAACCATCTGATCAGATAGACGGCCTGAAAACTGCTCAAGCTGACCAAGAAAAACAAGGTTCGTTAATAATCAACCGATTTTACAACCTAGAAACACCAAAGCCCCAAACCAGCAACCCTAGCGAAAATGAGCTATCCCTTATAAGCCACGAAATTTCTTTGCTAAAAGCCGCCGCTATCGACGCCGGCCACCGTCTACGGCGCAACTATATCCTCTTTCTTGGCATAAAAACCACATAAAGAAACATAGGACGAGTCGGAACAAAAGGTATCCGCGTTTTGTGCCTTCAAGCTTAAACGTACTCTTGAACCGGGTGCCACAGAACGCGCGCACCGAATTAGAACTTTTTCGGAAATTGTTAAACTCGCCATTATAAAATGAAAGAACGCATCCTGGGATGCCGAAGCATGGTAAAGGACACATATTTTGCAATTAGACCGGATTTCGCAGCTGCAACCCGCAGTGCGAGGTCAAAACAGTGGCAGTTCATCCGCCCCCAAAAATACGCATTTAAACAAAGACTTGACAAGCTTCGTGTGGATAAAAGCTGCAACATGTAGGATCACCCCTACAATAAAATTGTAGAAATCAACAAAGGCTATGCATGCAATAGTTGGTGAATCATCAGGTCTGATCAGCAAAACAGTCGAATGACGCCCCGCTATCGATTGTATCCTTTATCAACAATATAGCCGCTAATCAGCGCTAAATATAAATGTTTTCTTAACGAATATACGAAGCATGCTGCCTAAACGCCACCAAATGCATAATTTTATGGAAGATGTAGAAGCCTACATTGTAGTACAAACTGAAACATGGCTACATGAAGGCATACTCGACCAAGAAATGTCCTTGTCGAACATGAACTTCAATTTATATCGCCATGATCGCACTAATCGTCGGGGTGGAGGTCTTCTCATCAACATTAAAATCACTATATCATCCTCGCTTATCATTCCTGACGACAAATTAGGACTAACCTTGGTGCGATTCTCAAACGTTGCCCTAACGGCAATTTTTGGCATCTGTTACCGGCCGCCTCACTGTGAGCCTCGCTTTTGCAACCTCCTTTAGAATTCACTCTTCCGGATTAATGAGAACTTCTCGGAAGCCCCTAGTTTTATTTTCGGTGACTCTAATTTTCCTCAAATAAACTGGTCTTTACTCTCAGCCCCTAGTGCATCCCCGTCCAACGAATCCAAACAATTCCTCGATCTGACGCTAGATTTCAACCTACACCAAGCCATACCCTACCCTACAAGAAGCAATAACACTTTAGATCTTCTAACATCAACGCCCGATGACATAAAGCGCACGACAGTACTTCGCGGGTTCAGCTACTATAACCTTATCCACAACTGCATATCTCTACTTCTGATTACATGGCCACCAATAGAAAAATACATAAGTGATTACAAACGATTAATATTTGACGCTATCAAAGACAAACTTGGTTCTTTTCTTGACAGTTTTCGCGAATAATCTCAAACCCGTGCAGTAAATTCCAACTGCCGATATTCAAAAACCGAATACTCAACTTATAGAAACAGTATATTACAACGATTAGCGTGAAATCAGATTCCAATCATCACTGGTACAACAAACAACTGAAAAGTCTCCTAAATCAAACAAAACACCTTTACAAAACAGCCAGTCCAAGCAATAACCTTGTAATTGGGGAAAAACATTTATGAAGAGATATATTAAGCAACTACAAAACGCCAAAGATGAATATTTTTTCTGTGACCTACTATCTATCCTCCGCTCAAATCCAAATAAATTCTGGCGCATGCTCACTCACAAGAATCAAAGTAACAACCTAGAACTTCTAGACCCAAACGGCTAACCAATAGACACAAAACACGTAGCAGACACTTTAAATGAGTACTTTTCTTGTCTTCTCTAACTCTAGCATTACCCAGTCAACACGACAACCTACCCCCCACCACCGCTGGTGTAACCTCCGAAATAGCATTTCATTCTGACGGAACGGCTATACTAATCAATGCCCTGAAAATATCTTCAGCGCCAGCGGGTGACCAAATAAACCCCTAAAGTTCTCGCAGACACCGTCACAGTAGTTAGATTCCTTGCCTCATCTTCATGCAGTTCATTGCAACGGGTGAAGTTCCAGACTTTTGGAAGATAGGCCGAATAGCAGTGATCTTCAAAACCGGTGAACGAACCAATCCAGCAAAGTACCGCCATATTTCCCGGACTATCATTCCCTCCAATTTACTGGACCGTATTATATCTTCTCATATCGCGATTCACGTTGAATAAAAAAATTTGATCATGTTCCGGTAGGGGAACCCTGAGTAGTATGTGAAGAAGCCATGGGTCGACTCAAGTCGACTGCGTTTAGGTCGTCCGCAGTCATCATGCTCACCTCGTCTATGATTACGCATTTCACGTTGCGGAAAGCCACGCGGAATGCGTTCAACTCGCTGGCGCTGAGGCCTCCGTTATTGTTGGGGCCGGTGGTCTTCCGAGAGAGCTCGGAAGCCGCGTGCACCGTGGTTCCTCCCATTGCCAAAGCCGCCTTTCCGGTGCTCCCGCAGATGACGAACGCGTTGTAGGCGGTGTTGTTGATGGTGTTGGTGTACCGGTTGTAGAGGTCCATGGCAAGCCAGAGGACAAACGTCTTGCCGCAACCGGCCGGTCCGGTAAAGAAGAATAGTAACGGAGGGGCGGACACCGTCGTCTACCTGTGAATGATCTCGCGCAGTAGCTCATGTTGCTCCGCGTTTGTCATCCTCATCCAGTTGCAGTATTCGTCCCGATTCATGATGTCCTGGCGCTTGCGCACTGCCGCGCACGGACTCGCCTGTTTGATCAGGCGCACCAAGTCTTGGCTCGGGATGAAGTAGGCGTCTTCCTGTTCCGGGTGGACGACCACGGAAGGATCAGGCGCTGCTCCTTCTTCTTCTTCTTGTTCATCTTGTTGTGCCCTCTTCGCGCCGCTGTCCGCGGAGCTGACACTGGCGTGTACGCTGGTGTGGCATGTTGCGTTGCCGGCGGCGTTGCTCATGGCACTCATTGCGGCGTTGCGGGAGGAGGTTCCCCTACGGGAAGATGACGACGGTGGTTGAGCGCGAAGCTATCTCGTGACGGATTCTTTGGTTGTATAATCCCTACGGGCATCCTGCTACAATCATCATTAGCGGTGCCTGGCCAGGCATGCGCAGTGGGGGTGTGGACACCGCACAGCGGCGCCCACACAACGGCGGAGGGAACAGGCGCCACCATAAGCTGCTTCGCACCTAATAAATTTCTTCTATACTTAACAGCACTGTTTCCGAAAGCACTTTTCATGCGAGGCACAATTAAATGAATTTACCCACCACCTAGTACTAGGCATGGATGATAACCTTCAGGTTGATGCCATATGCTTAGGGTTTCCAAGCTTTCGATCGCATACCTCATAATCAATTACTTTGAAACCTTTATTCACATTGTATTGCACCGAATATTGTCTCCTGGGTTGAACATTTCCTCACCAACCGTAAGAACTTCAACACTGCTAATTATCATGGCTCTTCTTTAACTAACGTATCATCAGGTGTTCCTCAGGGAGCAGGCTTATCACCTTTTCTATTTTTAATATTCATAAACGCCCTGCCAACAAACATAAACTTGGACTTTTTGCAGGTGCCCGTGTCATATATTCTGCCATTCAAAACATTGGAAGCAGGGCTAAACTGTAGCAAGACCTCAACCCAGTTGCACTTGGTGCCAACACTCATCAATGCTATTACTCCTAACCAAATGCAAATCGATGTAATTTTCCCGTAAGCACGCTACTGTTTATCGTACCTACTTTATCAATTCGCTTCCTCTCGACACGGCTACGTCATACAGGAATCTCGGAGTGCACATGTACCCATTCCTTTCATTTGCGCCGCACGTATGGTCCATCTGCTCAGACGCTCTGCGCACACTTAAATTCCTGTGCCGAAATCTAATCTAAAAAGTTAGCATACATGACATATGTACGCCTAAATCTGGAATACCCATCGTCAATTTGTAACCCATCCCAGCCATATCTCGCTAACGAACTAGAATCAGTGCAAAACCCCGCAGCTCGCTTTATAACATCACAGTTCTCAAGAGAAATCCGCGCCACCGCTTTAAAAGAATTAATCGAACTGCTATCTCTCGCGACACACCGCCTCATCTCACGCCTATGCCTCCTGCACAGTTTCGTTTTCCGCCCACAATCAAGACGCGAACTTTAAAAGGCCCCTAACACAACCTCTTCGCGCAATAATCAATCTAACAACCCATTGCACGAAACAACGGCCGTACATCCGCGATGAACGACTCTTTTTTGCCCCATGCAATTAATATGTGGAACCCCCTCCCCGACACCGTTTTAGCCACACCTGACAGAACATCATTCCGCGTAAACCTGGAATCCCACTTTCATTCCATTCAATAACCGTGACTGTAGATATAGTCTACCAGCATTCTGTACGCATATTTTTTTCCAAGTTGTTTAGTGTTCTTCCACCTCAGATTTCCAGTTGAAGCTTTGTTTTTGCTGTTTGTTTGTTTTGTTGTCATTGTTGCCCAAACTACCTTATGCGTGGTTATTACGGTAATTCATAGAACCTGCTCACATTGAATTGTACACCCTCACAGAGTATTTGTCCCCAACCCCTTATGTAATGCCCTTGGGCCTTTAAAGATGCAATAAATGAAATGCAACGAAAAGTCACCAGCGCAGCTAGCAAGGCTGTAGTCACTGGTTAGAGACAGCCGGTGGCCGATTGCTGCTTACACCACGCTATTTTGCGTCTGCTTTGCGTTCTTGTGAGACTTCATTCTACACGAAGAGCCCCCCCGCCGCCGCCCAGAAACTCGAGCCGAAGCCAATCTAAAGCCTGTCACGTGCTTAAGAAGCCTTCCTTCCGGCTCAGGTGCCGGCCTTGTCACTGTGTCCGTGAAGCTTGCACCATTTGAGTGTATCTGTGCATCAGTCATTCTCAATAAAAATTCAAGCTTCTATTGTTTGCTTGCGTTGCACGAAAGAGTTTTCTTTTCCATGTTACCTTGAAAATAAAAAAAAGAATCTTTGGCCTATCCTATAAATTCGCGTGACCGATAAGCTGGTTAACCCTATTTATTTTGAAGCAGTTCTTTATAACGATGGTACAGAGGTCTGCTTACAAGTCTACAGGTGTGTCGGTAACGCCAAATACCATCAAATCTGACCTGTGACTATTATGCCCTAAAAAACTATTTTTTCTTGCACGGGTGGAGGGGTTATTTGACTTACGTGATACAAATCTTCATTGTAGCTTTGTCTCCCAATTCTTGTACATCGCCTTCTACACTCTAAGCCAAAACAGACTAACAGGGTATCACTATTAGTCCTTTTGATGATTAAATATGTTGCGACAAGCATTAGTCCTTCTTTGTACTTTCGGCAAGAGTACAAATGTTCGTCCCTCTACAGTTAGCCCCTCCTTGGATCAACTGTTTATCCACCACTGGAGACCATCTGTTGTTCTTCGGAGGATCAATCGTTAATATTTCGCATTACGTCCTGTGGAACAATTGATGCTATCCTAATATTAAACGTTGGTCATCGCAAATGCTGCCCACTCGATTTACCGTTCATACTAAAATATGAAACGCTGTTCCGTGCAAGTATTCCATGGGGAGTAACGGCTGTTCAAATATACCGAGCCTTGCGAATGCAAAATAAGCATAAGAGACCAAGAACAATAACTATTGGCCACCTAAAATATACAAGACATCACAAATGTCACTCTCAAGCTTTTTAGCAGCCTTGTGCAGGCAAAATACAGAACAGAAGTAAACCGTACTCCACCCTGAATATTGGAAAATCCCTAATTCCAAGGTCTGTTGGCCGCAAGTTGTAACGGCAGTGTAACGCGCCAGGTATTAGGCTATGCCAAGTTTTCAGAGGGGCCACATGGCTGCTGCCCTTGTCGCAAGCGTGATCGTCTTACACGAGGTGCTTGTCCGTTTAGAGGAAACACGTGACCTATATATTGCTGTCGCAAAGGGCACATGTCACATTTATGTAAAAAGAAATTGGGAAAGTGTTAGGGGACACTCGAAGACAGCTTATGTATGCAGGGACCTAATGGCACAAAGATAAACACTCAAAGCTCACGAATTCGTGTTGTGGAAAAAAATCCCTTAAACACGGGTTTGAAAATGCAGAGAAAAGAAAAAAAGCAATACTACCTACGACAGGTATTGCTTTTCGTAGTATTGTTTTGCTTTTCGCTTGCGTAGTAATATTCTCAGCTTGCAGAAGGAATATTTAGAACGTTGCGGGCTTACAAACTTTCGCTCCCCTGCTCTTTGAAGGAATCTGAAAACGAAGTATTTCATTGTGCGACTCACAACATACAAGATCACCGTCTCCAGCAGTAGCAAGAGTCCACGCAGCCGGCTGAAGCACCCCGAAAAGAAAAAAGACAAAAACTAAATAAAGGGTATCTAGTCCAGGCAAAACATTTGGTGCAAAGTGTACTCAATACTGGGTTAGAAATTAAGACGCAGGTGCATGGTCGTTAACAACAAATGAATCTCCAAAACAAAACAGGCATTGTTGTTTTTATACACCAGCACAAAATCCCCCACTCAAACCTGTAATAGCACTTGGAGCCTAAATGCTCGATAACACAGCGGATTGAACCACTGTAGCAGGTTCGCACTTAACAGTGGCGCTATTCAGATACCTCGTTATTCCCATGTAGGGTCTCTATCATACTGAGAGGCATACGTAGCAGAAAAAATGGTCTCGCCTTTTTTTTCATAATACATGCGAGGAAACAGACGCTGCCTATCAGCAGCAGGGCAACAACAGAATTGTATGACTACGATCAACAATAAGAAAACAAGAGAAACTGTTTCAGTAATGAAATGAAGGCAGCTTACATGCGCTGAGTGCTTGGGTGTGCGAAAAAAAAAATATTTTTATGTGTGCGTGTGATATTGCAACAAGCGCTTTTAGTTCCAAAATTATGCACTGCCAAGTCTTCTCAACGTATAACTTGTTTTACTAATCGTCATTTTTTATTCCGTACATGCTGCCGTTGTTATAATAGTGAAGTAGGTTTTTGCGATATTCACCCTCCAATTGGAGTTTGCGCTCCGGCTCATACAGCGTCTTGCTAGCGTTGATTTCCCAAAGTGTTTGGTTACTTTCCAATATTTTCTTTTATACTTTGGTATCACTGGATGCGGATCTTAGTGCTTACCAGTCAGGGGCTGTTATTTTTGGTCGTGTGCGTTTCCTGAGTCAGCTAGTAGCCCTGCTAGGATCTCGAATTGTGTTGAACACCCCTTCAACGTTCTCGTATTCAAATTGAACAATATTGTATTCCGTGATTCCGCGACAAAAGAAACAGCACTTGGGTGCAGACTAATACTTCGATTCTTTTAGGGTGGTTTTTATTCCGGCAAACCTCGTGTGCAAGGAAAAACTACATTTTGCTTTTGTATTGTGGTCCGGGAGACTTCGAGATGGGGTTGCGAAAAATATAAAAAAGGAACGCCTTATTCAGCTTGTTTGTATAAGATTTCAACCGTTATGCCCAGTTTAATTATGCACGTGGTTGCGGTTACGTGGGTACAACTAGTTGTTTCCTGCTCAACCATTTTTGCAGATTCCCTCTTTACCCGCTTGCTTTCAAGATTTTTGTGTAAACTATCACTTTTGAGTTGATTTAAAATTTGGTATGTATCTGTGTAATTCTTGAATCGTAACAACACGGTTGAGTAGTTTTAGTCTTTACGCGTTTTAAGAGAAATTTGGAGCCTTTCAACCGTATCAACCACGTGTTAGACACGTGTTGTGAGTTTTATAGCCACTAATTTTTTAATTTTAAAATTTTGAATTAGAAAGCTAGCGGTTACTTCCCTCTTGTAAGCTGGTCCTGTACGGGCGGTTATTTAGCGATTGTGCCGCGAGTGAATACAAATGCTTTTCCAATGTCTTAAGGTTAAGAAAAAATTGAGTAAATGTTGACCCTAACACATATAAAAGTAGGTCGTCTTTCGCAGTAGGCTACAGCGAACAGGATGACGGTGGTTTTAATAAAATAATGACACTCTGGCGGTAAGGTCCAAGATAACACACTTCGAAAAAAAGAAGTCCAGTGGGAAAGAGCCCCCGCCTCCCCCTTCCCCTCGTCCCCCCCTTGGCCTTACCTTCCGCATGTCAGACGCCACTGGCGGCAGAACCAAAGCCGTGTTGGCTAAACAAGTAAAAACAAATCTTCGGGCCGCCGCGAAAGGGCGAAACAGCAACGTCCCGAGAGCAAGCGTGCCGTTAGGTTTTTCTGTTGGCCGCAGTTACGTTTAGGGTCTAACGTTTGGTCGCTAAGTTTCGCACCTGTCCTTCATCAGGGCGTATTTCTTCTTTTAGGAGATTACGTGTCTTTCGCAACGCCTAAATGCGGTGGGTAGCCTTATTTTCCGTTTCCGTAGACGTGAAAAGCTGTTGCCTGGACGATAGAACAATTTCGTGTCCTATTTCATGCCGATGAATGTTTTTCTGACCTGGCGGGAAAAATTAAATCCTTCAGATACTTCATATCTGACCATGACTATTAAAATGTAACTATGAAATCGATATAATAACTTTCTAATACAGTTCCTACGCTAGAGCCGTTTGTGTCGAGTGAAAAATACCGCCAAATATGAATATTCCAAAATAATTTCAATATGCTTATTGGGTATCCCACTCCACCTCAGCCGCTCCCCCCCCCTCCTCATTTCCTACCTCGTCACCCAAATGAAAGCTTTGCCTAGCCTTCTCACGAAAAGTTAATTTTTAGCGGCGTTTTTTTATATAGCTGGCGTGCTGGATTCCACTAAGAAACCCGTAAAGTTTATTGGTGGAGGGGGGCCAACATACTCACAAAGCCATGTATGTTTCTCTAACTGTAAGGCAGGAAGAGGTTGATATCTTCTGTGCTGTACATAGAGACGTGAAACTTAATGCCCTTCCACTCTGTAAAAGATAACCTGCGAAACAAGTCGCTGTCTACGTAGGGCCCGAAACAAGGTGCGCTTGTTTCTACCTTGTGCTTGAGCATACTTCCTAGCCAATTAGCTGAATAATGGTTCGAAGGACACGAGCCCTATTTTAATGGCCTTATTCGCAGCCCAGAGACGACCGCCAAAGGGCTGCCTCTATAATAAGCTCATGCCGGCGTTCCAAACGAAAAAGTTGTTCCTTAACCTGAAGGGATGCACAGCTACTCTGCGAGTTGGAATTTTAGGAGCAACGGGTTCAACGGCTCCAGCTACATGTTGAGTGGCGGCGGATTTCGGTGGTTTCTACGCCCTTTCGTGCTCTGCTGATTGCTCAGAGTTTCACACTAATTATACTAGAGGAAAATCTCATGCTCCAGTCGCGGGCCGCCGTGGGCGGCGCCATTGCCGCTATCGACGTTCCTAGCCTATTTGGCTTAGTTAGATAGCCATATTGCTTCCTTTTTGTCTCGAAGCCAAAATAAAAATGAAAGGGTAACATTTATTTCTTCTTCATTGTACATCAAGGTTCTAAATAATTACTGACAAATAATTATTTTTGGAGGTTCAATTTTATAGCTACAAAGAGTAATATTGTTGCTTTTTTGCAGCCAGAGCCAACTTTTCAACCTGTTGATGAGCTATGCCAAGCATAAGTGGAACGTGCATGGCCGATACGTGACAGAACGCTCGCTCAAGCGCGGCTTCCCAAGAGAGTCGCTCCAGATTTCCCTCTAGTATGTATTAGCATAAAACTCTGAGGTTGACTTTCCGCAATGATCTGATAACGGCGCTTACCGTTGGTTGACAGCCGATTGCGCATAGTGTGCAAGAGGCCTTGGTGGTGGCGAGCGGGTTAACATCTGTGAAGGAAGGCTCTGTTGTGGCGAGGAGGACGCTGGAGTGGTGCCGAGTAACTCGTCTTCACCGGAATGAAAACTGGGAGGAGGGGGGTTTGGATAAGACGATGTGCCTGATGCACGCCATTTTAATATTTGAATTGTAATCAACATCAAATTCAAAATCAGCATTGCATTTTCAGCTGTCGAGACGTTGTAATCGATTGTGCGTTCCCTTCACTAAGGACACCACTTCTCATACACAGAAACAAGTGTAAATTTCACACAGTTGCATATGCCAAGCACCATATTCACATCAGACCACGATTTTTTTAATTTTATTTATAATTACTGTCAACCCTCGCTTGAGGGTCGTAACAGGGAGGGAGTGCGATAGTAAGTACCAACAGAAAACCAAAAGACAACAACGGGCACTCACAAAGCAATGCACACAGGAAAACAAAATTGGCAGTAGTTCGACCATGACCAAAATAAGCATCAATTTCTCTGTCAAAAGTTTGCACATCGGTACTATTAACATGGTGGGGTAAACAATTCCATTGTTCTATAGCATCCGGGAAAATTCACCACCGAAAGATATCAGTGCAAGTGTTGAAAGATTTTATGGGGGCATCATGATTCAATCTGGCGCTACGTTTTCCGGGAAGGCGTACGTACTCGTCTTTAGGTATTTTTAATATCCCTTGCATTATACGAAATAACGTTTTAAGTTTTTGTTTCTGTCTTCTAATTTCCAGTGGTTCTAAATTGCATGAATTGAGCATATCAGTTACTGAATCCCGCCTTCTATATCTAGAGCACACAAACCGTACTGCACGCCTCTGAATACGTTCTAACTTGGTGACCAAGTGTTTCTGGTCAGAGCTCCAAACCACGGAGGCGCACTCCCGTCTAGGTCTAATATATGTTTGGTATGCAAGCAGCTTAACGTGTTTCGGTGTTTTAGGCAACTTCGCTCGTAGATAACAACGTTTTTTTTAAATGACTCAAAACAAACTGATTCAATGTGACGGTGCCAAGTTAAGTTGTTCGTAATTGTCACCCCTAAGTATTTAAAATAGGACGTTTTACAGAGGTTGTTGCTCCGATGTTGTGCTGAAAATTGAGAACATTTTTCTTATTGGTGATGTGTACAAAGGTTGTTTTTTTAAGTTAATTTGCATATCCCATTCGCAACACCACAATTCCTAATCTTCAAGACACTTGTTCAACTCGAGCTGATTATCAGTACAGCTTACAGGCATATAAATCAAACAATCATCAGCATAAAGTTTCATCTTAATAGGTGGTTTTACAATAGTACTTATATCGTTTATGTACAATAAAAACAACAGCGGGCCAATCACGGACCCTTGAGGTACACCAGAAAACACATCTAGCGTAGCTGAAAAAGAACCATCAATCCCCACCGCTTGCTTGCGGTTACTCAGGTAGGCACCAATCCAATTTAAAATTTCATCCATGAATCACATTTTTCGCAGTTTAAAAAGCAGTTTGGTGTGGTTGACAACATCAAAAGTTTAGCAAAACCAATACAAATTACATCAACCTGTTGGCGATCGTCTATAACCGAGCGGAAATCATGAATTGTTTGAATCAATGGCGTCACTGTGGACTTGTAACTTCTAAATCCATGCTGACAGTCATTAAGTAATTGATTGACCTCCAAGTGAACCATGATATGCTTTGCTATAATATGCTTTATAACTTTGCAGCACACAGACGTCAGTGACACAGGACGATAGTTGCTAATACTCTTTCGGTTGCCGGCTTTAAACAAAGGTATGATAATTGCGCAGAGCCAGTCCTGTGAAATAGAGTGAGTTTCTAAAGATTTTTTGAAGATAATAACAAGGAAGAACGATACCCATTTGCGTATCTTTCAAGAAAGGCAGTTGGTATTTCGTCCGGGCCGCTAGCCTTCTTCGCATCCAGATTTAGCAACCGAGAAAATACACCTTCTTGATCAAATAACAAGGGTCGGCGGCCGCTTTTCTGGTGGAGGCGAAAAGCGAAAACGCCCGTGTGTACGAGCTTTCGGCGCACGTTAAAGATCCCCAGGTGGTCAAAATTAATCCGGAGCCCTCCACTACGGCGCGCCTCATCGCCTGCGTTGCGTCGGCGCGTTAAACCCCACAATCAATCAAATCAAATCAAATAACAAGGGTTCCATAGGACATGCGCATGAATAATGCACGTTGCTATCACCGCGCACATCTGACGGCATAGTGAACACCGAATGGAAAAACCTGTTGAACTCGGCGCTATCTCAATCTTTTGTGTCACTGTTCTCGATCCGGCAGTGATCTGTTCAATTATTACTTTTCGGCCGCTCATATAAAGCCAGAACTTTTGAGGCGCACTGTTAAGAAATTCCGCAAGGGTACGTTTGAAAAACTTACTCTTTGATTCGGACAAGGCCTCTTTTAGGGCTTTACGAGCTTGAGATCATTCAGTAGTGTTCCTGCATTTTTTCCGTAGTCTTTTAATTTTCCTTTTATGTGAAATATATTCCTGGTTATCCATGGGCTGCGTTGTTTTACCTTTTTAAGACGAGACGGGATGAATCTATGTATACAGGTTTCCACGATTGCCTTAAATCGATTCCACGATGTCTCAACGGACTCTTATTCTGAGGCGGACTGAAATTCGTCGAAGGCGACTTCTAAGAAATCTAAAATAGAATTGTCATCCACTTCCGCAAAATGTTTGAACTTTTACATGGGAAACAGACTTTGGGCGAGCACTTTTATCTGTGGTAATGTTGATAACAACTAGCCGGTGGTCAGATATGCCCTCTTCCACTGACACCATGCAGTCTTCCAACTGGCTTGATAAGAACACAAGGTCGAGTATTGACTTGGTTTCAGTAGTTATTCTAGTGGCTTCCTTCAATAATTTGCGTAAGATTGTGTGAAAACAATATCTTTAATAATTTATCTCCGCTTGCAATTTCGATATTATCTGGCGTTGAGGTTTCCCAGTTAATATAGGGAAGGTTAAAATCACCAGCCATTATCAACCGTGTGCTATCGTTTATATTGTTGCAAAGAAAAGTATTTAGTTCATCTAAAAATTCAGGCGATGTAGCGGGGGTCTATAAACAGCTCCAATTAAGTATACCAGGTTTTCGTGAGTTATCTTACACCATACGGACTCCTGTATCTTGGAATCAATTAGTGCTGAACGAATTGAAGATTTCACAACAATCGCAACGCCACCCCCTCGGGAATCTCGATCCCACGTGAACATGATGTATCCCACCGGAACAATGCAGTCGCTTGATACAGGGATGCTGAGCCATGTTTCTGTTATGATTAAAACGTGAGCAGACCGTGATAATATCAGACACTCTAGATCAGTTACTTTGTTTGCAATGCTACGAGCATTTATTAGGATGACAGTTAGCTTTGATGATAACGGGGTTACACCAGGAGGACTGTGGGAGGCGTAAGATTCATTTGATGCCTCTAGTGCGTTATCTCGATCACCCTTTCCCCGCTTGTTCTGCAAAGGTAAACGTTTTTGCAGTTTATGGTCCCAGCCATAAAGTCACCCATCTACTTTAAGTTTATCGTGAACCAGCATTGTTTTTTTCCCCTGAGCCCTATTTGCTGCCGCACTATCCCACAGTTTCTTCCGTACTTGTACGGTTTCTTGGGCATAATCGTTGCTCACGCTAATTGAAGTGCCTTTCAGTTTGCCGCAGTTCTTCATTACGCAATCCTTCTCTTTGAAATCATAAAATTTCATTATGACCGGCCTAATTTTTCCCGATTGTTCTCTGCCAATTCGATTGATTCTCTCTATTGTTGTGGCGTGGACTCCGAGTATTTTGTGCAACACGTTTTCTACAACAGACGCCATTAAAGGGACACTGAAGTGATATGTAAACATTGCGGGATTACTAGCGCAAATAGTAGTCCGGAGTCCCCAGGCCATGTTTCGACCACTCTAGGTGCGTTTGCGTGATTTTATTTAGTAGAAAAACTAATTCGAAAACGCTGTCCTCCTCTCTTTACGCTCGCCCATTTTCTGTGGCGTTTTCGTGTGACGTCAGGAGGGGCTGCGCTACTGCACGGCTCCCACGGCTCCCCGGCCGACAGAGTCAGTCGGCCCAGCGTTTCGTCCGCCGGCCGCCGACGGGTCGCAATCAAGGAGGTTAAAAAAAAATTGCTTGGTCGCAATTCGTTCGCTTAGTTGAAACGAAGCCAGGACACGTTTGTGAATGGAAGAATGTGCCTTTCTTTACTTGGTTTGTTTGTACACTGTATCTAGCTCCAAGTCAAGGTCGCTTCACACAAGCGCTGCACATGCGACGCTTCGCTGACTGGTACGCCAGTAGGAAAATATAGGGCCTCTTGAAGGTGAGAGAAGAGTCAGCGAAGTCAATATAGGTACTAAGCAAATAAAATCAACTGATATTTTTACCGTACAGCGTAAAACTAGGGCGCGGGAAGCACTTTTTTGCGCTGGGCGAACAAGCACAGCGATCAGCAGCACGACTACGCATCTGCGAACGCTTTTCCGTCTACGAAATGCAATTGCTAGACGTGAGCTACTGTGGAAACTCGGGCGACGCTTACTGCACGATCGAGTACAACAAATAGTCACCTAAGCGGCTTGAAATGCCAAAATTAAATAAAAGTGTAAACCGGTTGTACAATATATACCCTATATTAGGAAGGCATTCCCGTCCCGCTCTGTGGCCTAACGGTCTGGGGCGCTTGGATTTCACCGCAAATTTTTGCGAGTCACGGGTTCGAATCCCCGCGGGTACGTGCTTTTTTTTTTGTAAGTTAACTTTTTTGTTTTCCGCCGATGTTTTCTATATTGAGTTCACCTTTTTTTGGGCCGCAACGTTCATGGCTACACGAACTAGTTCACAAAACGCGCGCAGGCTGGCACATGCATGGCGCGCTAGCGAGTTCTCGTTGGCGTGCTGTTGCCATAAGCACCGACTGCTTGCAGGCAGTGGGCACAGGCCAGAATGAACAGACCCTTGGCCTGGTGCGAACACGCTTTTTACGATACAGGCATGAGGGAGGCAAGCTCCAAATATGGGGGAAAAGCGCATGACATTTGGGCGTCTGCGGGTACGCGGAGGGCGTTCATGCACTGCGTAGGTCTCGGCTAGGGAATGCTACGACTACAAGCCGTCCTGGGAGGCTTATCTTGTGCATTTTACAGCCGACAACATGTCAGAAGCGCGGTACGATGATTACTGAGATATTGAGAATGCCCATCCAACAAAGCCATTGGTTATGTTTTACAGAACCGAAACCGAAACCGAAACTTGTGTGATTGCTAACCTTGGGCATCGTCCAATCACGGCGCCCCTCCTCTCAACGTCACAGCCTTAGTTGGTGCGGCCGCCGCAAACGGCGCATGGTAGTTTTTCTTCTTTCGCGCTTTGTAAAATAATTACCGATTTGTCAACCGGATAAACGATGAAAAGTGTGCTAATTTGAGCCAGTCTACGCAGTGCAAGCAAAAACGGGAGCTTGACAAATTCACTTCAGTGTCCCTTTAAGTCCGCCTCAGTTTCAGATTTTTGCTCAGGGATGCCGAAAACCAAGAGGTTATTTCTTCGACTTCGGTTTCCATTTTCAACAAGTTGTTCTGCCTGCCACTGCACGACAGACTCAAGGTATTCAATCCGTACATTCATTTCTTGAATTAGCCCAAGAGATTGTGTAAGTTTGTCGGTCTTAGCATTTAGAGCTGCAATATCTGCCTTAATTGTTTTATTGGCGTCACTGGCTTCCTTTTGATTTTTTAGGATGAGAAATGAAACGCCCTTGGTGCTCAGTCAGTAGTTGCGGCGCTGTGCGCAACCTCCGCGCAGCGCTCTTGTCCTTTGTGGCAGATAAGTGCTCCCTCCGCATGGGAAGCGTGCAGCGACAGCCAACGGATCCCAACATGCCGAAACGTGCCTGGGAAAGGCCGGATGCCGGGCGCCTCTCCGTCTGTGTGATGCTAACTTCGGCAGCGGCAGACGCGGCACGCACAGACTTCGTCTAAGGACGCCGACGCCATTGCAGAGCAGTCCTCGCTCCGCTCTCTCGGCCTCGGCCTGTGCCGCTGCTACTGACCCCTCACGAAGTCACGAAATAGAGTTGTGTGTGTCTGAATCATGTTGCGCCGTGTGCAAACAGCAGGGGGAAACTGGTTTGACCATTAGCACTTTGTATATAAATACGGCGCACCGCAAGAGCAGGAGCTTTTTAATTTTGAGCAGCCAATTAATGTTGTCAGTCTGCTCGAGTACTGCACTGTGACCTGGCCCTTCAGATCATTGTTGCTGTCTGCCTTCGGCTCATCTCTTGCGATTCAGTAAACCAGTTAATTTTGCCTTCGGTTTCTGGTCGTCACCTTCAAGGCAGCAATATTTACTGGCCACTCATCACCAGGCTACTACCCGCATGACTGAGGGGACGCAGTCCGGTGCTGGAACGCCTTTCTGTATGCTACAGTATCTAAGTTTCCCTTCTGTTAACGAAATGCGCAATGGCTTCGGCAGACAAAAAATGGCTACCTGCGTGGAGTATCCTACGCTTATGAATACCTGTTCAACTGCGCTGGTGGTATCAGACATATCTATATCTGTCATCCGTTGTTTCAGTTGTAAAACCCTGCTCTCCTCAGCGTTAAATAGGCCATTGAGTGACATGCAGGCTTTGGTGTTAACGTCATTTGCCAGTAGGAGCCTCGCGGAGCAGGCAGACGTCACATCGTCAACGCTTCGAGTTTTTGGGTCCTAGCACTAAATACTGCCCAACGATATCACTTACCGCAGAATTACTTTACTCACGTGGCAAGGTACTAGATGAGGCCAATTGCATGCAACTGAATTCCACCGATTCATTTTGTCAACAACGCAATTTAGGGTAACAAAATTACACTATCTTCCCATAGGGAACCCTGATGAGGGTGCGAAGCATCATGGGGGTTCCTTGTGGTTGCTTGTGTTGTCGTTATGTTGAGGGATCTGGTGTTTAGTAGCGCCAGAGGGAATTCCGCGTCCGAGTCCACACCGGCTGCAAAGGCACGCACGTACTGCTGTGTTACGGTGAGTACGCGGTGGCGCTCGAGCCGCGGAAACTCGTTCGTCATGTTCTCGTCGATTTTGTCGTCTCAGTGGTAGAATCGGTAGTCTCCGTCAGCATTGGTGACTTAAAGGTTGTTGACGTTGGTGCACCGGCTGCACGCCCTCGTCTCCGTCGCTTTGTCTTCTGGTTCTTTTCTTCTTCAGCGGTTCCCCTACGGGAAGATGACGACGGTGGTTGAACGCTAAGCTATCTCGTGATGGATTCTTCGGTTGGTCAATCCCTAGGGTCCTCCTGCCGCAATCATCATCAGAGGCGCTGCGGATGGGGTGAGAGCAACGTACACGCCCTGCTCTTCGCAGCTTTGTCTTCTTATTCTTCTTCTTCAGCGGTTCCCCTACTGGAAGATGACGACGGTGGTTGAACACGAAACTATCTCGTGATGGATTCTTTGGTTGGTCAATCCCTAGGGGCATCCTGCCGTAATCATCATCAGAGGCGCAGCGGACAGGGCATGGACGCGGGGCATCGCCCGCAAGAGATGATTCGCATTTAAAACCCGGAATCACTATGCCTAATCCAAGCGGAGTGAAGCTGGGCTAGCAGCATCCGGAGCCACAGCAGCGGAGCGACCACGTCCGTATCGGAAACGGGCGCGACGTGCTTGGGTACTAGGTCATAGGAAGTAATTAGAGCAGGTTAAAGTCACGTGAACCCGACCAAGGCTCAATTTATCTCGAATGAAGAATATGAAAACAGCACTGGCCGGCTCGAATGCTGCAGGGGCAAGCATGACGACACCACACCACTTCATCAGATGTGGGCACCGAATGTACCTCCACCGTATAAATTAAGTGCAACCGTTAGTACGGAACTAACCACGAGCCAAAAACGCAACCCAAAAATTGATTATTTCAACGCCTCTGTTGTGTGATACCACATAGAAACGGCATCCATGTCCTAATTCGGCCAGTGGATGGTCTCAGCGTGACACGCATTAGTGGCGCCATGCGAAGAGATCGTATTCTGGAGGCTGTGGCCCTATATCTAGCACTAGTGGTGGCATATGTTTCTAGAGAAACCAAGGCGCCAAAGAAAGTCTAGTCGCCAGTACATAACTACTAAAAAAACGCTAAGAGGAGCTTGTACTGACATGTACAACTCCATCCACCAGAATAATGCTGAATACTCAGTCAAGGAACAGTCTGCAACAGTTACGACTGATTGCAGGAGAGTGCAAGGATGAATGTGTGTTGTCAGAACCCCCCCCCCCCCCCCAGCCCTCCACGATATCAAATTGGGAAAGACAAATTTGGCAGTTTTATCTTTCTCTTCACGAGCGGATTCTTCTACGTAGGTTACCTCGGAGCGGAGTACCGGTGCTGCATCTGTAACAAATATCAAGTGTTCTCCGCCTGGGGTAAGTTAGGGAATGGAATGTATACAGGGTGATCAAAGATAAGTCGACAGGTTTTTTTGAAAATTGGGCATTTAATTTTACGTGAAGCCCACCTCTATAGTGAGGTTATGCGCCCAGGGGACACAGAATGAGGTGCTGATTATAATGTCGGTGGTTTAATTAGCTAAAATTGAATAAATAACTTTTTAATGACTGCAGTGAGCAGGCATGTTTATAATGCGAAGTTAGAGGCAACCGTGTTTCCATGCAGCTACATTTGGCAGAATTCTTCTAGCGCATTCGTACTCCGAGATATCGAAATGTAATGTTTAATTGCCGTTAGAATGATTACGCATGCTAGAGAGTGACGACCAGCGCAAAGCTCCTCCCCTTTGTTCAGTTTCGATAGCGGTTCCGAGTACTTCAGATTGCAAAAACGCCGGCCGAGGCTGAAAGGGTGAAAGTTATCACTTTTTCTTGTGCTTCCGCCCCGTTGTCGAAATAAACACCGCACACAACAGGCGCGTCACAAAAGGGAGGAGCTTTGCGCTGGTCTTCATGGTTTTGCATGCGAATCATGCCAACGGCAATTAAACTTCGCATTTCGATAACTCGGAGTGCAGATGCGCTAGATGATCTCTGCCAAATGAAACTGCATGAAAACACGGTTGCCTCTAACTTTTCAATTGAAACATGCCTGCTTACTGCAGCCGCTAAAAGACAATTAATCAATTTTAGTTAATTAAGGCACCCGTACCAATAGTTACCACATCGTTGTGTGTCCCTCTTGGCGCATAATCTCACTGTAGCGGTGGTCTTCATCTACATCTAAGCGTCTAATTTTAAAAATACCTGTCGACTTAATTTTGATCACCCTGTACATGTGCTTTTCAAGGCAGTGCCTTATATTACTGTGTGCGGCGGTGGTCAGCTCATTGACGACCCCGATATTACGGCCAATGGACCTTCAGTAGAACTGAACATCGACTGGAGAAAAGTATGAAAAAAGAAATGGCCACGTATTTGCTGACTTCACAAGATGCGTATGAAAAATGAAAAAAGACTGGTGACGAGTAGACTATTAGGCAGAACATATAGGCAGAACATATAGGCAGAATAGAACATATATAAAAGAACATGTTGAGTGCAGTGCTCAAAATTTAAAAGCACCACTCACTCGAGGTTCTGTTTTATCATGTGGAAAAAACACAGGCTATGAAAACTGGTATGGCCATGGCTTACATTCTTTGTACTACTATTTGTAGCGAAACCGCTCGGCAACCGGTTAACATGTTTGGCAGAATTGTTTCCGGCTTTTACAAATCTGCCTGAAGCATTACCTCCAAATTGTATATTTAAAGGTATCTGGCAGTGCCAGTTGGAGTCTTGATTTTTAAAGGATGCAACACAATATTTTTATAATAGGCCCGCCTACCATTAACTGGAAAACAGCGAACAAGAGTACTTAATCTATTAATTAGTGTCGGGACGTGTTGAGCCTGCCTCTTTTTTTGCGAGCGTGATATATAGTGGTCTGATTTTTACGCATTAAAACAGTGCGTTGTAGGCGCCAAAACCAGGCAGGCTAACATCCTTCTATGCTTCCAATGCCGGAAACATAGGCTTCCGGCAAACAAAGGCGTCAACATTTGAACACATTCGTTAAACTACTAGCCGTAGTTTAACGGCTCAACAGAGACCTTAAACAGCTAAGCTATAGACACTGCTCAGCTGAATGGCACCTGTCGCTTGCTCGAGCATCGCATGCAGTCAAACAGGCAATAAAAATGCCTGACAGCTGGGGATACTGATTAAAAACGGGCTGTACCTGGGTGCAACGTAAGAAATACAACAGCTCATGCAGTGAACCAGTCCGCCGTAGCGACGGCTCCGATGTCAGCCCGGGCCGCATTTTATTGCGCCAAATGCATCCCATCGCCTGTTGCTTCTCAGGTAGTTAGTTTGCCTGCCGGCGTGTAGTTATTTACAATCTAAGTCTGAAAAACAATGAACCGACTCACTCCACGTTCAAAATACTCGCAGTAAGGCGGGCTTTCTGCCGCGGGGAGAAACAGCCGGCTTCGGTGATGAGGCGCTGTAGAAACGTCCGTTTCGTTCCTAAGTTTTACCGTAGTTAATTTGATGTCGATTTGAAGTAGTTTAATTTTGATGGAATAGAAACAGGCAGAAATTATAAAAGCAAGAGGGACTACGATTTGTCACAACAGTATAACGCTCTTAAACGAAGGCTGTTAGGCAAAACTAGCATTTTTGTTTCATATACTTTGGTATTCGAACTGAACAATCACAACGTCCAACACTGCCAAATCCATTTACCGACACTTCAAGAACATTTCTAAAGGTTGTTTGGCCGCCGAACTGATTTTTAATGGAAAAGCGTGTTTTGAGCCCATCAGCACTGCGAACTTTAAAACGAGAGGAAATTCATTTGCGCAGTAATGTTTCGCAGTTGGCTTCTCAATATGAGTGATATGCTAGCAAAAACGTGTCCGCTCTCAACCGCTGCCTTGAAATTACAGTCGGAGTTGAAATTACAGTACGCGTCTAGGAACCAGGATGCGAATGCTCATATTCGAACAACTGTGTTTGGAAAGCACGCGGAACGCAGTCTAAGCATCAGTGTAGAAATTGGGGAAACAATAGCAAATTACCACGATATTCATATTCCTTTATTCAAAATTGTGCCTCTTGTCACTGGGAATGATCGTCCTATTCTACTAGTACCAGTGGTTGTTTTTCGGGAGTTGGTTGAACTAGAGGACTATATGTTGAACACTATTTGGTGTTGCACAGTCAAAGCTGTCGGTAACGTGAACAACGGTCTCAAACTGCCACCAAAAGCGAAACGTGAGGCTGAATAAAATTCATATAGGGGCGATATTTAAAATAGGCACTTAACTAGGGATTTACAAGCAGTTAGAGCCTTTTAGCTCAAATTTCAGAATAAACATTTAAAGGCTCTGTACAACCACCATAAAAGTCCTTCTTAACCTCTAATTCCTGGCCATATATGAATATGACGCGATAGGGGCGAAAAGAATAGAATAAAGATTTGCCTGAAATCCGGTCTCTACAGATGTATTGACAAACAGTGAAAAATTTACACAGTATTAGCGATAAACACCAGCAGATCAACCTGACTGACCTACGACATTTGCGTTCATATTTTCACTAAGTTTTAAAGCGAGGCTCTACGGCCCTCACTGATGCCGTTGTACGCCAATGCACCCTGCAAGAAAAACAACTTTCTCTAACGATGATGATGAGTGATCGTGGCTGAAGCGAAAGAAATGGAACTTGGATCTTTCGCGTTATGAAGCCGGTGTCTGCGCAATTACTCCTTCTCGACATGGTCCAAGGGATTAAGAAAACTGAAAGACAAGGAAAGAATCCGTCGCGAAAAGAATGGCGTTCCCCTGCGTGCCACAACTCACTCAGAGGAACGCAAGACAAAGTGACACTTTAGGCCTAACCTCCATTCTCAAGATTAGGACGTTAGGCCTAACGCTAAGTATAGACGTTTAGCATCTCAAACCGGGCCCACTCAAAAAATGGCTGCTACGTAGCTCAGCTAACTGTGGATATACAAAGCGAAAGCTCCGCAATTAGCTTGGTTAAGTCTTGATTTCGCTTGTTTAACATTTCATTTAGCTGTAAATATTGTACTAATCGCCCCAAGAATTATTTTGCCTATTGTTGTGGGCTCGCTTCCTGCATTTTCCGACTCTTCCTACCCCTCTGACGATAGCTTTGTGCGCTTGGCATGGTTCCAGTGAATACGCTGGCCCGGCGATATCTAAAGGCTGATCAGACGCCGCCTTCCACCGATGCCTCAAAACCTACAGCTAGCGCGCAATGCTCATACAGGAAGAGGAGCATCGAAATCATACATATATATTTTTCGAGTGGTTGGGCGACTCTACAGCGGTGTCTTGTGCCGCGTGCTACAGTTGCTGACGGGGTCAGCCTAGGCGGTACTCTTGGTCAAGCGCTCCAATGGCCTCTGCTGCTTTAGAAGACCATCCGGCGCCGCTGCACGCACGCTGAGAATCACGTGGCCATGTCGCGAAAGCAACAAGCTGTGAAAAGCGCATGCGCCAAGCCTGTACTGGCGGTGACGCCGAGGGCCTAGCGAACGCCGCTGATGGCGTACGTCGGCCTGCGATACACATGCGGCGCAGTAGTTGTCAAATGAATGTCAAATCCCCCACAACGTCGAAACAACTGGATAGATTAGTAAAGCTTTGCTTTAAAAATCTGCTCACTGAACGCCAAGGAAAGCGTACCGATTCGTGCCGTGTACCCCAAACATAAACGTTAGCAACTCGGATTGTAAGCGGGCCAGTTGGTATATAACTGACACGCCGTGTTTGTGTGATCTTCCTATTGTCCTCTCCCTGAGCTGTTTTAACGGTTACAAAATGTGACCTGGTTGATTGGAAGAAGACGACACCGAAGCAAAGACGAGCAGCCACCACACGAGCGGCGAGGCTCGTGAAATCTTTCTCAGCAATCGAATAACGCTAGCCGCTCCAAAGTCGTCAGCAAAGCGCTGTTCTCTAACCGGCGCCTGCTTCCTGATTTTGAACAACTTGGCTCCCTGACCAAGATTGAAGGATTACACCATTGAATACCCCTACCGATGAAGCAAGGCCATTGAAGAGCACCCACCAGCCAAGAATGACTCATCACATCACGAGCCACCAGAACGGAATCTCTGCGTACCGATCCCCATTTTGGACCGTCTGACCGGGGAACATGGTGTACTCCGCGCCTCGATTAGAATAATCATCAGCGAGATTAAGGCCACGATGGAGGTGAGCCCACTACCGATTGGAGAGCTGGCTGATGAGCCTAATATGATAAAGCGGAAAGATGCTGAAATAACCGAAATAGACAAAGAGGTATACTACCTCGTCTTCGATGAAGAACTAGACAATGAACTAAGAACTGTAGAACATTTCCGGGATTCTATCGCATTCATGACCTTCCGTGATCAAAGACATCTCCAGCCGCATTCCCTCCAACGAGAACCACTGTGGTACCGGCCATAGCTTCCCCTCAAGAACGAGCTCAAGTTAACTTGCCCAAACTGAAGATCCAACCTTTGATGAAGAATTCATGATGATGATGGTTGGGTGTGTATGGCGCAAGGGCAACAAGGGAAAGAGGGCCAAAACAGTGGTTAGGTATGAACGATGTAAACTTAAGGTATGAAATCGTTCAACAAAACGAAAGTAAAATTAGTAAACGACAATGAGGATGTATAGTGTAAAAGGACGGGTTGTGATGGTGCGTGGTATGAATTAAAAACTACGGGTGACAAGAAATGAGGTGTAAAATCTTGATGTCGTTAAGAAACTTAAAGGTACGCTGTAAAGTAATCATTGGATCATCTGCTAGAGAAAGTGCTGGCTGCAGTGGGATGTGCTGTCTGTAGAGTTGAGGGAAGTGCTTGCGTTTTGTTGTGTGGAGTGCTTTGGATGTACTGAGGATGTAAAGTACGGATGGGCCCTCGCCACACCTGCTCCACAGGGATCTTGGAGATAACAGTGAGCAGATGGGAGGGTGTCACGTGTGTGTGGCCTACCCGTAACCTAGCTAGGGCAACTTCGATGAATCGGTTGTGTGAGTTACTAGGGTATCATCCCAAGAGTGGTTTTATTATGTGTAACTTGTCTGTCAGCATACACCAGTCGGCCTGCCATGTTTTGCGAAGGTGTTGTTTGATGTGTTGCTTGAAGTCAGTGTGGGGTACTGTTGTTGTCTACGGTGTTTGCATGTGCAGCAGCGGCGGCCATTTGTTCCGCGGTCTCATTCCCCGCGATTCCAGCTTGCCTGGAACCCAGCACAGGATTAGTTGAAAATTTTTAGCACATATAGATATTATGGCAATAAAGACAAGATGTACAATGTGGTTTTTTCTGGGTCCGTGTGAAGACAATGCACGCACAACACTCAAAGAGTCAGTAAAGATGACGGACTTAGGAATTTGTTTTTAAAGAATGTGCTGGACGATGAGTAAAATGCCATTTGCTTCGTCGTAGAAGATAGTGATGTGTACACTCATGGTTTTGGAATAATTAAAAATAGGATCATGAGCGGCGCACGAAACCGTAGTTGAAGTTTTCGAGGCAACGTTGTAAAATTCGGCACCTTTATATTTATCCTGAAGGGACCAGAAATGCTTTGATTTGATTGTAGGGTTTTAACGCGCCGACGCAGCGCAGGCGATGAGGCGCGCCGTAGTGGAGGGCTCCGGATTATTTTGACCACCTGGCGATATTTAACGTGCGCCGAAATCTCGTACACACGGGCGTTTTTGCTTTTCGCCTCCATCAGAAAAGCGGCCGCCGCGGCCGGGAATCGAACCCGCGACCTCGTGCTCAGCAGCGCAACGCCTTAGCCACTGAGCCACCGCGGCGGGTGACCAGAAATGCTGCAGAATAGCAACTATCGGTACCCTGTATTTGTCTATTTTCATAAAAGACAAATCACATGATACCGGCTGAAGTTGCCATGGTGGCAAAATGTCAGTAAATGATGATTTTCCTCTCTCACCCTCAGTGAAAAGGTAAAGGAAACAGATGGACGATTTGAGAAGAGCTGGGTTGTGGATGTATCATTGCGGACAGGTTTAAAAGGATGCTTACTCAATAATTACACCTTAAAAGCACATAATAAATCTATGTAAATTCGTTGGTGTTTCTAGGCGCCATTTGGTACATTGAACGTACAGACTCTGGGCCGGGCTAGTGTGGAACGCACCAGACGCAAGTCGAAGGCCGAAGTGGAGAAATGGATCAAGCATTTTTAGTGCTGTTTTTGATGCCGACCCATACACGGCACTGCCGTAGTCTAATAGAGACCCGACTAAGTCGGTAAAGACCCGGAGAAGTAGTTCTGTGCACCACAGGACTGGTGGGAGAGGACCTTGAGAATATTCAGTGTTTTGAGACATTGATGTTTAAGTTGGTTGATGCGTGGGACGGAGGTGAGTTTTTCATCAAATAAGACACCTAAAAACTTGTGCTCCCTTTTTACAGAAATAGATGCACGATTAAGAATAATGTGGGGGTCCGCAATCATCCCGCTCTTGAGGGAGAACACCACACAAGTTCGTTTGCCCGGGTTTAATTTAAACCCGTAAGGTCTACCCAGGCAGCAAGTTCCTTAACACCGAGCTGTACTTGATGTTCGCAAATTGACAGCGACGGAGAATTCATACGCTGGCCTGCATTTTGGGAGCAGTTCGAGTCGACGGTACGTAAGAATCAATGGCTGACAGATGTTGCCAAATTCAAGCACCTGCGTAGTTATCTGAAGGGTAAAGCATGAGGCTTCATCAGCGGATTACTATCAACTAACGACAGCTACCCCATAGGTATCGAGCTGTTGCATCAACGTTCCAGAAAAAAATGCTTATAATCGGTGGCCACATGAGAAAATTTCTAAACCTCCCAAACATCTAAACACGCTGGGGAAACTTGAACGACCTTTCAGACCCCCCATCAACATGTACACACCAACGTTAGATCAGTTAAAAACCGCGGAGAACACATCGAGTCCTACGGAGTTATGTACAAGACTGCGCTATTGTAGAAGCTACCCTATATGCTCGTGCTCAAGTTTAACGAGTTAAGGTTAACGCCAAAAGGAGTGGGAGGAAAACGGCCCGATGAAATATGGATGTTACTTGAACTTCTAAACGTGGAAGTGCGAAGTCGGCAGATAACTTCAATATTGCCTCAGACATACATGCCTAGCTCAACAGAACGACACGGGAACCAAGTCAAGGACAACATGCAAGGTTCTTCGACGCTAACGGTAACAATATCCCTCATTCTTGCCTTCTCTATGAATCCAACGGCCACCTCATAGAAGGCTGCCGGGCCCAATTTACATTAGATAAAAAGAAAGCAAAATTGCAGAAACAGGGTTGTTTCTTTCGCTGCGCCAGGCCCTTCCACCGCCCAAACGAGTTCTAGAAGACTCTCATGTCGGAATTGGAAAGGATTCACATCACTTGTTTGTGCGATCCCGAATAGAAACGACCAACACCAGAAAAAAGAGCGACTGTGTCCACATGGACGCCTGAATAGAAGCACCAAAGAACGGTATTTGGGGGACACAGTGCCTGGAGACGCGAAACGTACCTCACAAATCATAGAATCAGAAGCAGTACCAAGCTCGCACGCATCAACTCAAGGACGACTGTTTGAGAAGAAAAAAGCCTCTCTGGAGGTGGTTGAACCACGAGGTACCGACAAGAAAGAATCTTCCGAAAAACGTCAACGGGTCTTAAACGTACTCCCCGAAACCGACGAAAAGCCTATAGAAAAGAAACCGCCGAATGTTTATTTTCTACTTCGACGCCTGTAGCTTCAACGGTAGACACACTTTGTAGACACTGGAAGCATGGAGGTCGCCTTCGGGACAGCCCATAGAAATTGGGGCGGCAAAATAAATATCTACACGCGCTGCGCCCAGCGCACACGACTCCAAGGAAGCCTCCAGTTCTTCTCGAACTCGGACACACCATTCAATGGCCTTGTCACTTCCAGGTTCAAGATATCAGCCATCTGAAGACAACCAGATAGCGACCGAGCCTGTTACAAAATGTGATATGATTGGTTGAAGTACGGCGACGCCGAAACGAAGAGCGCCCACCGCTTGCGGGGCGAGGCTCCTGGCATCTTCCTCAGCAATCGAATAACGCTAGCGACTCGAAAGTTGTCAATAAAGCGGAGTCCCCTAACCTGCGCCTGCTTCCTGGTTTTAAACAGCAACCATACGTTAGGCCTAGAGAATACCCAACCGAGAGTTTCTGTGGATATCTAGAAAAGCGGTGCGTACCTCCTGAGTAACACATGCTCGCGGTGTGGGATTGACGAACTAATGGTCCCTCCACGACAAAGCTTTCGCGTTCAACCATCGTCGTCGTTACACAAATTTCTGCATGATTTTCGTCATACTTCTTCTATATTACAACTTCCCACAGTTTTACCGGCTCCTAACCATGTGCAAATCGTCACCTATAGTCATTATTTTTGAGTGACCGGGGACCTGTGCTGGGCTTCTTGCAGCGCCGTTGCGGCAAGGATGCCAACACACGATGATCTGCAGCGCGATGAAGAAAGAACACTGCCGCATGAGCTGGTGCTGATGATAATGCGCAGACTAACACGGAGCGCGAGTATTGGTTTCCGCACTTCTGCCGCAGAGTATTCTTGGTAACCCCCTCCTGCATTGCGATAAACAAGGGTCACAATATTTCAACAAGTATCTCGGGGTTTGTTGTTTATTAAAAGCCGGAAGAGCTGTTATCATGCAGTAACAAAATTTTCTTGCCGCCAGTGAAGAACCGCAAGTGGGGACACGAATTCTTGGAATATACTGAGAACAGCACTAAAGGTAAAGTAGAGTATAGGTAGAGAAGCAACAGAATCACCGTTAAAAAGAGGATCATCCATAACATTGATGTTGAGCATTGGACACAATGATGCAGTATGATTGTGCCTAAAGCTGCTATGCGTGAACAATTATGCACTAGGCGGTCATTTTTCCGTTAATGTGGTGCAATGTATTGTGGCTGACAATGTTTGTTCCAAACTGAACCTGCATTTTTGTAAGACGTAATTTACATTCCTTTAAACGCTGAATTAAAGGATATTCTAGTTGATACCACTAATGTTTTGCAAACTGATCTTTTATGTGCACATCGGTCTCAATTGTTTCCCAGACCAATTATTTTAAGTGCACAATGCGTCCGAAATACAAAATCCGATTGTCCGGTGCTGTCACATAAAAGGACATCAAGTGAATTTGTCAAGCTCCTGTTTTTCCTTTTATTGCGTACACTAAATCACACACCACAGTTTTCATCGTTTATGCTGTCAATAAGGCGCCATTTGTTGTAAGAAGCTCGAGAGAAAAAAAAACAATGGCCTCACTAACTGAAGTGGTTTGCGGCGGCCGCAATAACTGAAGGGGATTGCGGCTGTCGCACTAACTGAAACGTTGTATCTCTGGCCATGGCGGCCACTTTTCTGGCGGAAGCAAAAAGCAAAAGCGCCCATGTGCAAGAGATTTCGGCGCACGTTAAAGATTCCCAGTTAGTCAAAATTAATCCGAAGCCCTCCACTAGGGCACGACTGCGTTGCGTCTGCGCGTCGAGCCGTTTAGTCAATGCATCACTAACTAAAGCAGTGTTGTCCATACGACTTGCTATTTTGATTCTCCGATGTCCAATTTTAAAATTCAAACCAGTTTCGCTTTCGGGTCTGTAAAACAACATGCTTGGAATCCGACGCTATCGTTGGATTGTAATTTTTGATATCTCAGTAATCGGCATACTGCACTTCTGCCATGCAGAAGTGCAGTATGCGTCAGACAAATAGCCCGGCAGCGCGGTTTGGAATCGTTACGACCACTAGACGAGGTGTAAGCAGTGCATATATGCCACCAAGATCCCCGAGCGTTCAAATTCAGTGCGCTTTTCTCCAAACTTTGCAGCTCGACCGGCTCCTTCCTGTATTGTAAAAGGCGTGTTCCGCTTGAGCGTCCGCTTCACCAACGAGCCAAAATATCCTGGACCCCAGCCCATTCTCCAGGGCAATAACACCCCCACTAATACTGCCCGGTAGCTAATCCACCGGGCACCATGAGGGTAAAGACTACAAGCGAGCTGCTCACCTACCCCTAAATCCCTCATCATCACAGTCTCGAATGCAGGGTTTACCCCCCGCCCCCCGTCACAGCCAACAAATCCTTAACCCAAACCCAGGAGAGGCCACTTAGGCTGCTTCAAATAAGTGCATTTCTTCCCTGGACGAAATCACACCTTATGTATGCCATCCGGTACACACTTTGTGTCAATTTGGAGCGAACCTGACATGCTCTACCATACGGTGTGGGGGTAACAGTAACACTCCAAGTTACAGAGAATTCCTCGCCCTTCTTATGAGCATTGGGAGACCATGCTGTCCAGTTCCAGTCCGGATGTCCAGCTTCGGTTGGTGGAACGAGCTTTCGCAGCTGGCCCCACGTATGTGGTACTGAAATGACGACACCACTGCAAAAGTTTTTTCGGCAATAAGAAGTTTATTCTGGGCCTAAAGGTGGATACAGTATACAAACTAACAAAACAAAGACACATTCTTCCAGGCACAAACGTGTGGCTTAGCTTAAACTGATCGAAGGAATTACGAGGATATGCCGGCGACCTGGCTGATTCAAAAATGGGCCGACTGGTTCTGTCGGAAGCTCGGCGAGCCGCGCAGTAGCGCAGTCAAGCGGAGCCTTCTTGCTTGAGCGTCACACAAAGTGTCATGGCAAATTGGCTAGTAGAATACAGAGAGGAAGATACCAGTTTCGAATCATTTTTTGTACTGAATAATGTCGCGTAAACGCCGCGAGACAAGTCCGAACATAGCCTAGGGACTCCAGACGACAATTTGCGCTATTAATCCCACTATGTTTACAAATCACTCCAATGTCAATTTAATTCTTGTTTTTACAGACATAGGAGCGATGACGAAACAAAACGAGATTTCACATTTCTTGGATTGCCATTATTACCACGTTTTGCGTAGAAACTCTTCAAATGATAATAAGAAAATACTCACATTTAAAAACATGCATGCCTTTTGTCAACACCTCTCAGTTTTCGATTTTTTGTGGGTATTTGGCAGTCTGTTTGTCGCGAGCAGCAGTAAAATAAGTAAACCAAATAAAGGTCGTTCGCTTTGAACTTTGCAGAACCTATATATAAGGTTGAAGGATCCAAAGGTATTGCATTCATGATGCACTCCTTTGTCGTTTTTCAAATCCTAGCCTTATGGCATATTCTAATACCTATTCTGGGACAGATGGTAACACATGTTGGCATACAACCTGCAGAAGACCCCACTGCTTTTCCTCAAGTCGACCTCAGAGAGGTATGGTTCATCTATTGCGGGGGCAAACAATGGGAGAAAATGATCTAGAGCGCGCATTATAAAAAGTTTACCCGTTTATCGGACAATTGATTGGTGAAAGATGAGCAGACACGAATAATGGATAAGGTATAAACAAGTGATAATTATTTGTGATAAGGTTATTGTGCCTGCAGTTGCTCAGTAAGGCTGGGAGCAAGCCCAAAGGGTGCTACGCGAGTTGCCCAACTGCTTATGAGTTTTCGACGCAGCCTGACTGCTTATACACGTTCTTCACCAAACGGAAGTAGTCGAAATCAACTGGGCTCACCCGAGTGGCTTTCAGGCTCACCCACGTGCTTGCATGTGGGTGGGCTGAACTCATAACAAAATATGCTCCACCCTCGCTCACCAAATGTATGTAGGCAGGAATATTTAACGATCAAGATTACTAAAAAGCACTGCCGGGAAACAAACTTGAGAAATTGTAAAATGGTTCGGTTCGGCCACTATAAATGTAGCGGAAGCGCATGCTTGGACCGTCAAGCAATGTACAAGTTGCTGTTTGTAGGGGTACCTCATACCTCGACAAAGTTGGCCCGGCTCGCTCAAACTACCTCGAACTAATTGGGGATTCACCATTCACTCAAACTCAGATTCATTGCTTAGCAACACATCTCACTCAAACGCAAACTCACAGCGGCCGCAAAACTCAGAACTCACTCGGGCTCAGAGCTCAAAATGAACTCAGAACTCAAATGTACACAAAATTCAAATGTACCCAGAATGAACTCAAATGGACTCAAACCGCAAAGAAATATAAGCGCACAAATGTACTCAGTACTCAAAATGAACTCAACAATCACAATATACTCGGAAGTCAAATTATACACAGAACTCAAAATCTGCCCAGAATTCAAGATGTATTCAGAACTCAAAATGAAGTCTCTCGTCAAAATGGACTCAATACTTAAAATGTACTCCAAACTCAATATGAGCTCATAATCCAAATTTACTCAGAACTCAAAATGCACACAATAAAGCGCAACATGGACTCAAAACTCAAACAGAATTCAAAACTGAAAATGAACCTAGAACTAAAACGGACACAGAGTTCACTCCGGCTCACAAGTAGCAGTAGACTGAGAACTCACTTGTGGTCCGAATTTACTCGGGCTCAGATGGGCTCATAACTCATTAGCGTTAGCGTTTTTAAAATGCACGCATGCTAACAAGTCATGCGGAGGCAATTTCGTGTGCTGAAATTCCAGCATTCAGTTCGACGTGATCTCTTATATCCTCTGAGTTAGGAAAAAATTTACGTTGGCGATTCGTACAGATATACTTGATAGACCATGAAGATTAGAGCTCCTTGCAAGCAATTCTAATAATCATATTGCAAGCAATTGTAATAGTCGTAATCATATAAGATACTCATCTACTGGTATAGGCTGCGTGTTCATGTTCATGACAGAGAGACTGCAGTCCCGATGGTGGGCTGGGGCTTGGGGCCGTGGGGAGAAACAAACAACATTGGGCAAGGGAACGTGGGCGCACTGCTCAGTTCATTTACATCGCTGTTTATGCAACGCATGTTTATGTGCTGTTTATGCAGTTAAATAGCTGAATAGCTGTTACGCTGATCTGCTTAGGGTCCCGTGAATGCTTGTCTTGCATCCTGAAAAAACGCCTTGTGTGAAAACGAACTGCTCCCGCTAGTCTGAAGCCCGAGGTGTTTATGGATAACCTTTGTTTCTTTAATGCGTAGCTTTCTTTGCCGAGTACCCCACATCTAGGACAGTGGTACGGCCGGAATTCCCACAAAACGCAGATATCGCGAAAGTTCTACCTGTAATGGTTATAAGAGCATAAATAGAGATGATAGATAAAACGAAATATAAAAAACTTATAAAAGAAAAAGAAAACTTTATGGAAAATGGCGGACAATGTAGTGCGGGAGACACAGATTGGGTTAAAATTTAGTGATGTGCCGCGTGGGAATTTGGGGTATCAAATTGAATGTCTCGATAAAACAAATGACGTAGGATCATTAAGAAAATGCTTCATAGTTTTAATCATGGCACAGTCATGGTGAGTAATCAACAGGGTTGAAAGTTATTTTGACGCTGCTTAGGCGTGTGTGCTATCAAATTAAAGGTTTCTATTAGGGAAATAACGTCGAAAAAATAAGAAAGGCATCCTGATCATAATCCTGACACAGGCATGGTGAGTCATAAATTCGTTTTAAATTCATAGTGTTGCCGCTAGGTCGTGTGGGGTATAGAATTGAAGGTCTCGGTGAGGGGATTCACGTGGGACATAAAATGTGCTTCCTACCCGGCGCGGTGGCTCAGTGGCTAAGGCGTTGCGCTGCTGAGCACGAGGTCGCGAGTTCGGTTCCTGGCCGCGGCGGCCGCTTTTCTAGTGGAGGCGAAAAGCAAAAACGCCCCTGCGTAGGAGACTTGGGTGCACGTTAAACATCCCCATGTGGTCGAAATTAATCCGGAGCCCTCAACTACGGCGCGCCACAACGCCTGCGTTGCGTCGGCCCGTTAAACCCTAAAATCAGTCACTCAAAATATGCTTCCTGGTTGTAATCATGACACCGTCATTGTAAGTCATTGATTGAGGTAAAATTCGAAGTAGCGTGCCTCTAGGGCATGGACGGCAACAAATTCAAGGTCTCTATGAGGCAAATAACGAGGGATAAAAAATCCTCTCCAATAATAATCATGACTTAGACATGGTGAGTCATAAATAAGGTTGGAATTCAAAAAACGTTCCTTAGGCGTGTAGGATTATAAATTAAAGGTTTGCTTTGGGAAATAACGTTTAATTAATAGGAATAAATCCTGGTACATGCAGTAAATCCTGGTACATGCAATAAATCCTGGTACATGCAATAAATCCTGGTACAGACATACATGCATTCGTTTACTAGATGGAGCAACAGAAGGATAATTTACGGAGTACATAATTTACGAGGGCGGAGTGGAGGTGATTGGTGAGCGATAAAATAAAGAAAGGAATTACTGTATGTAGCGATTAAGTTCATCGCGAAAGGTTGAGCGGTTTGAACAGGGAGCGATTTTGTTAGGCAACGTGTTCCAACGTATGAAAGAATGTGGGAAAAAGGAGTTACTCATAGTTTAAGTGCGACCAGCGATGCGCGCTATTGGGTGGCTGTGGTTTAGGCGGGATGCCGTTCTCGGTGGAGGTTAGCAAAGGGCGCCTCAATCGTCGGTAATAAAAGAAGCAATGAAGTAAGCAAAGACGGGAGATGGTTCGACGAGAAGCTAGCGAAGGGTGTTATAATGAGTGTTTAACAGCAACCAGGCTAATTTTGTTAGAATATGGATTGCATATAAAGCGGGCAGCTCGGTTCTGGACAGCTCCTAATTTGTTTGTAAGGTTGGCTTGTGAAGGGTTCCAAATGGAAGGAGCGTATTGGAGTTTGGGTCTGATGAATGTAAGTTAAGCTAGTTTTTTATATCCGGAGATGCCGATTTTAGGTTCCTACGTAAGTAGCCGAGAGCCCGTGAAGCGTCTGCGCAGATTGTTTCCACATGTTTAGTCTAGGACAGAGAGAAGGTCATGTGAACACCTAGATATTTGTAAGTTGAGGTCCGGTCGACAGGGACAGAATTAATTTTGCAAGGGTAAGAAGAATGGCTCTTTTTGCGTGTGAATAAAAATAGCCTGTATTTAGCTAGATTTAAAGGCATAAGTGAGCATTCGCACCAAGATGAAATCGTATTAAGGTCTTGCTCGAGGTTTTCGAACTCCTCCGGTCTGTGGATGACCGACTAAACAACGCACTCTTCGGCAACAGCCTTAATTTTGTTATGTTACGTGGAAGGTCATTGATGTAGATAAGAAAGAGGAGAGGGGGTAGACAGGCACCCTGGGAGACACCCGACATTTTTGATCCAAGAGATAAGGTTAAGGGGGAGACCCCCGACGGATAGCTTAGCTAGTAGTAGATCATGTGGAACACGGTCAAATGCTTTGGCGAAGTGCAGAAGGATGGCATCCACTTGGAGGTTGTTATCCATTTCGTGGAGAACGTCATGGGTGAACTATGCTAGCTGGGTTTAGCAAGATAGTAGTTTGAGGAAGCCATGTTGATGCGAGTAAAAGAAGTTAATAGAGTCTAGGTGAGTCATTATACTAGTGGCTATGGTATGCTCAAGTAGCTTGCATGGAATGCGTGTCAGCAAAATCGGACGATAATTTGAGGGAATTGCACGATCACCCGTCTTGCAGGTAGGAATAATTTGGTCTTTTTTCCAGTCGTGTGGTATGTCACCTGTTTTTAATGATTGATTGAAATTTCTGCAGAGGATCTCGCTAGACAATACTATGGTACCTTTAAGAAGTTTTCTATTGATAAGGTCACAAACGGTGGAGGAGGAGAGCTTAAGAGGGTTAATCAATTTCGACATGCACTCAGGAGAGATTTGTACTTCAGGCATTGGCTGGGGCGAAGGATGCAAGACTGGTAAGGTTGGAGTGGTAGGATGGTCCTCCAAAACAGACGCGTAATAGTTATAAATGTTGAGTTACACTGGTCTGGACTTACAGGATTACCATCTGAATTGACTAGTTTGATTTGGTGGGTTGAACTTTTGAGGAGAGGGTAGGTCTAAATTAGTTGGGATTTGTTTTGGAGCATTGAGAGCAGGTCTGTGGAAAAAAGTCGCGCTTAGCAGCAGCCACTTCGTTGAGGTGCTCTTTGGAACTAATGTAGTATTCATCCTATGCCTCAGGGTTGTTGTTAGACTTGGCTCACCTCTAAAGACGTTTGTTCCGGTTAAGCAGGGCTTTGAGGTGTTTGTTATACCATCGGTTGTTGGAATCTGTGGTAATGAGTATGGAGGGTATGTACCTATTTTTAAGGTTAATCAGCATAGTCTTGAAGAGCTCCCAGGTAGCGTTGACAGAGTGGGTTAAGTAGATGCTTGAAAGTTCTCAAGGAAGTGAGCAAGCCTGGAGTTTATCGCTTCGACATTAGCCCTTTTGTAGTGTGTAATTAACTGCTTCTTATGATATTTTTTGGTCACAGGTGAAGCTAAGTAAATGTGAAGTAGGTTGTGGTCACTGAGACCTGGGTGAGCAGTCACATTGGAGATGTCATCTGGGCATGATGTGAGAAGAAGATCTACGGTGTCGCCACCCTTAGTAGGATATGTGATGGACTGATGAAGGTTGAAGTCTAAAATTACACCAAGTTTCAGCTCCATATGCCACCACCAGCAGTATGCACTGGTTGTATATTTTCCTTTTGAGTGATTGAGGCAGCTTCGTTTTCAGTATTTCGGAGTGCTTTTCAGGTGCTCCCCAGACCATACATATTTTACACCAGATTTCTTTCTCGTGGTGATGGTCAGCACTAAACATCTGTTCGAGGTAGTTATATTTTTTTTCTTCTTCTAGAGTTTCGTTTTCTTAGCTGAAAAGAGCGCTTTCGGCATGCTTATTTCTCATTACATTAGATTTATTCATATATATTTTGAGCGCTATGGAAAAGCTTTCCGACTGAAGTTCATCAAAAATTGTTTGCAGGCTCAGTCGGTCAGAATATGCCGTCTGCAAGGGTCAAATTGGTCAAATATTTTCCATGTTCCCGTAATCCTGCGTTTCCCCAGTCAAGGTTCTGTACACCCACTCCAGACATCCTGTGAAAGGGTTTGGCGAAATAGTATCTCTCTGTCTTACTTCTTTTTGGATCAGGAATTTGTCGCTTTGCTTGAGAAGTGTTATCCTGAAGTCTTATATGTATGTCATCTAGAAGTATTATGTAGGTCTCCTTTCTTGCTCGGTCTCTTAATGCTTTTAGCATGGTGCACTGTGACTGCGTCAAGCGCTTTCTCTGTATCTATAAATGCCATACAAAGGGGGTTAAGTGTATTTTGCGGATTTTTCTATCACTTGATTGACAACGTTGATTACATAAATGGTGTACTACCTTTTCCTAAATTCAGCATGCTCTCTGAGTTGTTGAAAAACCAGGAGGTCTCCTACGCGGCGAACTATAACTTTGGTGAACAGTTTATAAACAACTCAGAGGGGCTGATGGGTCTGTAATTCCTAACATCTGTAGTATCTCACTTTTTATTACCCGAAGTAACGTTGGTGTTTCCCAGGTCAACGATGCACAGAACCAAAGATGCAAACACGCACATTTTCAAATTTATGAAATGGTTTCTCTGCAAATTGTTTTTTTTGCAATTTTTCTTAATTTTTTGGTTTTTCAAAATTCTATACAACAATTTTTCTCTAATGATGGTATTATATTAAAAATATGTCATTTCTGCCAAATGTGACTTTTTGTGGAAATGAAGCGTGTCAAACAGCCGTGGCTTAGGTGGTACTCGGCAAGGTATGTTGTGCAACAAAAGAACTATGCAGCAGAAAGCTGCCAAAGAATGATATGAGCCCTCATCTGTGTCGTAACATTCGGGCTTTTCTCCAGCTGTGCTGCATATTTTTTGTGATACGCCAAAATATACCTTTGACCAATAAAGCAAGTTCTGTAATAGACAAGTAACCCTAAATTTTTATCGCCTGCAAAAACAAGCTTCCCGTAAGTAAGAAGACAGATTGCCAAACTTCAGGTAAAAAACATTACAATCGCACGTTGCTGGGGCACGGCAATAAACTCTCCTTCATTTTCTAGTGGGAATAAGGATTGATATAAAACATTTGTTAAGACGAGGTCGCTAATTACTACTACAGGTAAATATCAGCTCACTTATCCAGGAACAACTTATAGATGTATATATAAATCACAACTTTGCCATGACAACCTTCATGCTGAAGGACCTTCCTAAGCTATCTGATTTACTTCTGAACCAAAATTTAAGAGAAGCGGCCTTTAGCTTCGGCGAAGTGTTTTGAGCAATCACCGGTTGATCCACGTTCAACTCACTTTCATGTGCGAGTTCGTATCTTACAGTTCCGCTAGCAATGTCATCACAAGCACGTTTGTCTTTTTTTAATACCTGCACCTAAATTGGTCCCCATGAGGGCCGTGCTGTCTTAGGGAATCGTAGGGCACCAAACATTAGATTATTAACTCAGTAACATGTATCGGAGGCATTCCAATGGTATTCAACAATTATGGACACTTTGTCATTGTCTGCAAAGAAGAAATATGAGAATAATGCAGGCGGACATAGCCAGTTTATTAAAAAAATAATTGTAATGAGGAAGAAGATTTCATGTGGTAAAAAACAGCTCCAGTGTGGCAGAGCAACTGCACATCTGAAAAAGACTTCTAGATCCATTCTGTAGCAGTTCATTCCCCCCTGAAGTGGTGTGTTTGACAACCGGGGCTTTTTTTGCAAGCTAGTCCACAAGCAACTCGAAAGAGAGCGTCGGCCTAAATGGTGCATGGCTTGAGGTAATTTTCCTAAAATACTACACATGAGACTCACATTTTGAATCACTTTTCTTGTGCAGGGTACTCTCACCCACAAAATAGTGACTCAACGCAAATATTACCTAAAGTAAATGTCTGGCAGGGGATTATTGCATACTTGAATGCCCGCGATACCCGGCAAGCCTTGCTTCTACCACGGTACCAGACGCATGACATGGGTGTAGTTTTCACGTGCATGCAACTTCGAGTTCAATGCACGTTTTTCGTATTACTGAGACACATGCAAGACCTACACCTGTTTTGAGAGACCAGAAAGTTCAAACATTCACCGTTCATGCGGATCGTGCTTACGTGAAGTCAGTACTCTCAATGGAAACACAGGGCGCCTTCTTTGCAGCAGTGCATTTACCTTAGTGTTGTTCAATCATGGGAGTGTCTGCAGTGCATGGAAGGGTGTTATGTGCCTCGGCTGAAAGCTAGCCAAAGGGTACCACTCTGCTCCGGGTCCAAAAATGACGCGAAGGAATAGTGTTATGCGATTGCACTGAAAGAGCGACCCCTCAGAAAACAGTAGGAATTTTCGCGATTAGAACCTGGAGCTGTATACTGGTGTTCAATTTTTTGACCGCGCGTACTGACGATCGGCTACCAGAACGATAACGTTTACCCTTCAAAGAAGAACGATCCCATTTTCTCATAAAAAGGACTTGAAATATCACAATGCTCGCACGCGCCATACCTAAGATTGAAGAGGGCTCAAAGATTTACGCTCAAAGAAGGGCGCTCAAAATCAGTCAGTGCCACAAAGCTATGGGGCCATCCGACGACAAGACCTCTAAAGGTACGTCCTTACTAGCGGCGCAGCGCCGCGGGCGCAGAAACGCCGCCGCTTTTTGGGGAGAGAGAGGGAGGTAATACTTTATTTCATTTCAAAAGGGAAGGGGAAACGCGGGTGGCGGGGAGGCTAAGAGCCGCCTCGTTCCAGGCAGCTTCTGGCGGCCTTCAAGATGAAGTCCGCCAGGCTCCTCTGCTCCTCCAACTTGGTTGCAGTAGTAAGCCACTATCTAGTGTGATGTGCCCTAATTGGCTTGGTGTCTGCGCAGACCCACAGGATGTGGGTTTGATCATGCGGTACCTTACAGCATGCACAGTTTTGGAGGGGTGTGTGGGCTTGGTTTCTGTACAGTTGAAGGAGAGCTGGTGTGAGAAGCGTGTTTGTCTGGGCTTGATGAAGGGCAACCTGTTCCTGCCGGGTCAGTCTGGGATGAGGTGACGGCAGACGTCTCTTATCGGGTAGGTAGGTCTTTAGTGTGAGGGTAAGAGGACTAGGGTTCTGGACTTTGTCACTGATGTCGCGAGCCCGGAGAAGGGTTTCGCGGGCGAGCAGGTCAGCTCCTTCATTCCACGACATGCCAGTGTGCCCAGGGGTCCAGTACACCCTAACTGGTCCTTTGACGGCAGAAAAAAAGGGTAACGCATTTGGATGGCTAGTGTTTTGACCCAAAAGAATGCATGCATTTTTCGAATCGGTGTAAATATTGGTGATTCTACTAGGTTCGGTTTGGTGAGCTGCTGGAAGGGCTATGGCGAGAATTTCCGCCTCCTCCACTGTGTGGCAGTTGCGGAGATCAGTGTTCGTTTCTCCTTTGGTGGTCACGTAGGCAATCGCACACATGTTGCCTCTCTTGGCCGCGTCGGTGAAGCCATGGGTATGGTTCGGATCTCTTGCGATCTTTTTGCAAAAGTAGCTGGCTCTAATTTTTCTGCGGGTGGGGTTTTTTCTACATCCATATGCCGTGGGATTGGGGCTACGTGTAGGTGCTGCAGAACGTTTTTCGGAATAGGGATTGCATCGCATCGGTTCCTCCGGCTTGGGTTATATCCCAATTCAGTCATGATGAGGCGGCCTGCTTGGGTGGATTCGAGTCGGCGTAACTGATTATATCTGTGCACTGCGATGACTTCTTCAACCTTGTAAACTGTTCACGTAGCATCCAGGCTTTAATTTTTAGTGCTGATGGGAAGGCCTAATGCTAACTTCGTGGCTTTCCTGATTAGCGCATCAAGTCTATTTTCAAGAGTTTTTGTAAGAGTAACATAGGGTATTTGGTATCGAATTCTACTGGTGATGAGTGCATCCCGTAGTTTGAGAAGGCCTACTTTCTTCAAGCCCCGATTTTTGTTAGTGACCCTTCTCATCATGTGGAGGGTTTGCTCCCCTTGCTTGAGTATGTGGTTGACTGCTTTGTGTCCACCTCCGTCTGCCTGTATATGAAGTCCAAGGATTTTGATGCTGGATTGCGGTTCGATTGGTTTGCCTTGATGTGTGAGCCGCACAGTGGGCGGCTTCCACCGCGGGTTGTGTACGGGGAGAAGTTCTGTCTTTTCGGCGGAGCATTCAAGTCCGATCCTCTTCGCGGAGTTCTCCACCGCATGTATGTGTTTTGAAGGTTGTCCTGTGTCCCACGTTGCCTGAATTGGTCCAGATTGTGATATCGTCGGCGTACAAAGAATATTTAATATCGGGAATTGCGGCGAGGGCTCTATGAATTTTTAGCATTGCGAAGTTGAAGAGTGTTGGCAACAGGACAGATCCTTGAGGAATACCTCTCTGGGGATGAGAAATAGGACCTGATCTGTACTCGCCGACACCAATGGTAAGTTGTCTTCCACGCAGAAAATCTGCGACATACCGGTATAGGTGGTGGCCACAACCTGTATGTTTTAATTCTTCAAGCATGGCGTCGTGATGAACATTATCGAATGTTTTTTTGAGGTCGATGGCAGGAATTGCTTTAAGTTGGGCTAAGCTAGGGTCCTTATGGACATCCTCGTATATTCGGAGCAGAGTGTCTTGAGTTCAAAGTTTGCCTCTTTTTGGAGGCCAAACTACTGAGAGCGCGCGCGCGCAAAGGCGGCGGCGGCGGCGGCGGCTCAAACCGGGCCTTGCCCTCTCCGACGGTGTAGAACGGAAGAACGTTTCTGCGCGCTCGCCGGGTGTCTTCGCCGGCCCAGCTACCCGAAGAGAACACTGACCTCGCTCACGTGGCCTCACTCCGGTGACCCGGGCGCTGATCGGCTCGTTGAGTTCGGCGCAAAGCGCCCTCCCGCAATGGGTCCCAGCACTCTCCGTGTGCGGCAGAGGAATCTTGCTGCGAAAGGGCGTTTTGCGGCGCGCATTTTTACGCGCGCAGCGCTGCGCACGTGGCGCCACAAGTAAGGACGTACCTTAAAGGCCCAGCCACATGCAAGCGTAAAACCGACGTACTCTCGCAACGACGTACGCCTGTGGCGGCATACACGGCCCAACCACATGCACGCGTAAAACCGGCGTACTCGCGCAACGACGTAAACCGGCGTAAGCGCGTAAGGAACCGGCGTACTCCGGCGTACGCCGAATGCATTGGTACGCGCTTGTTACGCCCAAGTCAGAGCGCGCCAGATATCGACGCAAACTTTCGGGCGTACGGTGTTGACGTAGACCTCTGGCGGTGATGTTATAGGCAGTCAGGTCGCATCACAAGACAGTGAATTGATAAATAAGCTAACTTCACTATTTATTATGCGATAAAACGAAGTAATTTGTAAAATACGGTGACCAAACAACCGGACAAAACACGCGAAGCAACGAGCAACTATGGGAGCAAGGCAGTTTTACGCCAAATGTAGCGGAAGGGATTCGTTAGTTTTGTGCCTGCCAAGTATGCATACTAATCCTTAACGTTTTTTAATGTCCCGAGAACTGTTTTAGTTGTTTCTGTAATAAATATACGTATGTTTGTGAGAATAGGCATTATTTGCTTTATTTGAGTTAAAATGTAGTTGAACTGGTCGCCACAAAGCTGAGTCCGAAGTAGTCGAGCCACACTGCGCGGCGCATTGGTTTACGCGCGCGTTGCGGCGATATGTGGTTACTCGCCCTCTCCGACGTCGTCGGCCGGCGTAAAGGCAGCGGCGTATGCCGCCACAGGCGTACGTCGTTGCGCGGGTACGTCGATTTTACGCGTGCATGTGGTTGGGCCTACGCCGGCCGACGACGTCGGAGAGGGCGAGTAACCACGGGTCTATTCGATTCAGCCTGTACCTCTTGAACCAGTTCACAGCGGTGCAAAGTGGGTTCCGCCATCGGCGGAACCAGCCCTGCACTTTTTTCGTCTGCTTCTGCACCTCCTCGGCAGGGAGTGCAGGCAAAGCCATGAACTCGTCCTGCACCCGTCGGCACCACCGGTAAATCGAACGGCGCGGTTCAGGTGCTGCGAGCTGCACCACTGAAACGAACGGCGAAGTGCCGCACCGCCTGAACTGGTTCACGTGGTGCAGGTGAAACGAATAGACCGCAGCGCGCGCGTAAACCAATGCGCCGCGAAGTGTGGCTCGACTACTTCGGACTCAGCTTTGTGGCGACCAGTTCAACTACATTTTAACTCAAATAAAGCAAATAATGCCTATTCTGAAAAAATACGTATGTTTAATACAGAAACAACTAAAACAGTTCTTGGGACATTAAAAAACGTTAAGGATTAGTATGCATACTTGGCATGCACAAAACCATTCGGCTACATTTGGCGTAAAACTGCCTTGCTCCCATAGATGCTCTCTGCTTCGCGTGTTTTGTCTGGTTGTTTGGTCACCGTATTTTACAAATTACTTGTTCTGTTGCATAATGAATAGTGAAGTTAGCTTATTTATCAATTCTCTGTCTTGTTATGCCACCTGATCGCCGATAACATCACCGCCAGACGTGTACGTCAACACCGTACGTCCGAAAGTTTGCGTCGATGTCTGGCGCGCTGTGACTTGGGCGTAACAAGCGCGTTCCAATGCATTTCGCGTACGCCGGAGTACGCCGGTTCCTTACGCGCTTACGCCGGTTTTGCGTCGTTGCGCGAGTACGTCGGTTTTACGCGTGTGTGTGGTTGGGCCTTAATACTGGGCACCCCTTCCATGTTAAATACACATGTATAGCACGAAAAGATGACTGATTAGTTACCATATTATTATCGGTGGTATCACTTCGCCAAAAAGATAATTCGGAGTGCAAGGCAACTAAAACTAATCGAGCCAACCAATGTGCACGATTCCGTTAGCTCGTCGGCCAGATGGCGGTTTACGCGATGGTAATAGCTATCGTTGAGGAAAAACCAGTGGAGTGGTGCATTCTCCATGGTGCAGGGGGTTTCGGCGCAGCCTCTGTTTTGCATTGAGGTCCATACACCTAGATGCACGCCGAGCAACACGCGTCGAAGCAAATACTGGCTTGAACATACATAGACAAAGCAATGTAAATGGAGGGATTACGCGCCATAACAGGTAAAAACTTGTGTTTCATGTGTTATCTTGTGCATGAAGAAGTTCTAAAAATAACCTCCGGATTAGCAATAGAAATCACGTGGGGTTAAAATAAAGCTAAGATCAGATACATTTCCTGTTTAAAAACTGACATCATACTGTCAGCGCAAAGCAAACACCACCATTATGTTTAACCTAATGAGCTTCGAAACAAGAGCCGACTTTCAAAGAACTGAACTAACTAAGCCAACTACGCAGTTGCAATAATGGAGCGTACTAAGTCTGGTCGTGAACAAGTATTGTCAGCCTTGTTACCTTTTTGTTGCAGGATAGCAATTCTTGCACTCATAGTTTGTGTTTTACGCACCAATCTTCAAATAAGACCCAATCTCAAGCAATGTAGCTAGCTATCTTAAACTATACAAAGATATAACACATCCTTATTCTCGCAAATGAAAATCAGGGTAGCTACGAATGAAATATCATGCGCTAATGAATGAGCATTGTCTTGGGTAATAATACCGTTATTGAAATTCTCTCAAGACACCTGGTTACTACTAAGGAGTGTAAGGGAAGCGTTAGACTCGTACGCACAGCCCTATAAAATAAGCATTGACGGTGATGGTTCTGTTCGCGGGATTACCCATGTTAACCAATTGAAAGCACAGTGAAAATATTACTCTATTTAATTCTTTACTGTTAAATAAAGAATGCTGAGAAACAGGGAATTAAACGCGAGGCTGGCCATTTTTTGTTACAAAAAAACGGCAAATAAAGGCATATGGTTCCGTACTTTTCCCCCAATGTCTGTGTTAAAAACAAAAAGCGTGTATCAATTATCTTAACTGGCAATCACAAATAAGAAAATCAGAAATTTGAAAAGTTTTCTTCGTGCAAAGTACACATAATATGTGCAAGATATACAGAAAGAGGTCGCAAAGTCCGTGACTGTAAGGGGACCTCCTGTGCAATGTAGAAGTGCGAATAGTTTCATTGCTCATAGCAGAAAAACACAACTTCAGTAAATTGCAATTGAGGTACATGAAGTGCGTGTATACGCTTATATTGTAACAGAAAAAAATGAAAACCAAGAAAAACACACTCATTACAAAAACAATTCATTACAGATAGCCATTTATAATAAGCACTAAAGAACTAAGAAACAGATAAACAGGCTAGCTAGTTGAGATGCAGTGATCTTTTCCCTTCGTTTTAATTACATTCGGGGAACGGGAGGCTTTAAGGTCAAGAGGCAAGCTATTACAAAAAGAAATTCAAGCAAAATGAACCGTCTGCTTGCCCTAATTAGTGCGAAAAGAAAATAGTGGCAATAGAAAATTATTCTTTGGCGCAAATGTCGTGACATTGCTATTTGAACGAATAGAAGTTGAGTGCAGAAGTTGATTGTTTGTAATCCTGTACATGTAAATACCGAGGCTATATTTATCAAGTTCGGTAACAGTGTTATATTGTTTTCGTGAAGTAATGACGTAGCGTTAGTAAGAAATGGGCTAGGCACCGCGCACCTTGTGGGTTGGTACTGAATTGTCTGAACTGAAGCAACAAAAGTGGTGTATGTGTCATCCCACGAAATAACGCAATACGACATAAATAAAAAAACAAAAGAAAAATACAGTGACCTTAGTGTTAAGGGACGGAAACAAAGGCGTGATTTAGCCAGCATTCTTATGCCATACATCAATGCATGTTCCCTAATAGATGCATTATATCGGTGGCATTTCAAGTTACTATCGAGTTCAGCGCCAACGAATCTGGAGAACCGCTTACAGGGATGTTATTGAGAGCAATTTTAACGGGAGGAATAGAAGCTAAATGCTTTGGGGACAAAGGGAAGACCACAAATTTTGCCTTAGACGTGTTAAATTGAAACATAGCATTTCTGCACCCCCGAGTGAGTTGTGACAGGTCAGAATTTAGTCTTTCAGTTAAGGATCGGAGTTACAACTTGTAGGGCCATTTGCGTATAACGTGCAACTGGATTAAGAAAGGCAATCAGCAGAACAATAGAGTAAAAAGCATAGACTAAAACAGAGAGAAAATGCATACATTGCTTTTTCTGTTGGCTGATGTGTATTTTTCAACGGGATTCACTGAAATTGACAATGGCTGCATATATTTTTCTTGACAACATTTTAGGCAACTTAACGGCGGCTGGCTATCGGTACTTTTTTTGTACCAACGCATACATGCTCTATTTAGGTCGCGAAAAATGTAATTTGAATTTGAACGCAATAATTTGACTTAACAGTCGAAGGCACCGCGATGTGATGGCGCCTTCACAGTTTCAAAAATAAATTTTCGGGTTCCGTTAGAGTCATAAATGCCTGCAATTGTACTTGAGTTACCATTGTATTTTTAGATAACTTATAAAGATATTTATAACAGTTGTCTTAAGAACGGTTTTTGAACACGCATATCTTGTTTCAGTTTTATAACACCACGCAACGCATATGGACATACCTAGGTATGTACGATACACAAAACGCCAAAAATGTGTGCAAAGTTGATGATGTGAAATACAATGGCTGGAGAGACGTAGCGTTCACGAGATCGCATGGTCTTTCAGGGTAAGATTTCTCTGCGTTTACTTGTACTCTTTCCAAATTGCTACAAAATGCATGAACCCTTTTCTCATTTTTTTTGAAGTAACATACCCAAGAAACTGACGATGAGAGGAATATTTCTTGACCAGCAATTGCGGTATCAACCAACGACAATGCAAATAAGCTTCTCTGGTACGTTTTTCTTTATTTTTTTCTCAGCTACTTAGGAAAGCAGTGTTAAACAGAAATAATTAATAAACAGTGGACTACTTGCAGCGACATCATTGTGTTTGTGACGGACAAAAATGCAATTTTAATTCGCAGTATCACAGATAAAATACGATTGTCTAGTTGAACAGGTTGTATCTAATTTATAGAATGAAGTAATAGGCGAGAGGAGTCATCCAGAATAATTTTTGCCACCTCGAGTTTTTTGAGCGTGCGCCGAAATTTTGTGCACACGGGCGTTTTAGCTTTCCGCCTCCATAAAAACGCGCCCACCACGGCCGGGAATCGAACCCGCCTCCTCATGCTCAGCAACACAACGCGTTAGCCACTCAGCCACCACGGCGGGTAAATCACTGGTGAATAGATCGTGGTGCAAGCAAAAAAACAAGCTTTGAACACAGAAAAAAATATAGGCCGCCACAGTGTCCCAGAGACAAACATCGATGGACTACTTCGATACATAAATGATTTATAGGCTACAGGCAATATTACAGAAATATGGAATTGCGCACAGGTCCGCTAAACCTAGCGTCAACACACCAATCAGCATTCTAAACCTGAGGGTGACATCGCTAGCAACATGAGCAGGAAAGTTTGTACATCTAAGGTACCGGCAAGCTTGTCGACCGGAGGTGGTGAACTGCTTCAGGTCATACTAGGAAGAACACAAGAAACTGCCAGGAACAGTGCTCCGTTTCCGGCTGGGTTTGAGCCCTGAAGATATACTTCAGATAAAGCACGATGTCCTCGACAGCGTACAAATAAGAAAGAGTAAAGAAATTCTTGCTATTGATATCAAAGAAGCTTTCTGCAATATGAGACATAAACGCATACTCGAACATAAAAAGAAATAGCACCTCGGCTTGAGTCGTTTCGATTACGTCTAGGAGTTCATCTACGAAATAAGTGCTACCATCGGTATCGGAGACCTACGATCGTCTACGGGCAATTAATTACCGCATGGCCTTTACAAGGATAAGTAATTTCAACAGCACTCTTTAACCTCAGCATGGGCAGTTCCGCCAGGAGCACCAGCCGACATAACTGACATATTATGCGTTTAACGTACAGGATATTACAATATAAATAACCGATGATTCAACAAGCAAGCAGAAAGACACACTTCAAGCTAAAAATGACACAGTAGACACAGTAGGGGCCAACCTTCCACCCCGTGGCTTAATATGCACCACAGAAAAATTTGGTAGATTAATGATGCAAAAAGAACCGTGGGCGCTTATCGCCTTACGACCATGATCTTCAGGCGAGGGTCTTCAGTTCAACGGTACCCATGGTACCCAAAATACGAATTCTTGGCTTGCTGATTCCCAAAGACGAAGCAGGAAGACCTGAACTACTTCACCTACAAATGTTGTCAATGAAGTTATACATCATATTCCAAGAATCAGGAACCGCTGGCGGGTTCTCAAGAAACAAAACTCTGCAAACTTTATACAGTCGCTGATTTACAATCGCTTTAAGTACGGCGGCCCTATTACGTTTCACAAATCCAGAAATAATTAAATAAATATACTTTTCCGCAAGGCGTACAAATGGGCTCAATGAGTTCCCACAACCACATGAACTGGCATGCTTCTTAAATTTGGAATTCACAACGCCATGGAAGAGATAGCTGAAGCACAGAACGCCAATTACAACAATTGTATAAAACAGAGAGCCAGCTAATCCTACAAGATGCTTTACACCAACAGCGACCGCTCTCGCCGTGCAAAAGAAAAAAAAGTTTACGTATCCAACATCCCAGGCAACGTGCATCCGAAATTTGGCAAATAACGCAAAGAAGAGACGCGCATTTACAGCATCAACTAACGACAAGACTCACCAGGGACGTACTTTACACTGATGCGGAAAAATATTCAGAAGGTAACAACTTCGTCCTTCATGTGAATAACGCCCCCCGTGAAGTGGTCACGGTTGGCATCCGCCCGCACCCGTCACTGCATGGCAGGGGAGTTTAAGGCAACAGCAATAGCATGGACTGCTGCAACCGGTTCTGTGACAATAGTGAGAGCCTCACACCACCATGGCAGAACATAAAAAGGGGTTAGAGCTGCGCCCTCAATATGTACTATTAGAGCAGAGGCTCACAACACAATGGCGCAACTGTAAAAAAGGGATTAGAGCAGCGCCCCGCGGCTACAAGACACCAAAGCCGTCTCAAGGCCGGAACATGCTGCAGTAAAAGGAAATCAAGCAGCTCACGCCGCAGGCCGTTGGCACAAACAACAAGCACTTCGTCATGCCGCCTCCAAATTTCCAACAACTCAAGGCACAGAGCAGGATAGCTTTAATGAAGCGGGTGATCCAGGGTTAAAATTACTAGTACCACTGAAGCGATGGCGGACGATCGATATAAACTTATTTTGGGCCCTTTCGATACGCATACGATTGGTTTTCCACGTGGTATTCTGGACTACAGATGCATACTCAAGCTGATGGCGACATGTAGTTGTGTAGAGCCTAACCCTTTCGGCCGTGATTTTTTTATTTTAAGAAAAACAGTTTTTTCTGCGGACTTTTCTAAATTTGAGGGTCGCATAAGCCCGCAAACGAAAAATAGAGTTATTATTAAAAGCAATAACAAATTTTTATTGAGGCAAATGATTAAGACATCCCCAATTAAAACTTTTATGAGGAGCGATGACATCATTTTTGCACATTTTACTAAACGGTATGACTACATGAACCTACAAACGAAAATTCATTTTCGTAGTGCTTCTATTCACAGATTTACAGGGTTCAGAATAAAACTTTGACCGGCATTTTTTTCAGCCTAAGTGTCGTAATTTCTACTTCACCGGAGCTTTTTCTTTTTTTGTAGTGAGTAGCTCCACTAAAATAAAACTACAGTTATATCTATCGCTATAGGCATCATTTAGGGACAAATTCTGTAAAATTCCCGGTGCATGGAGGTCCTCAGTTACCTGGAGGTACTGATCACTGTGAGATATTAAAGTAGTTTCGATTGTTTTTAGGATATTTTGAGACTCAGGGGCGTGTGTATCGGGTAAAATGTAGTAGGTACGCACTAAAAGGCGTTCGTCTGGAGTACAAAGCGCCTCTAACGAAATAAACTCACTCTAATATTCAATCAATCAATTCATCAATCAATCAAGGCTCATTAGTGTGCCCAGGACCAGCCAAGGGCCTTTCTGCTGGAGCACAAAAAAAAGAAAACAGACGACACAAAATATGTACATCTCACACAAAGAAAAAAGAAAATATCATTTGTTACGCAGAACAACAATTACATTCTTTGAACAACATACACACACACAAATGTATATACACAAATGGTAGTGTCTAGAGAAATAGGCAATGCACCCGAATGGTTGTTGTTCATGCACACATCCAGGCCAGAGAAATAAGCAGATTTATTAGTGTAAGCCGTATAAAAACAGAGTGATCTTAGATGGCTTCCACTCGAGATAAACAGCATAAAAGTAATGTATATATGGAAAGATAAGAGACGATAAAAAGCAACAAGAAAGAAGATAACGGTTTGCGTTTCTAGCGCTTCACGCCAAAACAAAAGCATCGAAGTCAACTCACATTATGAGGACAAGAACGAAAACGCGCAAAGTTATTGCATGACAAGCTCAATGACATGCTTGCGAAAAAGGGTCGGGGAACGACTAAGTATATCTATGTATTCAAAGTATCAGCTGTACAAACACTGCATTCGGATCAGAGGGCACAAGCCCAGCTGACAGTTTGGACTATAATAAACATACTGTTTCCTGGTCAATTTTCGCGGCACATAGAGTGGAACATGTTGTAGCAGCACTACACAAGACGCTAAGCGGTGAATAATTTGGAATAAATAAAGAAGATCTGCCTTATAAAGCTTGGAGAATAATCTTGGTAGAGTCGATGCAGAATATGATCCAGAGTCAATATTACAGACGAAGGCATGGATAAAAATAGATGTAAACATTTTTTGGCCCTGTCAATGAGCAAAAAGTTTGTTTTACACGTGCTGTTCCAAACAACACAAGCATACTTAAGCTGCGGGAACAAATAGTAGTGTAGAGCTCGAGAAGAGAATTTGGTTGTTTGAACTCCTTCGATATCCGGCACACAACAGCAAGGGATCGAAAAGCCCTACGAGTAATTAACCGGATATGCGTGGAGAAGCTTACCTTGATGTCAAAATTTGCACCAACGTCGTTAACCTCTACCACACGAGGTAGCACGTCACCAATAATTTCATAGGGGAACAAGATGTCAGTTTTTCTTGTGTATGTTCTTTTATTTTGAGTTTTAGTTTTATATGTTTAGTTTAGATGTCTTAGTTTTAGATGAATTGATAAGAAGCTTGTTTCAGGTGCACTGGTGCGAAAATGACGACATTGCTCTCTCGAGAGCAGACCAGCTTGCTGTACTCGAAATTATTTTAAACAGTTTGATGTCGTCTGCATGCCCGAGGAAATTGTATTTCTTCAAATCCTGCGAAACAGCATTTTTAAATATTGAAAAGAGAAGTGGCCAGACAACAGTGCCCTGAGGGACACCACTGGTGGCCTCAAAGCAAAGTGAGGACTGCCCATTTACACTCACAAAGCATGACCTTTCACATAAATAATTGCGTAAGATGCAACTGAGGGATGGGCGTAATATGGATTTGAGACATTTTTTCAAATAACAGATGGTGGCTGACGACATCAAAAGCCTTACTTAAATCAAAGTAAACGACATCAACTTGGCCTGTCCCCTTCACAGCTGCCAAGTCGTGCACCATAAAATTGGTAAGATTGGAGGTGGTCGATCGGGCATTTAAAAGGCCATGTTGCTTAGGTATTAATATGTGTTTTATACTGAACGTGAGTAGCATATGTCATACTGCCTCAAGGAGCTTGGAAGAAGCGCATATAATAGAGATTAGCTGGTAGTTCGTGGAGCAGAATTTTGACCCTGGCATAAAAACTTTAACAACTGGCGCAGTCTTCCAGCGAGAGGGAAATCGGCCAGTTTTGTGAGAGGTTTGAAATATACACGTCAACACAGGTATAAGGAGATCACCAAAAGCTTGAAGTACTGCTGAGGGAATGCCGTCAGGGCCGCACAAGACTAAGGCCTTCATTCACTTCAGAGCTATCAAGACAAGACTATATGAGAGTGCCATTCCTGTGCATTTATAGAGTTCCGCAGATACCTGAGGGGGACCAGCTACACCTTTCTTTCCACATGCGAACGGAATTGTTCCGCAAAGGCATTACAAACATCAGACATGCTCTCTCGCCTATCATCGAGGAGATTACTATTTCCTAAAGAATTTTTAGATGTTTGTGAATGAACGTGGCACCAAAAAGCGTTACCTTCCATGGTGCATCAGCTTCAACTGCAGAAGTGTAATTAGAGCTATCACGTTTAAGTACACATTTACAGTGAGCCCTGAGGTGACGAAAATCACACTTCCACTTTTCCTTCTCCGTAGTCTTAGCCCCTCTGTGAGCTCGATCTTTCCTTCCAAGGGCCCTTTTTACTTCGGCTGAAAACCAGTATGGAAAATTGTCCTTCTTTTCTGTTACTTTAGGCACAAATCTGCTGAAGCCGTCGTAAAAAACTTGAGTAAAAAAATTTGCCTTCTCCTCAGCGTCATTTAGGTTGGCTACTGGCGACCAGTCAGTTTCACTGAGAAAATAAAACCACCAATGTAGTCCCCATGAGCGAAGTTCTAACCCCTGTTTAGTGGTGTGGGAACAGGAGGACTGTGATGAAGGAGAGATACGTTACACACAGAAATAAATATTGTAGGATATAATTTAGGATGCTTAACCAGTGCAGTTGTGCTGCGTGAAGGATCGTCGGCTTCTAAGTTAGTGAGACACAAGTATAAAACATTACCACATGAATTTTAATGTAGTTGCACTGCTGCAATGAGGTAAAGGAAACAAAATCAAGTATGGGTTCACACTTCTGACGTATGGGAAGGTAGGACTGGTTAATTACCTGAGTGTCCCATGAAATCTCGGGGACGTTGAAATCCCCAGTGATCAGAAATTTGTGATTACTATTAGATGTAACAATATTTACAAGAAAATTTAGGGTTTGTTTAAAGTGAGACGGATGAATCTCAGGTGATATGTAATACGTACATACCAAGAGGCATTCGCCCGGAGAACATAGTACCTCTAACGAAATTGACTGAACGTATTCATCAAGGTTGATGCGGCGCTTGCACTTTATCGAACCATGAAGGGCAATAAGCACACCACCACCCTTTTGTTTCCTGTGTGAAGGATCACGATCACGCCGGAAAACTTGATAATTTGGAAGGAAAAGGGGAGCCCAACTAATGTAAGGCGACAGTCAAGTCTCTGTAACAATTATAACAGGAAAACATGGTGACACAATGTTAGAAAAAACTCAGCTAATTTATTGCGAAGCCAAAGGATATTTTGGTAAAAAAATCAGTCGAATTACTTGCCATCAGGAAGCTTCTCTGTATGAATCATTTTGGCATGCAACTCTCCACGAACCGGTTTGAATGAACAGTGCCTAGGCCAGAGCGCAGGGTCGCTCAGCCGCTCGAAACCAGCGTGGTCGACGGCAACATAAAAATAGGCATACGAGTCGTGTCGAGTTTTCAGCCATTTGCACCGAAGCGGCACAACTCCCGCAGCCGCCACGTGCGCATAAACGTGGGTGGAAGTGGTCTTCAGATCAAGTTAAGGTACGTCCTCACCTTCGGCAGTAATCTTACGCCACGCCGCGCGCTCAGAAACGCCGCCGCTTTTTGAACGCCGCATTACTGGGAGCGCTCACGCGCAAAACCGGCAGCGGCCCCTAGAACCGGTCCTAAGCCCTCTCCGATAGGGCAGCAGGGGTTGAACGGGTCTGCGCGGTCCTCGCCGGCAAGCTTCCCGGAGAGAGCACTGACCTCGCACCACACGTGAACCGGGCGCTGATTGGCTCCTTGAGTTTGTCGCAAAGCTCCTTGCCGCAAAAATGGGTCGCACACCCATTTTTGATTCAAAGTGGAATAAAAACACCCAGTAAAAATTTATTGCCATTGTGAACAAGGCTCTCGTGTGGAAGCCGAAACGTCATTCATTTTGCAAAATTTTTTTTTGGTTCGTGTTTTTATTCCGTATTGTATCATGACCCATCCCGACCAGACGGGCTTCCGTCCAACCATAGATTTCACACCCATTCTTGCGCGGCAGAAGAATCTTGGCGAAAACGGGCGTTTTGCAGCGCGCGTTTTTTCGCACGCGGCGCCGCAAGCGACGACTTACCTTTAGTCACAAACAGTAATTTTTTGTCTTGGTATGGTCGAACGCCAGCGGTCCAGTTTCATCAGAGGCGCCCACCACCAACAGACGTGGCGAAGATCGCGTCAGATCCGAAGCCCGTTTTCGGAAGGGGGTAGACATATCTGCACAAGCCTGAGATGTCGACGGCCACAGCTTCGACCTTGTGGAGGCAACCAAGGGAATCGGGGAACGGCAGGCGCAGAGCTCGGCGTCAACGACCAAGAGGGTTTGGTTTCCGCGGCAGCCGCGGTTGGTAACGGTGGGAATTCAGCTATCAGGGAAAGAGAGGGAGGCGCCCCCTGCATCCGAGACATATTGGGAATCAGCGAACGCACCTCTTGCCGCATGGTGCTTACATCAGCTTAAGCCTCAGCCTTTGTTGCGTCTTCCTGTCGCAGCTGCTCGTTCCTCCTCCAACTTGTCGACCTGGTCGGAGAGAACGGAAATCCCCTCAAGGGCGTCGATGAGAATGGCGCGCAGGTCGGTGCGCTTCAGCTAACTTCGGTGCCCTTCATCGGCGCCAAGGTCAACGGGTGGAGTCGCGGTGGCTACGGGGGTAGGGGTCGACAAAAGCCGTTGCATCCAAGGAGAAGTCGAGGTCGTCGTTAGGTCGTCGTTATCAGACTTGCAGGCATTGCAGGTGAAGGCTGCGCGCCCGACTAAATTAACTGGAGTTCTTTATTAGACAACGTTACACATTTAGCGTGAGCGCGCTTGTTGCACTCACCACAACGTAGAAACATCCGTTTGCCATAGAAAAGGCAGGAGCCAACAATGCAGCATCCTTACTGAGCGCCATCTTTGAGAAAAGATGGCACCCAGTAAGGATGCGGAAGTAGAATAATCAATCAATCAACCTTCATTTTCGGTGCCCAGAAACAACCCTAGGGTATTGGTACTAATACACCTTATACAAACATTCATAAACACAAACTAAAATCAAGACAAGACAACACATAAAACCTTATGTATGACAGAAACAATAAAGTAAAAATAGGTACAGAGATCCCAGAAAGCAAAACAGCAAAAAAAAGGAAGCCTAGTGTTAGAAGCCACGACACGCGGCCAGCCAAACGTTGAAGGCACGTGAAAAATTGAAAATACACAAGCAAATACTCAATGAACATGACTGACATAGATGATACACATTAAACGAAGGTTTTGGAACAAAATGTTAGGAAGTTTCAAAATGTAAAAACGAGGTTCAGCGTTACAAGCACTGACACTCAAACCTACAGAAATTCAAGCAACACAAAACCAGGAAAAGTGAAAAACAAACAAGCAAGAAGATGATTTGCATAAAATAAATACGGCATATAAATACGGCACCTAATTGACATAAAGGCACCTAAGCTACAACAGTGTTCAATTCATTAGAGAACAAAGACAAAGAGCTCTGGAATATATTAACACGATCGGAATATTCATGATATGCACATTGTATTCTGCAGATGGACGAGCGTCATCTACTTAGAGCATCTGTTCCGAAAGTTCGAAATGTTCGGAAAAGTTTGTTCGGCAAGTTGACATTGATAAGTGCAACCAAGTCATCACACAAAATATCACCATGAAGAAGTTTATAAAGAAAGATATTATCACCATGAAGAAGTTTATAAAGAAAGATAATATCAGCTCGCAGTCGTCGACACCAACGGGAAGGAATACTGTTGAGACAAGACATACTGCCGTTTGCATCTTCTTGTACATGACGGAAACGGTGCCTAAAGATAGAAAGGAACTTATTTTGAACCATTTCGATAAGGTCACTATTGGACTTGCAAGTTCCATTCCAAACAACAGAACCGTATTCGAGAAAAGGTAAGCACAGAGCCGAATACAACTTTAAGAAAGGAAGAGGACATTTAAACTCTCTAGCATACCTGCAAACAGCACCCAGACATCGAAGAGAACGTCCGGTAATTTGTGTAACGTGGGAAAAGAAAGTCCCGAATTTCGGTCAACAACGGCAGGGCCGTGCTTGCTATTATATAGGAGTATTGGAGTTGAGTTTTTCCACTATAGGAGACAATTTTCGTTTTTGAGGGGTTCACAATTAAGACATTTTTGGAGCACCAATGATGGAATGACACAATATCAGCCTGAAGAGAATTACAGTCCTGAACATTACGCACTTCTCTAAAGATTTTCATATCATCAGCATACAACAACAAAAAAGAATTTTGAATGGCAGGAGCAACATCGTTAAAGAAAATGGAAAAAAAATTCCCCGCATTTCCCCGAGGGGAAGAATGTGAAAGTGCGAATGCACGAGTTGAATTTGCGCGGTTCGGTAATGCTCGCGAAAGAGAGATCACACACACACACACAACTACAAAGAAAGAAAGATGCATTTATTCACAGACACCTATTTGTGTTGTCGTTGTACTTGATTGCTAGAGCGGATCTCAGCGTTGAAATTTCGTGTCAGTACTCCTTTAAGCGGGTTCATTAGCCCTTCTCACGCCCGATTCCTGGCCAATCCCCCACGTGGGTATGTGCCATGTCAGCGGCCAGGCAGCGCGCGCCCATCTCCCCCCGTTGCTAGGGAAGACAAGGAGCGCGCGCACCCGCAGCTGTTGCTATGCGGACTACGGCGGCGGACGATTCAGGCTCGCTTAAGAAGTGCATTCGCACTTAAAAAGAGGGGGGCCCAGAACGGAGCCCTTGGGTACACCACTAGTTGCTTTGTACCTCACTGATGTTTGACCGTTAACACTTACTTAGCAATATCGCTCCTGGAGATAGCAACGTATAAGACCCACCAAAGAAGGGTGAACCTGTAACAGAATGAGCTTGGCAAGCAATAATGAGTGGTTGACTACATCAAAGGCCTTGCTCATGTCACAGTAGACAGCATCAAGCTGGCTTCTACTAACGACTGCTGGGACAGCCTGCTCCATGAAGCATACGAGGTTTGTGGAAGTTGAGCGACCACGCATGAAGCCATGTTCATTAGGAGTGAGGACGTGTTTAAGTGAGAAAGACAAGACCGTATGAAGAGATAACTCGAATATTTTAGAGGCAGAACAAAGGAATGACACTGGCCTATAGTTCATGGGATCAGGTTTTTGGGCTTGACTTGAAAACAGGGAATACACGAGAGATCCTCCATTAGCAAGGGTACGTGCCGGACCGGAGACAGTTAATAAATATTGAGGTGAACAAAGGAACGAATATATTTGCATACGTTTTTAGAATTGCAGCAGGAATACAATCTGGCCCAGAAGAAAACGAGGGCTTTAGCCGCTTGATGCTGGTCCGCACGATGTTCTCATCCAATTGGAAACAACCGGAGTTACCATCCTGGCGACAAGACACGCTGCCGTCGTCACTACCACCGCTAAGCCCCCCCAAAAGAAGAAAACGGACGAGCAAAGCAGTCGGCCGCATCTGCAACCTCATCGCCGTTGGAATCCAGCAGACGAATAGATTCGTTGTACTAGATGGAGAATGAATTTACTTTGAAGGAGGCTCCCGGCTGATGAATTGCGTTAGCTTCTACTGACGTCAGGTACAAAGCATGATCACGCTTGTGCAATATTTTGCATAGGGCACGTAGGCGCCGGAACTCCCGAGCCAACTGATTCGCACCTGAGGGCTTCATCTTTCTGTGCGCACGTTCTTTGAGTTGCAGGGCATCCCGCAATTCAGAAGAAAACCAGTGTGAGAACTTGAACTTCTTTGTTAAATATCGCGGGATGCATTTCTTCATACCCAAGAGCACAATCTCAGTAGAACAGTCAACTTGTTCATTGACATCATAGTGATCAATGACTGTTGACCAAAGGGCAGCAGAAAAGTAGCCACACAGCCCAACGTAATCTCCCTGGGCGAAAGCGTAGCGAGGTTTTGCATTGCCTTAACATAATGAACGGTGGAGCATTGTAGGAAGGCAACAGGAAATGGAAAGGGGAGGATGATATTTGTCGGGTATTACTAAAGAATAATCAGAGCGCGAAACACTAACGCCATCGAAGTTTGAAAAGCACAGGTCCAGAATGTTTGCACTGCAGTTTTTTATGTATTACACTGTTCTATTGAAGTGAAAGACGAAAAATCTATTAACCTATTACCCTTCTGTTGAAAGTGGTGGTGGTAGTGGGAAAAGGTGAGGTGGCTCCACTGAACGCCAGGAGTGTTAAAGTCTCCAAGGAGGAGGAACTTGAGGTCGCAATGAGTAGTGAGCACCTGTTCAACGGAGGAGACTAACCTATTGAACGCGTCAGGAACTATATCAGAAGGAATGTAAAAAACACCAACTAGAAGTTTTTGAGTTTTAGAGAGATGAATTTCGACTCATAAAGACTCATCTGCGTTTTCAATATTGCTACGTAGCACACACGGGAGAGATTTGTTAACGGCGAAAAGGACCCCGCCCTCTTTTTGTTTGCATCCCGTTAAGGCACGCTCATTACGATATACAAGGCAATTTTGAGGAAAATAATCACTGGATAGGATATCAGGGCAACACCAAGTTTCAGATATAGCCATTAGGGGAAAGCAAGAAGCCAGAACTTTACCAAAAAATTCAGTCGCCTTAGTTCGAAGACCTCGCACATTTTGATAAGAAACATCTAAACAAGTCATGATTTTTTTTCTAATGTGATGCGCTCAGAGCTGTGAAGCATGCCGTCGCAAAACATGCCGCGAAACTCCTTATAGAGGCAGTCTTTCGGCCAAACAGGGGGGGTCATTCAAGCGCTCGAAAAACTCTTAACAGACGGAAATATAGAAGGATCCGTACGTGTCATATTTAGTCTTCAGTCGCCGGCAGTTCAATGCCCAGACACCTAAGGTTGACAGATGGGCATTAAGACTAGCAGAAGTCGTGGACGGAGAAAGGTTTGAAACGAACATTGCTTTGGGGCGCTTCGGCTACGGAGCGACAACCAGCCCACGTGTCCGATGCACCTACACATGCCCGACTTCGGCGCTTCTTCATGGCAGTAGGAGGGTTACAGTCAAGCACAGGCACAGAAGGAAACGGGGAAAGTGGGGACGAAGTCGGCATTGCAGGAGAAGCCAAACACACTGACTGCAGTGGAGCAGACGTAGCCGAAAGCGGCACTTCCTTGTTTACACCTTGCGCAAACAAGGCTTCCCCGAGCTGTGACACACTCCTTCCGGCAAGACGGCGGGATGGTGAAGTAGTTGGGCACGTAAGGAGCACACCTCCGCTCGCAAAGAGGCAACCACCTGCGCATAATGTGCGCGGTCACCCGCCGTCCTATGACTGAGACGGTCGAAAGCCTGCGCGTTTTCTCGGCGTAGGAAGCCGTTGTCCTCCCACAGACGGACCACTTGGGTGCTGAGGAAAGAAATGCCGTCCAGCGCCTCGACGAGGAGTGCGCGAAGACGGGCAGCTTCCGCGCCATGGTCAACCGGTTGGTACGGCGGCGCCGGGGCTTTCTCGACAACTGCCGGCGAGTCTCGTCGAAGGGAGCAGGGGGAAGAAGCACTGCTCGCAGACTGGCCGATGTCGTCGCTGGCTACGCTAGGCCTAGCCACCCCCTCAGTTGTTTCGAGCGCGACCGCAGCGCCGCCGAACAGCGGCGCCGTCGAAAATCTTATCTTGGTTACTCCGAAAGAGGGGCTTACCGGGCGGAGATTCCGCAGCCGTTGTGAAAAAGTCGAGCTAATAGTGCGCATTTCTGTACGTATTGCAGGGTCTACGGCTCCGCAACATATTTAAAAGGTCGCGAGGAGGCTGACGAAAAAATAGTTTATCTCGGTTCCCTTGAAATAAAGCACAAAGGCGACAGCGATGAACCCGCGCAGTGCGACGGGCAATGTAAACTACGCCGATCGACTTCTGGCCATAAGCGTTCGTTTTGCTGTTTTGTGTGAATGTGGTTTACGCTCTGGGGGGACCTTGCTCCTGTGCACACCCGTCATCAACTTCATGCGACAGCCGGCGAAACTTGCATCGGCAACGCGAGCTTCGTCGAAGTTAAGTTGGTGTATGTCATTGATGTATGTTACCTTGTTGTGGTGCAGTAGGGGTCAGCGTGCGTCCTTCCTGTGTCCCGAGCCGCTTTGCAACGCGACCAGCAGTGTGCATTGTTCGCCTCCCACCGCTTTCACTCGGACGGGGGCTGCATGAGAGAAAAATTGCACAGGAGTTGTGCCCGGCGCCTAAAGCCGGCGGCGGCGGCGCCGGCGCAATGCTTTGCTGGTTCCCTGACTGTTGTTGTTGTCGGCTGAGCACGGTACGGGGGGCGCGGGGCGGCGAGGCACACCGAGTGCTTCCGTCGTTAGCGGGACGAGACGTCGCCGTGTTGATCTATGCTCGACGCCGTTTGACAGCGGACGCGGCGCGCGTTTGTGGAGGATGATCTGAGGAGCCGGCCTTGTCTAGCAGTACTTAGCCTCAGTAAGCCAGGCGCCGGGGATGGCGTCGCGGTAATGTTCAGTGGCTGTCAGGGCGTAGACTCTTCCTTTCCCGTGAGAACGTCTTTCCTCCACCTAAAGGGGCAGTAGGGTGAGGAGGTGACGGGATTCAGGCAGGACCAATGGCGAGTAGGAATAGTCGGGGCGAATGGAGAGTACCTGTGTTCGTGGCTGTGATTGGACAGCATATGAAGTTGTGATTTGTGTATGCTGTGTTTGATGTTGATCGGGGGATTTTAGGGGGAGACGGCGGTGGGACGACACGAGGGACGTTTGTGTTGGTGCACGCCGGGGTGAACGCCGTCGTCTCACGCACTGTTTACATCCCTGACTCACCGTACAATAAAGTCTACTGCCACTGGAAAAGGCTTCGTTGTCTTCGACTGCACCACCGGTTCTCGGATCGTCGAGGGGGCGCCAATTCAAGAACAACGGAATTACCAACAATCCGTCTATCTACATTTAACTGTCGGGAACAAAAACAGCGCGCCAGCATCTCACCTGAGTGCTACGCAATATGACGCACAGTAACGGTTGACACGAAACTGCAGTGATCCAACAGGCAACCACCACAGGTAAACGAATGGGCCATTAATATGCGCGTCAATCACCTTGAAGCAGTGATGGTGTCGGTAGTTTTCTTTTTGTCGCTGAGCTTATGCATCCCCGGCATTTCAGCATTACGTATTGCTTATGCTTTACCCAATCTGTATCGGTTATTCCTCTTCTGTATTATGGTGCCCATTGCTGCGTGCCCTTTCCTATATAGGTGTACGCGCGGAGGTTGTGCCCGTGCGGCTTCGGCGGCTGCTTTGACGCAGATATCGCGGCCAACTCCATACGACTAACATTTCGTTGATTCGGACAGACCTGGAACACCGGCTTTGATACCGGCGCTAAAATTGGGCAGTAGCTGCCCGGTGCTCACAGTTATGAGTTGATGAACATAGCAACTGCATCGGCACGTTTACGAGAGCCGTGGCACCCGGCCTTGCACGTGCAGCTTCTCCCGCCCACCTCGCTTAGACTCACAGACTCCAAATAAAGTGCAGAGATGCGTGAGCCGCGTGTTTACAGCACAACTCACAACCATTCACTGTAGCTGCCTCTAAGTAAAAGTCGCAGCCCAGGGTCACGTCTGTCATGTGCCCAACGCCATTGCTGGAAACATCGGACGGCTCCGTTGCGTTCGCTAGGTCCTCCCAGATGCAGTAAACATCGTTTGCGGCGTGTAGCTGGCGACCACGTTTTGAGGTTTTCTTATATGAAAAAGAAAACTAGCCAATATATCCCATTTCTCTAAAACCGTTAAAACGAGTGCGCTGGTTTGAGCCGTTATCGCAGCGTAGAACGGGAAGAACTGGGAAGGGTGCAAGCGATGACAACATCCGATAAGTGCCTCCAGTGGCGGTAAATGGCCCTAGTTGTTCAGGCGCTGGTGTCGCCACCATACCAGCGCACGGAGCCTATAGCACTTGAACGGCCGAGCACCAGAGCTCAGGAGCTGAAGCTCAGCGTCCAGCCATACAACACACTTCGCATTAACGCGTTTTTTGCAGGAAACGCAGGAAAGGCCGCGGAAAAACTCTTGCCTACCGTAAAAAACACAGGAGCACAGTACACAGCAATCCTTGCTAGGCGCCATCTTTGTGCAATAATAATAATAATAATAATAATAATAATAATAATAATAATAATAATAATAATCAATCAATCAATCAATCAATCAACCTTTATTTTCGGTGCCCAGGAACAACCCTAGGGTCTTGGTACTGGTACACCATATACAAATCGTACATAAAAACAAACTAAAATCAAGACAACACAACACACAAAACTGTATGCATGAAAGAAACAATAAAGTAAAGATAGTTACAGTAATCTCAGAAAGCAAAACAGCAAAAAAAAGAAAAGAAAAGAAAAGAAACAGGAGACCTAGCGTTGCAAGCCATGACACTCGGACAGCGAAATGTTCAAGGCACGTGAAAAACAGGAAATACTCACTGAACATGACAGCGATAAGTTATACGCATAACACGAAGGTTTTATAACAAAATGTTCGGAAGTTTCAACTTTGAAAGAAGTTCAGCATTACAAGCACTGGCACTCAAACCTACAGAAATTCAAGCAACGCAAAACCAGGAAATGTGAAAAACAAACAAACAAGAACATGATTGGCCTAAAATAAATACAGCACATAAATTTGCAATGACTAAAGGCACTTAAGCTACAACAGTTTTCAAGTCGTTTGAGAACAAAGAAAAAGAGCTCTGAAATATATCAAGACGATCAGAATATTCATTATATGCACATTGTATTCTGCAGATGGACGAGCGTCTTCTACTTAAAGCATCTGTTCTAAAAGTTCGAAATGTTCGGAAAAGTTTGTTCGGCAAGTTGACATTGATAAGTGTAACCAAGTCGTCACACAAAATATCCCCATGAAGAAGTTTATAAAGAAAGATAATATCAGCTCGCATTCGTCGACACCGAAGGGAAGGAAGACTTTTCAGAAAAGGCACACTGCCGTTAGCGTCTTCTAGCACATGACGGAAGCGGTGCTTAAAGATAAAGAGGAACTTATTTTGAACTCTTTCGATACGGTCACTATTGGACTTGCAAGTTCCATTCCAAACAACAGAGCCGTATTCGAGAAGAGGTAGGCAGAGAGCCGAATACAACTTTAAAAAAGGAAGAGGACCTTTAAACTCTCTAGAATACCTGCAAACAGCACCCAGACATCGAAGAGAGCGACGGGTAATTTGCGTAACGTGGGAAGAGAAAGTCAGAGAAGAATCAAATAGTACTCCCAAGTCTCGAATTTCAGTCACCCTCGGCAATGCAGTGCTTGCAATTTTATAAGAGTATTGCAGCTGTTGAGTTTTTCTACTATAGGAGACAACTTTCGTTTTTGAGGGGTTCAAAATTAGGTCGTTTTTGGTGCACCAACGATGGAATGACGCAATATCAGCCTGAAGATAATTACAGTCATGAATATTGCGCACTTCTCTAAAGATTTTCATATCATCAGCATACAACAAAAAAGAAGAATTTTGAATTACAGAAGCAACATCGTTAATGAAAATGGAGAAAAGAAGGGGACCCAGAACAGATCCCTGGGGTACACCACTTGTTGCTTTGTACCTAAATGAAGTTTGACCGTTAACACTTACATAGCAATATCGCTGCTGGAGATAGCAACGTATAAGACCCACCAAAGAAGCGTGGACATCTAACAGAATGAGCTTGGCAAGCAATAACGAGTGGTTGACTACATCAAAGGCCTTGCTCATGTCACAGTAGACCACATCAAGCTGGCTTCTACCAACGATTGCTGGGACAGCCTGCTCCATGAAGCACGCGAGGTTTGTGGAAGTTGAACGACCACGCATAAAGCCATGTTGATTAGGAATGAGGACGTGTTTAAGTGAGAAAGACAACACCATATGAAGAGATAACTCGAATAGTTTAGAGGCAGAACAAAGGAGCGAGACTGGCCTATAGTTTATGGCGTCAGTTTTTGGGCCTGACTTGAATACAGGGAATACGCGAGAGATTTTCCATGAGCGAGGGAACGTGCCAGACCGGAGACAGTTATTAAACATTGAAGTGAACACTGGAACGAATATGTTTGCATACGTTTTTAGAATGGCGCCAGGAATACCATCTGGTCCACAAGAAAGCGAGGGCTTTAGCCGCTTGATACTGGTCCGCACGATGTTCTCATCCAGTTGGAAACAACCAGAGTTACCGCCCTGGTGACAAGGGGCGCTACTGTTATCACTGCCACCGCTAATTCCAAAAAAAGAAGAAAACTGACGAGCAAAGCAGTCGGCCACCTCCGCAACCTCATTGCCGTTGGAGTCTAGTAAACGAATAGATTCTTTAGTTTTACTAGATCTTGAATGAATGTACTTCCAGAAGGCTCCCGGTTGATGGGTTGCTTTAGCTTCTACTGATGCCATGTACGAAGCATGATCACGCTTGTGCAATATTTTGCATAAGGCACGTAGGCGCCGAAACTCCTGAGTGAACTGGTTCGCACCAGAGCGCTTCATCTTTCTATGCGCACGTTCTTTGAGTTTAAGGGCATCCCGCAATTCAGAAGAAAACCAGTGTGGGAATTTGAACTTCTTTGGTAAATATTGCGGGATGTATTTCTTCATACCCAAAAGTACAATCTCAGTAAAACGGTCAACTTGTTCATTGACATCAGGTTCGTCAATGACTGTCGACCAAGGGACAGCAGAAAAGTAATCATACAGCCCAACGTAATCTCCCCGGGCGAAAGCGTAGCGAGGTTGCGTGTTGCAGGAACTTACGGAATGGTGGAGCATTGTGGGAAGGGAACAGGAAATAGAAAGAGGAGGATGAAATCTGTCAGGTCTAACTAAAGGACAATCAGAGTGTGACACACTAACATCATCAAAATTCGAAAAACACAGGTCCAAAATGTTTCCACTGCAGTTTTCTATGTGATTATGCTGTGCCATGGAAGTGAAAGACGAAAAATCTAGTAATCTATTACCCTTCTGTTCAATGTGGTGGTTATGGTGGGAACAGGATAGATGGCTCCACTGAACGCCAGGAGCGTTAAAGTCTCCAAGAAGGAGGACCTTGCGGTTGCATTGAGTAATAAGCTCTTGTTCAATGGAGGAAACTAACTGATTGAATGCGTCAGGAGCTACATCAGGGGGAATGTAAAAAACCCCAACAAGAAGTTTTTCAGTTTTAGAGATAAGAATTTCAACCCATACAGACTCATCTGCATTCTGAATATCACTACATAGCACACTCGGGAGAGATTTGTCGACGGCAAGAAGGACCCCACCCCCTTTTTGTTTGCTTCCCGTCAAGGCACGATCACTACGATATACATGGTAATTTTGAGGGAAATAATCACTGGACAGAATATCAGGGCACAACCAAGTTTCAGAGATAGCTATTAACGGAAAACACGAAGCCAGAACATTACCAAAGAAGTCAGTTGCCTTGGTACGAAGACCGCGCACATTCTGATAAAACACATCCAAAGTACTAGTCATCATTGCGTTTCTTATGTGATGCGCTCAGAGCTGTGAAGCATGCGTTCGCGAAACATGCCTCGAAACTCCTTAAAGAGGCAGTCTTTCGGCCAAACAGCGGGGTCATTCAAGCGCTCGAAAAACTCTTCACTGACGGATATATAAAAGGATGCGTACGTGTCAAACTTCGTCTTCAGTCGTCGGCAGCTCAAGGACGAGACACCTAAGGTCGACAGATGGGCATTAAGGCTAGCAGAGGTGGTGGATGGGGAAAGCTTTGAGACGAACATAGCTTTGGGGCGCTTCGGCTGCGGAACGACTACGAGTCCACATAATAATAATAATAATAATAATAATAATAATAATAATAATCAATCAATCAATCAATCAATCAATCAATCAACCTTTATTTTCGGTGCCCAGGAACAACCCTAGGGTCTTGGTGCTGGTACACCATACAAAGCGAAAAAAAAACACACTAAAATTAAGTCGATACAACACACAAAAACAACCTGTATGACATAAACAATAAAGTAAAGATAGTTACAGAAATCTTAGAAAGCAAAAAAAGGAAAAAGAGAAAAAAAGAACAGAAAGTCAAAAAGGAAAAGACAGGCTTGGCGTTGCAAGCCATGACACTCGGCCAGCGAAACGTGCAATAGAGTTGAAAAATAGGAACTATACAACCAAATAATGGATGAACATGACATAGAGTATACGTATAAATCCAAGGTTTTCGAACAACATGTTAGGAAGTTCCACAAAAAAAAAATAAGAGAGAGAAAAAGCTTCAGCGTTACCAATACTGACACTAAAACGTACATATATTCAAGCAACACAAAACAAGGAAAACTGAAAAACAAGGAAGAATACAGTTTGCATATAACAAATACATAAATTTGGAATGACATAAAGGACTTAAGCTACAACAGTTTTCAACTCATTAATAATAATAATAATAATAATAATGATAATAATAATAATTATTATTATTATATTAATATTAATAATAATAACATTCTTTATTGTCCTTCTCTTTACAAAGTGAAATGGCAGGCCTGTCGAAGCCAATATAGGCTTGTGTGACTAGGCCTGGCAAGCCGGCGAAGCGAAAAAAGAAGGCAATAGAGTACATGGAAATACCAACAAGCGAACAACAATATTTACGAAATCAATTGACTAAACAGAGCGCAAGCAGAACATAACAAAATCATCACAGAAAATATATCACATTAGTACACACTTCCATAAATACAAGACGCATATATAACACTTGTATATGTCAAACAAAATGTCAGGCACATGAATGAACAAAAGGTCAACAGGGCTTTTTTAAGTTGTTGTTTTGATTGTGCAGCAAGGACTTCTTGGGGTAAATCATTAAATAATTTTGGGACATAAACACTTCTACGTGCCGTACCATACGATGTACGGGAGGGGGGACTGAAAAGCGGGGCTGATTTCTTACAGGTCGGGCAGACTTGACTTCATGCTTGAAATCAGGCAACCAAAAATGTTTAACAACCACTGTTTCAATAAATAAAGCATCAAATGACGGCAAATTAAAAGTTTTGAATATATCCTGTACATCTGTCAACGGCAATCCATAAGTGATAGACATCAATATATTTTTCAATAGGCTGTTCACGCGAGCTTTCCAACGGGATGAACAAAAATAAAAAAATGGTTATCCCATACCTTAGTACACTATAGGCGAGGGCATGCGCAATACTTTTCTTGACGTGAAAGGGAACGAACGATTTAATGTTGTAAAGCACACAAGCCACACTTCGGAGCTTCCCACACATATACGCTAATTGTTCATGCCAAGAGAGTGCGGAATCAAAAGTAATGCCTAAATATTTAATAGAATCAACATAATTTACAACTGCACGCTCGCAGGTGGTGCACTGGTGATCATGAATATAAACAGGAGCGTTAATCACAGTAGTTTTCAACGGATTACGGAAACAGATTAGTTTTGTTTTACGGAAATTGATTGTAAGGCAATTTTCGGAGAACCAATGCACAGCATTACAAATGTCATTTTGAAGCATGTTTATCGCCTTTTCATAATTCACGTGTTTAGCAACCAAGACTGTGTCATCAGCGTACTGGTAAACTATACATTTAGAAATTGACATAGAAAAATCATTCATGTAAATGTTAAAAAGCAAGGGCGACAAAATGGAACCTTGTGGAACACCAGCAAATAGAGATAGTGGTCTACTGAAATGAAAATGATCATCAGTAGCAACAACCTGAGAGCGCTCCGGGAGATACTTATACAGAAGAGAAGAAAACGGGCCACGGAATCCCAATAAGTAGAGTTTCCTTAGCAATAGATTATGACACACAGAATCGAAAGCTTTAGAAACATCAATAAATAAAGCACATGCAAATAGATTATTATCAACAGAATTGAACAGGTCATCAGCAAATTCTTCTAATAGAGCAATTGTGCCACGGCCAGACACAAAACCATACTGCCGAGGCGACATAACCGAACATTTTTTCAGAAAAGAAGATATAATTTGTAACAGGTATTTTTCCAGAATTTGAGAAAGAATGGGGAGTATTGATATGGGCTTATACGAGTCGACTTTATCCTTCGGACCTCCTTTATAGAGAGGCTTAACGATAGCAGTTTTTAAATTGTTAGGAATGTCTGCGCCATTAATAAATCCATCAAGAATGAAAAGAAGAACGTCCGATAAAACGTCGAAGTTCCTACAAAGCGTCTCTACCCTTATTCCATCATAACCGGAAGGCTTATTAGTCCGGAAACTGAACAGTATGGACCTCAGCTCGGATTTAGAGAGGCAAGGCAGAAACGCCGAAAAAGGAACAGATTTATCCATCGAGAAAGAATCAAGTAAAGGCGAAGTATTATCAGGAGTGATACGGAATGCATGGTTAAAAGCGTGCGCCACAGTTTCCGCATCATCCGAAAAAGCTTTAAAGACCGGAGGATTACTAGTCTTTCCACGCAAGCTGTTAATTAAATGCCTTGTCTTCACTGGATTTTTTGCGCACTGGCTGAATTTCTGAAAGAAATGTGCACGCTTGGCAGATCTTAAAAGAGCCACAACTCTGTTGCGAGCACTTTTGTATTGCGCGCGCAGAGTCTCATCTTTAGGTGCGCGCTTTACACACTTCCATAGGCAATCCCTATACGAAATAGCTTGCATGACGCCCGCGGTTAGCCAACTGTAATCTTTGCGCCGCTTCCTAATCACGGAAACAGTACTTGAAACCTGGAACCGTTCGAGATGCTCGCATAAGCTTGCGTACACGGTTCCAGGAGACGGTTTATCCGCTGTCAGAGACGACCAGTCAAAATTAGAAATCAAGCGGTCAAACATATTTTTATTTACGAAAGAAAAACTGATATCTTGACAAACCGGTACCCTGTCTTCCTGATAAGTAGGAGCAGAAGAACTATCAGATATTCGACATGCCACAATGTAATGGTCCGCCAACCTTTGAGCGATGAAACAAGACGAAAAAGAGCAATTTTCGACCCTTAAAGCGATATGATCTAAACAAGATTGAACCAGTTTTCCGCGGACAACCTCTTCGCGAGTGACGAAATTGACTAAACTTTCAAGGCCAGACGAACAAAGCACTCCCAAATAATCTGCCACTGTAGATTGGGCGGGCTGTAGTAAATTTATATTCAAATCCCCCGTTAAGCACAATTGATCAACTGCACGAAAACATTTAAGTAAGGTATCGGATTCAATTAAAAATCTGGCAATACTATTAGAGGGAGGGCGATAAATTGCTAATAGCACCATTGAAATACTACCGTAAGCTACCTTAACGGCTAATAATTCTGCATGTGCCAAAGTTGCACCCAGAGGTGTCACTACAAAGTGCTGTTGAATAAAAATGGCAATGCCGCCCCCTCGACGAAATGAACGAGTGAAAAAATGCGAGCTGAAACCCTGCAATTAAAAAAACCAGTAGGTGTGTTGATATTTATTTCCGTAAGAACAAAAATATCAACGAAATCAGCTGCGGATTCTGCAAGACTGCTGAATTCGTCCCAGTATTTTCGAAGACTGCGAATATTAATGTTAACAATTATTAGATCCTGCTCAGACCCATTACTTAAGGAGTGCCGAAATGCGTTGAAGTCGGAAAAATTCAAGGAAGTGAACTGACATGTCCGTTAGGCAATTTTAGCAATGTCAGCGATTTTGACAATTCGAAGGAGGGGCGCGTTCTCGGTTTTTTTTTTTTTGCGTAGATTTTGCCGCTCTCGACCCAACAGAAATTGTAGTCGTTAGCTGTAGCTGCCGTTCTGGCGTGCCAGAACAAGTCACGGTTCCGCTTGGTCAAGTTTTCATTGAAGAACAGTTTCGGCAACGCGCTTGACTGATGTAACACGCTACCCGTCGCGGTGGCTCAGTGGCTAAGGCGTTGCGCTGCTGAGCACGAGGTCGCGGGTTCGATTCCCGGCCGCGGCGGCCGCTTTTCTGATGGAGGCGAAAAGCAAAAACGCCCGTGTGTGCGAGATTTCGGCGCACGATAAAGATCCCCAGGTGGTCAAAATTAATCCGGAGCCCTCCACTACGGCGCGCCTCATCGCCTGCGTTGCGTCGGCGCGTTAAACCCTACAATCAATCAATGATGTAACACGCGTAGTTGGCCGCGTGCTCCCAACCACATTTCCTTGCAGCGGACGGACGCAAACCGAACAAGAATGGAAGGTGTTGTGTCACGTTTGCTGGAAAGCCTGTGCACGCTGAGCACATCAGAAGCGGAAAAATGTGATAAGTTCAGTTTTTCAGCGAGATGAGCGAGTTTCTGCTGCAAGTCCTCTTCCTGCTCAACCGGCATCCCATGGATCTCCAGGTTTGCCCTCCGACTGTATTGTTCAGTGTCGTTCAGTTGATCGCGCAGACGTTCTATCTGGGCTGCTTGTTCATGGACAACAGTTTTCAAGTCATCGACCTCCTTAGAACACCGGGAGACTTGTTCATGACAGCCCTTACTCTGAGCAAGGACAGTGTCATATTGCGAAGACATGAAAGAGACTGAACATTCCAAGTCGTGGACTTGCGCAGATAAACCAGCGAATTCCCCTTTAAGAAGCAACAAGGAATCAACTTTCTCATGGAGTGCTGGTAACATTTCTAGGCTCTTTCTTATGCTCCGCAGCTCTGAAAGCACCGCGGACTCTGACTCAGGCCGCTCAACCTCGGTAACCCCATCCGACTGGGAGGTGGGAACCTGGCGTTTCTTACTTGCTCTACAGGTCTTGCAAACCCACACGTCCCTTTTTCCTTGATCCATCGTAGTGAACGTGTTTGGTGCAATGCCCGAGCAGTTCTGACCAAGGTGATAGAAGTAATTACAGTCCGAGCATTTCATGAATCTGCCGTCGTCCGGCAGAGCATTCTGGCACGCAATACACATTTCATCTCCTGCCACTGCGAACAAACGAGTCAAAAATCACACAGCAGGGGTGCAGTCGGCGGCAAACAGAAAAATGAATTAAAGCCTGATGTAGAAGGCACCAATTATTACCTGTCAAGAAGAAGGCGTGAGAACGGGGCAAAATTTCGCCGCCGACTGCGAAGGGGTAATGGGAAACACCCGCTGATATAGCCAGGCCGAACCGGGACTGGTCAGGTGATGCGCAGAACTGCAGCCAGATGAAAGGCGATGCGCAGCTTCGTCGAAGAAAAGCGCATCAAGAGTCTCTTTGCATCAGCAGGTACAGCAGGCCCCAGAAAACGGCAAAACTCGGTCGGACAGCAAATCCAGGAAATCCAGAAGTTGCGAAGAAAATTCACGCCTTCCGGAGTAGGTTCGGCGGGGTAGAAGCCAGGAACTCGGTCGAACGGCGAGGCCACCCGGAAATCTGTCAAGAAGAAGGCGAGAACGGGGCAAAATTTCGCCGCCGCCTGCCATTATTATTATTATTATTTATTAATAATAATAATAATAATAAATATAATATTAATAATAATAATAATAATCCATAAATCAATCAAACAATCAACCTTTATTTTCGGTGCCCAGGAACAACCCTAGGGTCTTGGTACTGGTACACCATATACAAAACATACATAAAAACAAACTAAAATCAAAACAACACAACACACAAAACCGTATGCATGAAAAAAACAATAAAGTAAAGATAGAGTAATCTCAGAAAGCAAAACAGCAAAAAAAAAGAAAAGAAAAGAAACAGGAGACCTAGCGTTGCAAGCCGTGACACTCGGACAAGCGATATGTTCAAGGCACGTGAAAAACAGGAAAGACTCACTGAACATGACAGAGATAAGTTATACGCATAAAACAAAGGTTTTATAACAAAATATTCGGAAGTTTCAACTTTGAAAGGAGTTCCGCAATACAAGCACTGGCACTCAAGCCTACAGAAATTCAAGCAACGCAAAACCAGGAAATGTGAAAAACAAACAAACAAGAACATGATTTGCCTAAACTAAATACGGCACATAAATTTGCAATGGCATAAAGGCGCTTAAGCTACAACATTTTTCAAGTCGTTTGAGAACAAAGAAAAAGAGCTCTGGAATATATCAAGACGATCAGAATATTTTTATATGCACATTGTATTCTGCAGATGGACGAGCGTCTTCTACTTAAAGCATCTGTTCTAAAAGTTCGAAATGTTCGGAAAAGTTTGTTCGGCAAGTTGACATTGATAAGTGTAACCAAGTCGTCACACAAAATATCCCCATGAAGAAGTTTATAAAGAAAGATAATATCAGCTCGCATTCGTCGACATCGAAGGGAAGGAAGACTTTTCAGAAAAGACACACTGCCGTTAGCGTCTTCTTGCACATGACAGAAGCGGTGCTTAAAGATAAAGAGGAACTTATTTTGAACTCTTTCGATACGGTCACTATTGGACTTGAAAGTTCCATTCCAAACAACAGAGCCGTATTCGAGAAGAGGTAAGCAGAGAGCCGAATACAACTTTAAGAAAGGAAGAGGACCTTTAAACTCTCTAGAATACCTGCAAACAGCACCCAGACATCGAAGAGAGCGACGGGTAATTTGTGTAACGTGGGAAGAGAAAGTCAGAGAAGAATCAAATAGTACTGCCAAGTCTCGAATTTCAGTCACCCTCGGCAATGCAGTGCTTGCAATTTTATAAGAGTATTGCAGCTGTTGAGTTTTTCTACTATAGGAAACAACTTTCGTTTTTGAGGGGTTCAAAATTAGGTCGTTTTTGGTGCACCAACGATGGAATGACGCAATATCAGCCTGAAGATAATTACAGTCATGAATACTACGCACTTCTCTAAAGATTTTCATATCATCAGCATACAACAAAATGAAGAATTTTGAATTACAGAAGCAACATCGTTAATAAAAATGGAGAAAAGAAGGGGACCCAGAACAGATCCCTGGGGTACACCACTCGTTGCTTTGTACCGAAATGAAGTTTGACCGTTAACACTAACATAGCAATATCGCTGGTGGAGATAGCAACGTATAAGACCCACCAAAGAAGCGTGGACATCTAACAGAATGAGCTTGGCAAGCAATAACGAGCGGTTGACTACATCAAAGGCCTTGCTCATTTCACAGTAGACCACATCACGCTGGCTTCTACCAACGATTGCTTGCACAGCCTGCTCCATGAAGCATGCGAGGTTTGTGGAAGTTGAACGACCACGCATAAAGTCATGTTGATTAGGAATGAGGACGTGTTTAAGTGAGAAAGACAATACCATATGAAGAGATAACTCGAATATTTTAGAGGCAGAACAAAGGAGCGAGACTGGCCTATAGTTTATGGCGTCAGTTTTCTGGCCTGACTTGAATACGGGGTATACGCGAGAGATTTTCCATGAGCGAGGAAACGTGCCAGACCGGAGACAGTTATTAAACATTGAATTGAACAGAGGAACGAATATGTTTGCATACGTTTTTAGAATGGCGGCAGGAATACCATCTGGTCCACAAGAAAGCGAGGGCTTTAGCCGCTTGATACTGGTCCGCACGATGTTTTCATCCAGTTGGAAACAACCAGAGTTACCGCCCTGGTGACAAGGGGCGCTACTGTTAGCACTGCCACCGCTAATTCCAAAAAAAGAAGAAAACTGTCGAGCAAAGCAGTCGGCCACCTCCGCAACCTCATTGCCGTTGGAGTCTAGTAAACGAATAGATTCTGTAGTTTTACGAGATCTTGAATGAATGTACTTCCAGAAGGCTCCCGGTTGATGGGTTGCTTTAGCTTCTACTGACGCCAGGTACGAAGCGTAATCACGCTTGTGCAATATTTTGCATAGGGCACGTAGGCGCCGAAATTCCTGAGCGAACTGGTTCGTCCCAGAGCGCTTCATCTTTCTGTGCGCACGCTCTTTGAGTTTAAGGGCATCCCGCAATTCACAAGAAAACCAGTGTGGGAATTTGAACTTCTGTGGTAAATATTGTGGGATGTATTTCTTCATACCCAAAAGTACAATCTCAGTAAAACGGTCAACTTGTTCATTGACATCAGTTTCGTTAATGACTGTCGACCAAGGGGCAGCAGAAAAGTAATCATACAGCCCAACGTAATCTCCTCGGGCGAAAGCTTAGCGAGGTTGCGTGTTGCAGGAACTTACGGAATGGTGGAGCATTGTGGGAAGGGAACAGGAAATAGAAAGAGGAAGATAAAATCTGTCAGGTCTAACTAAAGGACAATCAGAGTGTGACACACTAACATCATCAAAATTCGAAAAACACAGGTCCAAAATGTTTCCACTGCAGTTTTCTATGTGATTATGCTGTGCCATTGAAGTGAAAGACGAAAAATCTAGTATTCTATTACCCTTCTGTTCAATGTGGTGGTTATGGTGGGAACAGGATAGATGGCTCCACTGAACGCCAGGAGCGTTAAAGTCTCCAACAAGGAGGACCTTGCGGTTGCAATGAGTAATAAGCTCCTGTTCAATGGTGGAGACTAACTGATTGAATGCGCCAGGAGCTACATCAGGGGGAATGTAAAAAACCCCAACAAGAAGTTTTTCAGTTTTAGAGATAGGAATTTCAACTCATACAGACTCATCTGCATTCTGAATATCACTACAAAGCACACTGGGGAGAGATTTGTCGACGGCAAGAAGGACCCCACCCCCTTTTTGTTTTCTTCCCGTCAAGGCACGATCACTACGATATACATGGTAATTTTGAGGGAAATAATCACTGGACAGGATATCAGGGCACAACCAAATTTCAGATATAGCTATTAACGGAAAGCAAGAAGCCAGAACATCACCAAAGAAGTCAGTTGCCTTGGTACGAGAACGCGCATATTCTCATAAAACACATCCAAAGTACTAGTCATCATTGCTTTTATGTGATGCGCTCAGAGCTGTGAAGCATGCCTTCGCGAAACAGGCCTCGAAACTCCTTAAAGAGGCAGTCTTTCGGCCAAACAGCGGGGTCATTCAAGCGCTCGAAAAACTCTTCACTGACGGATATATAAAAGAATGCGTACGTGTCAAACTTAGTCTTCAGTCGTCGGCAGCTCAAGGACGAGACACCTAAGGTTGACAGATGGGCATTAAGGCTAGCAGAGGTGGTGGATGGGGAAAGCTTTGAGACGAAAATAGCTTTGGGGCGCTTCGGCTGCGGAACGACGACGAGTCCATATGTGTCCGGTGCACCTACACATGCCCGGCTTCGGCGCTTCTTCTCAATAGTAGGAGGGTTACAGTCAAGCACAGACACAGATTGCACCGGGGAAAGTGGGGACGGAGTGGGAGGCAGTGTCGGAAAAGCCGAAGACACCGACTGTAGCGGAGCCGACGTAGCCGACTGCGACACTTCTTTGCAGAGAACTTGCGTGAAAGAAGGCTTTTCTGAGCTGCGACGGACTTCATCCTGCAAGGCAGGGGGGCGGCGAAGCAATTCGGCATGCAAGGAGCACACCTCCGCACGTAGGGAACTAACCACCTTCGTATAACGGGCGCGGTCTCCCTCCCTCTCTTGACGGAGACGGTCGAAAGAGTGCGCGTTTTCCCGGCGCATGAGGTCGTTGTCCTCCCGCAGCCGGGCAACTTGGTCGCTGAGGAAAGAAATTCCGTCCAGCGCGTCGTGAGGAGTGCGCGAAGACCGGCAGCTTCGGCGTCAAGGACAACCGGCGGGGAGGGCGGGGCCGGGGCCTTCTCAACCACGGGTGGCGAGTCTCGTCGAAGGGAGCAGGGGGAAGGAGCCCCGCTTGCGGACGTGCGGATGTCGTCGCCAGCTCCGCTAGGCCTAGCCGCCGCCTCAGCCGTTTCACAGATGTTGCACTTGAACGGCCGAGCGCCAGAACTCAGGAGTTGAAGCTCTGCGTCCGGCCACACAACACACTTCGCGTGCACGCGTTTCCTACAGGACAGGCAGCGGAAAAACTTCTGCTTACCGTAAAAAACACAAGAGCATAGAATACAGCAATCCTTGCTGGGCGCCAATATTAATAATAATACTAATAATCAATCAATCAATCAATCAATCAATCAACCTTTATTTTTGGTGCCCAGGAACAACCCTAGGGTCTTGGTACGGGTACACCATATACAAGCATTCATAAAAACAAACTAAAATCAAGACAACACAACACCAAAAACCATATATATGAAAGAAACAATAAGGTAAAAATAGTTACAGAGATCCCAGAAAGCAAAACAGCAAAACAGCAAAAAAAAGGAAGCCTAGTGTTAGAAGCCATGACACCCGGCCAGCAAAACGTTGAAGGCACGTGAAAAATTGAAAATACACAAGCAAATACTCAATGCACATGACCGAGATAGATTATACACATAAAACAAAGGTTTTGTAACAAAATGTTAGGAAGTTTCAGAATGGAAAAACGAAGTTCAGCGTTACAAGCACTGACACTTCAACCGACACAAATTCAAGCAACACAAAATAAGGAAAAGAGAAAAACAAACAAGCAAGATGATGATTTGCATAAAATAAATACAGAACTGAAATACGGCACATAAATAACATAAAGGCACTTAAGCTACAACAGTTTTCAATTCATTAGAGAACAAAGACAAAGAGCTCTGGAATATATCAAGACGATCGGAATATTCATTATATGCACATTGTATTCTGCAGATGGACGAGCGTCGTTTACTTAAAGCGTCTGTTCTGAACGTTCGAAATCTTCGGAAAAGTTTGTTCGGCAAGTTGACATTGATAAGTGCAACCAAGTCATCACACGAAATATCACCATGAAGAAGTTTATAAAGAAAGATAATGTCAGCTCTCATTCGTCGACACCAAAGGGAAGGAATACTTTTGAGACAAGACATGCTCCCGTTTGCGTCTTCTTGTACATGACGGAAACGGTGCCTAAAGATAGAAAGGAACTTATTTTGAACCCTTTCGATGCGCTCACTATTGGACTTGCAAGTTCCATTCCAAACAACAGAACCGTATTCAAGAAGAGGCAAGCACAGAGCCGAATACAACTTTAAGAAAGGAAGAGGACTTTTAAACTCTCTAGAATACCTGCAGACAGCACCCAGACATCGAAGAGAGCGTCCGGTAATTTGTGTAACGTGGGAAGAGAAAGTCAGAGAAGAATCAAAAAGTACTCCCAAGTCCCGAATTTCGGACACCCTCGGCAATGCAGAGCTTGCTATTTTATAGGAGTATTGCAGCTGTTGAGTTTTCCTACTATAGCAAACAACTTTCGTTTTTGAGGGGTTCAAAATTAAGTCGTTTTTGGTGCACCAACCATGGAATGACACGATATCAGCCTGAAGAGAATTACAGTCCTGAAGATTACGCACTTCTCTGAAGATTTTCATATCATCAGCATACAACAAATAATAATAATAATAATCAATCAATCAATCAATCAATCAATCAATCAATCAATCAATCATGTTTATTTACGTGCCCAGGAACAGCCACAGGCCTGAGTGCTGGCGCACGGGTAGTTACATGAAAACAAAATACAAGAAACATATAGCAAGAAACAAACAAGCGACAAGACACACACAAATTGAAGTAGTGAAAATGACAGAAATAAAGCACAGGCGGAGCCTGGGTGCAGGTAAAAAAATAAAAAAAGAACATGCCTATGTTGCTCTGCCCGTCCTAAAGGCCACACGACAGGCAGAGCAACAAAGTTTGACAGTAATACAACAAAAACAACAGCAAGAGTGTAGAGACAAATGAAAAAACGAACAAATGACAGTAAACAATTTCAAAAATAGGCAACTATCAGTTGGATAGACACAACCGCAGAGAAATCAAATTCCAGAAAAAAAAAGAACGACAGACATATCATAGGTGTTTAGCATACTGTATTCCACAGCGTTGTACGGTAAACTGTAAAGGATTTCTGAAAGATGTCAAGGCGTTCAAAAAAGCGGTTGTAACAATTCTGTATTCTGCGCACAGGAGAATGATTGGAGTTGCGCGCAGCGGTCAAGAACGGGCGATGCGACCTGGTGGGCCTTTCTGGTACACTAAACTCTAAACAGTTAAGCAGGTCTGCGCAAGAAAGGTCACCATGAACAATTTTGTGAAGAAATGTAAGGTCTGCACGCATACGTCTGTAGTTCAAGGAAAGGATGGAAGGGACTATGGATAAGTCAGAATCAGGATGAAAACTGTGATTGTGATGACGGTGCTTAAATATGGATAAAAACTTCTTCTGCACACGTTCTATTAATTCACTACTAGATTTGGAGATGCCGTTCCAGGCAACAGAAGCATATTCTAACTGTGGTATACATATTGCATTGTATAGCATTAGAAATGGATCTGGAGAAGAGAATTCCTTTGTAATCCGACACACATTTCCAAGGCTTCGGAGTGCTCGCCGGGTGATGAGCCTAATATGAGGAGAAAAAGAGAGGGTACTGTCGAAAAGCACCCCTAGGTCCCTAATCTCCTCAACCCTTTGCAGAGGAGCTCCCTCAATACTGTAGGAAAACAGCAGACGGTGGGTTTTCCGGCTGTAGGTGACAACCTTTGTTTTAGTGGGGTTTAAAATTAGGCAGTTTTTCCTGCACCAGACCGATAATTCCGACACATCCCTCTGCAAGGCACAGCAGTCCTGAACACCGCTAATGTGCCTAAATAGTTTGACATCATCAGCATAGAGAAGAAAAGAAGAATTTGTTAACACTGTTGAAACATCATTGATAAAGACAGAAAACAATAATGGACCCAGCATGGAACCCTGGGGTACACCACTTGTTGCAGGGTAAACACTAGACTTTTTGTAGTTAACATCTACATAAAAGGCCCGGTCAAGGAGATAGTTGGACAACAAAGCAACAAGGCTTGCGTCTACACCGGACTTAGCAAGCTTGTTAATTAATAACTGATGGTTCACCACATCAAACGCCTTACTGAGGTCAAAATAAATAACGTCCAACTGGCCGTTTTCACAAACTGCAGCCGAAGCCTGTGTCATAAAGCTTGCAAGATTTGTGACCATCGATCGACCCGAGAAGAAGCCGCGCTGATTTGGTAGCACAACGTTCTTGACGCAGGCAGCAAGAACTTTGTGCAGAGCTGACTCAAAGAGTTTTGAGGCGACACAAAGGAGTGAGATCGGGCGATAGTTAGAAACGGCTGACTTATCACCAGACTTAAATATTGGAAAAATTCGAGCGATCTTCCATGCACCAGGAAATTTACCTAAAAGTAAGCAGTTATTATAAATGGAAGTTAAGACAGGCACAAAAATGTTCCCGTAAGCCTTCATGAGGGCTGCTGGAATTCCATCTGCACCACAGGAAAATGATGGTTTCATCCGTTGAAGGCTATCATTGACAATTTTTTCATCGAACCTAAGTGTGTTAAAATTAGAGTTATTAAACGATAGGCGTTCGTCGTTGCCATCTGGCAGTTGAAAGACAGAATGAAAGTACTGAGCAAAACTGGTGGCAACATCCTCAACCTCTTCACCATCGGAATTAAGCAGGCTAACGTGTTCTTTAGACGCCTTAGAACGGCCGCGTACATATCTCCAGAATTCAGTCGGTTTCTGAGATGCAGCAGCCTCTAACGATTCTATATAGAGCTGGTGGTCACGCCGGTAGAGGATTTTACAAAGTGAGCGATACCGACTAAACTCCGCTTTCCACTTGTCAAGCCCAGAACGCTTGGCTTTTTTGTGGGCGCTATCCTTAAGTTTAAGCGAACTTCGAAGTTCTTTAGAAAACCAGTGGGTAAATTTGGAAGGAACAGGCTTATAACAAGGAATATACTTTTCCATGCCACTTCTGACTATTTCGGTAAAATGTCGAACCTGTTCGTCAACATCATTGACATCCAAAACACTAGACCATTCAGCAGATGAATAAAAGTGATACAGCCCAGCATAATCTCCACGCTTGAAAGCATATCGCGGGACTGAACAATTGTCAACACCGCCAGAGTGATGCTGGGTCGCGACCGAGACAGAGACAATAAGAGGGGGGTGAAACTTGTCGGGGTGCACAAGGGATATTTCGGAGGCACACACTTGTACGTTTTTTAAGTTTGAGAAGCACACATCTAGAACATTACCACAAGAGTTTTTTATGCGGCAAAACTGCTGCATACAGGTGAACGACTGGAAATCTAATAGCATGCTGCATTTCTGCGCTGCATAATGGTTTTTGTGCTCAAAGGAAAGACTGTTCCAGCGAATACCTGGGGTGTTGAAGTCTCCAAGTATGATGAGCTTATAGTTGGAGTGTGCATTTGAGACATTTTCTATGGATGTGAGTGTTCGATTAAATTCAGAGGGTAATACGTCCGGGGATATATAGAATGCACCGATGAGTAGCTTCTCGCCCTTCGTGAGGCCTACCTCAAGCCAGACTGATTCGTCTAGGGTCTCGAGGTCAGCACGCCGCATGCACTGCACTGATTGATCAACGGCAACGAGAACCCCGCCCCCTTTTTGTTTAGGTCCAATAATATTCAATCAATCAATCAATCAATCAACCTTTATTTTTGGTGCCCAGGAACAAACCTAGGGTCTTGGTACTGGTACACCATATACAAGCATTCATAAAAACAACCTAAAATCAAGACAACACAACACAGAAAACCATATATATGAAAGAAACAATAAGGTAAAAATAGTTAGAGATCCCAGAATGCAAAACAGCAAAAAAAAGGAAGCCTAGTGTTAGAAGCCATGACACCCGGCCAGCCAAAACATTGAAGGCACGTGAAAAATTGAAAATACACAAGCAAATTTTCAATGAACATGACGGAGATAGAATATACACATAAAACAAAGGTTTTGTAACAAAATGTTCGAAAGTTTCAAAATGAAAAAACGAAGTTCAGCATTACAAGCACTGACACTTAAACCGACAGAAATTCAAGCAACACAAAATCAGGGAAAAGTTAAAAACAAACAAGCAAGATGATGATTTGCATAAAATAAATACGGAACAGAATTACGGCACATAAATGACATAAAGGCACCTAATCTACAACAGTTTTCAATTCATTAGAGAACAAAGACAAAGAGCTCTGGAATATATCAAGACGATCGGAATATTCATTATATGAACATTGAATTCTGCAGATGGACGAGCGTCGTCTACTTAAAGCATCTGTTCTGAAAGTTCCAAATCTTCGGAAAAGCTTGTTCGGCTAGTTGACATCGATAAGTGCAACCAAGTCATCACACAAAATATCACCATGAAGAAGTTTATAAAGAAAGATAATGTCAGCTCTCATTCGTCGACACCAAAGGGAAGGAATACTTTTCAGACAACACATGCTGCCGTTTGCGTCTTCTTGTACATGACGGAAACGGTGCCTAAAGATAGAAAGGAACTTATTTTGAACCCTTTCGATGCGGTCACTATTGGACTTGCAAGTTACATTCCAAACAACAGAACCGTATTCAAGAAGATTAAGCAGAGAGCTGAATACAACTTTAAGAAAGGAAGAGGACTTTTAAACTCTCTAGAATACCTGCAAACAGCACCCAGACATCGAAGAGAGCGTCCGGTAATTTGTGTGACGTGGGAAGAGAAAGTCAGAGAAGAGTCAAATAGTACTCCCAAGTCCCGAATTTCGGTCACCCTCGGCAGTGCAGTGCTTGCTATTTTATAGGAGTATTGCAGCTGTTGAGGTTTCCTACTATAGGAAACAACTTTCGTTTTTGAGGGGTTCAAAATTAAGTCGTTTATGGTGCACCAACGATGGAATGACACGATATCAGCCTGAAGAGAATTACAGTCCTGAATATTGCGCACTTCTCTGAAGATTTTCATATCATCAGCATACAACAAAAAAGAAGAATTTTGAATGGCAGAAGCAACATTGTTAATGAAAATGGAAAAAAGAAGGGGGCCCAGAACGGAGCCCTTGGGTACACCACTGGTTGCTTTGTACTTAAATGATGTTTGACCATTAACACTTACATAGCAATATCGCTCCTGGAGATAGCAACGTGTAAGACCCACTAAAGAAGCGTGAACATCTAACAGAATGAGCTTGGCAAGCAATAACGAGTGGTTGACTACATCAAAGGCCTTGCTCATGTCACAGTAGACCGCATCAAGCTGGCTTCTACCTACGACTGCTGGGACAGCCTGCTCCATGAAGCATGCGAGGTGTGTGGAAGTTGAGCGACCACGCATGAAGCCATGTTGATTAGGAATGAGGACGTGTCTAAGTGAGAAAGACAAGACCGTATGAAGAGATAACTCGAATATTTTAGAGGCAGAACAAAGAAGCGACACTTGCCTATAGTTCATGGGGTCGGTTTTGGGGCCTGACTTGAAAACAGGGAATACACGACAGATTTTCCATGAGCGAGGGTACGTGCCAGACCGGAGACAGTTATTAAATATTGAGGTGAACACATGAACAAATATATTTGCATACGTTTTTAGAATTGCAGCAGGAATGCAATCTGGCCCAGAAGAAAACGAGGGCTTTAGCCGCTTGATGCTGGTCCGCACGATGTTCTCATCCAATTGGAAACAAGCGGAGTTACCGTCCTGGTGACAAGAGACGCTGCCGTCATCACTACCACCGCTAAGCCCAAACAAAGAAGAAAACTGAAGAGCAAAGCAGTCGGCCGCATCTGCAACCTCATCGCCGTTGGAATCCAGTAGACGAATAGATTCTTTTGTTGTACTAGATCTAGAATGAATGTACTTCCAGAAGGCTCCCGGCTGATGAGTTGCTTTAGCTTCAACTGACGCCAGGTACAAAGCATGATCACGCTTGTGCAATATTTTGCATAGGGCACGTAGGCGCCGGAACTCCTGAGCGAACTGATTCGCACCAGAGCGCTTCATCTTTCTGTGCGCACGTTGTTTGAGTTTCAGGGCATCCCGCCATTCAGAAGAAAACCAGTGTGGGAACTTGAACTTCTTTGGTAAATATTGCGGGATGTATTTCTTCATACCCAAAAGCACAATCTCAGTAAAACTGTCAACTTGTTCATTGACATCAGAGTGGTCAATGACTGTTGACCAAGGGGCAGCAGAAAAGTAGCCATACAGCCCAACGTAATCTCCCCGGGCGAAAGCGTAGCGAGGTTGCGCATTGCTTGAAATTACAGAACGGTGGAGCATTGTAGGAAGGCAACAGGAAATAGAAAGAGGAGGATGATATTTGTCGGGTATTACTAAAGCACAATCAGAGCGCGACACATTAACGCCATCGACGTTTGAAAAGCACAGGTCCAGAATGTTTCCACTGCAGTTTTTTATGTGATTACGCTGTGCCATGGAGGTGAAAGACGAAAAATCTAGTAACCTATTACCCTTCTGTTGAAAGTGGTGGTTGTAGTGGGAACAGGTGAGGTGGCTCCACTGAACGCCAGGGGCGTTAAAATCTCCAAGGAGAAGGACCTTAAGGTCGCAATTAGTGAGCACCTGTTCAATGGAGGAGACTAACTTATTGAACGCGTCAGGAACTACATCAGGAGCAACGTAAAAAACACCAACTAGAAGTTTTTCAGTTTTAGAGATATGAATTTCGACCCATAGAGACTCACCTGCGTTTTCAATATCGCTACGTAGCACACACGGGAGAGATTTGTTATCTGCGAGAAGTACCCCGCCCTCCTTTTGTTTGCATCCCGTTAAGGCACGATCATTACGATATACTATCAGGGCACAACCAAATTTCAGATATCGCTATTAACGGAAAGCAAGAGGCCAGAACATTACCAAAAAATTCAGTTGCCTTAGTTCGAAGACGTCGCACATTCTGATAAAAAACATCTAAACTAGTCATTATTCTTTTTTTGATGTGTTGCGCTCAGAGCTGTGAAGCATGCCTTCGCAAAACATGCCTCGAAACTCCTTAAAGAGGCAGTCTTTCGGCCAAGCAGCGGGGTCATTCAAGCGCTCGAAAAACTCTTCACTGACGGAAATATAAAAGGATGCGTACGTTTCAAATTTAGTTTTCAGTCGTCGGCAGTTCAAGGGTGAGACACCTAAGGTTAACAGATGGGCATTAAGACTAGCACAGGTCGTAGACGGAGAAAGCTTTGAAACGAACATTGCTTTGGGGCGCTTCGGCTGCGGAACGACGACCAATCCACATGTGTCCGATGCACCTACACATGCCCGGCTTCGACGCTTCTTCTCAACAGTAGGAGGGAGACAGTCAAGCACAGGCGCAGAATGCACCGGGGAAAGTTGGGACGGAGTAGGAGGCAGTGCAGGGGAAGCCGAAGACACCGACTGCAGCGGAGCAGACGTAGCCGAAGGCAACACTTCCTTATTTACAGTTTGGGCAAAAGAACGCTGCCCTGAGCTGTGACGCACTCCTTCCGGCAACACGGCGGGGTGGCGAAGTAGTTGGGCACGCAAGGAGCACTCTTCCGCTCGCAAGGAGGCAACCACCTGCGCAATAATCAATCAATCAATCAATCAATCAATCAATCAATCAATCAATCAATCAATCAATCAATCAATCAATCAATCAATCAATCAATCAATCAATCAATCAATCAATCAATAAATCAATCAATCAATCAATCAATCTCTTTATTATAGTGCCCAGGTACAGCCGTAGCCTTTGTGCTGGCGCACTTAAGAAAAAGACAGACGACGACACAAATACATCCACGCGTGAGAAGAACAACAAAATACAAGCGAAGAAAAAAACTATAATGAAGAATAAAGGTCATTTAACAAAATCAATGATTTCGGCACACTAAAGTTTGAACAATCGCGAAACGATAAAACACAGTGTCATAAAAATTTGACAATACAGACGGGCAGATATAGATATATATGAGTAGGAACAGCAACAAAGGCGAGCAACATAAACGAAAATAGGGCAATGAAAATAGAATTAAAACTTGTCGGAACCAAGTCGGTGAGAGACAGAAGTCAGAAGGTCGCACATGTAAGACCGAAGGGGTGTATGAAACAGGTCAATATTATGGGAGTAGAGATTGTATGTTTCTTGAAGGCGGTACAATGGGCAGTGTCTATTGCATGTCTTACGGGTACGAAGTATAATAATAATAATATTAATAATAATAATAATAATAATATAATAATATTAATAATAATAATATTAATAATCAATCAATCAATCAATCAATCATGTTTATTTACGTGCCTAGGAACAGCCAGAGGCCTGAGTGCTGGCGCACGGATAGTTATATGAAAACAAAATACAAGAAACATATTGCAAGAAACAAACAAGCGACAAGACACACACATATTGAAGTAGCGAAAATTACAAAAATAAAGCACAGGCGGAGCCTGGGTACAGGTAAAAAAGAAAAAGAAGATGCCTTTGTGGCTCAGCTTATTGTAATGAATACACAACAAGCAGAGAACAAAGTTTGACAGTAAGACGACAAAAACAATGACAAGAGTATGGAGACAAATGATAAGAAAAGCATGATAAGTAAACAGTTTCAAAAACAGGCAACTATATTGGTTAAACAGAACCGCAGAGAAACCAAATTTCAGCAATAAAAAAAAAGAAAAACGAACGACAGAGATATCATAGATGTTTAACATACTGTGTTCAACAGCGCAGTACGGTAAATTGTAAAGGAGCTTTGAAAGATGTCAAGGCGTTCAGAGAAGCGGTTGTAGCAATTCTGTATTCTGCGCACTGGAGAATGATTGGAGTTGCGCGCAGCGGTCAAGAAAGGGCGATGCGACCTGGTGGGCCTCTGTGGAACACTAAACTCTAAACAGTTAAGCAGGTCCGCGCAAGAAAGGTCACCATGAACAACTTTGTGAAGAAATGTAAGGTCTGCACGCATACGTCTGCAGGTCAACGAAGGAATGGAAGGAACTATGGGTAAGTCAGAATCAGGACCCGGACTGTGATTGTGATGACGGTGCTTAAATATGGATAAAAACTTCTTCTGCACACGTTCTATTAATTCACTACCAGATTTGGAGATGCCGTTCCAGGCAACAGAAGCATATTCTAACTGGGGGATACATATTGCATTGTATAGCATTAGAATTGAATCTGGAGAAGAGAATTCCTTTGTAATCCGACACACATTTCCAAGACTTCGGAGCGCTCGCCGGGTGATGAGCCTAATATGAGAAGAAAAAGAGAGGGTACTGTCGAAAAGAACTCCGAGGTCCCTTATCTCCTCAACCCTTTGCAAAGGAGCTCCCTCTATACTGTAGGAAAACAGTAGACGATGGGTTTTCCGGCTGTACGTGACAACCTTTCTTTTAGCTGGATTTAAAATTAGACAGTTTTTGCTGCACCAGACCGATAATTCCGACACATCCCTCTGCAAGGCACAGCAGTCCTGAAAACTGCTAATGTGCCTAAATAGTTTTACATCATCAGCATAGAGAAGAAATGAAGATTTTGTTAACACTGTTGACACATCATTGATAAAGATAGAAAACAATAGTGGACCCAGCACAGAACCCTGAGGTACACCACTCGTTGCAGTGTAAAGACTAGACCTTTTGAAGTTTACATCTACGTAAAAGGACCGGTCAAGGAGATAGTTGGACAACAAGGCAACAAGGCTTGCATCAACACCGGACATAGTAAGCTTGTTAATTAATAATTTATGGTTCACTACATCAAACGCCTTACTGAGGTCAAAATAGATAACCTCCAACTGGCCGTTTTCACAAACTGCAGCCGAAGCCTGAGTCATGAAGCTTGCAAGATTTGTAACCGTCGATCGACCCGAGAAAAAGCCGTGCTGATTTGGTATCAGAACGTTCTTGACGCAGGCAGCAAGAACGTTGTGCAGAGCTGACTCAAAGAGTTTTGAGGCGACACAAAGGAGTGAGATTGGGCGATAGTTGGTAACGGCTGACTTATCACCAGACTTAAATATTGGAAAAATTCTAGCAATCTTCCATGCACGAGAAAATTTGCCGAAAAGTAAACAGTTATTATAAATGGAAGTTAAGACAGGCACAAAAATGTTGCCGTAAACCTTCATGAGGGCTGCTGGAATTCCGTCTGCACCACAGGAAAATGACGGTTTCATCCGTTTAAGGCTATCATTGACAAGTTTTTCATCGAACATAAGTGTACTAAAATTAGACATATTATTAAACGATAGGCGTTCGTCGTGACCATCTGGCAGTTGAAAGACAGAATGAAAGTACTGAGCAAAGCTAGTGGCGACATCCTCAACCTGTTCCCCACCGGAATTAAGCAGGCTAATGTGTTCTTTAGACTCCTTAGAACGGCCGCGTACATACCTCCAGAAGTCAGCCGGTTTCTGAGACGCAGAAGCCTCTAACGACTCTATATAGAGCTGGTGGTCACGACGGTAGAGGCTTTTACAAAGTGAGCGATACCGACTAAACTCCGCTTTCCACTTGTCGAGCCCAGAACGCTTGGCCTTTTTGTGGGCGCTGTCCTTAAGTTTAAGCGAACTTCGAAGTTCTTTAGAGAACCAATGGGGAAATTTGGAATGAACAGGCATATAACAAGGGATGTACTTTTCCATGCCACTCCTGACAATTTCGGTGAAACGTCGAACCTGTTCGTCAACATCATTGACATCAAAAACACTAGACCATTCAGCAGATGAATAAAAGTGATAGAGCCCAACATAATCTCCACGCTTGAAAGCATATCGCGGGACTGCACAATCGTCAACACCACCATAGCAATGCTGGGCAGCGACAGAGACAGAGACAATAAGAGGGGGGTGAAACTTGTCGGGGTGTACAAGAGATATTTCGGAGGCACACACTTCTACGTTTTTCAAGTTCGAGAAGCACACATCTAGGACATTACCACAGAAGTTTTCTATGTGGCAGAACTGCTGCAAGGAGGTGAATGATTGAAAATCTAATAACATGGTGCATTTCTGCGCTGCATAATGGTTTTTATGCTGAAATGAAAGACTGTTCCAGTGAATACCTGGGGTGTTGAAGTCACCAAGTATAATTAGCTTATGGTTGGAGTGTGAATTGGAAACATTTTCAATAGATGTGAGCTTTAGATTATATTAAGCAGGTAAAATATCCGGGGTTATATAGAATGCACCGATGAGCAGCTTCTCGCCCCTCTTGAGGCCTACCTCAAGCCAGACTGATTCCTCAGTCTCGAGGTCTGCACGCCGCACGCATTGCACTGAGCGATCGATGGCAATGAGAACACCGCCACCCTTTTGCTTGGGCCCAGTTAACTTTCTGTCACTTCTAAAAATTTCATAGGTCGGAGGAAAATAGTCGGAAGATGAGATATCATCGCAAAGCCAAGTTTCAGTAATAACAACAGTAGAAAATTTGGAGCACACAACATTTCTAAGAAATTCGGAGGACTTAGTACGTAGACCCCGAGCATTTTGATAATAGATGTCGAGAGTGTCGTTCTTACTGGTCATTCTCAGAAGTTTCACAGCTGTGCACCATGCCAGGGTGGAGCTTGCCTTGGAACGGCTTGAAGAGGCAGCCCTTTGGCCACATAGACGGGTCGCACAGGCGCCTGAAACACTCTGCGTCAACAGTTACACAAAAAGAAGAATAGGAGTCATGCTTGGTTTTAAGGCGTTTGCATGACAATGGCGTGACTTGCATATTCGACAAGTGGGCCAACAGTTGCCCAGATGTAGTGTTAGCCGACAACTTCGTAACAAAGATGGCCCTGGAGCTCGGCGGTCGGCGCACCACAACCAACTCAGAAGCTTCCGATGCACCAACGCGAGGAGGGCTTCTTTTCTTCACTAAGTTCACCGGCGGGCCATTACTCGCAGTGTCGGACCGTAGAGGCGGAGGCAAAGGGCAGTCCGATGGGGAACTCAAATCACTCAACACCGCACCTGGTTGACCGCTGGAGCGTTCTAAGAATGCCGAAGCGTTCGTCGAGGACAGGAGGGGGCCGCCTTCGCCCGCTGCACCGGCGGCAGCTGCGGCGAACGACGACCTCATGGGGAGACCGGAGTGCGGTGACGTCACCGGTAGCGTGGAACGGCTAGCAGGCTTCGGGGAAGCAGGCGGGGAAGGCGGCGGACGGGCGAGCTCCCCTCGCAGGCAGCGAACCTCCTCACGCAGGGACGCGACGATTGCAGCCTGATGGGCAAGCCCAGCCACATGGTCCCTTCGCAGAAGCCGGTTCTCCTCGCGCAGCTCGGTGACAACATCCCCAAGAAAGGAGAGGCTGTCGCAGGCTTCGGACCGGAGATTCTTCAAAGCCGCTACCTCTGCGCGTAGGTCCGCCGAAGGGTTGAAGCTTGCTCCGACAGGGGACGCCACTCGTTTGGCCGGGATGTTCGCTGGCTCACCGTCTTCGCTGGTTTGGTCACCGGGGTCGCTAGGCCTAGCGGGTGACGCCGCGGCCACACACAGATTGCAGACGAACGGCTGCTCACCGCAGATCAAACGCTGCAGTTCCTCGTCCGGAAGAACAATGCACTTACCGTGCGCACGGCGTTTACACGCAGAACATCGAAAAAACGCCTGCCTGCCGTTTATTATTATTATTAATAATAATCAATCAATCAATCAATCAACCTTTATTTTTGGTGCCCAGGAACAACCCTAGGGTCTTGGTACTGGTACACCATATACAAGCATTCATAAAAACAAACTAAAATCAAGACAACACAACACAGAAAACCGTATATATGAAAGAAACAATAAGATAAAAATAGTTACAGAGATCCCAGAAAGCAAAACAGCAAAACAGCAAAAAAAAAGGAAGCCTAGTGTTAGAAGCCATGACACCCGGCCAGCAAAACGTTGAAGGCACGTGAAAAATTGAAAATACACAAGCAAATACTCAATGCACATGACGGAGATAGATTATACACATAAAACAAAGGATTTGTAACAAAATGTCAGGAAGTTTCAAAATGGAAAAACGAAGTTCAGCGTTACAAGTACTGACACTTAAACCGACAGAAATTCAAGCAACACAAAATCAGGAAAAGTGAAAAACAAACAAGCAAGATGATGATTTGCATAAAATAAATATGGAACAGAAATACGGCACATAAATGACATAAAGGCACTTAAGTTAGAAGGCACTTAAAGTTAGAAGGCACTTAAGTTAGAAAGGCACTTAAAGATAGAAAACAATAGTGGACCCAGCACAGAACCCTGAGGTACACCACTCGTTGCAGTGTAAACACTAGACCTTTTGAAGTTTACATCTACGTAAAAGGACCGGTCAAGGAGATAGTTGGACAACAAGGCAACAAGGCTTGCATCAACACCGGACATAGTAAGCTTGTTAATTAATAATTTATGGTTCACTACATCAAACGCCTTACTGAGGTCAAAATAGATAACATCCAACTGGCCGTTTTCACAAACTGCAGCCGAAGCCTGAGTCATGAAGCTTGCAAGATTTGTAACCGTCGATCGACCCGAGAAAAAGCCGTGCTGATTTGGTATCAGAACGTTCTTGACGCAGGCAGCAAGAACGTTGTGCAGAGCTGACTCAAAGAGTTTTGAGGCGACACAAAGGAGTGAGATTGGGCGATAGTTGGTAACGGCTGACTTATCACTAGACTTAAATATTGGAAAAATTCGAGCAATCTTCCATGCACGAGGAAATTTGCCTTAAAGTAAACAGTTATTATAAATGGAAGTTAAGACAGGCACAAAAATGTTGCCGTAAACCTTCATGAGGGCTGCTGGAATTCCGTCTGCACCACAGGAAAATGACGGTTTCATCCGTTTAAGGCTATCATTGACAAGTTTTTCATCGAACATAAGTGTACTAAAATTAGACATATTATTAAACGATAGGCGTTCGTCGTGACCATCTGGCAGTTGAAAGACAGAATGAAAGTACTGAGCAAAGCTAGTGGCGACATCCTCAACCTGTTCCCCATCGGAATTAAGCAGGCTAATGTGTTCTTCAGACTCCTTAGAACGGCCGCGTACATACCTCCAGAAGTCAGCCGGTTTCTGAGACGCAGAAGCCTCTAACGACTCTATATAGAGCTGGTGGTCACGACGGTAGAGGCTTTTACAAAGTGAGCGATACCGACTAAACTCCGCTTTCCACTTGTCGAGCCCAGAACGCTTGGCCTTTTTGTGGGCGCTGTCCTTAAGTTTAAGCGAACTTCGAAGTTCTTTAGAGAACCAATGGGGAAATTTGGAATGAACAGGCATATAACAAGGGATGTACTTTTCCATGCCACTCCTGACAATTTCGGTAAAACGTCGAACCTGTTCGTCAACATCATTGACGAACAAGTCAACATCATTGACGAATAATAATAATAATAATAATAATAATAATATTAATAATAATCAATCAATCAATCAATCAATGTTTATAAGAGGGCCCAGGAACAGCCGAGGCCTTGGTTCTGGCGCACTGAGGAAGACAAAATGCGGCACTAATATACAGGAGCAACTCACAATAAAAACAGTCAACGAGAAGAACGAGCAAAGAAAAAAAAAAGAGCAGTAAAACCCTAAGGATAATAAAAAGGTATTCCAGCCACAATTAGACGATTAAGAAACTCTAATGGTGGATCAATGGCAAAAGTATATGGAACAATGGTCACTGCAGTTGGGTGAAGCAAGCAGACATAAAAACATATTCGCAGATATAGGCGAAAACACAAAGCTTCAATTAAACATGAATGTATGAAACAAAATACAGGAACTGATTTATGAAATTACAGCAACAGAAGATGTAAAGTACCAGACACATCACATAAATCAAATGCAATGGAAGGCGAGTAGCATACCGTAATATATGACAAGTCAATGAAGCAGTTACAGCCACAAAGTCCCGAATATATTGGACTTACAAACCAGAAACAAGAACTATGGAGACATTGCATACATAAAAACCATATAAAAAACTAAGAAAAAATGCCGAAAAGAAGAGTAATTACTGTATCACAGCTAACAAACCAGTCAAAAACTCCCGAAGGGGACGTTGAAATATATCAAGTTTCCCAGAGTGACAGTTATAGAGACGCTGCACTCTTTGGAGGGGGGAATGGGTGTTGAGTGCTGTAGCATTATGGAAAGGGGGGGTAAACCTTGTTGTTTTTTGCGAAACTCGAAGGCTGACTTGGGCAAGTAGTTCCTGGCATGTGATAATACCATGAAGCAGTTTATATAGAAAAAGAAGATCTAGGCGGGTTCGCCGACAACTCAGAGAGACTGGCAATGGGAATCTGGATACTGCTAAGGCAGTCTCGGGAGGCCCAGAGGAAAAACGTTGCCTGTATATTGCTAGAAATTTAGTCTGAACACGCTCTATACGTTTGCTGTTAGAATGACAGGTTCCATTCCACGCGACAGAGGCATATTCTAGTTGAGGAATACAAAGTGTTTTGAATAGTTTCAGGAATGAATTAGGAGACCCAAAGTCCCGTGAAAATCTGCATACAGCACCAAGAGAGCGAAGAGCCCGCCGAGTAAGTTGATCGACATGGGGCGAGAAAGTTAAGGCGCTGTCAAAGAGCACTCCAAGGTCTCTGATACCATACACTCTAGACAGGGGGCCGCCGTCAATGGTGTAAGAAAAGTAAATGATGTTTGTTTTTCGGCTATAAGAGATGACCTTTGTTTTCTTTGGATTAAGAGTTAATCTATTCTCTGAACACCATTTAGAGAACAAGGACACATCTTTGTTTAGGGAAACACAGTCCTCAGCAGACTTAATACGTTTGAATATTTTGATGTCGTCAGCATAGATTAGGAACGAAGACTTCTTGATTGCAGCTGACACATTGTTTATAAAAATAGAAAACAACAGAGGGCCCAACACAGAGCCTTGGGGCACACCACTTGTTTTCCCGTACATAGCGGACTTCTTGCCGTTAACACTCACATAACAAAACCGATTGTGTAGATAACTCCACAAGAATGCCACGAGTGGTGCATCAACGCCAGACAGTAAAAGCTTATTAAGTAACAACGAGTGGCAGACAATATCGAATGCCTTGCTCAGGTCACAGTATACAACGTCCAACTGGCCCCTCTCTGAAACTGCTGCGGAGGCCTGCTCCATGAAGCAGGTGAGGTTTGTTGTTGTCGATTTTCCCGATATAAAACCATGCTGGTTAGGTATAAGGACGTTTTGTACAGAACGTGATAAGACTTTGTGAAGCGCTGTCTCAAACAGCTTGGAGCAGGAACAAAGGAGAGAAACAGCCCTATAATTTGTTGCGTCAGACGTCGGCCCTGTTCTTAAAATTGGACGCACTCGAGAGATTTTCCACGTGCGCGGGAAGACGTTTGTTTTTAGACAATTATTGAATATAGAAGTTAGAACAGGTACAAAAATACTGCCATAGGTTTTAACAATGGCCGGAGGGATTCCGTCAGGGCCACAGGACAAAGATGGTTTCATGCGCTTTAGGCTCTCAAGAACCAGCTTTTTGTCTAATAGTATAAGGCTTGGGCCTTGTATATGGTTTAACAAAAGGTTCATTACCGTATCATCGCGCTGGCCATATGTAGCGCTAAATTGCTGCGCAAAATAGTTGGCGACGTCATGAACCTGTTCCCCAGAGGAATTAACCAGGCTGATGCGATCACAAGAGTTGTTTTGACGAGACCGGATATACTTCCAAAATTTTGCAGGCTGGGAATTCATGCTGCTCTCCACGGAATCTAGATAGGAGCGGTGGTCACGCTCACATAGACTTTTACATATTTTTCGGTTAGAGCGAAATTCCTCCTTCCATTTAGCAAGTCCAGTGCTCTTTGACTTTCTGTGGGCGCGGTCCTTTAATTTAAGCGCGGTACGAAGTTCTGCGGAGAACCAATAGGGGTACTTTGAGCGGCTGGGCTTGAACTTGGGGATAAACTTGTCCATACCGCTTTTGACAACCTCAGTGAACCGCTCGACCTGCGCATCACAATCAGGAAGATCTTGAATTGCAGACCAATCAAATGTACAAAAGAAGTCATACAAGCCAATGTAGTCCCCACGAGCATAGCAGTAGCAAGATAATTCGTTATTCTTCGACGAGACAGTACGGCGTTGAAAAGAGATTGGAGTAGAAACTAAAAACGGAGGATGAAACTTGTCGGGTTTAACAAGAGAAATACCAGACCTCGATACTCGTGCATTCTGAATGTTTGAAAAGCAGAGGTCTAAGATGTTGTCGGAGCTATTTTTGATGTTATTAAGTTGCATCATGGATGTAAAGGCTACGAAGTCTAATAGCATGCTGGATTTCTGTTGCACATAATAGTTGTAGTGTTGAAGAGTAAGGCTATCCCATTGCACACCAGGTGTATTGAAATCACCCAGAATAACATGCTGATGGTTTTGGTGAGATGCGAATACTTGTTCTATAGATGTAAGAACCTGATTGAACGATGAAGGAGCAATATCCGGAGGAATATAGAGTGCCCCGAGTAAAGCATCTCACCTCCATTTAGTCGTATATCTAGCCAGACAGACTCGTGGTCGCCCTCCAGTTCATGACGCCGCACACATTGAAAAGTACTGTCAACCGCAACTAACACCCCCCCTCCCTTTTGCTTAACCCCACCAAAATCCCTATCTTTACGAAAGACTTGGTAGTTTGGTGGAAAATAATCCCAAGAGCTAATATCACCGCAGAGCCAGGTTTCGGAAATAACAATAACCTGAATACTTGCAGAAACTAAATTTGAGAAAAATTCAGACGCTTTGGTGCGAAGACCGCGAGCATTCTGATAATACACGTCTATTCTATTTATCCCTTTGGTCATCATAATAATAATAATCAATCAATCAATCAATCAATGTTTATTATAGTGCCCAGGAACAGCGGAGGCCTTCGTGCTGGAGCACTCAGAGGGGAAAATGCAGCACTGTAGTACATCAACAATTTGCTAATAAACACTCAGTGAGCAAAAAAAAAAGACAGAAAGAATTACAAGAAACGGCAAAGAAGATTAGTAATAAAATAGTGCAATCCAACCGACTTTACACAATCAAGTCATGCTGGCGCACAGAAAAAGTATAAGACAGCAATGTAATGCATCAACAGCTGGCAAAAGAACAGTGAGCGAGCAAAAAATATGAAGAAACTACAACTTCAAAGAAGAATAAAAATACCATAGTGTAATTTTAGGCAACATTACACAATCAATGGAAACTGTAATGTCTGGTCCATTGCAAGAAGACATCTTACAATAAGCGTAACAATACGGAAGGGTGAGTGAAAAGAAGAAAGTTTTTACAAGATTCGGGAAGCGTACATTTTCAGTTTCAAATGGACGCATGAAGTGAATATAGCAACTTTTAATGATAAAAGCGGCAGAAAAAGAAAAATTCTACGATAATTACAGTCGCAGTATCATCACAATACACGAATAACAGGAACAAGAACAAGCTCGGTGAAGTCAATGCACACGTCAGGACGACAAGTGAAGAAAAAGAGCACTGCCAAGATGAACCTAGTGTGTCAGAGCTGACAACCCGGCCAAAAACTCCCGAAGAGGACGCTGAAAGATATCGAGCTTCTCGGAGTGAACATTATGCAGATGCTGCATCCTTTGAAGAGGAGAACATGTGCTGAGAGCTCCAGCTGCTTTAAAAGGGTGGGCGAGCCTTGTAGCTTTTTGTGGAACGCGAAAACTGATTGATTCAAGTAGTTCCGGGCATAAAATAATACCATGAAGCAATTTGTACATGAAAAGAAGGTCTGAGTGGGTCCACCGGGAACTTAGAGAAACCGTTATAGGGATAGGCTCCGAAGGAAAACGATGCCTAAATATTGATGAAAATTTGGTTTGTACACGCTCTATACGTTGACAGTTGGAATTACAGGTTCCATTCCAAACGACAGAAGCATATTCTAGTTGCGGAATACAAAGCGTTCTGAATAGTTTTAGGAATGAAGAAGGAAACCGGAATTCTCGAGAAAACCTGCAAACAGCCCCAAGAGAGCGTAGCGCCCGCCTAGTAAGTTGAGTGACATGAGGTGAGAAAGTTAAGGCACTGTCGAAAAGCACGCCGAGGTCTCTGATCTCTTCAACTCTAGACAAGTAACCACCGTTAATACTGTAGCAAAATAAAGTGCGGTTCATTTTCCTGCTATAAGACATGACCTTTGTTTTCGTAGAGTTAAGATTCAATCTATTGTCTGAGCACCACTTGGAAAATGAGGATATATCTTGCTCCCGGGCAATGCAGTCATTAATGGACTCAATCCGTCTGAATATTTTAATGTCGTCAGCGTAAAGAAGGAAAGAAGACATCTTAATTGTGGCTGACACATCATTAACAAAAATGGAGAACAAGAGAGGCGCCAACACGGAGCCTTGAGGCACACCGCTTGTTGATCTGTACAGAGCAGACGTCTGCCCGTTAACGCTAACGAAACTGAACCGCTTATCTAGATAACTACTCAACAATGCCACGAGTGGTGTATCAATTCCTACCTGTAAAAGCTTTTTAAGTAACAGCGTGTGGCAAACAACGTCAAATGCTTTGCTCAAATCACAGTAGACAACGTCGAGCTGGCCCCTCTCAGAAATGGCTGCCGAGGCCTGCTCCATGAAGCAGGAGAGATTAGTCGTTGTCGACCTTCCTGATATAAAGCCGTGCTGTTTACTTACAAGAAGATTCTGTACAGAACTTGACAGTAATTTGTGCAGCGCTGTCTCAAACAGCTTGGAACAAGCACAAAGGAGAGAAATTGCTCTGTAGTTTGTTGCATCCGATTTGGAGCCTGACTTGAAAATAGGACGCACTGGAGAAATTTTCCACGCGAGAGGAAACACGTTTATTTTTAGACACTGGTTAAATGTCACCGTCAAAACAGGTACAAAAATACTGCCGTATGTTATGAGAATAGCTGGAGGTATTCCGTCAGCTCCGCACGACAATGACGGTTTCATGCGCTTTAGGCTCTCCAAAACCAACTGCTCGTCCAAAAGCACTAAGCTAGAGCCCTGCACGCGATTTAACAATATGTTCATTTCAGAGACGTCACGCTGGCCGCATGTGGCACTGAAGTGCTGAGCAAAGTGGTTGGCGACATTATGAACTTCTTCCCCAGAGGAATCTACAAGATTGATAAGATCATGTGAGTTGTTCTTACGGGACCGGATGTATCTCCAAAATGTTTCAGGCTGAGAATTCGCACTACTCTCTACAGAATCGAGATAGGAGCGCTGGTCCCGCTCATAAAGGTTTTTACATAATTTACGGTAAGAGCAGAAGTTCTGTTTCCATTCGTCACTCCCGGTTTTCTTATACTTTCTGTGGCAGCGGTCTTTTAATTTAAGAGTCGTACGAAGTTCTTTCGAAAACCAATGTGGGTGCTTGGAGTGGTTTGGTTTATACTTGGGAATAAATTGGTCCATACCGCTTTTGACAATTTCGGTGAACCGTTCGACCTGTGCATTGCAATCAGGGAGTTCTTGAATTTCCGACCAATCAAACAAAGAAAAAAAGCTATACAAGCCAATGTAATCCCCACGTGCATAACAGAAGGGAGGGAGTCCATTATACTTTAGGGAGGTACCACAATGCCGAATCGAAACGGGAGCCGAAACTGAAACTGGAGGATGAAGCTTGTCGGGTTTGACAAGAGAGATATCCACCATTGATACTCGCGCGTTCTGAATGTTTGAGAAGCAGAGGTCTAAGATATTTTCGGAGCAGTTTTTGATGTTATTCAGTTGTGTCATGGATGTGAAATCTAGGAAGTCTAAAACAATGCGAGATTTTTGCTGTACGTAATAATTGTAATGCTGGTTAGTTAGACTGTCCCATTGAACACCAGGTGCATTGAAATCCCCCAGAATGATAAACTGGTGATTTTGGTGTGAAGCGCAAACTTCTTCTACAGAAGTAAGTAGCTCATTGAACGAAAAAATAGGAACATCGGGGGGAATATAAAACGCCCCTATTAAGAGCCTCTCGCCCCCAGTCAGTCGGATGTCCAGCCAGACACACTCATTGTCGCCCTCAAGGTCTTGTCGCCTCTTACACTGAAGACCACAATCGACCGCAACTAATACGCCCCCTCCCTTTTGTTTAGCCCCAGTAAAATTCCTATCTTTGCGGAAAACTTCGTAATTTGGAGGGAAATAATCATTTGAGCTAATGTCGCTACAGAGCCAGGATTCAGAAATTACAATAATTGGAAAATTTGAGGAAAGTACATTAGCAAAAAATTCGGACGCTTTAGTGTTAAGGCCGCGCGCATTTTGATAGTAAATGTCCACCCTATTGTTAGTTTTTTTCATCGTGTGGGACATCAGTGGAACAGAACATTTCGGCATGCAGCTTTCCGCGGAAAGGTTTGAAAAGGCAGCCCTTCGGCCAGAACAAAGGATCGCTCAAACGCTCGAAGGAGTCCTCATCGACCGTAACGCAGAAGGAAGAATATGAACTGTACTTAGTCTTCAGCCGCTGACAAGCCAGAGGTATGACATGTACCGTCGAAAGATGCTCCGTCAGTTGGGCTGAAGTGGTGCACGGTGACAGTTTAGATACGAAGATGTGTCTCGGACGCTTAGATGGACGAACGACAGAGGTGCTACACGCATCTGAAGCACCCACACACACTGCACTCCCTCTGTGTTTGTTAATAATAATAATAATAATAATCAATCAATCAATCAATCAATCAATCAATCAATCAATCAACCTTTATTTTTGGTGCCCAGGAACAACCCTAGGGTCTTGGTACTGGTACACCATATACAAGCATTCATAAAAACAAACTAAAATCAAGACAACACAACACAGAAAACCGTATATATGAAAGAAACAATAAGATAAAAATAGTTACAGAGATCCCAGAAAGCAAAACAGCAAAACAGCAAAAAAAAGGAAGCCTAGTGTTAGAAGCCATGACACCCGGCCAGCAAAACGTTGAAGGCACGTGAAAAATTGAAAATACACAAGCAAATACTCAATGCACATGACGGAGATAGATTATACACATAAAACAAAGGTTTTGTAACAAAATGTCAGGAAGTTTCAAAATGGAAAAACGAAGTTCAGCGTTACAAGCACTGACACTTAAACCGACAGAAATTCAAGCAACACAAAATCAGGAAAAGTGAAAAACAAACAAGCAAGATGATGATTTGCATAAAATAAATACAGAACAGAAATACGGCACATAAATGACATAAATGCACTTAAGTTACAACAGTTTTCAATTCATTAGAGAACAAAGACAAAGAGCTCTGGAATATATCAAGACGATCGGAATATTGATTATATGCACATTGTATTCTGCAGATGGACGAGCATCGTTTACTTAAAGCATCTGTTCTGAAAGTTCGAAATCTTCGGAAAAGTTTCTTCGGCAAGTTGACATTGATAAGTGCAACCAAGTCATCACACAAAATATCACCATGAAGAAGTTTATAAAGAAAGATAATGTCAGCTCTCATTCGTCGACACCAAAGGGAAGGAATACTTTTGAGACAAGACGTGCTGCCGTTTGCGTCTTATTGTACATGACGGAAACGGTGCCTAAAGATAGACAGGAACTTATTTTGAACCCTTTCGATGCGGTCACTATTGGACTTGCAAGTTCCATTCCAAACAACAGAACCGTATTCGAGAAGAGGTAAGCACAGAGCCGAATACAACTTTAAGAAAGGAAGAGGACTTTTAACCCTTTCAGCCCTGAATTTTTTCTTTCTATAGGAAAACAAATTTCGGTGTGTTTTCTTTATTATTTGGATGGCACAAGCTTACAAACTGAAAATTGAGCTTCTAATGCAAGTATTTAGCTATTTACAGGCATGACATCTAATTAGGTGATCAGGTAATTAAAATTTAAATTTTCAGCAAAAACTGTTTTTTTTGCTTATTTTCTTAAATGTTCTAAAGCTGTGAGTCCACACATAAAAAACACGGCTGGTGGTGCAAGTAGTTTTAGATTTTCAGCTATGTCATCAAACTGGGACTTCGGTCCTTGGGGTCGCACGGACGCCAGTTTGGCCTTCCCTGCAACGCCTTCCTTTTTCTAGCATTCAGTTTTAGCAAAAAACGAACAATGGTGATATCTATCAATCGATGCATCCTTGGAGAACTATTTTCCAGAAAACTAGCTGTTTTGGTTTTGTTCTCAAATTTCTAGAAATTTTTTGGTTCGTGTTCTAAATATAGGACGCCAGGGCCGAAAGGGTTAAACTCTCTAGAATACCTGCAGACAGCACCCAGACATCGAAGAGAGCGTCCGGTAATTTGTGTAACGTGGGAAGAGAAAGTCAGTGAAGAATCAAATAGTACTCCCAAGTCCCGAATTTCGGTCACCCTCGGCAGTGCAGTGCTTGCTATTTTATAGGAGTATTGCAGCTGTTGAGTTTTCCTACTATAGGAAACAACTTTCGTTTTTGAGGGGTTCAAAATTAAGTCGTTTTTGGTGCACCAACGATGGAATGACACGATATCAGCCTGAAGAGAATTACAGTCCTGAACATTACGCACTTCTCTGAAGATTTTCACATCATCAGCATACAACAAAACAGAAGAATTTTTAATGGCAGAAGCAACATCGTTAATGAAAATGGAAAAAAGAAGGGGGCCCAGAACGGAGCCCTGGGGTACACCACTGGTTGCTTTGTACCTAAATGATGTTTGATCATTAACACTTACATAGCAATATCGCTCCTGGAGATAGCAACGTATAAGACCCACTAAGGAAGCGTGAACATCTAACAGAATGAGCTTGGCAAGCAATAACGAGTGGTTGACTACATCAAAGGCCTTGCTCATGTCACAGTAGACCGCATCAAGCTGGCTTCTACCAATGACTGCTGGGACAGCCTGCTCCATGAAGCATGCGAGGTTTGTGGAAGTTGAGCGACCACGCATGAAGCCATGTTCATTAGGAATGAGGACGTGTTTAAGTGAGAAAGACAAGACCTTATGAAGAGATAACTCGAATATTTTAGAGGCAGAACAAAGAAGCGACACTGGCCTATAGTTCATGGGGTCGGTTTTTGGGCCTGACTTGAAAACAGGGAATACACGACAGATTTTCCATGATCGAGGGTACGTGCCAGACCGGAGACAGTTATTAAATATTGAGGTGAACACAGGAACAAATATATTTGCATACGTTTTTAGAATTGCAGCAGGAATACCATCTGGCCCAGAAGAAAACCAGGGCTTTAGCCGCTTGATGCTGGCCCGCACGATGTTCTCATCCAATTGGAAACAAGCGGAGTAACCGTCCTGGTGACAAGAGACGCTGCCGTCATCAGTACCACCGCTAAGCCCAAACAAAGAAGAAAACTGACGAGCAAAGCAGTCGGCCGCATCTGCAACCTCATCGCCGTTGGAATCCAGTAGACGAATAGATTCTTTCGTTGTACTAGATCTAGAATGAATGTACTTCCAGAAGGCTCCCGGCTGATGAGTTGCTTTAGCTTCAACTGACGCCAGGTACAAAGCATGATCACGTTTGTGCAATATTTTGCATAGGGCACGTAGGCGCCGGAACTCCTGAACGAACTGATTCGCACCAGAGCGCTTCATCTTTCTGTGCGCGCGTTCTTTGAGTTTCAGGGCATCCCGCAATTCAGAAGAAAACCAGTGTGGGAACTTGAACTTCTTTGGTAAATATTGCGGGATGTATTTCTTCATACCCAAAAGCACAATCTCAGTAAAACGGTCAACTTGTTCATTGGCATCAGAGTGGTCAATGACTGTTGACCAAGGGGCAGCAGAAAAGTGGCCATACAGCCCAACGTAATCTCCCCGGGCGAAAGCGTAGCGAGGTTGCGCATTGCTTGAAATTACAGAACGGTGGAGCATTGTAGGAAGGCAACAGGAAATAGAAAGAGGAGGATGATATTTGTCGGGTATTACTAAAGCACAATCAGAGCGCGACACATTAACGCCATCGAAGTTTGAAAAGCACAGGTCCAGAATGTTTCCACTGCAGTTTTTTATGTGATTACGCTGTGCCATGGAAGTGAAAGACGAAAAATCTAGTAACCTATTACCCTTCTGTTGAAAGTGGTGGTTGTAGTGGGAACAGGTGAAGTGGCTCCACTGAACGCCAGGAGCGTTAAAATCTCCAAGGAGGAGGACCTTGAGGTCGCAATGAGTAGTGAGCATCTGTTCAATGGAGGAGACTAACTTATTGAACGCGTCAGGAACTACATCAGGAGGAACGTAAAAAACACCAACTAGAAGTTTTTCAGTTTTAGAGATATGAATTTCGACCCATAAAGACTCACCTGCGTTTTCAATATCGCTACGTAGCACACACGGGAGAGATTTGTTAACTGCGAGAAGTACCCCGCCCCCCTTTTGTTTGCATCCAGTTAAGGCACGATCATTACGATATACATGGTAATTTTGAGGAAAATAGTCATTGGATAGAATATCGGGGCACAACCAAGTTTCAGATATAGCTATCAACGGAAAGCAAGAAGCCAGAACATTACCAAAAAATTCAGTCGCCTTAGTTCGAAGACCTCGCACGTTCTGATAAAAAACATCTAAACTAGTCATTATTCTTTTTCTGATGTGTTGCGCTCAGAGCTGTGAAGCATGCCTTCGCGAAACATGCCTCGAAACTCCTTAAAGAGGCAGTAATAATAATATAATAGTAATAATAATAATAATAATAATAATAATCAATCAATCAATCAATCATGTATATTTATTGTGCCCAGGAACAGCCGTTAGGCCTTGGTGCTGGTACACCGATGGATACAGGTGAAAAAAAAGGAAAACAAAAAGTGAAAGGAAAGAACACTTTGACAGCGTATCAGATAAAAGAGTTAAAAAAAATAACTTTTAGAATGTATATTGCAAAGTATACCGTACAAACCACTACAAAACGCAGATAGCGTATACACTACATGCAATGAATTCAAAGAAAACTGACGGCATACGACAGAATTGGTAATTACATCGTACCGATGAAACAGAACATCTGCACACTACAGATAATCGTGTAACCTTAAAACAGCGATCCATAAAAAGGAAAACAACAAAAGAGTCACATAAACAGCATACTCTCCATACAGTAAGGCAAGCAGGTAAAAAGAAGTTAGTATAACTAAAACAAGATCCATTCAGTATGACGGAGCAAACAAATATTCCATATAGTTCCATGTAGGAGAATAAGAGGGAGCATCTTAGCGAATGAGAATTCTGGTAGTGTCTGAACTGAACTGATTGAGAGAGCTGTTAAAAATATCTACGTCTGCAGAGTAGAAGTTACACGTGCTCTGCAGCCAGCCTGAACAGCGGGCAATGTCGGTTACAGGAGCTGAGAGTACGAAAAGGGTGAAAATTTCTTGTGGTTTTAAAAGGCACTGTTAGCTGAAGCTCCGAAAGCAGTTCCACACTGCCTATTTGTTCATGTATGAGCTTAACAAGAAATCAGAGGTCAGCTGTATCGCGCCTAGCCTTTAGCTCAGGCAACACTTGCAAGTACCATGGTCCAGAGTCAAGACGGTGATACTCGTGAGGGAAGCGATGTCTAAGTATGGACAGCAGCTTATTCTGCACTTTATCAATACCCCTGCTGTTAGATTTGCATGTACCATTCTAGACAACCGAGGCATATTCCAGCACGGGACGACAGACAGTGGAGTACAGTTTCAGGAAGGACTTTGCACTACGGAATTCTTTAGACATCCGGCAGACCATGCCCAAGCGGCGGAGAGCTCGCTGTTTGATGGATCGAACGTGCGGTGTAAAAGTCAGCTGGTTATCAAAGAGCACGCCAAGATCAGTTGTCGTAGAGATTCGAGGCAAAGTAAAATCATGAACTGAGCAGTGATAAGGCAGGCAGTCTGTTTTACGCGTGTATGACAAAACTTTGGATTTCGCGGCGTTCACTATCAGTCAGTTCTCTTTAAACCAGAGTGTAAATGCATCCACGTCTCTTTGCAAATGCCCGCAGTCGCTAAGAGACGAAACTTCCCTAAAAATCTTGATGTCATCAGCTGAAAGTAAAAAAGAAGAATGCCCTATAGCACCTGAAACATCACTGACAAATAAAGAAAACAAAAGAGGGCCTAGAACAGACCCCTTTGGCACACCACTTGAAACGCAGTAACGATAGGATTGCTGGCCGTTAACATTTACGTAGCAGGTCCGCCCACGCAAGTAACTAATTAGGAGGTCAAGAATCGAATTATCTATGTTCAGGAGTGACAGTTTAGAAATAACCAATGGGTGACTGACCACATCAAAAGCCTTGCTCAGGTCAAAGTACACAGTATCAAGCTGCCTCCTATGATGGACCGCTTCGGACGCTCGCTGCATGAAAGAAACGAGGTTAGTGGTTGTGGAACGTCCGGACATAAACCCGTGCTGTTCGGAAATTAGTATGCCCTTAACACTGGAAGATAAAACATCGTGCAACACAGTCTCAAAAGCTTAGACACCGCACACAGAAGCGAAATAGGCCGATAGTTTCTAGCACTATGTTTAGCACCCGTTTTGAAGACAGGGACCAAGCGTGCCAACTTCCAGGCTGCTGGAAAAGTAGCAGATTGAATTGAATTATTAAATATAGCCGTTAGTATAGGAATAAGAAGCTCCCCTTAGGTTTTTAATATTCTCGGAGGAATGCCGTCAGGGCCACAGGAAAATGACGGTTTGCGGCGCTTCAGGGCTTTCCGAACGTCGCTCTCACTTATTCTGGGAACACAGAAATTAGACGACGCAGAGGAAGAGTTGGACAAAATGTTAACTTCACCCTTTAGAAATACTGAGCTGAAATGGTCCGCAAAGGCATTAGCAACGTCTACAATCGGGTTTCCATTGTCGTCTAGAAGGTTAACGATTTCGGCAACCTTGCCAGCAGATCGAGAGCGAACATACTGCCAGAAACTTTTCTGGTGGCGCGTAGCGCTGATTTCTACCTTGGCTATGTAGTCTGACCGATCGCTATCATACAGATCTTTAGACAGGGCTCTGAAATACTTAAACTCCTTTTTCCAAGCTTCGGATTGTAGCCCTCGAATTTTATTGTGAGCACGGGCTTTACATTTTAAAGCCCTTCGCAGTTCCGCAGAAAACCAGTTCGGAAGTTTAGATTTCCTTCCGGACGTTCTTGGTATAAACATTTGCATTCCTTGCTGAATAATTGTAGAAAGTTTCTCGACTTGGTCATCAACAGAGGGAAGTTTGACGAGGAGAGAGCAGTCAGTGTTACAGAAGTAGTTATAAAAATCAACGTAGTCTCCAGCAGCATAATTGTACGTCGGATGTGCAGAATGGCCGGAGCATCTCGATTGCCCCAACACATACGGCAGTGAGATATGAAGGACAGGATGAAATTTGTCGGGACGCACCAGCAAGGTATCCAACAGAGAAATGGTAAGGCCAGCCTGGTTGGAAAAGCAAAGGTTTAAAACATTACCACAAATGTGTTTACACCTATTACTTTGTTCCAGACCACTGAAAGAAATAAAGTCTAACAGACAGTAGCCCTTCTGGGAAATGTAATGATGATCGTGTCTGACAGTGCGATCATCCCAGTCTACACCGGGAACGTTGAAGTCCCCGCATATAAGAAATTTCGTGTCTGGGTTGGCATTAACAATATCCTCTATTGATGTGACACAGCGCTCAAATTCGGCGTAGTTTATGGATGGAGGTATATAAAAGTTGGAAATTAGAATACTTTTTTTGATACCGCCGAGAACCTCCACACACACTGATTCTGCAGCAGTTTCAAGGTCTGAGCGACAGCGGCAGTTCAACGACTTGTCCACCGCAATGAGCACTCCACCACCGCAAATTTTAGAAGTGGGGCCAGTACGGTCACTTCGAAAAACAACATAATTATCGGTAAAATAATCGCTAGATGGAATTTCTGAGGATAGCCAAGTTTTGGTAAGGACGATTACATTATATGAGGACGAAGCTATAGAAAAAAGAACTCAGCAGATTTGGTCCGCAAACCACGAACATTTTGGTAACAAACACTGATCATGCGGGCGAGGAAAGTTCAGACAGGTGCAGCATGGACTCGCGCAGTACGCCCCGGAAGGGCTTAAAAAGACACTCATTTGGCCACAGAGCCGGATCCTGCAGTAATTCATAGCACACGTTGCTTACGGCAACATAGAAGGAGGCATAGGTGTTGTACTTAGTTTTTATCCGCTTGCAAGCAAGAGGAGCAGCATCTCTGGCAGTCAGGTACTAGCACAGCTGAGCTTCCGTGGTTTCGGGTGAAAGTTTCGTGACGAACAGAGCCTTCGGCAGCCGCCGCCGCTGCACCACCATGAGCTCAGACGAGTCCGAGGTTCCAAAGGAAGCGGGTTGACGAGCCTTCCCGTTGACATCACCGATCCTGGTGTGGCCCACGGCGGATCCTCCTCCTCCAGGTGACAGTTGCGATGCGAAACACGCATCGGCACCAGTGACGACAGCATTCGGGCTGGAGCCGGGTGACGCAGGCTGCCGTTGCAGATGTTGCAGTCCGTGTTCCGCCACCGGCTAGTGATGGTGGACAACGTGTTTAGGCGCGCCACCAACAGTAACAGCAGGAGCGGCTGCAACGGCAGCGGCGAACGACGATGTCATGGGGGCTATAGGTGACCCAGACCCAGCCAGACCCGACACCGCGGTTGAAAGCATCACGCCGGGAGAAGAGAGGGCTTCGGGGGAGACCGGCAGGGAAACCGGTTGCCGCGCGGCGAGCTCTTCTCGTAGAGTGCGTACCTCTTGCCGAAGGGAAACGACGATGGCAGTGTGGTGGGCCCGCTCCCGCTCAGTCTCCCGACGAAGGCTTTCAAAACACTGCATATTCTCCCGGCGCAGCTGATCATAGTCGTCACGCAGCCGGGCCATTTGGTCACTCGAAAAAGAAATGCCCCCCAATGCGTCGGTGAGGAGCCCACGGAGGGCACCAGCATCAGCCCCAAGGCCAACCGGTTGGGACGGCGAAACAGGGGCCTCTTCGGCCGGCGACCTTCGTCGGAGGGAAGAGGGGGAAGATCTCCGAGTGGCGGACGGGCCCGTGTCGTTGCTCGCCAGCGAAGCTCTGCTGCTAGGCCTAGCCGCCGCCTCGGCCGTCACACACAGATTGCACCTGAACGGCCGGGCACCGGACCTCAGAAGTTCCAGCTCAGCGTCCGGCCACGCAACACACTTCTATAATCAATCAATCAATCAATCAATCAATCAATCAATCAATCAATCAATCAATCAATCAATCAATCAATCAATCAATCAATCAATCAATCAATCAATTAATTAACCAATCAATCAATCAATCAATGTTTATTAGAGTGCCCAGGAACAGCCGAGGCCTTGGTTGCGGCACTAATATACAGCAGCACTAAATGCGCCACTAATATACAGCAGAAACTCACAATATAAACAGTCAACGAGAAGAATGAGCGAATAAAAAAAGAGCAGTAAAACCCTAAGGATAATAAAAAGGTATTCTAACCAAAATTAGACGATTAAGAAACTCTAATGGTGGATCAATGGCAAAAGTATGTGGAACAATGGTCAAAGCAGTTGGGTGAAGCAAGCAAACATAAAAACATACTCGCAGATATAGGCGAAAACACAAAGCTTCAATTAAACATGAATGTATGAAACAAAAACAGGAACTAATTTATCAAGTTACAGCAACAGAAGACGGGAAGTACCAGACACATCACTGTGGCTCCTCGCGGCACAATAAATCGGGTGCGATGGAAGGCTAGTAGCATACCGTAATATATGACAAGTCAATGAAGCAATTGCAGCCACAAAGTCACGAATATATAGGACTTACATACAAGAAACAAGAACTATGACGACATTGCACACATAAAAAGGACATAAAAAACTAAAAAAAACTGTGCCGAAAAGAAGAGTAATTATTGTATCACAGCTAACAACCCAGTCAAAAACTCCCGAAGGGGACGTTGAAATATATCAAATTTCCCAGAGTGACAGTTATAGAGACGCTGCACTCTTTGGTTGGGGGGGGGGGAATAGGTGTTGAGTGCTGTAGCATTATGAAAAGGGGGGGTAAACCTTGTTGTTTTTTGCGAAACGCGAAGGCTGACTTGGGCAAGTAGTTCCTGGCATGTGATAATACCATGAAGCAGTTTATATAGAAAAAGAAGATCTAGGCGGGTTCGCCGACAACTCAGAGAGACAGGTAATGGGAATCTGGATACTGCTAAGGCCGTCTCGGGAGGCCCAGAGGAAAGACGATGTCTGTATATTGATAGAAATTTGGTCTGAACACGCTCTATACGTTTGCTGTTAGAATGACAGGTTCCATTCCACACGACAGAGGCATATTCTAGTTGAGGAATACAAAGTGTTTTGAATAGTTTCAAGAATGAATTAGGAGACCCAAAGTCCCGTGAAAATCTGCATACAGCACCAAGAGAGCGAAGAGCCCGCCGAGTAAGTTGATCGACAATGGGCGAGAAAGTTAAGGCACTGTAAAAGAGCACTCCAAGGTCTCTGGTACCATCAACTCTAGACAGGGGGCCGCCGTCAATGGTGTAAGGAAAGTAAAGGATGTTTGTTTTTCGGCTATAAGAGATGACCTTTGTTTTTTTTGGATTAAGATTTAATCTATTCTCTGAACACCATTTAGAGAACGAGGACACATTTTTGTTTAGGGAAACACAGTCCTCAGCAGATTTAATACGTTTGAATATTTTGATGTCTTCAGCATTGATTAGGAACGAAGACTTCTTGATTGCAGCTGACACATGGTTTATAAAAATAGAAAACAACAGAGGGCCTAACACAGAGCCTTGGGGCACACCACTTGTTGTCCTGTACATAGCGGACTTCCTGCCGTGAACACTCACATAACAAAACCGATTGTGTAGATAACTCCACAAAAATGCCACAAGTGGTGCATCAATGCCAGACAGTAAAAGCTTATTAAGTAACAACGAGTGGCAGACAACATCGAATGCCTTGCTCAGGTCGCAGTATACAACGTCCAACTGGCCCCTCTCTGAAACTGCTGCGAAGGCCTACTCCATGAAGCAGGCGAGGGTTGTTGTTGTCGACTGTCCCGATATAAAACCATGCTGGTTAGGTATAAGGGCGTTTTGTACAGAACTTGATAAGATTTTGTGAAGCGCTGTCTCAAACAGCTTGGAAGAGGCACAAAGGAGAGAAACAGCCCTATAATTTGTAGCGTCAGACGTCGAGCCTGTCTTTAAAATTGGACGCACTCGAGAGATTTTCCTCGTGCGGGGGAAGACGTTTGTTTTTAGACAATTATTGAATATATAAGTTAGAAGAGGTACAAAAATACTGCCATAGGTTTTAACAATGGCTGGATGGATTCCGTCAGGGCCACAGGACAAAGATGGTTTCATGCGCTTTAGACTCTCAAGAACCAGCTTTTCGTCTAATAGTATAAGGCTTGGGCCTTGTACATAGTTTATCAAAAGGTTCATTACCGTATCATCGCACTGGCCATATATAGCTCTAAATTGCTTTGCAAAATAGTTGGTGACGTCATGCACCTGTTCCCCAGAGGAATTAACCAGGCCGATGCGATCACATGAGTTGTTTTGACGAGACCGGATATACTTCCAAAATTTTGCAGGCTGGGAATTCATGCTCCTCTCCTAGTAGTCTAGATAGGAGCGGTTGTCACGCTCATATAGACGTTTACATATTTTTCGGTTAGAGCGAAATTCCTCCTTCTATTTATCAAGTCCAGTGCTCTTTGACTTTCTGTGGGCGCGGTCCTTTAATTTACGCGCGGTACGAAATTCTGCGGAGAAACAATAGGGGTACTTTGAGCGGCTGGGCTTGAACTGGGGGATAAACTTGTCCATACCGGTTTTGAAAACCTCAGTGAACCGCTCGACCTGCGCATCACAATTAGGAAGATCTTGAGTTGCAGACCAATCAAATGTACAAAAGAAGTCATACAAGCCAATGTATTTCCCACGAGCATAACAGTAGCAGGATAATTCGTTATTCTTCGACGAGACAGTACGGCATTAAAAAGAGATTGGAGTAGAAACTAAAAACGGAGGATGAAACTTGTCGGGTTTAACAAGAGAAATACCAGACCTCGATACTCGTGCATTCTGAATGTTTGAAAAGCAGAGGTCTAAGATGTTGTCGGAGATATTTTTGATATTATTAAGTTGCATCATGGATGTAAAGGCTACGAAGTCTAATAGCATGCTGGATTTCTGTTGCACGTAATAGTAAGGCTATTCCATTGCACACCAGGCAATGGAAGAGTAAGGCTATTCCATTGCACACCAGGTGTATTGAAATCACCAAGAATAACATGCTGATGCTTTTGGTGAGATGCGAATACTTGTTCTATAGATGTAAGAACCTGATTGAACGATAAAGGAGCAATATCCGGAGGAATATAGAATGCCCCCAGTAAAAGCATCTCACCTCCATTTAGTCGTATATCTAGCCAGACAGACTCATGGTCGCTCTCCAGTTCATGACGCCGCACACATTGAAAAGTACTGTCAACCGCAACTAACACCCCCCTCCCCTCCCTTTTGCTTAACCCCACCAAAATCCCTATCTTTACGGAAGACTTGGTAGTTTGGTGGAAAATAATTCGAAGAGCTAATATCACCGCAGAGCCAGGTTTCCGAAATAACAATAACCTGAATAGTTGAAGAAACTAAATTTGAGAAAAATTCAGACGATTTGGTGCGAAGACCGCGAACATTCTGATAATAGACGTCTATTCTATTTATCCCTTTTGTCATCTTACGCGACATCGGTAGTAAGGACCATCTCCGGAAGCAGCTTTCCTCGGAACGGTTTAAAAAGACAATCCTTAGGCCACAAGGAGGGATCTGCCAGACGCTGAGACGAGTCCTCGTTTACAGTCATGCAGAAGGAAGAATAGGAGTTGTACTTTGTCTTCAGCCGCTGGCACGATAAAGGTGTGACGTCCACGAACGATTAGTGCGCGGTTAGTTGCGCAGAGGTGGTGCAGGGAGATAGCTTCGAAACGAAGATGCGCCTCGGGTGCTTCGGTCGCTGCACAAGGGAGATTAGAGTTGTGTCTTCTGCGCCTACACACGCCGCTCTCCCATTCTTTTTGTTGGACTTCACCGAGTCGGTGCGAGGAGTCGCACCGGATGGGGGACCTAGTAGGGGAGAAGGCGAAGACGTTGTCGACCCTGGCATCGGCTGGTCGGGCGCAGTGTCCGCCACCGCCCCGTTCGTATTCGCCACAGCACCGGCAAACGTTGAAGAAGGCTCACGCCGTAGAGAAGCTGCCACCGCCGTCCCATTCAGCATGGGCGTCGAAGGGGGGGAAGGCACAGGACGAAAGGAACCGGCACGTCGCGACAGCTCTCCGCGCAGGCTGCGAACCTCCGCTCGCAGCGAAGCAATTACGTTTGCCTGCTGGGCGAAAGCACGGGCATTGTCCCTGCACAGGCGCTCGTTCCCCTCTCGCAGCTTCGCCACCTCGTCCGGCAGGAAAGAGATCCCATCGAGGGCGTTGAGAAGCATGCGTTGGAGACCGGCAGAGTCTTCAAGGTCACCCAAACAGGGGGTGCTTTTCTGTGTAAGGAGTGGTTGCGACGAGGGAGGCAATCGTTGGCACTCTTAGCCGGAGTTGATGCTAGGCCTACGCGCGGCATCCAACGCCGAACACGAACACAGACCACACTGGAAAGGTTGCTCACCGGTCAACAAAGATTGTAGCTCCTCATCCGGTAGCTGAATACACTTGATGTGAGCACGTTTTTGGCATGATGCACATGGAAAGAACTTCTGCTTTCCGTAAAAAACATAGCAGCACAGCACACAGACGTCCGTGCTAGGCGCCATAATAATAATAATAATAGTAATCAATCAATCAATCAATCAATCAATCAACTTTTATTTTTGGTGCCCAGCAACAACCCTAGGGTCTTGGTACTGGACACCATATACAAGCATTCATAAAAACAAACTAAAATCAAGACAACACAACACAGAAAACCATATATATGAAAGAAACAATAAGGTAAAAATAGTTACAGAGATCCCAGAAAGCAAAACAGCAAAACAGCAAAAAAAAGGAAGCCTAGTGTTAGAAGCCATGACACCCGGCCAGCAAAACGTTGAAGGCACGTGAAAAATTCAAAATACACAAGCAAATACTCAATGCACATGACGGAGATAGATTATACACATAAAACAAAGGTTTTGTAACAAAATTTTAGGAAGTTTCAAAATAGAAAAACGATGTTCAGCGTTACAAGCACTGACACTTAAACCGACAGAAATTAAAGCAACACAAAATCAGGAAAAGTGAAAAACAAACAAGCAAGATGATGATTTGCATAAAATAAATACGGAACAGAATACGGCACATAAATGACATAAAGGCACTTAAGCTACAACAGTTTTCAATTCATTAGAGAACAAAGACAAAGACCTCTGAAATATATCAAGACGATCGGAATATTCATTATATGCACATTGTATTCTGCAGATGGACGAGCGTCGTTTACTTAAAGCATCTGTTCTGAAAGTTCCAAATCTTCGGAAAAGTTTGTTCGGCAAGTTGACATTGATAAGTGCAACCAAGTCATCACACAAAATATCACCATGAAGAAGTTTATAAAGAAAGATAATGTCAGCTCTCATTCGTCGACACCAAACGGAAGGAATACTTTTGAGACAAGACATGCTGCCGTTTGCGTCTTCTTGTAGATGACGGAAACGGTGCCTAAAGATAGAAAGGAACTTATTTTGAACCCTTTCGATGCGGTCACTTTTGGACTTGCAAGTTACATTCCAAACAACAGAACCGTATTCGAGAAGAGGTAAGCACAGAGCCGAATACAACTTTAAGAAAAGAAGAGGACTTTTAAACTCTCTAGAATACCTGGAGACAGCACCCAGACATCGAAGAGAGCGTCCGGTAATTTGTGTAACGTGGGAAGAGAAAGTCAGAGAAGAATCAAATAGTACTCCCAAGTCCCGAATTTCGGTCACCCTCGGCAGTGCAGTGCTTGCTATTTTATAGGAGTATTGCAGCTGTTGAGTTTTCCTACTACAGGAAACAACTTTCGTTTTTGAGGGGTTCAAAATTAAGTCGTTTTTGGTGCACCAATGATGGAATGACACAATATCAGCCTGAAGAGAATTACAGTCCTGAACATTACGCACTTATCTGAAGATTTTCATATCATCAGCATACAACAAAAAAGAAGAATGGGTAATGGCAGAAGCAACATCGTTAATGAAAATGGAAAAAAAAGAAGGGGGCCCAGAACGGAGCCCTGGGGTACACCACTGGTTGCTTTGTACCTAAATGATGTTTGACCATTAACACTTACATAGCAATATCGCTCCTGGAGATAGCAACGTATAAGACCCACTAAGGAAGCGTGAACATCTAACAGAATGAGCTTGGCAAGCAATAACGAGTGGTTGACTACATCAAAGGCCTTGCTCATGTCACAGTAGACCGCATCAAGTTGGCTTCTACCAACGACTGCTGGGACAGCCTGCTCCATGAAGCATGCGAGGTTTGTGGAAGTTGAGCGACCACGCATGAAGCCATGTTGATTAGGAATGAGGACGTGTTTAAGTGAGAAAGACAAGACCGTATGAAGAGATAACTCGAATATTTTAGAGGCAGAACAAAGAAGCGACACTGGCCTATAGTTCATGGGGTCGGTTTTTGGGCCTGACTTGAAAACAGGGAATACACGACAGATTTTCCATGAGCGAGGGTACGTGCCAGACCGGAGACAGTTAATAAATATTGAGGTGAACACAGGAACAAATATATTTGCATACGTTTTTAGAATTGCTGCAGGAATACCATCTGGCCCAGAATAAAACGAGGGCTAATAATAATAATAATAATCTTTATTAATCACCAAAGAAAAGCTACAGGAAATCTGGCCCATCTAAGCCAATAGCGGCTTGTGTGATGTGGCCCTTCATCGTGTGGAAGACATGTGGTTTCTTTATAAATATACAATATTCAACATTGAAACAGAAAGTAATTAGTAAAATTGGATATATTTACAGGAAATCGGAGTAAAGTAGCAACACACTCCATACGGAGTAGTAAAACATCAGAAAACAAAAAATGACAGAATTACTTATTTACATGCGACTCTTGAAGTAGAAATAATAAACACTTCAACCTTGCAAAGAGAAAAGTGATGAGAAAACAGAACTTACATTCACAGTGAATCGAAGCAGAGCAATCGTATACTCTAAACAGTAGTGAACACAGACCACAATGCAAGAAAATGATACTATACACGTAAATTGTACTCTTGGGACAGAAGCAATAACAATTTCAATTCAGATCGCGATTTCAAAGACAAAAATTCATCGGGCAAGTTGTTAAAAATCTTTGGGATGTACACACGTCGTCTCGCTGCTCCATATTTAGTTGAAAAGCGCGGAACAACAAACCGTGTTTTTTGCGCAGCTGACGCGGGGCGATGTGAGGGAGCTTAAATTCATCAGTCCAGTAATGACGCAGTACAACAGTAGAAGTGAATAAAGATTTAAATGAATGAAAACCAAGTTCGGAAAAAATGCCTTTGCCCAAAGATAAAGTTCGATTGTAAGCCACACTCTTTAATATATTTTTTAACAGGTTATCGATTCGGTCTTGCCAACCTCTGGAGCAGAAACCAAAAACCGTTATTCCATATCTTAAAACACTATATGCAAGCGCATGAACTATCATCTTTTTAATTGGGAAAGGCACCAAGCTTCTTACATTGAAGAGTAAACACGCCACGGATCTAAGTTTTGAGCAGACGTAAGCACTATTGTTTTGCCACGACAAATCACTGTCGAAATGAATTCCGAGATACTTAATTGTATTTGTGTATTCCACGGGAGAGCATTGACAGGATGTGCAGTCATGGTGATGCAGAATTACCGGCAAGTCCATCTCACAAAGTTTCAGGGGATTTTTGAAACACATGGCTTTAGTCTTGCCATGATTGACGGTGAGGTTGTTTTTCGAGAACCGAGACATAGCTTTGTACACTGATCGCTGTAGTTGCTCAACTGCCGATTTATATTTAACATGCTTTGTAAGGAGGACAATGTCATCCGCGTACTGAAACACTACCCCGTTTGGGATTATTGACACAAAATCATTTACAAAAAATTGAAGAGGAGAGGAGATAAAATTTACCCCTGTGGGACACCGGCATCAAGCGGCAGTTTGGTGCTGGAGTATGTATTACCTATAACAACCATTTGTGCCCTGTCAGCAAGGTAGTTCTTAAGTACAGCTTGAAAGGGGCCCCTGAAGCCGATAAGGTATAATTTGCGGAGTAATATGTCGTGATAAACTGTTTCAAAGGCTTTGGATACGTCGAGAAACAAGGCGCAGAAAAAGAGATTATGTTCAAAAGACTTACACAACTCATCTGCAAACTCTTCCAAAAGCGCAATTGTGCCCGGCCTTGCAAAAAGCCAAATTGCCTGTCAGACATAATGGAGAACTTATGAATAAACGAATTCGTCACCTCAAGCAAAATTTTATAGAACCTGGGATAATACCGGCAGAATTTAGATGGGGCGGTAGTTCTCAAAATTTGATTTTTACCTGCCTTGTGTAATGGTCTAACTAAAGCAGTTTTTAGATTTTTAGGAATACCTCCCGTGTCGAGGAAGCCATTCAGCATGAAAAGAACAACGTCTGCTAGCGCCTCAAAATTTCTTGTCTATGCCTACGGATATTCCATCCATTCCTGGTGGTTTATTTATTTGAAAACTACAAAGGATCCGTGGAAGGTCCGATTTTGAAAGCCGAGGCAAAAAAGCGGATGCTGCCAATGAATCCCTCAGCGTCAAGTCTTGTTGAGACTTTGCGGACGCCGCTTTTGAGGCCTGGTTGAAGAAATGATTGAACAAATTGACTGTTTCAACAGCACTTCCAGGGAAATGTTCTGCCACAGAGTTTTCTTCGTTAGATTTTCCCCTGAGGTGGTTCACTAGGGACCAGGTTTTGCCAGCATTTTTGGACGATTCCTTAAACTTGTCGAAAAAAACGACGTTTTGCAGCACGGAAAAGCGCGACAACCTTGTTTCTTGCGATTTTTTATTCCAAGCGGAGGGGTTCATTCTGAGGGGCACGTTTACATTTCTTCCAAAGCCAATCTCTATTAGCTATAGCCTGCATAATATCCGAATTAATCCAAGTAATGTTTTTCTGGCGCTATTTATTCCTGGTAAATGTACAGGATCGCTTGAAGTCTGCCAATCGTTCACAAAAGCTATCGTAAACTTGGTGTGGTAATCTACCTGCCATCAGAGAAGACCATGCAAAGTTCGCAATGAGGCCATCTAGCCTTCTTTTATCTACAAACATGACGTGTATTTCTGACACCGTTCCAACCTTATTTGATTGTCGCGAAACAGGACACTGTGTTTTTAAAGCTACACGGCAGACAACAAAATAATGTTCAGACAATTTCTGGGTAACAACACATGAAGTACAAGAATGATTAGGCGCTCTAACCGCAATGTGATCTAAACATGATGTCACGACACGGCCCTTCAAAGTTTCTTCTCTTGTGGGGGCAACAATCGTTGATGCGAAACCACACGACGCCAAAATAGATAAGTAATCTGATACGGTGGCCTTTGTTGGACATAGGATGTTAATATTCAAATCTCCTGCCAGGAAGACTTGATCAACGGATGACCAACGCTTCAATACATCGCCCAGTTCCAATAAAAATCTAGCAGCACTGTAACATGGAGGTCGGTACACAGCTAACAACAAGAAATCATAATTTTCAGAATTAATTTTAATGAAAAAGTTCTCAGCATGAACGAAAGTGACGTCGACTGGGGAAGTATCGAATTTCGAACTTACAAACACAGCAATGCCACCCCCTCTACGGTTCGATCGTGTTGTGTTACGAGAAGTGTACCCCTTTAAGGAAAATGATTGCAAAACGTCTTCTGTCGCATTGATTTCTGTGACCACGAAAGCATCTACAAAATCCCTGAAACATTTGGCTATTGCTTCTAATTCTTCACCGTGCTTACGTATGCTCCTAATGTTTATGTTTACAAGAGTAAAATCGCCACCTGACGTGCATCCGAAGGTTGTCTTGAAGGAAAGAAAGTGATAGTTCACCGAAACTAGCAGCCATGCTTAAGTAATCTTATTGATACCGGATATCCGGGAGACACGAATGCGAGGGGCCTTGTCATCTTTTTTTGCGTTGATTTTTCCGCCTGTGGCCCAGCAGAATTTGTACCCTTTTTGTTTTGTCGCCTCGCGCGCACGCCAGTACAAGTCACGATTCATCTTAGATTTTCATTGAAGAAAAGGTTAAAATCAGGGTCGGCTTCACGCAGATGTCGCAGTTTCTTTCGCGCCTCACACCGCACTTCTTTAGTAGTCACGGTCGCGAAACGAACAAGAACAGTTGGGTTTGCTTTTTTGCTAGGCAGCCGGTGAACTGCTTCAACATCTGAAATCGAAAAGCTTATCTCAACCTTCCTCGCAAGCTCAGACAATGTTGCCTTCAGGTTCTCATTCTCTTCTTTCGGCAGCCCTTCAATCTCGAGATTAGATTTTCTGCTGTATTGCTCATTTTCGTTTTGGGCTTCCCGAAGAGAGTGCAATTCCTCAGCTTGAGATTGTATGGTAGCATTCAACGCGGCAATCCCCTCATCGTGTGCCGCTGCAAGCTCGGCACCCGTATTCGCCTGTTCCACCACCGAGTCATACTGGTTTGACAAAAATGAAACTGATTTTTCCAGATCCTTGACAGTCTCCGATAACTTCGTAAATTCTGCCCTAAGAAGCAAGAGAGAATCAACTTTTTTGTGCAGAACCGGCAACGATTCTAAGCTAGTTTTGATCTCTCGGATTTCCCGTAGCAACAACGGTTCTAAATCAGTGTTTTTCCCTGCGGAAGCACCTTCGGGCTGGGACGGGCCGCGTTTTTTTCCAGATCGGCAGGTTTTACAAATCCAGGTTTCTTTCTTTGGTTGGCCCATTGCAGAAAAAGTACTGCTGCTAACACCGGAACATGCCTGACCTAAATGGTAGCCGAGTTTACACTCCGAGCAGTCCAAGTACCACCCATCATCAGGTAGTGCCTCATGGCATGCAATGCACTCAATGCAATGTTTAGAATCTGACATATTGATGACATGTGCAATGCATAAGCATGGAACAAATTAGGCACACAAGAGCGTCCCAGAAACTTGATGGGGCGAGAAGTTTTGTCGAACGAGACGTGGGGGGGGGGGGTACTCTCACCGAACGAAGGCGACGAATAGCCGCAGTAGAGCCGCTCGAGCCGCTGGCGCGCGTTCTTGTACAGCTGTGCCGCCTAGCAGAAAACAGCCACAAGTGGCTGCTGCCACGACGAGCAGGGGGCGAAGCAGGCACTGTGCGTTAAGCTGCGGTCAGCAGCAAAAGCACTCGCACGCACTCGGGCTGAGCAGGCATAGCGACGGTCCGGGAAATCTTGCCGAAACGAGACGGAAGGAGCGCTGACCGAACGAAGGCGACGAATAGACGCAGTAGTGCCGCTCGAGCCGCTGGCGCGCTATTCTTGTACAGCTGAGCCGCCTCGCAGAAAACAGCCACAAGTGACCTATACGACGAGCAGGGGGCGGGGCAGGCACTGTGCGTTAAGCTGCGGTCAGCAGCAAAAGCACTCGCACGCACTCGGGCTGAGCAGGCATAGCGACGGTCCGGGAAATCTTGCCGAAACGAGACGGAAGGAGCGCTGACCGGACGAAACGGGAATAATAATCAATCAATCAATCAATCAATCATGTTTATTTACGTGCCCAGGAACAGCCAGAGGCCTGAGTGCTGGCGCACGGGTAGTTACATGAAAAAAAATACACAAAATACAAGAAACATATAGCAAGAAACAAACAAGCGACAATACACATACAAATTGAAGTAGTGAAAATGACAGAAATAAAGCACAGGCGGAGCCTGGGTACAGGTAAAAAATAAAAAAAGAAGATGCCTATGTTGCTCTGCCCGTCGTAAAGGCCACACGACAGGCAGAGCAACAAAGTTTGACAGTAATACAACAAAAACAATGGCAAGAGTGTAGAGACAAATGAAAAAACGAACAAATGACAGTAAACAGTTTCAAAAATAGGCAACTATCAGTTGGATAGACACAACCGCAGAGAAATCAAATTCCAGAAAAAAAAGAACGACAGACATATCATAGGTGTTTAACATACTGTATTCAACAGCGTTGTACGGTAAACTGTAAAGGATTTCTGAAAGATGTCAAGGCGTTCAAACAAGCGGTTGTAACAATTCTGTATTCTGCGCACAGGAGAATGATTGGAGTTGCGCGCAGCGGTCAAGAACGGGCGATGCGACCTGGTGGGCCTTTGTGGTACACTAAACTCTAAACAGTTAAGCAGGTCTGCGCAAGAAAGGTCACCATGAACAATTTTGTGAAGAAATGTAATGTCTGCACGCATACGTCTGCAGTTCAAGGAGGGGATGGAAGGGACTATGGATAAGTCAGATTGAGGATGGAAACTGTGATTGTGATGACGGTGCTTAAATATGGATAAAAACTTCTTCTGCACACGTTCTATTAATTCACTACTAGATTTGGAGATGCCGTTCCAGGCAACAGAAGCATATTCTAACTGTGGTATACATATTGCATTGTATAGCATTAGAAATAATAATAATAATAATAATAATAATAATAATAATAATAATAATAAATATTAATATAATAATAATACATATATCTATCAATAAAAAATTTATTTCCATTGCCAAGTAACCGCAGTGACGTCTTAGTGCTGGTACAACAAAGAAAATAAGAAAAACATACAATGAGATGACACTTGCAACACGGATCACGAAAAAAAACGCTACACTAAAATACGCTGCACTAATACAAGGGCAAAAAGGTAAGAACAGTGACATGACACACAAAATACGGAATAGCTACACAAACAATATACTAGGTAAGTGGGCACGCGAACAAATACATGACCGTGATGTAAGCATGAAAGCTTATACGAACAAGAATTTAAATAATATTGCCACGAAGCCAAAGGCGACGCAGTTTCTTTAAGGAAAACTGTTTATTGGCGCAGCAAACTTGTGCTCCCGTAAGCACTCAAAGAATACAGAGGCGGCGAAGCAATGATGATTGTGCTTAATGGCGGAAGGGCGTCTAGGCCAAACAGCGCCAAAATAAGGGTGTGTTAATGTCTTGATGAGCGTCTTCAGTGTCTTCATGAACTTGTTTGAACATTTCATAAGTTATTTTCTCGGTCCCTGAAGCAGTTTCTCGGCAGGCTGAAAGTGCAACTGCAAACTCATGTTTGGTGAACGGGCAGTTGTAGCCCATGCGGTCGTTCTTTTTCCGGAGAGGCCGCTGTTCCGTTAACTTTTTGTGTTCCAAGAATTCCGTAGTGTGGTGAGTAGAGCTGGAGACACTCTCAAAGTGTTGCCCGAGGGCGTTAGCTTAATCTTCAAGCGTGTCTCCAGTTGTGCTATGAGTGGTTGGGTGTTTGTGTTGCTTCCTCGTAGTGCACTAATTCTTTTGCACACTTTGTGAGTATCAGTGTAAGAGTTGATGGAGGATAGAAATGTTTTCCAGCTGTCAGTTTTCGCCTCCGGTCTTATTCGGCGGCCGTTTGCCTTTGCGCGCTTGAAGGCAATGAGATTTTCGGTAGTTGGATACCTTCTGAGGGCTGCCCAGGCCTTTATTTTGTTGTTTGCGAGCTGTCTTGCAGGTCTTGTTCCACCATGGACTCCGTTTGTTGTTTCTACCAGAGGTTTGGAATATTGAGGATTGTGCTGCCTCTATTATGTGTGAAGCAATTATTTCTGTCGCTTCATCAATATCTAACTTTTGTCTTGAGGCGTACTACAGTTGGGACATCACTCTGAATTTTTTCCAGTCGGCTTCCTTTTCACGAAGTCGTTGTGTGTGTGTTGGAAGTGTGCGGCTAACTATTGCGGTTTATGCAACAAGAAAATGGTCACTACCGTAGGGATTTGGTGTTACACTCCCCTCTACTAATAGAAAGAGGGTTGGGGAGCCTATTGCGAGATCGATCGTGGAGTAATTGTTGTGGGTTGTGTGGTAATACGTCGGCTGTTTTTTGTTACATAAGCAGTTGCCAGAGGAGAGCAAAAAATTTCTATAAGTCGTCCTCTTGTATCGGCACGTGCAGTACCCCAGAGTTGATGATGAGCATTAAAATAACCCATCAGTATGAAAGGCTGCGGGAGTTGGTCAACTAAAGGCGAAGCAGCAGTCAACAAAGGGACGTGCCCAGGCGAGCGTCGGGGATTCGGAATGCCGCGGCGTCTGCTTTGCGGGAATTTATATTTTTGCGCGGGTGTTTCTCGAACAGACAATTTCATCGCGAACACTGTAAACCAAAGAAGAATATTATAGGCTGTTGACAATAGTTCGAAACGCTCTCAATATTAAAAGAGATAACACGTGCGGAATCAAAATGAATTGAACAATTGTTTGACCTGGCACAAGGATAACACAGTTAACACAGCCCGGCGCAGCCGGCTGCCAAAATCAGCATTAAAACTCCACGGCATGGTTCGCGGCATTACCCCCTTCTAAGAGTGCATCGGCCCGATGCTAAAAAAAAGACCGTTCTTACAAGCCACAAAAAAGTCTGTCATCTTGCGTAGTAAGGTTTCAGGGGAGCCACGTGGATGATTTCTGGCCGCGAGAATTGTGATGTTCCGGAATCACCACAGGTGATCACCTCGTAGGTAAGTTCGCCAACACGTCGTAGGATCTGGTAGAGTCCGAAATATCATCACAGAAGCTTCTCACTGAGTCCGCGCCGTCGGATGGGAGTCGAAATCCACACGATCCCCTTGGTGGTACTCGGCGTCTCGGCGTCAGAGGTGGCAGGCCCGGCATCCACCAGCTGCTGGTCCGTTGTACGAACTCCAGCGAGCTGGCCGGCCTCCTCCGCACGCGGAATGTATGCTTGGACGTCGGGGTTGAGGTCATCGTCTTCTACGTGCGGAAGCATGGCGTCAAGCATTGTAGTCGGCCGTCTTCCGTAGACAAGCTTGAACGGTGTCATATTCGTAATTTTCTGCATAGCCGTGTTGTATGCAAACGTGACATATGGGAGCACTTCATCCTAAGTGTTATGTCAACGTGGACGTACATGGACAGCATATCTGCGAATGTCGTGTTCAAAAGTTCCGCTAGCGCGTTCGTTTTGGGGTGGTACGCCATCGTTCTTCGGTGATCCGTGTTGCTATAGCGTAATCTTTCTTGCATAAGCTCCGCAGTGAAGGCCGTTCCCCGGTCCGTGATTAGGATATCAGGGGCTCGTGATTAAGACTTAAGCCTAATAACGCGACACAACCCAGGTTGTGTCGCAAGACAATTTGGGTTGTGTTGAACTTCGCGCCTTCTTGTGCAGTTCCCCTCGGAAGGGTGGCGGTTTCTGCGAAGTGCGTCATATAGTCTGTCGCTACGACAATCCAGTCGTTCTCGGATCGTGACGTAGGGAACGGGCACAAAAGAACCATTCCAAGCTGTTGCAGCGCCTCGATGGGACGGCCATCGGCTGCATATGTGCGGCGGGTCTTTTCGATGGCTTCTTCGTCCCTGGCAGTCATCGCAGCTCCGGACGTAGTGGGACATATCAGTTTAAGGCGGGGCCAGTAGTACCTTGCCTTGACTTTTCCAATAGTGCGTGCTGTGCGAAGATGTCCGCACGAGGGGTCGTCGTGGCATGCTTCCAAATTTTCGTCGCGAAGGTCTGCAGGGATTACAAACAGAGAATTCGTTCTCGTTCCCGGGTTGAAATTTTGCTGCACGAGGGAGAAGTTTTTCAGGCTGACTGCTCGTAAGTTGCGTTTGATGGCCCAAGGCAGGGCGCAACGGGGTTCTTCGAGGTAGTCGATCATGGCCCTTAACTTGGGGTCGACACGCTGCTGAGCGGTGAGGTCCCTTTCCGACACAACTCCGAAGAACGCGGCGTCTACTTCGGAGCCCTTAGGTGCTGGGTCGATGGAGCGCGAAACACACAGTTCCCGTATTAGTGTTTCCTGCCAGATTTGTAGACGATGGTGACGTGGAATTCTTGTAAGCGCAAGCTCAATCGCCAAGGACGGCCAGAGGGGTCCTTCAAACTGGCAAGCCAACACAGCGGATTGTGGTCTTTCACAACCTTTAAAGGTCTACAGTACACGTGTGGGCGAAATTTTAAAATGCCCTTATGATAGCCAGGCACACTTTCTCAGAGGCGGAGTAGTTTTTCTCCTCCGACAGACCATGGCTGTCATGGGAAATTACTTTTTCGCCACCCCTTTGCTTTTGGACGAGGACGACACCCAAGTCTAGATACCCGGCGTGGGTGTATATTTCCGTTTCGGCGGTTTCGTCGAAATGAGGGAGCATGGGGGGGGGGGTTCAGGCATTCTTGCAGCTCGCAGAATGTTTCTTCTTGGGCACTTTCCCAGCTGAAAGGGGTGCTATCTTTCGTCAAGGGTGTGAGTGGCTCTGCAATGGGGGCAAAGTTTCAGACAAAGCTCCGGTAATATGCGCAGAGTGCGAGAAATTGTGAGAAAGTGCGAGAAAGAGTGCGAGAAAACAGGACTGCACAGTCCTACCCGAAATTGTCTGGTGGCATCATTGAACACATCCAATTTCTTACCTTGTAAATTGTACAGGCTTCGCAGTCGGTGTACAGGCGAGTGACGAGTACCAGTAGCGCCAGTATGGAACGAATAGCGCGACCGTGTGCACTTCTGGGAAACTCGGGGCAAACGATAGGACAGAAGTTCCGGGCAGGAAATGATTCCGTGAAGTTGTTTGTTGAGAAAGAGAGGATCAGCTTGATCACGCCGAAAAGTAAAAAAAAGAAGTTAGGTACCTGGTGTAGACTGGATATATAATCAGAACTACATCCTAGCCGTTGTTCATATATGGATAGGATTTTTTTATGCACTCTTTCAAGACACATGATTGTTGCACTTTAGTGTTCCATTCCAAACGACGATGGAGTATTCTAATTGGGGCAAGCAAATTCGTCAATAATCTTTATAAAACGAAGCGAAGAGGTGAAATCTCTGGTAAGCCTGCACACCGCACCCAGAGAGTGGAGTGCCCGACTGACCATTTTTCTGATGTGGGGAGTGAAAGTGCGTGAACTGTCCAAAAGTACTTGAACGTCTCTTATCATGTAAACTTTTGAGAGATGGGTTTTATTAAGAGAAGGAGAAAAGTGGACGGAGCGTGTTTTCCGGCTGTAGGTGGTAAGTTTGGTGTGTGGTGGGTTCAGTGTTAGGCCCCGCTCAGCAAACCAGCATGCGAAAGATAAGATGTCATGTGGAATTTTGAAATACAAGGCTCTCCTCAGGGCAATTAACTATTCTGTAAACCTTTATATTGTCAGCATACAAGAGGGAAAATGAGTTCTTAATAGCGGTGGATACGTTGTTAATAAAACGAGAGAACAGAAGAGGGCCCAACATGAACCCATGAGGTACTCCACTGGGAGAACTGTTCAATGGCAGTTTGGCCATTAACACTAATATAGGAGGGTCTAATAATAAGATAGCTGCCTCAGAAGGCAAATGAAGGGGCGTGAATACCACAGACCAACCGCTTTTTGAGCAACAGTGGGTGAGTGACAAGGTCGAAATACTTACATGCACAGACGTATTAAAGTAAACTGTATCAATCTGACGGTGTTATGTGACACTGCTTTGGACGCATGCATTGTAAACAAACAAGGTTAGTGGTTGTTGACCGCCCAGTTATGAAGCCATGCTGGTTGGATATCAACGCGTTTTTCAAGGAAGAAGACAATACTGTATGTAACGCGGACTCAAAAAGTTTGGACACGGCAAAAAGAATTGAAACCGGCTAGTAGCTGGTTGAATCCGTTTTGTCGCGTGACCTAAAGATAGGATATATCCGAGATATTTTACATAAAACAGAAATAGTGTTGGTGATACAACAGTTATTGAAAATAGATGTTGAAATAGAAAGGAGGATATCTTTAAACGTTTAAGTATGGCTGCCCGAACACCGTCAGGGCCAGAAGACAGAAGGCTGCATACGTATGAGGCTTTCAAAATCAAGCTTCTTCTCGAAAAGAACTGTACTTTCTCCAAGCATACTGCTAATAACCTAGCATGTCTCGCCTCCCTGGGGGGTCAAAAATTGCTGCCAAAGTGGCGCACACAAGAAATGGCTACGTCAGGTATATCATATCCAGAAGAGTACAGAAGAGCAAGTTAAACACAGCGTGTGCTCACTTATGTATGACTATCAATTTACCGTTTTCATTTTCTCTAAGCAGTAATTGAATATCTTAAAGAACCGCAAAGCAGTTTGTGAAGGTTTCTCTACCGAGTCGCAAATGTCATAGTAAGGTGGGAGGTATACAAAATGCAACGCAACTGTGTGGGTTTACTTCAAAACGAGTTTACTAATAAATGGGTATTCCAAGCCATAGTATGCCCAAAAAACTTCCCTAATATTTTACACTCCCGGATTACTGGATAACGTTTCAATCGCAGCAAAGACAAGCATAATTGCGCAAAGCGGGGTGCACCGAGGAATAGTTGCTTGTGCGGATCCCGCAAACCCACAAGTTTACTTTTTATACTTCCCATGGTAGAACTCGGATAATGTCTTTCATAGCAGAACGCACACCTTATTTACGAACACTAATTGCTTCACAGTAAATGTGGTGTGTCGAAAGGAAACCAATGTTATCACGGTACTGAGATACACGAAAATGTGTCGCCATAAAGAGCAGATCTCTTGCAGGGGAAAAAAAATAGGCGAAGAAACACGATTTCGATGAGGGACAACTTGCTACAGTAATTTCGAATTTGAACAGCCCCCACATAAACAAGCCGAGGGCTGGGGTCGAAGCATGCCCCTACCAATGAACTAAATAACCCCGGAACGCCGGGATTATAAAGTTTTTGTAGCAAGAGAACCGCTGTGGGGAATTACAAGTTCTGCTTACGTCAACAAAAAGGCCGCGAAACTTTGTTGTTCTCAAAAGCGGAATGCAGTGAATCTGAGAAATTTAAAATTGTCATTGCTAGTACTCTAAAACGTCTGTACAGTGAAGCGTGTGGGACGGCGATAACGGTATGTTATACAGGTCACTACGTTATATGCATCGAGTGATTCACTACCCTCTATAAAGCAGATAAGCATACTGAAGAAACAATGATCCCATTTAAACGGCAATAGCGAAAAGATAATACTACTTTGCCTGCCCGGTAGTATGACGTACTGATTGGGCAGTCACCGCCGACCTTATGCTGTTGAGGTATACGGCGCGCTGCGGTTCGAGGTAAGGCAGTGACGACATATGTACCGGCTGCGCGTCAAATAGCGTTACCGCTTGGCGAGTAGTCATTACGCTTGATTCTTCTTCTTCAAGCTTTTTATCCTTGCTCACCAGGTCATATGTGGCGACCCTATTCTCTAAGATGTCCTCCGCGATGTCGTCAGTTGTGAGGCGAAAGCAAATAAAGACAGGGTCGTCCACCGAGACCTAGTTTTCAGCCGTCACAACCGGTGCTGCATTGCATAACGCACAGCACGTGTTTATGAATTTCTAAAGTTCCGTGTTAAAGCGGGTTGACTCACAGTCGTCGACAAGCCTATCAATGGCGCGTGACGATGTGTGCGGCTACACGTATTCGTTGTCAAACAATTGTGATTACGACTGCATGAATTTCTTCGTTAAACAGGCCGCTTCGCTGTAGTGGTCTTTGGTTTGCTTGCGTTCACAATGCATAGGGAAGAGGTATCTGTCCGGATGTCATGCTCGGTTGTACAGGCTATTTCGTTGTAGAAGCGTTCGTTGCAGTAGTGTTGAACTGTATTTCCTAAGGGAAGCCGGCTTGTGCCTCAATAAAACATTAGTCTTTTCAAGAAAACTGGTAATGGTTATAAAAATGTGTTTTTAAATCTGAATTGCGGTACGCAAAAAGAAAGCTGCCCTGCAATTGTAAATTTGTTTAAGTGAAGCTTGTTTATGCATTCGCGTCGCCACAGCATTTTTTATTTCGTTAGCATTGTAAAAGGGTGCAATACAATTACTATATGTGCTTAGACTGAGGTTTTTGACAATATTAGCAGTTTGTTAGGGTGAATTGTTAGAACAATTTGCCAAGGTATGTTGTTAATCCTTTTAATAAACAGATACAAATATAGTAAGCGTCAAGCTTTTTCTATGCTCAGACAAGTCTGTTTCGCGCCTATACCGTACGGTAATTGTGCTATAAGGAGACTGATTACTTAAATGTAACATATATGGTTAAAAAAGAAGACTGATTCCTGTAATGTAAAATATTTAGCTGAAAAGGACTCTGACGCATTCACTGAAAGGATGGCCTATGTCAGCAAGAACAATACTTGCGGAGTAATAATAACGTACCTTCACTTACGACCACTCGCGGAGGCATATTTTCACCGTAAGTACAATTTAAGCTGTGATTCAATAAATATTTCCTAATTGTGTCTTATTGCCGCAGTTCTCTAAACCAATATACCATTGCAAAAACAAGCAAACGAAAAAACTATCAAATCCCTCGACCATCATTTACACAATGCTAACATGTCTTGTTAGAACAGCGGCATATCCTTGGAATTCCCAGCATTTCTCCTGAACCTTGCGTCCGTCGCGCTCATAAAAATTGTCGGTGGAAGATAGTTGCTTCGAATAAATGCGAAAAAATGTTAGTAGGCAGCAAAGGGTTCAGCAGACTGGCTGATATTTCAGCGTCCAGAAGGGTCGGCTGAGCCGTGAATTTTGGGGGCTATATTTCTATTCGCGTGTAGGGGCTAACTAAGCACTTGATGTTTGAAAATTTCACTTTTACTGAAAAACAGCGTAATTGCATTTTCTATAATTGAAGATTATCTCACTCGTGCGTTGAGATACTAAAGTGGCGTCTTCTGACATGTGTAGTGTGTAAAAGTTCTCAATGCAATTTTAGGGTTTCTCCAACAACGTTTAAGGAGCGAATCTGCATGTCAGCCTCTAAAGGGGGCTTTTGCAGATAATTTTAATGTGCACAACTGATTCCACTTCGCATTTTGTTTTGCAGACAGTAGTTATTAATACAACTACGTCTATAGAAATAATTTTACCCGAAGTAGCCGCTAAATTGGCGAGAATATTTGTTTTAAATTGCAATTTCCGTTCTCCCTTATTGTTTAGAGGAGGCCTAAGATTTGAAATTAACGCCTAAATCATAAGCTGTTAGTAAAAACTTTAAAGTTAAGAAGTGCATTCCGAGCACGCTGCATATAGTTTGTATGGCTAGATGTAAAAGAAATACGATTGGAGATACAGCAGTGGGTAAAAACACATTTTCTTGAATTTTTAATAACTACTGGGCCCTCTCATATACCAAACCGGTTCTTGTCATACATAGCACAATAAAATTTCTCAATACTGCTTTACATGATTTTGCCTAACCAACCCCTGTTATAAGCAACACTTGTTACGAAACACGGTAACTTACATGTTAGTAAGAACTCCTCAATGAGTGTTCAGAAAGTTTGTATAACCAATGAAATTATGGTCAAACACTTTGCCTCCAGAATTGCAGAAAAATTGATTTCGAGATTCTGTGCTATCAAACGCGCAAAAGCATGAGCAGGATACTTGAGACTAAGCCTATGCCGAAGTGACAGCGGCTAAGTCGGGATATCAGCGCCAGCAAAAGCAACAGGCTCGAACCTTATGTAGTACTTTCGTGTTGTTGGAAGATGGAAAACTACGCAATATGTTTATAAACACCCGAAAAACTGAAATTTATTGGCCGCGTATCTACCAGCTTGGCTGAAAATATTATCACAAGATTATTCTTCAGCCATCTCTGCCACGAACACACTGCTCTTCTCGGTTCCTTACACCCATTACGCCCTGTTTTTCTGCTCGCTTTGCTTAGCAAAGTTTTGCTTTGTTAAACTGAAGTAAATTGCAAGTAGATGTTTAAGTAGTTCCGCTTAAGTGGTTGTTTCAAGTAGTTGTTTGAGGGCTAAATCGTTGTAAAATTTGTATTGAGACAGTTCCGCAAGAATTTTCAGGTGTTTCCTCTAACTGCACGCCTCTAATAGAATATAATGTATTGATAGAAGGCTGGACACACTTAATGTGTATGCCTGCACGGTCAACTAATAACAAGTGACGGAAATTCATTGTCTAAGGATGCTGAATTGCCGCTCGGTATGTGGCAGTCATCACCATGGTCGTCATAAAGATTCCGTATCATTAAAACTCTCATCCCGGTTCCGGGCAACCAAGTCCCCAGTCGGTTTTGCGTGGTTAAGGCGCTATATTTTGCTGCTGTTTAACTAAGAAAGATGAGAGCACGTCACAAAGAAGACCACTGACATCTCTGGCGAAACATTCATGATCAGCCCCGCCATCAACCGGCAGTGGTATGCGTGGTCTTTACAGCTTAGTGAAGACCGACGTTAGGTGTGCGATGGATATGCTTCGTCGGCAGCAGCGCATCCTCCACGGCGCTATTGTTGTCTGAGTGATGTCTCGATGGCGAGACTTCACGAGACTTCACGCAGACACCGCACTTCACGATGTAGAGGAGAAAATTTAAAAACGATTACCTCGACACTTCCGTGTACCGGGGAAATTTATGCCATACCTACAACTGGCTGTGTTTTGCGTCAAATCGCCGAAGGCGCCCGGCATAAGACATCAAGGTTTACTGAAGCAAAATTTTACAGATGCGATAACTATGTAAAACGCTTGCTTTACATGGATATCAAGATATCTCCCAGCAAGTTGGAATAGCAATAATTTACCATAACATATTTAAAATCCATTTTTTTTTTTGCCAGCAAGACAGAGCTCAGACAGGATGCCTATAAACATCGGCATCATCCTGAGCTTATCTGCATCTGGCCCCAAATTGCTAACGTGAGCTTTCCGGCGAGGCGGTCAACGGCCTGGCTGCGGTTGCCGCGCGGAGGTCGGCCGTTTGTTTGAAGTCAGGGTTTCGGAACTGAGGTCTTGGTACCCGGGAGCGTGGAGATTGTAAAATATCCGGCCGGTCTGAGCGCGCGGTAGCGCGCCCAGACCGGCTGAACGTGTGCGCGAGGATGCAAATATTTATGCTGCGATCTACCTTTCTAATGTGTCTTTCTATGAGTGGTGAGCTGCTAGGACCCATAGCTGTGAAAAAAAGAAACACGACAATTTTATGGCAGTACTTTAGATCCATGGCACTTCAGCCCACCTAGACTAGTGTGTTAAACGCGGCTCACGCACATCGACCATGGCAGTTGTCCTTCGGAAAACGCAAGTACCAAATTTTAACTGTGAGCCACGTAAATGGCGGGGGCTGGGGCATCATTTGGAGGTGACGACCCGCGACCAGACGGAAATATCCCATATCGCAAACATCGTGAGCAATGCGAACCGTATAGCGTGCTCCCTGCTGCCGAACAATATTCCGCCGGCGCCACCGGCAGATGTGTTGAAGTTCACATTCAGACAGAGGTGCAACGAAGTCAGATATAGGCTCGAACGCTTCGCGCACCCCCCGATGCTCACAACCTCGGTAGGTGGTAACGTGAAGCAAAGAGCTCGTATCGTCTACAACTACTGTTCAATGACTGTGAAAGACCACAATCCACCCACCGTGTCGTACATTATCGTGAATAGCTCCTGCTCCTAAAGAAACAAGCAAAGACCAAACATGTCAATTCCTCCAGCAATGCCTGTGAAGTCTACGAAGAGGAACAAATCATCGTTACATTCCCGTCTTCACCATTCCAAAATGCCAAGGCCGGGCACAACACGAGGACATAGCAGCAAATGCCAGTTACGCGGGAGTGCCACGAGGGTAAAAAGGACGGCCTGCTTGAATAAGAAAAGAATACGCCAGTCCAAGACAAGGATGACTGATGCTCACTTCAAGCAGTGACGAAAACCGTAAAGTCCAGCACACGAAAAAATACGCAGAGCCTCTACCATGTGAGTTCGAGTGGACCTCCCTTGCAGCCTTGAGGAAGAACGCATGCTTGCCGGAAGTATTAAACTCGGTTCACTCTAACCGACGAACAAGTGCGGCATGCTGCAGCCAGGCGGAAATTGGGTGTATTACGCCTCACTGATCGTTAATAAAATAGTCCGACTCACTACATAAGTTTTGCAGCAATTCCAGGACATTGAGAGCTGCCCGAAATTATCTTTGTGACAATCACTGCAAGATTGGAGGAGTGGAAATATTTAGGGAACCTGTACGCCCTGATTCTTTGGCCGCTTCGCCTTAGACACTTCGGGCTGTCCTGAAAACTGCACGACAGTGAATTTTTTATTTATTTATTTCTATACCCTCAAGGTCAAAATACGTTACAGAGGAGAGTGGGTAGGGAGGAACAGTAAAAATAACAACACAACGAAAGAACAAAAAGAGAACAATAGTGATACAGTCAGCACGTTTCTGATCATACAGTGCTAGCTATTGCGTTCTTAAAAATGTAGAAGTCTCAAATGGTTGCTGTCGGGTTTAGAAGGCCATTCTATTCCTTGATGTGCGTGGCATAAAATACTGCGAAAAGAAGTTAGTTCTGCAGGAAGGAAGGCCTACTTTGAAGGCGTGATCCAAACGTTGTGAAATGTGACGTGGACGGATTGTGAATTCATTTCGTAAGAAGGCATGATGGTAGAGCTTGCGAAAAAGACATAAGCGGGAAACATTACGGAGTGATGCAAGGGATGGCAGACTAAGGTATGCTTTCATGGATGATATGTTTGCGGTGCGATTGTAATTACGTGTAATGAAACGAGCCGAGTTATTCTCAACCATTTCTAGTGACTGCAATAAATTAACGTGAAAGGGATCCCATATCGCTGCTGCGTATTCTAGTTTTGCGCGAATTAGTGTTTTGTATAGGGGTAATTTTAGAGTGGAAGGGGCTTTTGAAAAGTCACGGCGTAGGTAACCAAGCATTGATTGATTGTAGGGTTTAACGCGCCGACGCAACGCAGGCGATGAGGCGCGCCGCAGTGGAGGGCTCCGGATTAATTTTGACCGCCTGGGGATCTTTAACGTGCGCCGAAATCTCGTACACACGGGCGTTTTTGCTTTTCGCCTCCATCAGAAAAGCGACCGCCGCGGCCGGGAATCGAACCCGCGACCTCGTGCTCAGCAGCGCAACTCCTTAGCCACTGAGCCACCGCGGCGGGTAGGTAACCAAGCATGCGGTTGACGTTGTTAAGTACATAGGTGATATGAACGTTCTAGGTTAGGTTAGTTGTGATGTGCACACCAAGGTACTTATGAGAGGGTACATTTTCTAACGGGTTATTACATAGGTAGTACCCAGGCGGTGTGCTAGAAAACCTAGTTGCACGCATGAGTTTACACTTATTTGGTTTAATTCCATCGACCAGTTGTTACACAATCCTTAAATCGCATTAAGATCTGACTGAAGAATATCTAAGTTGTTAACGCATGTTATTTTTCCGAAGATCACGCAGTCGTCAACAAAGAGATGGATGCTGCTAGTAGCATTGGATGGTAGATCGTTAATGCATATTAAAAAGAGGAGCGGACCAAGAACTTAGCCTTGTGGCACACCAGAGCACACTGCACTTAGCTCAGATTCTTTGTCGTTAGCGCTGACGAATTGGGAACGGTTAGTTAAAAAACATTCAATCCAGGTTAAGAGTTGTGACTCCAGATTAAGAAACCGGAGTTTCAGCAACAGAAGCTTGTGACATGCTTTATCGAAAGCTTTGCTGAAACCTAAAAACATGCAATCTGCCTATGATGAACGATCGAGAATAAAGTTTGATTTGTGCGTAAATGACGCCAGTTGTGTTTCGCATGAATATGATTTACGGAAACCATGTTGGGATGGTGTAAAAAAGAATTCGTGTCGAGGAAGTTGGCTAGATGGGAATACCAAATGCATTCAAGAATCTTCCATGGAATACCAGTAAGCCAGATTGGACGATAGTTAAGTGGGGAATGCTTGTTGCCAGATTTATGAAATGGAACTACCTTCCCAACCTTCCAGTGTGATGCTAGAGAACCTTCGGTGAGGGACTGCTGAAAAATCACGGATAGAAAGACTGAAGAATAGCAAAGTGTGCCCACCAAGAAATTGGGAATAATTAAATCACAGCCTGGGGCTGAAGATACAGTTAACGATGTTAAAGCAATTTTTTTCACCTTCATAATTAATTCTTAGAGGCCACATTGCAGGGTAATGAAAGCATTATAGTTGTGGTGATGGGCAGTGTGCAACGGAAGTGAAGTTTTGTGAAAAGACTCCATTAAGCAAGGAAGCACACTCTTGATCGGGAATAGTATCCCCGTTGCTATGAACAAGCGATATGACAGTATCACTGTTGGCGTTTATCACGCGCTAAAACGTTTTGATATTAGTTGTGAGTATGTTTGGCAGGTTGTTGCGGAAAAAGTTATCTTTGGCCCTTTTTGGTGCTCCGATATGTTCTTCGGAGGCTCTCTTGTAATCGTGCCAACGGGCGGGATTTGTAGATCGTTTAGCAGACCAGTGCAGGCTCTTTTTTCTGTTGTACAAACGTTTTAGTGATCGTTATGCCACGGAGATTCTGGGTTAACTGTGATAGTATGAACGGGTATTTACTTAGATGTAAGATCCTTGACTTTTGATAGGAACATGTCCCAGTTGGTTTGCACGCTACGGCTGTCAAAGCTGGTTATACATATGTCTAGAAAATTACTCAGTTCGACGTTGATTGCTTTGAAGTTGGCTTTGTTGTTATTTAGAATAAATTTTGTGTTTCGTGCTTTTTAGGACGTATCAGATTCACGTCAAATGTAAGGAATAAACGATCGCTCAGTCCTGGAAGATATGTTATGTTGGAAACAAGATCAGGGCGATATGTAAGAACCAGGTCAAGAGTGTTAGAAACCGACTGCGTGATTCTTGTAGGTTTGGGTATGAGCTGCGTTAATGAAAATAATGTGCAAACATCCATGAAATTATTTGATCGCAGCCTTTTAAGCCACCGCCTTGGCGTGATATCGCGGTGGATGACGTAGGTTCGCCGTACTCTATACTGTTGATGCGTAGACGAAAGATTGGCTGTGGTGGACATACATGGTAGCTGCGCTGATCGTAGTCGTTGCACGCGAACTGTGGCCACACGTGTGGTGTTGCTGGAAGGTCTTCGGCAGGCAGCGAAAACAGCAGGAACGACGAGGCCATGAAAGCCTGCGTAACATAAAAGCGCAGAGCGTGAGCGGTGCTGGCCGTCATGACGCTCCCGTGCCCAGTGAAGTGATGACGGCAGTCGCAGCCTTCTAGGCCCCAGCCTTGTCGTGACGTCGCGGTTGATGACGTAGGTGCGCCGTACTCCGTACTGTAGATGCGTAGACGAAAGGTTGGCTCTGGTGGACGCACATGGTAGCTGCGCTGATTGTAGTCTTTGCAAGCGAACTGTGGCCACACGTGTGGTGTTGCTGGAAGGTCTTAGGCAGGTAGCACAAACAGCAGGAACGACGAGGCCATGAAAGCCTGCGTAACATAAAAGCGCTTAGCGTGAGCGGTGCTGGCCGTCATGACGCTCCCGTGCCCCTGGGAGCAGAAGAGTTGACAGAATGTACAGAGAGCTCCCCACAGGCTCACCGTATGCACAGAAAACTGGAATATTAAGATTGTGGAATAATTTGTCATTCATGAAACACTTTTTCGCAAGTGGGTGTCTAGTGTGGGACCGGCTGGCGGGACGTGACAGCACTGAAGGACATCTGGGGCTACACAGTCATCGCTATGGCCAGGCGTGTTATGCAACGTTACAATAAACAGTCATCGCTTCCACCAACTAGCCACTACACTACTACTAAATCTTCTTCAGCTGACCAGCGCTCATAAGGACCTGTTGCGGAACGCGCTGGAATCCCAAGAGCGCTAAAACGTAGAGGAGAGTCTGAATAACGAACCCGCATTTATAAACAGCCAATCGCCTAGGCAGGAAGAAACCATTACCGAGATGTGCCTTGTGCTCTACGAATAGAACTTAAAAACTGAAAAGCATTGTGACGACCTGACTACTCCTAGGAAAGAGTAATAAAGGAAAGACCCAGTAGCTCAGTCATAAGTCGTCGCGCAAAGTGAAACTGCCGGGATGCGCTTGCCAAGAAGAGGTGTCCGCGGCGCTTCAAACCTTGGCAATACCCACTTCTTAAATGCTGAGCAGAGACTTAGCGAGGACACGCCCGAGAAGCGCCAGCCCAGACAGCACAGAAAGCCTGCTCCACGACCGGATCGTCTATGGCCGCTTTCTGGCATGTCCGGCCAGCATCCAGGTTCTGGCAGCCATTGTTAAACCGTTAAACAGCCAATATTGGCTACCAGCACTTCGGTATTTCTCCCGCCGCCCGTGTTAAGACACACAGAAGCAGGTACTTGGCTGCCAGATATCCAGTTTGCATTCGGTGGCCGACGTTCAGAAGAAGAACAGCCGACGGACGGCCGTAGGGCATCCGTTTTTCCTTCGGGTAATGGTGTTCAGCCGAAGCGCGACAAGCGACCTGCCACAGAATATTCGTATTCGTGTGGCAGTTGGTGTTCGGAAGAAAACCGGCCTGAGTGCTGCTGCCGTGCATTCGCTCTCTCTACGGTGAACCGAGCGTCCAGCGGCAAAATATTCGTTTTCATCGGGCGACCGGTACAATAAAGGAGACCGGCCTACGTACGGCCCGAGAATGTAGGTTTGTCATTTCGTTAGCGGCCTTCGGCCGGATCACGGCAAGCTAACGGCCACAGAATATTTGGCAACTGGTGCTCAGCTGGAGATCAGCCGACGTAAAGTCTCAGGTTATCCGTCGTTACTTCGGTATGCAGTGTACAGCCGAACAACGGCACGCGTCTTGGCGCCGAGAACCCAAGCACTAAATTCTGGAAACTTGCATTCTAAAAAAGCCGTTAGGGAGGAGACCGATGCAGACGCGGTTTTCATACGCTTGGTTTTTCTACGCTTTAAATGAATGAACTTCGTTTGTCAAGCAGTAATGAGTGGTACTAGGTGAACCGGCAGGTTGCATGGACTCACTGGGGATTACAAGTTAACCTTTAAGGCGATCCGAATACCATTTAATGCCAAAAGAAGACTGTGCCGCACAGACAGGTGAGCTACTCCTCGCCAGTCACAGCGCTACCCCACCTCGCTCGCCGGCCTCGTCGACGCATCAGCTCGACGGTATTCACCCCCTCGACAAATGGAAACCATTGGAGGCGTCGTCGGGGCATAGTTGTCTGAATCCACGTGGCCCTGGTTCGCCGAAAGTAACTGACCTACAAGGGCGTAGAGAAAGCGGCCACCATGCAGGAGCTCAGCTGGCGCCCTATCAGAGACTCCCCACCAAAGAAAGGCAAGAGGCGCAAAAGCGGAAGTTACCGCCAATTCGTTTAGTAGTAATGCGTGAAAAAACAGGGTTGCATTACGTTTTTCAAAACGGATATTTCAGAGGCTAAGCTTGTGAATTCGGAGACTCAACTTCGTGCCATGCACTGTTTTTCCATCTTATTTTATGACTGGCTATGTAAAACAAATGTTATCTTATATTCGCGAGAACAACAAAACCTTGTCAATGACGGAGCGTAGATTTTAAATAGTTGCGGTGTGTGATGCTGAGCTCAGCTACATTTGGTAGAAAGACACTTGGGCAATTTCATGGGCACTTTCTACGGTTGTAGAAAGTGCCCATGAGCGACCAGAAGAGAAGTGCACTTATATGTGTGTGCTCTGTCTAATAAAAGTTAGCTGAGAGTATGCGCTTGTCCCGTCCTTTGGGCATGTGTTATTTTTTCGCGCTAAGTCTGTGTTTATTCACCAAGATGAGCAAACTCGCCTAACAACAATTTCTTCCAAAATGGCGGGTTTGTGCTGTTGACAGTGCGACTGAGTCATCTGCTGGCGCTGGATGCAGCGGTCGTCCACCGGTCTCAGTACAGTTAACGTACTGTGGCTGAACTCCAATGCCCGTACCATGGCCGAACATCAGGCAGCTTTAGTGAGGCTGGAGTCAGACGACCTTATCTCGGCTGACCTCCTGTGGCCGTACGTCGGCCGCACACGGGTGGCTTTCAAATGGCTGGAGCCCTATGGCGGGAATCTGGCCGTATGAACGTAAGCCGGTCGACCGGCTGACGAAGTCTGGCCGTTCGATAGCCTTGGGAGTACGACCTTGTACAGACAAAAGGCCCACATTTGATACAGGCCGTACGCGTGTGCCGGAAAAAGGCAGGATGGAAAATCACTGGCCAAAGTACATCGGCTTGAGTTAGGCCGAACGGTCCTGTTCTGCCTGGGAGGTGCTTCGCCTCAGTGTGTACCGCTACGTGGAGTCCACGCTACCGCTCAAGCTCTCTGATGTCTGTGCGAGCGCTATTTGAACTGTAGTGGACTGCGAAGTAAAGTGGAACTTCAACGAGACACGCTGGCAGATGGAGAAGCTTTTGATTCGCTAGCATGATCTTAGGGTCGTGCCACGCTTGTCTGTAGTGGCTCCTTGCAACATTTTTTTTATCTTTATGCACATGTCTACGCAAACGGCTTCATGTAGTCGTCAGTGGCTATACTTACGAACCCATATGTTCTTCGGCGGCGGAAGGGAAACACAAGTGTTAGGTTTAGAAACGGTGGTCCTCTTTCCTGGGCTCTCCTGCGAACAATAAAAGTACCCTCAAACTCCTGCAAATCTTGACGACAGAGCCATGCGAATCCTCAGAGACCACTTAAGCTGCTGCTGGTGCTGTTGCAAACTCCCTATCGTCTGGAAGGTAGGGGGAGACTGGGCAATGCCCAAACCGGTAAAATCACCCCATTTCGACAACCTGAAGCTGGTATTTCTCACTTGGTGTTTGGAAAACATTGTAGACCTCATCATACTCGTGAGCCTTCAACAACACCCGGACCATACAGGACACATAGCAAACACTATGTACGCATTCCGTAAGCACCTTGGAACACAAGACCTTCTGATCGAGCTAAGGGAAGACATACTAGTTCCAACCTCCCGCCACTCAGCAAGAGCAATTTTCACCCTGGACCTTAAGGGGTCATATGACAACGTGGCACATAGTGCAATCCTGCAGCGTGTGGCCGCAACGGGATGCGGACAACGAATATATGACTACATTGCAGACTACCTTTTGACCCGCGTGGCAGTACTTATAGTTGGAGACGTCTCCTCATCATATCGTCTGGGAGTGCGACCCAAACCCCGACCTTCCCCCATTCCCAACCCTTCCCGTGAGGAGTGGGAGAGCAGGTTCACCAGCTCCAGCCTCGATGACCAGATTATCCTGGTTAACCGAGCTGCGAGCGCGAGGATTGTCCATGTACTTTCGGACTAGGAAGCCACCCCAAATTTAGTTTTCCTCGGAAAGTTTCTTCTTCACTAATCATTTCAATTTTACTCATGCCACAGAACTCATCTGCATCAGCATTTGTCCCAGCCAAAGAGAACGACGTTTCTATAATGTTGTCATTATAAATTCGTTGCTTACGCAGTGTACACTGTGCATTTTTGCATCGGTGTCGTGATAATACTTTAAAAAACCTGCCGTAACTTTTTTGGGGGCAAACCCTCAGAAGGGCAACTCGCCGTTGTCATAGTCTGTCCCCCCCCCCTTTGTAGCGTAGGAGAATAGCGTCACCTGCCTGCTCATAGCAGTCGTACTGCCGTAATGTGAACATGTGATTGTCAGACTCAATCACCGCTAAGCCCCGCGGGAGCTGTGTGCACTCGTCGTCTGCCTTTTGTGCCTCAAATAGCCTTACGGGTGATTATGATTCAGCGCGATGGCCAGCTCTTCCGCTTGTTCAGTGGATGATGCCACGATGCTGCCGGCCGTGTAGAGCTCACCGGTGGTGGCTGCGACGACGGCGGCGGCGTTCGTGTTCTTGCGGTCCGGGTACCTGGCCACTTCCACGTAGAAGGCCCCGGGGTCGTTGGAGTGACTGGTTGTAAGTGCCCGCGCTCGAGCGAGCCGTCTTTCGTGGTTCTCCCCAGGATTCATGCGGCAGGGAAGTGGGGCGACCTGCAGCTTGCGCAGTAGGTCCCGCGGAAGCGGCAGCCAGTCCCTACCTTCCTGCAGCCTCGGTTGATATCCTATCCTTTGTAGTATTGCCCTGCCCGTTCGGGTCTGCGTGAGACGTGTAAGCTGCGCGGTTTGCTGCGCCTCGACTATCTCGCCTGGTGTATTACGACACGGCTAGCTCAAGAAGCCGTTCGTTATTAGTGTGGTTGTAAAGACCAAGTGCAGCTTCGTGTGCCTTGCGTATGAGCGCCTCCAGATTTCTACGCTCAAGGTAGGTCCAGTCATGAAAGGCCGCGACATAGGCCAGGTGGCTCATGGCGAAAGACTGTACGAGTTTGAGCAGGTTGTGCTCTCTCATGCCACGTATTTGGTTGAAATCTTCTTGATTAAGCTTATGGCTCTGCAGACCTTGGAATCCAGTAGCTTAACGGTGTGGCCGTTGTAGCGTAGCTCTTCGATGTGGAGGCCCAGGACACGCAAGGTGCTACTCTTGGGATGGTAGTACCGTCACCCGCATGGAGCTGTATGTCAGGTGCGCTGTCGGATCTGAACTTGTGGCGTGGCAGTAGTAGGAGCAGTTCTGACTTGGCTGGGGAGCACTGGAAGCCCGTGCTTTGCAGATGGTCTTCAACGACGTCGATGGCTTGCTCGAAGGACCAAGTTTATTAGCTCACTGGATACGAAATGAGGAAGTGCGGAAACAAACGAAACGACTAGAACAGTCCAGTAAAGGAGTGGTTCGGGGTCGAGGGAAGAGGCGGTCGGCCTTGAGTGGACCTAATTCGGATATTTTTGTTCATGATGATGATAATAATAATATTTTGGGGCAGAACAATGCTTTAGCGCAATAAAATTGTCTCTCAGACTCTGCAAGTATATGAATCATTTTCGTCGGAAATATTTATGAAACATCAGCTGCACTTACCGCGAAGTCACGTACTCAAGGCTACTCTTTGCAGCGAAGGGGTTTAGTAGAGGTCGTCCTCGTACGCAGTTAAGAAAATTGTTGATGTTTCGTTATTTCGCGCAGGAAACGTGTCGTGTGTTGTTCGCAGAAACGTCCATTAACCATTTTTTGGGGAAGTCGAGAATAGATGTTTTTTTTGCGTTTGGTGTTCATTAACGTACCCTTGGTGCTCAGAGAAAATATAAAGTTTTTTACGCATCACCTTCTCTTTGATAGCCTTTGAAAGTACACAATCGCGTTTTTCTCTACGCACAAACCGAACAACAAGCTTATGTACACGGGGTTTAGTTTCGGAACCAAATGACAAGCGTTGAAGTCGCGCAGCTTCCCTCGAAGACTTCGAATGCCTCTCTCTGAGAATATTCCTGGAGATAGAAAGTGGACGGTGACCCCGAAATCCGGCTACTCATGCCTGGTTTTCCGCTACTTTATGCCCCGAGGACTTTGCCAATGAAGCTTCAAGAGCGATTTTCAGTTATATGATCTGACACCGGTCCGAAATGTTCTACCTTGCCAAGATGGCTTGCTGTGAGTCTGCCCGGATGATTAAACGGGAGTTCGGCCTCGCCCTGACAAAAGGTAGTAACGAGACCAGTCCGGCACGTATTGCAGCTAATTCAGTAAGATATACGGGTGGCACGGGATTGGCAGCATATGAACATGTTTGGTCAACCTCCGGTAGCTGAAGAAAAACCAGTGCGGCGTGTACTATTCCATTTTATCACTAGCATCAACATACGCAATGACTGCGTCGGTGTCTGAACAACGAAGACCACAGACCTGTGTCGTGGCCTTGCGAGGGTCTGGTCGACGAAGATGACCGAATGGTTTATTTTCTGTCAGCTGTACTCGCTGCCATGGAGAGAAGTCCGACTCTTTCACGGTTGTATCTGCTACAACAAAGCCCATTGTGAGGACGCGCTTGTCACAGCGCTTGGAAGTGATGAAGAAGAAGCACTCGAGTGTGGCCGACTAGGATCACGTGGGGAAGAAGGATGAGGAAGCTGGAGGATGGTGGCACGACGGCTGGAGGCACGAGGTTCGAGGAGCGACATGCCGGACGAAAACGTTCGGGCAACCTCCGTTACGAGCCCGAGAACGTTCGGGGAACCTACGCTGCAAGCCGCATCTTCCCACGGACATCGAGGCAGCTCATCCGAGACTGGCCACGGAGCACCCGGGCCAAATCCGTCATCAGTCGCAGCACCGGCATCGACAAGGGCACCACGGCAGCGCCCCGAGCGTAGTGCACGGAACCCGACTTTGCGGCGGGCAGCGCCAGCGTCAAGGAGACAGCGCCTGCAGCCATCACACCAATCAAGTATACCGCCACAGCTCCTTACCGCCGAGTACTGCCGTACGTGAGCGTGAACTCTTTTGAGTTAAGAACATTGTCTTGTCGGACATCTAGTCATTTGATTAGATTAGCTCTTACTTAATTTCTGTATTTTTATAATTCTGTCCCGTGGATAGAGTCTGTCCTTGTCTTACGTCAGGTGCCTGGCTTCTTCTCCGTCTGTTAAACTTGACCTCCTCATCCACTCAACAACCCGCATCACAAAAATGGCGTCCTCGGCAGGACTCTGAATATTTTACGGACAGTTGAGGAGGTTGTAACTTTGGCGGAGAAGATAGTATTGGGCAGCCGAGATAGAATTCGAATATTTGCTGAAGATCGGGAAAGGGCTAGGACTGGCGGGTGCTGAGCTGAGGAAACTGTTTGACAGACAGGCAAACGCTGCTCCAGAAAGAAGGGCACACGCTAGAGACGCAGAAGTGCGAAGGCTTCAACTTGAACTGGCCGCGCTAGACCGCAATATAAGCTTGTGAAGAATGAATCGCAGCTCTCGATTGTTGAGTTAGAACTTGAAATATTAGGCACAGATAGTCGCCTCAGAGAAAACGGATGCAGACAAGAGGGCATCGACCTCCAGGCTCGTGAGCGAAATGCAACGCAGGTCGCAGCCTGCGACGAGCCCACGCGCAAAGAAGAAGACAAAAAAAGGAGTTTAAACAGCCGACCGCAACGAAGTTTTTTTTTAGAGCCTCTTTCCGGAAATAAGTATTTTGAAGTCCCCACGTTTTTAACCGGTTTAGCCCTGGCCAATCCCCCCTTGTGGGTACGTGCCAAAAAATTTGAGGACATCATCATCATCAGCAGCCAACCGCGGAGGTGAAACACGTGTTCGAGACACGAAGAGTTTTGCGTGCTGAGCTTAGCACACAGGCACACGAGCCGCGTGCTGGCGCGCCTAATGCGAATGGACCGAGTGAGGTCAGCGCTGTGCAGCCGTGTGCCGAGCTGTCTGAGCTGTTTCGAACGCGCTCTCAGAAGGAGCACTTCTAGGCCTACCACGAAAAGCGAGTAATAGAATCGGGCAGAGATGTGCCGCAGGAGTTCATGTTCCTGGGCAAAAAGCTTTTGCCTGGCCAGGGCGGTCAATCTTCAACTGGCGATTTTGAGCTAAAACATGCACCATCTAGTAAACCTGCGAATAAGAGGGAGGGCAAATGGTCAAAGCCTAGTGTTGTTGACAGAGGTGAGAGTCGACCTGAATTTGGATACAGGCCAAATGAACAACTCGAGACAGTAATGCACAGAAAGAAACAGACGTGCAGAAGACGTTTCCAAATGGATGCAACCAATACTTATCCGCCGCAAAAAGTGCAGGCTGGAAAACTACTACCTGCTGTGTCCCGCCGCTTGCGAGCTCAGAAATGGGTCCGAAAAATTGCCCACAAGAGCAAGGTATCCTGCAAAATTGTGAAGCATTGGTTTCGACCGAAACAAATTGACCCGCTTTCGTGCATCAGGCGCTTGAGCGATGCGAAAACAGCCGTTGCACAGAGCCAAGCGGAGAACGCAGTGAAAGGTGCTCAATGAAAGTGCCGCAAAAAAGTAAAAATGAAGCCGACGATGAACTCACGATGAACCCGGTATGAACTCACGGCGGCAACTTCGCTAGAAATCGTATGCCTAAGGAAAAAGGACAGATTTCAAAATCGTTTATTTTAGGAAACGAAAGCGGCAGATTGTTGTGTAATATTTTCAAGGGCTGTACTCTGTCATATGTTTGCGGGCCACCTGAGACACCTTGAACCAACGCCAATCGTTTAGAGTGTGGAATATTTCCAGAGAGTGTTAATTTTCTGGCTTGGTACAGTTAAAAGGTGTGTTAGTTGGTTTTTTAGCACAATCTTCGTTCTAGTAATGATTGGGTGAGTTTTTTTTTTTGTGAGAAGGGAAAAGGTTTGGGCGTGTTGGCTCATCGTCACACGGAAAACAAGCGCTAAATGAAAACACGGGATGAGGAGTGAACGGGAAAAGCGCTAATTTTCAAGAAAAAAAAATTTCCCCGCATTTCCCCGAGGGGAAGAATGTGAAAGTGCGAATGCAGGAGTTGAATTTGCGCGGTTCGGTAATGTTCGCGAAAGAGAGATCACACACGCACACACACAACTACAAAGAAAGAAAGATGCATTTATTCCCAGACACCTATTTGTGTTGTCGTTGTACTTGATTGCTAGAGCGGATCTCAGCTTTGAAATTTCGTGTCAGTACTCCTTTAAGCGGGTGCATTAGCCCTTCTCACGCCCGATTCCTGGCCAATCCCCCACGTGGGTATGTGCCATGTCAGCGGCCAGGCAGCGCGCGCCCATCTCCCATCGTTGCCAAGGAAGACGAGGAGATTCCAGGCCAATCCCCCACATGGGTATGTGCCATGTCAGCGGCCAGGCAGCGCGCGCCCATCTCCCCCCGTTGCCAAGGAAGACGAGGAGCGCGCGCACCCGCAGCTGTTGCTATGTGGACGGACGGCGGTCACCGGAATTCAGGGTCGCTTATAAAGTGCATTCGCACTTAAAAGTTTATTGCAGAACCAGTGCCTATAAACACGTCTGGCCAGCATGAAGAGAGGGGAAAGGAAAGGGAAACATTCAAAACGGTGGGCGAAACAAGAAAAAATTCCCCCGCTTTTCCCCGAGGGGGAGAATGTGAAAGTGCGAATGCACGGTTGTCGGCCCGCTTGCGGCGCTTGCGCTCGGCCCCCGCAGCCCACCCCCTCGCCGCCTTCTCTTCCATCTCTTCCATCGGGGTTGTAGTATCACGTGTACACCACGCAGTTATCAAGCCGCTATAACGCCGCTGAGTCGCCAACGCACGCCGCTGACGACGTAGTTTGAATGCGTTAAAGATATAAGGCGCGTCTAACACTGATATCACCGTCGCGTCTGTGGCTTGGTCGGTAGCGCGTCGCGCTGCGGCCCGCAAAGTCCTCGGATCGAAACCTGGCGCCGGATGCTGTTTTTTCTTTAAAGAGCACTGCGGACGCCGCCGCCGACGCCGGCGGTGGATGGTTTGGGGTCGCTTATAAAGAGCATTCGCTCTTAAAAAAGTGACGTGCCGCCTATGACAAGATATCCAACTCAAGTTTTGATAAAGCTACAGAAGGCCTGCTGACGCATTGATCCCCCGATCCCCCGACCTTGCTATCTCTGCCGCTTCCACAATTGCTCTTGTCAGGCCCGAGCGGTGAAAATACAAGACGGTTGTTTGGTCGTACAGAGGATGACACAGTTTCCCGAGACACATTTTTTACAGTGGCAGAGCATGAGCAAGACAGAGCATGAAAGCATCAAGTTTTTGGATTTGCGGCTGCGTTTTGAACATGATCACGTGTGTTGGGTGTACGAGCCTAGAGCCAACAAGCCGCCCCTGCCGTACAGCTCGGCACACTCTAAGATGATCAAGAGGAGTATTGTTCTGTCTTTACTGTCTAGCCTCTCAGCAGGCCATGCCAACACACGGTGGATGAAAGCCTCGGCAAGCAGTGGTACATTTGGAAGCCGCGGGTTTTCCCAGGCAGGTTATTGTTTCCGTCTCAGAAGACTTGCATCGCAAAAGCGAAATTGACTCTCGTTTGAGCGATGAGAAGAAGCCAGAAAACCAGAGAAAGGACAAAGAAAGAAGATCTAACGAAAAGATAGCTGTGATCTCATACTTACATTAAATCTCGCATAATCTCAAGAAAGTTGGGCAACGTTCAGGGGTCAAGGTCGTGCTCAAGGCGCCTAACAAGCTTTTGGCTTTGAGCAGGTTGAGCTGTCCCACATGCGCGCAGAAACCAATCTGCGCCATCAAGCACAGAGACGCCTTTGTGAAATACCGACGTTGCGTTGTGTACAAAATTCCTCTGTCGTGTGGCAGACACTATATCGGCCAGACCGGCAGATGCTTAAACGTTCGCCTCCTAGAGCACAAGAACAAGGTCAGGAGCGTTGCCACCGACGGCCAGCTGGCTGCCCACTGTAATAAATGTGTTTCGGGAAACCTGTGTCATCCTCTGTACGACCAAACAAACGTCTTGTATTTTCACGGCTCGGACATGACAAGAAAAATTGTTGAAGCGTCAGAGATAGCAAGGTCGGGTGATCAATACGGCAGCAGGCCGTCTGTAGCTTTATCAAAACTTGAATTTGATTTCTTGTCATAGGCGGCACGTCACTGTTTTTCTTGTTTCGCCCACCGTTTTTGATGTTTTCCTTTCCTTTCTCCTCTGTTCATGCTGGCCGGACGTGTTTATAAGCGCTGGTTCTGCAATCAACGTTTTGTTGAAAGTTAGCGCTAGTCTCGCACACTCCTCGTCCTGTGTTTTTATTTAGCGCTTGTTTTCCGTCTGATTTTGTGTACGACGCGGTTTGAACGTGTAAGCAAGTTTTTCTATTCTTAAGCAGTTGTATATTTAGTTTTGGTTTTTTTGCTTTTTGAGTTGATTATTCCATAGACTGCTGGTATGTGCTGCTTCAGTGAACTTGTGGTGGTGACATTAGTGATTGACGGTTCAGTGCGTGCGTGCAATTTGAGTGCGACAATCAACCACCGTTGTCATCGAGTGAATGCTTCACCGGAAGTGTGTTTTTCCAAAAACACTTCTCCTGATGGGGGCACGGGTGAGGAGGCGCTTGTCGCAGCGCTTGGAAGTGATGAAGAAGAAGCACTCGAGTGTGGCCGACTAGGATCACGTGGGGAAGAAGGATGAGGAAGCTGGAGGATCGTGGCACGAGGGCTGGAGGAACGAGGTTCGAGGAGCGACCTGCCGGACGAAAACGTTCGGGAACCTCCGTTACGAGCCCGAGAACGTTCGGGAAACCTACGTTGCGAGCCGCATCTTCCCCACGGACATCGAGGCAGCTCATCCGAGACTGGCCACGGAGCACCCGGGCCAAGTCCCTCATCAGTCGCAGCACCGGCATCGACAAGGGCACCGCGGCAGCGCCCCGAGCCTAGTGCACGGAACCCGACTTTGCGACGGGCAGCGCCAGCGTCAAGGAGACAGCGCCTGCAGCCACCACACCAATCAAGTATACCGCCACAGCTCCTTACCGCCAAGTACTGCCAGACGTGAGCGGGAACTCTTTTGAGTTAAGAACATTGTCTTGTCGGACATCTAGTCATTTGATTAAATTACCTCCTATTTAATTTGTGTATTCTTCTAATTCTGTCCCGTGAATAGAGTCTGTCTTTGTCTGAAGTCACGTCCCTCGCTTCTTCTCCATCAGTTAAACTTGACCTCCTCATCCGCACAACAACCCGCATGACACCCATATAGTGGGCTAGTGCAACAGGTGCAACGAGTTATAGAGCTTACAGGTGTGGGCAAAACGGCGTTGATGTACAAGCTCATCGGTAGTGGTGAGTTCGGCCTCGGCCTGCAGAGTTGGTACTGGGGTCATTCCGGGCAGGTCAGTAACAGCCCGCATGGCATCTAGGTTGATGGCTCCTAGGCGATCCCAGTCCCTCATTGTGAGATGGAGCAATTGGGCCTGATAGACGAGTCGGGGTTGTAAGACAGACTGCAGAAGGAGCGAGCAATTCTAGTTCACGACCCGCCAGCCTTCGCTGCTATTCGGCGTATCAGGTGGATTCTGCGTGCAGCACTCACCTTTGCCCCGTTCACCCATGAAGCCGCAGATGCTGACGAGGCAACGTCGATACCAAGCACCCGCAGACGTAAAACTTGTTGTAGCGGTTGCTGACTAATAAACCCGACAGGACGGTTCCCAAGTCGGCGGCGGCCGTTGTTATTAGCCAGTAACATTTATGCCGTTTTTTTCTTTTGAAAGTTCAAGCCCTACCTTGGCACACCAAGAGTTGGTTGGTTTTAATGGCGTTTATAAAGCTCTTTCCTGTACATCGATTTCAGGGTGCACAGGCCACACAGTAATGTCATCGCAGTACATTATGTACTTTGCGTCCGGTATGCCCGCCAACTGGGACGCGAATGTAAGCAAGGCGATAATAAATAATATTTGCCCCAGCACTCAGCCGTGTCGAACCCCCCGATACAAGGTGAAATGGCCTGTAGCTTTTCCGGCTAAGCGAACAGAGCAGGTGCGGCTCCGAAAAAACGCGTTCACAAGCGTGCATACACCACGTGGAAGTTTGAGCCACTGAAGGATCGGAACAGTAGTTGTGCGGCTGACGTTGTCGTATGCTTTCTCAATATCCATCGCCAGGACCGTTCGAATCCGACGAGAGCGACCTCCTATAATGACCACATAGGAGAAATGCTGGCGTCCGTCTTCAACACCCAATTTTGGCCTGAATCCAACTTGATCAGGGTGGTAGCACAAACACCGCTCGAGCCACCACGAAAGACGTGTCGCTAGCATGCGCTCCATCAGCTTGCATATCGTGGATTTAAGAGATATTGGCCGAAGGTTGAAAATTTGATCCGGGGTCTTCTCTTGCTTCGGAACTGCAACAATGTCCGCGTGCCACCACGAATCCGAAATGATGGCTGTAGTCCATACTGTGTTTATAGCCTCAGGTAATACATTGAGACTGGTACCTTCCGTGTTTTAACAGCTGGTAAGGAACGCCATCAGGTCACGGTGCTGTTCTGGGCTGAGCATGGTCGATGGCTGCCAAGCGTTCTGCCAGTTTGAAAGGAGGTTTAATCCCTGCTATGTCTCCACTTGTAGGCAACGAAGCGTCTCCATTCGGCAAACAGTTTTGCACAGTAAAGGGAGTTGACGAGGCGTCAAAGGCGGCAAAGAAGCTACTTGCGGCTGTATAGGGTGAAAATAGACGGGTTTTGACCAGGTGCTTGCAGTGCACTAGCCGCCGGATGCGGAGGAGGTGGACATCGTTCCATTGCTCGAATCGTTCGCCAGACTGAAGAATTCGATGACGAAGGGCCAAGCGAAGCGCACCAGTCTAGCCAGTGCCCGCGCGTCAGTCGTCGTTTATGTCGGCGTGCTGCTGCTCTGACGCATTGTAGCTTCAGCCGAGCGTCGATTGACGTTGGGGTTCTGACTGAAGCAAGTTCATCTTGGCGGCGGGCGGCCCACAGAAGCGGGCAGCGCACAGCGGCCCATAGTGTGGAACAGGCCGGGATTACTGCACTCAAGTAGTGCGGGTCACTGCATCCAAAGCCGCATTGAGCCTGGGACACGGGTTAAGTGAGGGGCTCGAGACCATTGTAGCTGACACCGATCTATATAAGTCCCATTCTGCCACACAAAATATTCTTCGAAGGGCGTCCCTACTACCGGGAGGAAGGCGGAGATGAATAGGATGGGGATCGTTGCCCCAGCAGTCTGCTTCACACATCGAGGTCACATCGAGGTCACTCGGCCGATTGCTAAACACCAAGCCAAGTCGGGCGAGCGAGGAGTACCTTGTGGACGCTTACACCAACGTGTGGGCACTGAAACGTCATTTGGTAGCACACACAAGGCGGCCACAAAAGCGTCATACACACATTTACCACGCGCACTGGAGGTCACATAGACCCATGTAGTGTGGGGCGCGTCGAAATACCCCGCCACCAAGATCGGGTAGCCGTGATGCTGTTGACGTAGATGTGAGAACTAGCCAAGGCTCAGTCTGGCTGCACGGCCACTTTCGGAGAGAGCATATTACGACACTATGATTACGTCGGTGCGAGGGGGGCGAAGGAATACAGCGACGATCTATTGCCATAGTGTACACTATCGCGCAAGGTCGTTGCGGGCATGAGGCGGTACTCGTACATCCACATAAGCAAGACAAATGAGGGTGGTATGACGTATGCCACTACTTAGTATCTGCAAACTCATCACGACAATTTCCAATAAGCTTTAAACATTGTAACAAATTTAATGCCAGCTACACACACAACAGAAAAAAAGAGAACTTATAATCATAGCAAAACTTTTCAACGGTAGCACTACCAATTCACCCGATAAGATACGGTAACCGAAACTAATTCATGGGAATCCCATCTCGCAGATATAAAAGGAATACTGCATGTGATGATTGGCCATCATTGTTGGGAAAAGTGGACCATGCGCTGGCGCGCGAAAACGTGAAGGAGGAAAGGGCGGGAGGTGGAACACCGTTCCGGCGGCACCGGAGACTCTGAGCTGACGAGCGGACGAGGACCGGGGGTGGACCCGCAGTTCCTGTGATCCCGTCTGAGTTTGAGTAGTTTGAGGCGTGCTAGTCGGGGCCCGCCAACGCGTGTGCGACCCGCAGACGACCGGGCCGTGATCATGAGACTGGCCGAGGTTCGGGATCACGTCCCAGGGCGGAACCACCGCTGCACCTGCCACGTAGGGCGTGGTGCATCTTCTGACGTCTCGCTCGGGCAGAGCTGGCGAGAGACGGCCAGCGCTCGACCGCGACCGGGACTGGCGGTGACCCGCCATCGACTTCGCCGAACATCGATTGGCGAGGCATTGGTGGGAACGTTTTTTCCCCCTCTATTGAACGCTGGTTAGGGGTATGGGATTCGTGTTTTTTGCTGTTGTTCTTCGCAAGGGTACCGCTTTTTCACTGCCTCGTTTTCTGGTGGCGCTGTTAATATACTTTCTTCCCTCTTGCCCTCTCGAGTAGCATTCGTACGCGTCGTACACCCACAAGGCCAAACGAGTCCATCACAATCTGGCGTCCGTGACAGGACTTTGCTCTTAAATCCACCTCAAAGAGCCTCGCCTTGTTACCGTGTGTGTGACGGACAAAAATGGAGCTCGAGAAGTTGGTGATTTTAGGGGAGAAATTTGGCCTCTCTGGTACTGAGTTGAAAGCATTTGTTGACAGTGAGCGTGGCAGAATCAGGGAAGAGCGCGCAGAAGAACGGGAAGCGAATCGCGAAGCTGCGGCTCGTTTAGAAACAGAGCGGTTGGTCCTTGAACTCCAGTTACAAGTACGACAGCAGCAGCCCAACGGTAGCGCAGAGTCAGGCACGTCTGCAGCTACAAGCGTCGGCGATGGGTGCGACAGCCCCCATAATCTGATCCCGACGTTCAATAAAGAGCGCGATTAACTTGACGCTTACATCCAGCGTTTCGAACGCATGGCAACTAGCCAGAAGTGGCCGCAGGACAAGGGGGCATTTTAATTGAACCTTTGGCTCACTGGCGAAGCTTTTAGTGTCGTCGGACGCATGGCTGCAGATGATGCGATGAAATATGCTAAGCTGAAGCAGGCCTGCTTCAGCGATTTCACTATACTGAAGAGGAGTACCGCACCACATTTCGTGGAGCCAAGCCAGAGAACTCTGAGACAGGCCACCAATTCGCTGGTCGCTTGTTAGGGTAATTTGATAACAGGCAGGAACTGGCTAAGACCAGCCGAACCTACGAAGCTCTCCGTGGCAGAATAGTCTCGGAGCAGTTTTTGAGCAAATGTCACGAGAAGCTGGTTATTTTCTTCAAGGAAAGAGGCTGTCAAACGCTAGACAAGTTAGCTGAGAATGCTGCCAACTACCTCGAGGCCCGAGGTCTTGCAAGCCTAGGTAAACGCCGAGAGGAGAAAGGGTGTGGCAATCCGCCAGTGCCTCCAAGCCTGCTTGACCTCCAGGATGTCGAAGAAAAGCCGCACTGCTTCCTTTGTAACAGGCGAGGGCACAGGCCAGCCGACTGTTGGTCAAAGACCATCCACTAGCAAGGAGACTGTTTTAAGTGCGAATGCACTTCTTAAGCGACCCTGAACCTGCGTCCACCGGCGATGTCCGCGCACGTGGAGACGGGCGCGCGCAGCCTGTCCGCTGACATGGCACATACCCACGTGGGGGATTGGCCAGGAATCTCCTCGTCTTCCTTGGCAACGGGGGGGGGAGATGGGCGCGCGCTGCCTGGCCGCTGACATGGCACATACCCTCGTGGGGGATTGGCCAAGAATCGGGCGTGAGAAGGGCTAATGCACCTGCTTAAAGGAGTACTGACACGAAATTTCAAAGCTGAGATCCGCTCTAGCAATCAATTACAACGACAACACAAATAGGTGTCTGTGAATAAATGCATCTTTCTTTCTTTGTAGTTGTGTGTGTGTGTGTGATCTCTCTTTCGCGAACATTACCGAACCGCGCAAATTTACCTCGTGCATTCGCACTTTCACATTCTTCCCCTCGGGGAAATGCGGGGAATTTTCTCTTTCAAGTGCCACAAAACCGGCACTCATGTCATGTTTGCTGAGCTCCTCAACGGAGTGTCGCGATGTTGATGAGGACAAGATTTCAACCCTTTATGACCAAGAGAACGGGGCCCTCAGCCACTACACTTCCCAGGCTTCTAATGCCCGTATGCCTACTGTTAACGGTTGGCTGGAAGGAAGGCGAGTAACCGTGTTATGCCACTCCGGCTATAACACTGTATTCGTGAACCGCTCTTTGGTTCCCGATTCCAAGCGTACACGAGAAACGAGCACTGTGAACCTTTTTGACCGCAGTGCTCTGTGCCTACCTGAAGCCGAAGTGTAGGTTGACTGCCCATTCTTCTCATGCCACGTGACAGCGTCCTGCATGGACAACCCGTTTTACGAGGTGATTGTGGGAAATGTCGCTGGCGTTCGGGATTCTGCAGCGCCGGATGTCAACTGGAGGGGTGAGGAACACCCTGGCATCTCTCCGAAAGGACATCCCTCTTCCAAGTGGAAGTCGAAGTCCAACAAACACAACGGCAGTTCACGTAGGCCAAGCCAATTTCCGTCACCACCGTACGTCAAGGAGGCGGAGGAATGTGAGAGTGCGGCGAAAGGCGTGGACCAGCTACCTGCAGCTGGGATCAGCCTACTCAAGATAAGCCATGCGGAGCTCGCGTCTATGCAAAAAAAGGCCGCACGCTTCAGTCCTGCTTCCAGTCGGTTGGCAAGAAAACTACCGTGAAGACAGCCGAAACGGTCTATGTCCTTGTGCACGGAATTTTTTTCCGCTGGTGTCGGCTCCCATTGAAGAAGGAGATGGAACAACTAGTCGTTCCTAGAGACCTCCGGGAGTTTGTTCTAAAATTGGCCCTCGAAGATATTCACTCCGGCCACCAAGGCATCAAAAGGACAATGGCTAAGGAGCTGGAGGAGTTTTATAGGCCAGGCGTGCGATCCGTTACCACGCGGTTTGTAAGATGCTTTGATGTGTGCCAGCGAACCGTACCGAAACATATGGTGGGGCGCGTACCTCTTGGAAGTATGCCAGTCATCGAGACCACGTTTCAGCGTGTAGCGATCGATATTAACGGTCCTCTGTCCCCAATCTCCCAGAAGGGCAATCGGTAAGTCCTCACTATGGGAGACTTTACAACACGTTATCCAGACGCAGTTGCTCTAATGAGTATGGAGACGGAGGGGGTGGCAAAAGGGTTAATGGAAATTTTTGCCGTGTTGGTTTCCCACGAGAAATCGTCAGCGACCGAGGCAAGTCATTTGCATCAGGCCTGATAAAGGAGCTGAGCAGGCTCCTCTCGTTTGAACAGTAGCCCAAGACACCATATCATCCCATAGCCAACGGGCTTGTCGAGAGGTTCAAGGGCACGCTAAAGCAAATGGTTAGCCGCATGTGCCAGGAGAGCCCTAAAAACTGGAATAGGTACCTGGCGCCGCTACTATTCGCTTACCGCGAAGTGCCTCAAGCCAGCCTAGGTTTCTCACCCTTTGGCCTGATCTATGGCCGCTACGTCAGGGGTCCTATAGCCATTTTAAAGGAGTTATGGACAGGAGAAGGGATTGATCAGGACACGAAGACATCGTACGGCTACGTTGTCGATCTGAGAAGGCACCTGGATGACACCTGTCACATTGCACACGAACAGCTTAGCCAAGCTGCGGTAGTGCAGAAACGCTAATGCGACAGAAGGGCGAAAAGGCGCCAACTCAGCACTTGAGACCAAGTATTGCTTCTCCCGTCCGATACGAACAAGCTCATCCTGACATGGAAGGGGCCCTTCACTGTGCTGGAAAGAAAAAATGATGTCGACTACGTCATCGACCTGGGAACTCGAAAAAACTTGTTCCACTAAAATATGTTGAAAAAGTATGAACCCCGGAGAACAGCTGCACAAACACGCCAACAAGCCTCTGTCGCACTCGAGGCTGAGGACGCGGAAGAACCACCGTGTCTGCCTGTAAACCAGCATGAAACGTTTCACGACGTTGCGGTTTCTGCGGACTTCAGCAATGAACAACGGGAACAAGTTTCTGGCCTGCTAGAGACGCACAAAATGATTTTCTCCGATATCCGAGGCAGGACCGATCTGGCCCAGTGCAAGTTGCGTCTTACATCGGACACACCAATCCAGGTGCGCCAGTACCCAATCCCTTTCGCCATTCAGGAACTGGTGAGCAACGAGGGGCGCAGATGCTAGAGTAGTGTCATCCAGCCTTCGGAGTCCCCTGATCTGTCCCCATCTCTCTGGTGAAAAAAAGGGATGGCACAATAAGGCTTTGTGTCGACTTTCGTCTGCTGAATTCGATCCTAGTCTACGACAATGAGCCTATTCCAAAAGTTGACATGATGTTCGCAAAACTAGGCAAATGCGAAGTATTTTTCTAATTTATTTTACGAAAGGTTATTGGCAGGTGCCTATGGATGAGGAGTCGAAACCAATGACAGCGTTGGTGATTTTGGTGACAGCGTTGGGGACCTGTGGCCTGTACCAATTTTGGTTCATGCCCTTTCAAATTACGACGGCCCCTGCAGTATTCACAGGGCTAATGCGCAAACTGGTCGACGGCCTCCCAAACGTCTACCATTACTTTAATGACGTGCTCATCGCGACAGAAAACATGGCCGAAGTATCTAGACAGTCTTCAGGCATTCTACCGACGGATCGGACAAGCCGGCCTGACCATTCGACCAACAAAAGAGAGATCTTGTGCGCCTCGGTAAACTTCCTTGGTCATATAGTTGTTCATGGTCTCCTTCGGCCTCAGGTAGATACGCTTGAAAAATTCCCCGCATTTCTCCGAGGGGAAGAATGTGAAAGTGCGAATGCACGAGTTTAATTTGCGCGGTTCGGTAATGTTCGCGAAAGAGAGATCACACACACACACACACACACACACACACACACACACACACACAACTACAAAGAAAAATGCATTTATTCACAGACACCTATTTGTGTTGTCGTTGTACTTGATTGCTAGAGCGGATCTCAGCTTTGAAATTTCGTGTCAGTACTCCTTTAAGCGGGTGCATTAGCCCTTCTCACGCCCGATTCCTGGCCAATCCCCCACGTGGGTATGTGCCATGTCAGCGGCCAGGCAGCGCGCGCCCATCTCCCCCCGTTGCCAAGGAAGACGAAAAGATAACTGGCCAATCCCCCACGTGGGTATGTGCCATGTCAGCGGCCAGGCTGCGCGCGCCCATCTCCACGTGCGCGGACATCGCCGGTGGACGCAGATGCAGGGTCGCTTAAGAAGTGCATTCGCACTTAAAAATTCAGGCTGCACAACACCCCAAAACAAAGAAACAGGTGCGCTCTTTCTTAGGCCTGACTGGGTTCTACAGAGATTTTGTACCTCGATTGCCATCCATTGACGGAGCTTACAAAAAAGCGAGCACCGAATCAAGTCGCCTGGAGTGACGCCGAGCAAGCGGCAATCAACACTCTGTAGCAAATGTTTTCCAAGGAGCCCATTCTCCAAGCTCCTGATTTTTCAGAATCCTTCATCCTTCAGACCGACGCTTCCTCGACCAGCATCGGCGGAGTAATCCTGCAGAAGCATGACGTAATTGCGCACCCTGTTGCGTATGCGAGCCGACGTCTCCTACCTCGTGAGGCTGCGTATTCCACGATAGAAAGAGAAGGGCTTGCCCTCATATGGCACGTGAAGAAGTTTCACGTCTATTCAATTGCCAAACCCTTCATACTGCACAGGGACCACCAGGCCCTAGCTTATTTAAACTCGGCAAAGCACATCAACACTCGTGTGTTACGGTGGAGCCTGGCTCTCATGGAATACGATTTTGTGGTTGAATACATCAAGGGTAGGGAGAACATTCGAGCCGATTACATGAGTCGACTGTCCGCACCCTGACTGTATTGATTTACTTTCCTTGTTTTTTTTCCACTGCTGCAATGAACTTTTCACTTGTTGTGGCTAGAGTGATGGGTGGTTGTTGCTTGAAATTGATCTCTGCCTTCGCTTTATAGACGGGTGTGTGTGTTTTTTGCACCCGTTAATTTGAACTATCCTCACGCGTGTTTGTGTGCGCGCTGTGAAAGACGCTGAACGCTCCGCATCATGGCCCACGGACGACATCCGAACCGTCTAAGCAGGTTGTTTGACCGCAACAGCCTCTTGAAGCGGCGGGTGATTGTGAGGATTGGCCATCATTGTTGGGAAAAGTGGAACACGTGCTGGGACACAAAGACGTGACGGAGGAAGAAAAGGGCTTGAGGGGGAACACGGTTACGGCGGCCGCCACGACCACCGCGGAGACTCGAAGCGGACGAGCGGACGAGGACCGGGGGCGGACCCACAGTTCATGTGATTTCTTCTGAGTTCGAGTAGCTTGAGGCATGTGAGTCGGGACTCGCCAACGCGTGTGGGACCCGCAGACGACTCGGGCGTGATTGTGAGACTGGCCGAGGCTCGCGATCACCGCCCAGGGCGGAACCACCGCTGCACCCGCCACATAGGACGCGGTGCATCTTCTGCCGTCTCGCTCGGGCAGAGCTGGCGAGAGACGGTCAGCGCTCGACCGCGACCGGGACTGGCGGGGACCCGCCATCGACTTCGCCGAACATCGACCGTCGAGTTGTCTGTGAGAATGTTTTTTTCCCTCTCTATTGAACGCTGGTTCGGGGTATTGGACTTGTTTTTTTACGGTCGTGCTTCGCAAGCGTACCGCTTTTCCGCTGCCTCGTTTCCTGATGGCACTGTTAATATACTTTCTTCCCTCTTGCTCTCTTGAGTACCGTTGGTACGCGTCGTACACCCACAAGGCCAAACGAGCACATCACACTGCGCAAAAAGAAATAACGCTCTCCTGTTTCATATCTTTACAGAAGTGAAAAAACCAGAAAACCGAGTAGGGGCAGCCTGTACAGTCTTCGATTATAACAACATGATATCTCAGCATCATATGTTCAAACTGCCGAATTATAGCACCATATTTATAACAGAAGTCATAGCAAAGCGGAAGCGCCCACATGCATTAAACAAAAACCACGCAATAAACATTACTATATCACTGCAGTTTATCGCCGCTTCAAGCATGGAGTTTTTCACTAACTTACTTAGAGTAGAAAGTGGCTCCAGCATTAACGTGATTATAGGAACGCGCTCCATGTCGCTATAGGTGTCGCCAGAGTATTCAGTTCAGCCCGAAGTGTGTTGTGTTCAAGAGTGTATGCATCGGTTCAAGAGTGGCTCGAATCCTTAGCGACATATTTCTAGCGAAGATTGATAGGACCGTGCACGAGCCGATGAAAGGCATCGCAGATAGGGCCTTTCGTTTTGTCGACGACTATCTGGTGATTGTGGATGAAAGGAAAGAAATACGCCCTAGTCATGTTCTGGGGTTGTTTAAAAGGAGTGGAAACGGCTTGAACTTTACAATGGAAACAACGGAGAATAGCGCGATTCAGTTCGTAGACCAACGGCCCAAGTTCGAACGAGACCACATTTGCTGGTTATATGCGCCGAGATCTAAAAAGCCGTTGCTGAGCTTCGCTTCTAACCATTCAAAGTTGGTGAGACAAGGCTTAGCCATGTCGTGCCTAAAGACATCAATTAACAAGTCGTGTGTGCACATGCTGCACGCAAGTTTCAAAGTGCAAGTCCGGAGGCTGACACAAGCGGGTTTTCCTACGACATTGCTTCCTTCAATTTCAGAGTGACTGTTGGTAAAATTGAAGCGATCGAGCCAGGGCCCGCCCAGCAGGGAGGAGAGGGAGGGTTGAAGAAAGATGGCTTTGGTGCCCTACATACACAACCTTTCGCATTGCCTGAAAGAGGTCGCTGTGGACTATGGCTTCAACGTTGTGTTTACGGCTCTGAACATGCTTGGCAGAATCTGTGGAAGCGTTGCTAGGTGGCTGCTTAATTGTGAGAGTGCGGGAAAGAATTCCAGGAAAGAAACGCCGCACTCGAATTTTGCACTACATTGCAAAGCCTGCAAAAAGTGCCAACCAGCATGCAGGAGGGCGATCGCAGAATATTAGCACAAAGATGAGATGTGTCGCCTCACCGTTGAAGCGTACAAGATACGAAAAGAAGAAGACGCGTGTGCCGCCCAGCCATCGATAACAGTACGGCAAAATGTAGTACAATTTTTGGGTGCAGCAATCGAGGGTCATGAGGGATAGTAATGCATGATAACAGAAGCTATCTTCATGCTCTTTGCGCATGTGTTGTAAATGAACGCTTGAGTATAAATTGAATTAAAAGTTGATACAAAGCGTTCGTGTTGTCCTCTTCTTGTGTATCGTCGGTGTGCGCTTCAAACATAAATGAGACAAAGCAGCCTTCACGCATTTGGCTCGCTCTTCAAGTTACAGCAGGCCGTCACGGATATATTCATAAATTATAAATCATAAAGCTCAAAATCAATTATTTAGGTTTTCTCAACTCTTTTCTTGTTTCTTGTCAGTGCGACATTATTACCGGCTACTACGTGCTTTGGAAAGCGAAACATGCAACAGCTAGAGATGCAAAAGTTACGTCGTCGCGTTGCATTGGTTTTGTCCAAGCAGATATAAACCTATAGATAGAGCATAGCTATTACCGCAAGTAGGTCTTCAAGCACGCTCGAAAGGCATCATGAAATTCCATAAATTCTTTAAATGGCACAACATCCCGGCTTTTGGAGTCGCCATGTATGTTCCCTTGTTGCGCCTGCTGGGAGCAGTACATGTTTAAAGGTGTATCCAATGCAGCGAGAGCGATGAGCAACGTCAAAATTGTAACTCAATGGGTACTGCAAACAGTGTTGGGAACAGCGACAATCGAAAAACGGTGCACAAAAACCACCGGGCCGGCGTCATCGCTGCCTCTTCGCCGGCTGTAAGCAGCCCACAAGCGATGGGCAGTGACGAGCGACGACGACGGAGGATATTAACGGGAGTGCATTAATTTAGGCGGGAGAACAAGCTGAATTGCTAATCACGCTGTGGTTAGGCATATCTGGGACTGTTATTGAATGATAGAAAGGGGCAGGCCAAAAACAGAACTAACAAACATTTCAAAGCCGACAAGTCCAATGTATAGCACCATTTATTAAAGAGAGAGAGACAGAGAGAGAGAGAGAGAGAAACACTTTATTTAAATCGGGACCTGTTAGGCAGGGTGACCGGACAGCCGCCGCAGCTGCTCAGCGACCTTGGCTGCTCAGTGACATTGGCGACCTTCCGTGTAGCTGAGGTAAGGGTGGGCGGGGGTATTGGAGGCGAGAGAGGTGGTAATACATGGTGATGTCGTGGTAGCCCAAGAGGCTGTCGCGAGCTGACCTGGCTCCATGGGTATCAATGGGGCTGGGGTATGCGCGGGAGGTGAGTGCTCGGGCTGTCGCAGGAGCCGCCTCATTGCCTCCAAGCCCAGTGTGGGCCGAAGTCCAGATCAGTTGTACTTGTGTGGTGGGTGGATTTTGCATAAGAAGTTTTAGGGCATGGGGTGAGATGGTACCCGGAGCATAATTTCTAATGGCCGTTTTCGAATCAGAGTATATGAATTCAGGGGTTGGCCGGTGTGACAGGGCCAGTACGATGGCCGCCTCTTCTGTCGTGGCAGGTTCCGAGGTACGCATTGTGAGGGAGTTGTTTTGGGGGGAGGAGGGGGAATTAATCATCGTCAGTGCGAAAGGGTTCATGTACCGGTACTCGGCGGCACCTACGTACATCGTGGCGGGCCGTATAGGGTAGCGTTCTGCTAAGGCTTTGGCTCGTTGCTCTCTGCGGAGCTGGTTAATTTGAGGGAGCATATTGCGGGGTAGGGGTCGTAGTTTGATGCAGCCGTGGGTTTCAATAGGTATGGGGAGTTTTGGATAAGTAATAATAGGCACATTTAGCTGTAGGCGTTGGAGGAGGTGTTTGCTGGGGGTAGTTTTGGCTAAGCGTCTTAGGTGGCATATCCGGTTCGCCTCTATCAAATCTTGGGCCATGTGGTGCAACCCTGTTCCTTGTAGTCTGGCAGTGGAGGGGCCGGTCGGGAGTTGCAGAGCAGCTTTGTATATTGTGCGGACAAGGCAATTGATTTTGGCCACTTCTGAATTAAAGGGGAGGAATGGGAGAGCATAGGTGATACGGCTAACAACGAGTGCTTGAACGAGTCGGAGCCAATCTGCTTCTTCATGCCATGTTTTTTGGAAGCGATGCGGCGAACGAGTCTGATGGTTTGGGAAACATGTGAAGAAAGGCGCTTGATGTAGTCGGTGTTTGAACGATTACAGTTTATGACAAGGGCGAGGATTTCGATTTGTGGGACGACTGGCACGGCCTTTGAATCTATGTAGATTTGGATGTTGGGAGTTCTGCGGTTTGCGCGCTTCGGATTGAGAAGTAGCTCTGATTTAGATGGGGAGCATTGGAGGCCGGCTATAGTGACTTCCTCAACCACGGCTGCTGCTGCTGCTGCTTGGACAGTCTCCTCTACTTGTGCGTCACTACCTCCGCTTCTCTAAAATGTGATGTCGTCTGCATACAGGCTAAACTGAAGGTTGAGAATGCAATCTAGCGCCTTTGGAATATGAAGGAGGGCTACATTGAAAAGGAGAAAGGATAGCACAGCTCTATGCTGAGAGCCTACTGGGGGTAAGTGAAGCTTGCCTGATTCTAAGGTGACTGGTGGGAGGGTAGCGGTACCTGAGGAAAGGAATGGTTTAACATAATTGTGAGTTTGTTAGCCAGGGGACATAGAGGAAAGGCCATTGAGGATTGACTGATTTGAGATCCGGTCAAAGGCTTTTGTGATGTCTAGTGCTAAAATTGCTGCTGTGGCAGACTGCTGGGAAGAAGAAATGATGTGGTAGAGTTGGAAGCGTACATCATTTGTCGAGTGTCCAGCCCGGAAACCGAACATGGTGGGAGGCAGGGCGTTGGTTTGGTCTTTGTGTTTGGTGAGTCTGGCATGTATGATATGTTCTAGTACTTTTCCGATGCAAGAGGTGAGAGAAATTGGCCGGAGGTGATTTACGCTCAACAATTTTCCGTGCTTAGAAATGAGTGAAATGTTCGCATGTGTCCATGACGCTAGTAATGTGCCTTCTTTGCAGTGTTTGTTGTAGAAATGTGTGAGTGTTGTAATAGAGTTGTCATCAAAATTGCGTAATATTTTATTAATTACTCCATCTCTCCCAAGAGCCGCACTTGTTTTGAGAGTGAGGAGACTGGCTTGGACCTTGGGTGCTCCTTGGCAGTCTGGTAGGGGGTTCCCGTCGCCCGTAGGGATGTAGTTGTCTTGTAGGGAGGAGAGGAATCGCTGTGGGGTACCTGGGAAGGAGTGGACAAGCTGGGCCGCGCGGGTGGTCTGAGAAGTTTTCGATTTTGGGGGATCGATGAGGTGACGGCGGAGAGACCAGGTGTGCTTCATGGCTGGGACGTTACGGTGCACTGAGATTCCAGTGTTCGGGTTACGGCGGTCTTAGAAGGATTGGTAGCCACCTAGTTTGGCGTGAGGACTAGGTTCTTGTAGGGCTATTATTGAGGGCGGTAGGTCGGACGAGGCAGTGAGCATTTGTAATATGGACTAGCAATAGCTTAATGTGGGCGAGTTGGTACGACATGATAACAGGGTTTAAAGGCGCAAGAAAAAACGCGGACACTAGAAGAGAAAATAACAACCAAGGCAAACGAAGCGCCTTTAAACCCTGTGAGCATTTGTAAGTTGGCGCGTTTCCATTTGAGGCCGCGAAAATTCCACTGCCGGACTAAGTATTCTTTATGGGATGGGGGCATCTGTGATAGGGACATCTAATATTGGGTTACCGGAACGTTGATGGTGATTATTATTCGCTGAAGGTAGCTATGCATTTCCACTCTTATTGCCTCTATGGTACCCTGCATGGCCGCCTGATTGCTAAGCAAGGATTGGTGGAGATTAGTGTACTCTGCTTTCTGTTCTTCCAGGGTATGATCTAGCCTCCCGAGACGTTCCTCTACCTGCTGAGGAGGCTGTTCCTGAAGTTCATCTTTAGAGGCGGAGCAGGCTTTCCGTATTTGTGGTGGGGAAGTTGAGTTTTCCTGCTGGGAAAGGGGAGCGGAGTGAGATTGATTTTTAGCAAAAAGTTCGCGCGCTTGGGAGCAGCATTTTCCTGTCTGAGAGATGTGATTTTTGCGGGGATAGTCTGGAGTTCTCTAAGTACGCAAGCTATAGAGGTACCTACAGGGGGGTTTTGGGAAGCGTGTTGGGGCTGGGAGCTGAGAGGGGCGCTTGAGCTGCTCACCTGCTGGAACTGTGAGCAAGGCGATGTCTTGAGGAGTTCGCGCAGGGGATCAGAGGGAGTCCTGCTGCCTATTGACTAGTGCGTTGCGGACTTGCGGTCTTCCTTCACACACAATGCAAAGTGGGTTGCAGGGTGACTTTCATGAGCGTTGACAGCGCCACAGCGACAACAGCGGGGTACAGTTTGTGGGGTTTGGCACACGTTCTGGCGGTGACCCGTTTTTTAACAGCTGGTGCAAGCTTCGGTTTTGCGCCGGAAGGGTCGGCAGCAATAGGTGGCGGCCCGGTACCGAACCCAATACGGGACGTGAGGTCCGTCAAAAAGTACTAGGGGCGTGTTGGAGCTGTTCAGTCGGCGGACATTGAGGATTTTCAAGTGGGGGTTGTAACTGATGATGCTGTGAGCAATTTGTTAAGGAGTGTCCGTTTCTGGCATACTGAAGATGAGGCCCAAGGATGTATTTGCCGGGACGGGACGTGAGCCGCCACGTCGTACAGATGTTCTCCAATGAGCAGGAAGAAGATTCCAGCATACCTCATTGCACGTCCCTCCGAGGGAGTACTTATTACGATGAAGTTAGATTTAGCTTGAATGCGGATCTGATCCTCACCATTGGGTTCAACATTTGCGTGCTACTGGATTGTATCCGCTAGAACCGCAAGGGACAGCTCGGCGAGGGCTATTCTACCTCTCGGACGCAAAATAATCATAAAGTCAGTCGCAGGAAGGGGTTCGACTGGAGTTATTCGACGCAGAGGCTTTTTTCAGCCTTTGCGTAGAGAGCTTGTAGAGATTTCTGGAAGACTTGCCTGTTGAGATTGTCTCTCATTACAATGGAGAGCTTGCTGCTTGCTTCGTATGGTTATCCAGCCCGGTTGAAGCAGTTTCTCCGGGGTGATGACTTCACGACAACTTCGTCTTCCATAGCGGCGGGGCGGGCGACAAGCATCAGGGAGCAGCTGGCCGCCCGGCGTGCTGGGGGTGAGTTCAGTCGCGGTGCTAGGTCTGGTTAGGCCTATAAGTGCGAGCGCCATGGTACTGCCTTCCAAAGCTTTCAATTTCGAGCCGTCCGAATAGATGACCATAAAAACTGTTATCCGGGGTTTCTGGGTGCTTCCGGTGACTCTGTGGCGAGCATCAAGGTCGACGGTCAAGGCGTACCGCACCTAAAGCAAGTAAAATACGGAGCCGTTTTCAAGCGCGAATGATTGGCCTAGCCCCCTAGTGGGCTTTCCTATTTATTAGACACTTGCGGCAAATCCGATTGTTACAATACCGACAATTCTCATCGCGGCATGTAATTGCAGCGACAGTATTCACTCTACCGAATACCGTGAAATGTTATAGTTTCAAGGACACAACAACCCTTGTGCGACAAACTGTTTATTCCTTAACCGAAATAAATTAATGGCAAAATAATGAAACAAGTACAACATGACATTTATTTATGTTAAAGGCCACTCTAAAGAAGTCGGGAATGTGATTGCGGATGCATTTGCAAACAAAGCTTAAATAACAATATTGAATAAAAATATTGAACAATATTGTGTATAACGATATTGAATAAAACTCTCCGAAAGAGGTTTATCATAAAGAAACTTCACAATCAGACTATTCCAAATCGGAATATTGCCGCGAACGCTGCATTATGTTTCTTTACTTGTGTTTTCTTTTGCAGTTCGGCTACTACCGGCTGTTATCTGCGTACCAAGCGAAGCGATTGTTTCGTAATATTTTTTATGCCGTACAGGTTATCTTGTGTGGTATGACTGTTGCGCATTCTCGTCACTAGACTCGTATAATCCTATTTGATCTCCAGTGTTTTAGATGTAACTAGACGGTTCGAGACGGTCCTACACGTAAAAAATTCTGCAGAAATTAAGGGAACTATGTACAAATGCGTAGCATTCTTATACTGCATGTCTTGAGCGTGGATTGTTACAGTCACCTTTTTTGCTTTTTTCTGTACGAATATTTATCTTCTTATACGCTAGTATAGCGATTAAAAGTGATTTGCGAAATCTACATTATTGTGGAAATGCAGCCGTTATACGGTTTGCCACTTTCCGTAATAGCTTAATGTTTTTCCTATTTCACAGTTTTTCAAAGTTTCGTTCGACCCATTGTCTCCGCTCACGCTGTTATAACCATTACATTTAAAACTTTCCGGATATCTCCATTATTGAGGAACTGCGGGGTGTTACACGAGTTTCCAATTTTTCATATTTTTTGTCATATGTTTTTATTGTTTCAAAATTTTTTTCTACCAATTATCTGATTTACGCCAATATAACTATTTTTTGTGGAACTTCCGCAAAATCTGCAATCATTGTGGAAATGCAGGTGGTTTGAGGTTTGCCATTTTCTGTAGTTTTTCATATTTTTGTTAGTTTTTTTCGGACCAAATGTTGCCATCTACGCTATCATAACGGCTACTGTTGCAACTTTCCCGGCATCTGAAATGTTGTGAAAAAGCAGGGCTTTACACGATTCTCTATTTCCGTAACTGCTTAATATTTCTCGGATTTCTTAGTTTTTCACAATATCGTTCAAGAGAGAGAGAGATAGAAAAAACTTTAATGATATCGAGGAAATGCTTCAGAGAGACGTGCTCATTCCAGATTGCCTTGAGCTCGGGCCGGGTTCACAGCCCTTTCGATCAGGCCCAGCTGATCTTCGGGAGCGGAGCTGGCCAAGGCTCTCTCCCGAAGCTCCATGGAAAGGTCTCTGTTAGGGGGTCTAGGGTGGACTTGTCGCAGTCGCCCACTATGTGTCTGAGAGTCCGGGGCTCTCCACATACGCGGCGAAGTGGAGAAAAGTGTGTCCGGTCAAAGAGGTGACGTCTGGTGAGTTGTGGGAAGGTGTTGCCCTGCAGCGCACGCAATAATCTTTTTTTGATCCCTCGGTAACGATTTGGGCGGAGAAGATTTGGTTTTATGGGACAACCTATAGTGCGGCGCGATTTCCTGGTAGGTGACAAGAAGTTACATGCGCTCGGGCTCGGCGTCGGCTTCAGCAACGCTGATTCTCCAGGTCAAATTTCCAGGGATTCCGCTGTGTGCAGGTGCCCATACAATCCTCACTGGTCTCGTTGGTGGTCTCTGATTAGTCGAAGTGTTCTGACGTGCAAGCGACCGTTTGCAACGTTGCGGCAGGCGTGCTGGGAGCATGCTATTATAACTTGGAAATCGCTTTGGCTATGCGCATGTACTACCGCCGCTTGCTCTTCTTGGAGAGGGTTGTGTCCGGGGTGTGAGATGCTGCACCTGTGCTGCTTATTTAAAACGATGGTGGCTGCCATGGCCGCTCTTCCGGAGAACAGGCTGCGTCTGTGTAGGCGGTAGATGGTGCATCTTCGTATAACCTAAACATTGTCCGGGCTAAGGCTTTTCTGCGATCCTCGTGATGCGCAGGGTGCATATCGCGTTGTAAGGCGGGCACTCTGCAGTGTTTTCTAATAGAGTGGGGTACGTTTCCAGTAAGAAGAGGGGGGCGACGGCGCCAGGCGTTAGAAGATGAACCTCCCGTTTCGGTTGCTTCTAACCTTAATCTTAATCTTTGTCTAGACAGGTGCGCCTTTAGTAACTCCTTGGCCGAGTTGTGGATGCCAAGTCGGAGTAGTTGTTCGGTTGAGGTGCTTGCCGGGAGACCCATCGCTTGTTTGTACGCCTTCCTGATCAGGATGTCTATTTTCTCTAACTCTGTGGCTTTAAGCAGGGCGTAAGACATAGCGTACGTAATCCTAAACACGACGAAGGCCTGGACAAGGCAGAGCGTGCCCGATATCTCCATACCCCTGGTTTTGGTCGTGACTCGTCGTATCCTATGACTAATCTGGTCTGTTGTGGTTTTAAGCTTGCTTATCAGAAGGGTCATTGAGTGATCAGTGTGGAATGTCATGCCCAGGATCTTCAGGCTTGGAGATGGCGCAATGATATGGCACTCTAGGCCAAGGGTGATAGTGGGGGAACCTGGAGGGTGTGTCTTGCGCGGTGAAACCAGGAGTAGCTCAGGCTGGGGGGGGGGGGGGGGGGGGCGGCTAAGACCACATAGCTTGGTATAGCCAGCCGCCACATCCTCTGACTCTTGTAGGCGAATCTTCAACTCTCTGATCGAACCTGTGGACGACCAGATGGTTTTGCCGTCAGCGTGTAGGCCATGGAGGATCCTCAGGATTTTGTCGAGGATTGGCGGCAGGCCTAGCCGGGCAATATTAAAAAGTATAGAAGACAATGCAGCCTCCTGTGGTGTCCCGCGCCAACCCAATAAGAAGGGGTCCGTAGCTTTTCCGCGACTTTCAACACAGCTTTCCTTCAAGAGAGATAATCTCTGATGTAGTTGTATACCCTGACTCCACATCCCAGTACGTTCAACCTGTGCAAAATTGCTGTGTGCTGGACGTTATAAAACGCCCATTTGAGGTACAATGCGATGATGGCAGTGGGGGAGCCACGAGTGGCCGGGGCCATCACTTCCTCTTTAAGCTGAAGTAAGATCACCTACGTTGACAGTTGCGAACGAAATCCCACCATCGTTGGCGGCATTTTACCTGAGTCTTCCAGATACGGTTGCAGTCTGTTGAGAACCACATGCTCTAGGAGGCTGCCCACACACGACGTTATACAGATAGGTCTCAAGATTTTAAATGCTGCTCGTTTGTCTGTTTTTGGTACGAGGCGGACCTCCGCGTTTTTGCAATGCTCGGGTAGGGTGCCAGCCTTCCACATTTTGTTGAGGTGGGCGGTAAGTTCTAGCAGCGAACGGTCGTCGAGATTGAATGCTTTGTGAGTAATTTGGTCAGTTCCTGGAGCCGTGTAGCGCCTCAGATTTTGAATGGCGGCGATACCTTCGTGAAGATGGAGATCCTCGTCGATAAGATCGTTTTTGCTGCTGGTATATCGTGGCAATGGCTCCGACGTTTGCGCAGGGACGTACCTCGATTTGAGAGCCAAAAGGAGATTCACTTCACTGCCTGGGAATTGGTGAGTGCCTCTGGTCATGTTGTGGTGGTATTCCTTCCCACTGCCTGTCGGACTGATCAAATACCGGAGCAGTCTCCAAGTTTTGGAGGTGCTTAGTGTGCCTCGAAGCTCATCGCAAAGGATCGTCCAATTTTCTTTCGCTAGCTTGTTCCCGTATTCTTCCACCTTGGCAGTGAGTTGAGCAATGCGGTTTTTGAGTGTCCGATTCATGTGCTACTTTTTCCACCTGTTCAACAGGCTTCGTCGGGCTTGATGATGATGATTTTAGGGTTTAACGCGCCGACGCAACGCAGGCGATGAGGCGCACCGTAGTGGAGGGCTCTGGATTAATTTTGACAACCAGGGGATCTTTATCGTGCGCCGAAAGCTCGTACACACGGGCGTTTTTGCTATTCGCCTCCGTCAGAAAAGCGGCTGCCGCGGCTGGGAATCCAACCCACGACCTCGTGCTCAGCAGCGCAACGCCTTAGCCACTGGGCCACCGCGGCGGGTTTCGTCGGGCTTCCCATAGGTAAAGGAGAACGGCTGCGATGCAAGGAGTGGTGGTGTAAGTTTGTAATGTTTTCGTATGGGCCTTCACATCCCGGAATAACTGTGCGATTCATTATTGGATGGTCAAGGAATTGTCTTCCTCGCTTTGGTGTGTTTCTGCTCGGGCTTCTCTTAGCTTCGCCCGGTCACTCGGTGGTCGCTCGGTGGTACGGTTGCTTGTTAATGTGATGGGTCTGGGGATGTATCGGGTTTTTTCTCTTTCCGTTTAAGGTTTACGAGGGGTGGGGATTCGGCGTCTGCCTCGTTGAGTGTTTTGTCTGTTTTACGAATTTCGCTTCGAAGCGCGAGAAGTTCGGCTCGCATATTAGCTAGCTCCTTCTTGAGGAAGGCGTTTTCTTCTGCTACTCGTGCATTATAAGCGCGCTGCCTAGCCAATTACGCGTTCCAGGCTGAGCACAACAACGTTATTGAGTATCAAGATCACGCGACACGCATCCTTGCCAAACTGCAAAGCAGAAGTGCTTGGTTGTCCCAGTCTGAGACGGTAATTTGAACTACCGCTGAGAACCCGAATCTTTAAGTAGTCGCTCCACGGAGAAAAGGAGAAAGCCTTCCGAAACTGACCATCGCTCCCTTCTACGGGGATATGTGCCAGTGGAACGAATTCTGGGAGCGGTTTGATCAAATGATCAACCAAAACAGCGGACTTACTGTCTTAGAGAAATTCAATTATCTTCGACTCTTTTTAATGGGAGAGGCTGCCTCAGCTGTCAGCGGTTTACCAACGACAGAACTTTGCTACAAGGATGCTATCGTAATACTAAAAAACGCCTTGGTGACAAGACGCGTCTTGAGCTAGAGTACTTCGTGAGACTGCGCATGCTGAACCCCGTCAAGACATACAGGGACACAGTGAGGCTTCGCAAGCTCTACGATTACGTGCTCGTCAATATACGAGGCATCGAGACTCTGGGTGTAAAGAAGTCATCGTTCTCATCGATGCTCTGCGACATTCTTTTGCGGGCTCTACCCCATGACATTGTCGTCCAGAACGACCGCACGTCTGCCGCTCAAGCATCTACACAACGTACAGGTGCCTCTCAAGAAGAGGCTGACCTGGACCGCCTGTTGACTTTCCTTGGTATGGAGCTCGAATGCCTCCAGAATATCAATTTTAAGACCACCAAGGGCCAGGAGCATATACCAGGTCTAATCGAAGGCAAGGGCTTCGATTCCCGTGACCAGAAAGCGGCATCGTCCGTATTGCACGGCCACTCCAACAAGACGGACGAGAGCTGTGCATTTTGTAAGTCGACGCAACACCTGACAGAAATCTGCAGGGCAGATACTTCTTTGCAGCTAAAAAAGTTACTTCTGGCCAAGGGCATGAGATGCTTCCGCTGCACATTGAAAGGGCACAGAGCCCGAGACTGTCGTCGGAAAGTGTCATGTGGCAAGCGCACCGGTCGTGATGTTTCGAGAATGTGTGGTCCCGACTGAAGCCGTTCACAAGCACGACGGGATACCGAGGGACCCGATGCAAGTACGACGGTGTGCCCGTCCTTTCAAGGTCGCAAACGAGTGGTCGATGAACAGCGGAGCTCTGTTCTTCTTCAAACATTTAGAGTAGGGCAGTGAGTGACGATGCCTGCAGATGCCTCAGTGAAGTTTTTGACGGCCGCAACCAGTGCATCTGTGGGACGGAGGAACTATGTGCGCATCTTTGGCTGAGCAGCATTGGTTTCACCACGATTCGCGCTAGATATGTTCGCCAACGTGAGAACCCAACCACTTACAAAACGTCGGGTCGTGGAAATCTGGCTACGTAGCCAGTTCACGGACAGTGAAGTTGTGTTGCGGACAATTGTGATGCCCCACATCTGCCACAACATTGAAGCGATTTGCATGGCATAATCCTTCGTGGCGATCTGTAAAAGGTCCGGGAAAAACATTGCCGATGAACTGACGCAGCCGACCGTCGTAACTACAGGTGGCATAAGCGCGCGAAAAGGTTCAGACCAGATGTGGACAATGCTAACCGGAGAAGTGTCGAGATTTGAAGAAAACAAAAGCCTAACCGAAATGAATTCCAAGTTGGGATGGACCTTCCAAGGTAGCGCAGCCATTTTAGCAACAACCAGAAAAACCTCGCGCATGATGGTGTACGTGCTAAGAACACATGCAGTCGAGTCAGACGAGATTGACCGCTTATTTTGAGAGATTGAGAGCTTGGGTATATCGGCATCGATAGACGAATGTTTCCAGCAAAACACAATCATTCAGTGCTTTGAAAAGACCATTCGTTTCCTAGATGAGCGGTACGAGGTTTCTCTACCCTGGAAGGACAGCTCCAAGCTCTCTAACAACAAGCAAATTGCAACCACAAAATTGCAACGACTCTTATGCAGGCTGTCCAAGAATGAGGGACTCCTGAAAATTTATGACAAGACAATCAGAGAGTACCCCGAATCAGGACATACTGAAGTAGTAGAAACCACTCCGTCAAACCCAGAGAAACTCTACTACATGCCTCGCCGAGTAGTGATTAGAGAGCAGGCTCTTACCACAAAAGTTAGGGTCGTGTTCGACGTGTCGTCACAGGCCAGAGGGTGTGAGTGACTCAATAAATGACTCGAAACAGTTGACAGCTTGTACCAAGATACGGGAAAAGGTCTTCGCCGGTTGCGTACTCACCCCATCGCCATCATGGGGGACACAGAAAAAGCCCTCCTTCAGATATCTGTCAAAGAAGATGCCAGGGATGCGTTTCGATTTCTCTGGTTTATAAAAGGAAGTAGCTACAGTACGTTGAGGATGAGCTCCAGGAATGGCGAATGACGAGAGTTCCGTTCGGAGCAACATGCAGCCCATTCCTGCTTACCGCAACAATCCTTCACCACTCAAAGAGCGCATTTGGAGATAAAGCTGAAACTGCCAAATTGCTCACCGAGTCATTCTACGTCGATGACCTGGTCGCTGCTGCCGCCACAGAACAGGATGTCATCAAGGTTTGCAATGAAGCGCAAGAAATTATGGATGCGCAAAGAATGACACTGAGAAAGTGGACGACAAACTCCGACCAAGTCAGGGAGTTTCTACAGCAAGAACAAAGGGCGGCGAGCAAGGAAATGGTTGGCCTTCAAGAATCCATGGTAAAGGTCCTAAGCATCACTTCGGATCCCCTTAAAGGGAAGGTGAAGCGGTTTTAAAATTTAAAGAAAAGTTGACTAGCAGCAAGTACACATGGAGTAGTTCCCGTGTACGAAAAAATTTCGCAATAGATGCAATCGAAGCGGCGCAATGCGCAATCAAATGTGGCGCGATGCCCTGCCCCCATCTCGCCGCGCGATGCCGGGAGACCGAAGAGCGCGGGCGAAAACCGGCTGAAAAACGTCATACATAGACATCCGGCCGGATCGGCCGCCTCTGCCATGCTCTTTTCGCCGTGTTTTCTTGTGAATTATGCGTGTTGTTGTTGTGGTTGATAGCACTTATTTGTACAATTTTCATGTCCAAAAAGTATGCACGAACGCCAAACAAGGCATACGTTATCATGCCGTATTCCTAAGAGCAGAATAATGTCACGCCGGGATGCTTGATAACACACGGAAGCGACAGCCGAGGTGGCTGTGTTTGATGGCAGAGAATATACTTCACTACGTAAATACTTTGTAAACCGCTCCAATGAGTTTTTTTTATGTGAGGGACGTGAATGTTCACATTAGATTCTAAATTTAGGAAGGATGGGGAATACTGCTGTACTTTGGCCGTGAATATTTCGTTCCGTTCCAGAAACAAAGTCACACTTGTTCAGGAAATACCTGTTTCGTTAAACGCGTCACAATTCGTTCCCTATCGGCTCAGAACAGTGTTCAAAGAAACTATTTTTGGCGAAACTAAAACAAGGGGCCAATCCTGATGGAAGTTCTCTCCCGGCTAAGCGGTAAAATGTATTTCTCTAAAGTAACATAACCAAGACCACCACATTACTTATCTTGCAAGTATACATGCCACGACAAGGTGCTGTTTGTTCGGAAATAAAAAAACACCACTCCAAACCACCACCATGCCCTAATTCGTGTTGACAGTGGGGGCCTAATTTTTTGCCCAGGATTCCGCATGCCTGCATATTATAACCTGGCAAGCACTTCTTGTCGCTGAACCTCAACTGTGCTTCGGTGATAGTCGGTGATATATAAAACGATGAGACTAAAAAAATTAGGACCGAAGAGTAAATATACGGCCTCTGTCCGACTAGCGTGGTAAATGCTTAAATCTGGAAATGCTGAAACAGGCCAACGATTCATTATCACAAACGTTTGGTGATTGTTATCTAAAGTAACGTAACTACAACGTAACTGCCTTGTCTGTTAATTATAACGAGGTGGCCGTAATATTGTAGCAGAATGCGCAACGCACAAGCGAAAATCAAGCACTACTAGAGCCGATAATGCTGAGCAGGCATCAGTATGCTACAGTGTTCTCGGAATAAATGCATGTCAAGCAGTAAGGCGCCACTCATCGGAGTGCAGCTAGCAATCGGGGAGGCACCTGAGCGCTGCTGCCCAAATGGTCCGCGCGCGCGAGTGTGGGTTTGTGTATGGGGATGAGTAACGGGGCTGGGGTGGGCGACAACTAACAAAGGAAATGCGGAAGCAGAGTCCGCTTGTCGGTTTATGCGTGTACTGGCTATGTGTGTCACGCATATACGTTTACAGCGCATGAACGCTATTCTTTTCCGCAGTGCACGTACGTGCTTTTCGCTGGTAGATTGTTTATAAAACGCCGCCTAATCTCCGCATAAATGGTTTTTTATTTAGTTAGAAACAGTTCAGGCAGTACCTAATATTAACATATGGTATAGAAACCCTTATGCTGGTTGCCTAATTCAGCAATATTTTGACCGAACCCTCTAGCCGACGCCACTGTCACTGCTTTGGGGTTCTCCGTCGTGTAAAGCAAATTTAGGCTTCAAGATAATTGAACCAACCGCACGGGAAGTTATCAAATAACTTTCCAGTCATGTGCGAACATTAAACTGCAAGCTAAATTGCCGAAAAGACAACCGTGCGATCGTTCCCAATGCTTCCGACAACCCTCGCGGCCGAAGGGTTGTCCTCCTTTGACGTCATGACGGGCGCAACCAATCAGGGGCGTGAAAAGACGAAAAGCGCACGTCTTTCAAACGGGACCGCGCGTATTGCAAGATAAAAGCCGGTTGGACTCATGTACGATAAAATTCAATGAGATAATCGGAATCAGTGCGCAAGAAACTATATAAACGTTCCTTTAACTCAATTGTTTTGGAAAGCGCTTCAGCTTCCCTTTAAGGATACGTTCAGTTTTGTTCTGACTAACCTGATGGACGTCCTGAAATCAAGAGCAAACACAAAACGCTGTGCCCTTCAGGCGGCCTCGCGTGTTTTTGACCCACTCCGATTTGTTGGCCCTTTCACCATAGCGGCAAGGATACTCTTTCAGGAGCTTTGGTCGCGCGGTATCGCTTGGGGCGAAGACTTAACACAACAGCTGCGATGTGAATGGGACGAATGGGTGCGACAATTACTGAAAATCAACATTGTCACCGTTCCTAGGTGTGTTAGTGGAACCTTCGCCGTACCAGCAGAATTAAAGTCACATGTTTTTTTGCGACGCAAGCCCGTTAGCATACGCAGTTGTCATACGCAGTTGTGGTCATCACGAAAAAGACTTCAATAAAACACAACCGGCAGTGTATTACGATAATAGCGGCTGCATGGCTTTGCGGCCCCTGCTTGTGTTTCGCTGATGTTAGATTTTATTGGTATCTTTTCTTTCTCCTTCTTCCTTAGTTTAATTTTGATCCCAAAAAGGCAATCACCTTATCAGTGTATCTCAGATAAATCTCATTTTCTGTATACTTACTCCCCAGGCTCTTCAAATGTTATACAGCTTAATAGCTGCAAATATATAGGTGTAACTTTCACTACTAACGCGTGCTAGAATTCACACGCTCACAGCATTTATACAAAGTTATGCAAAGTTGAGTTGGGTTTCTTGAGGCACAAGCTTCGTGACTCACCACCAAATGTAAAATTTCTCTGTTACGAATCCTACTCAAGACTAAAATTAGAATATGCAAACATAGCCTGGGATGCCCACACGAACCCCTTCCCTCTGGAGAAAGACTCGAGAGGGAAGGGGTTCGCTTACCCTTTTCCAAATTACTTGGCATGGGCTCTCCCTCCGAAGAAATAAGGCCAGAAACATTCCTATACTTCAATCTAGAAAAAAAGGCAACCCCGCTTAGACGCCTTGAGTTTCTTGTGAAACCATAAACCTGCAATTCACCCTTCACTTTATTTATCCCCTACGTAAACAAAACATACCCGACATCAGCAGCCGAGGTTCTTAACACCTTAATTTGCGAAACGCAAGCCTTCAAATTTTTATTTTAGGGGCGAAGCCAGGCTGGGGCTGTTTGCGCCTACTGCCGTCGGCGTCGTGGTAACCGTAGTTTATGTAGTCACGATACTAAAATACCGGGGAAACTCGTTTACGCCTCGCGTTAGAAAGTAACGCGTACTAAAAAACACCGGGGCACTCGTTCACGTCTCGCGGTAGAGATCTGCGTGCTTCCAATGCAAGAAACTTTTACAGCAAAGCTGTATACCTCTAGCCGCCAATGGTTTCATCTGCGTTGGGTTAAATGCCAAGGCGTCAAGAATACACTGATACACTTCATTCTTAGACCCTCCCCAGGTTGCACGTTAGTGAATACGGCACGGTATTTTTCCAGGTTTTAGTGCCTTAATAGAACTCTTTTATCACAGCGTGATAGTCTTGCATAGGATGCGTGTATTTGTAGCTTAGGTATATTTAACCACTTACCCCTGCGCATATTTACTCATTGCTTTCTTTTTGTTATTTATGCAGGGTGATGAGACAAAAATCGACACGTTTTCTTTTAAGTTATGCGCTTAGATTTACGTCAAACGCACGTCTAAAGTGACGTTATGCGCCAAAGGGACACAGAATAAGGTGGCAATTATTGTTGTCGGTGGCCTAATTAACTAAAAGTGAATAATTAACATTTTAGTGGCTGCTTTAAGCAGGGATGCTTGTGTTGAAATGTTGGACGCAATTATGGTTTTACGCAGTTTCATTTGGCCGAATTCTTCTAGCGCATTGCAATACAAGAGATCGATAACTTCAACTCGGAGATAACGAATGGCAGATAATGAGATATCGAACTGGGAAGCATAATTGCCGCTCGCAGGATTACGCACGCTAGACGATGAAGACCGGTGCGAAGCTCCTCTTTTTGTGACGTGGGGGGTGTTTACGGTGTATGGTTTGACAACCGGACAGAAATACACCACAACTCGTAACTGGCACCCTTTCAGTATTGGCTGACGTTATCCCAATCTACTGTACTCTGAACCGCTATGGAAGCAAGAACCAAAATGGAGGAGCATTGGGCTGGTCGTTACTGTCTGGCATGGGTAATAATGCGAACGGTAATTAAATTTCGCAGCTCCATATCTCGGGGTACGGATGCGCTAGAAGTATTCTGCCAAATAAAACTTCCAAGAAACACGATTTCGTTCTACTTTTGAATACAAACATGCCTGCTTGCTGCTGCCACTAAAGAGGTAATTATTCAATTTTAATTCATTTATTTTATTTTTAGCTTGGAAAAATACCAAGAAAACAGGTCACATGCGTCCGCACCTCAAGGGAGCAGCATAAGACAGCTAGTGCTAATGACGCCCAGTTCGCGAAGCTGTTTGTCGCCGGTTGCAGACCGTGTAACGCATTACACTTTGGCAGAGATGTGAAAACCTGCAGATAAAACGTTCAGGGCCCGCCATTCATGCATAAGCAATACGAAAATATAGATAAATACGACGATGACTACTATAGCCACACTGAAAACCCACGGCGGAGCGTGTTATAGACAATTTCAAAACTAACGTAATGCATGGTGTTCTGTCCTTTAGTATTTTATCAGAAATAAATCTTCTTGCATCGTAATGGTTCAAGCGTTGCGCGGCATAGTGGAAACTTCGCCAATTCTTTTTTTTCGCACCCTTATTTTTGCCTTTATGAGCTGTTCCCGGAAGTAAAACCTTTTGTTGCTATTCAGCGGATCGTTGCGGAGTCCGTCCTTGTCCCCTACGGTGCGCTGTTTCTGCTGTCTGTGTAAATGTACAAATCAGGCCCCGTTGTTGATTTTTCTTATGCAAAACGAGAGGAACACCTCCGTAATTATTGTGCTTCGTTCGGCCGAAGCGTTATAGATAATGGTTGGCCACATCAAATTTATTGTTTTTTATCTGAATATATTTCGGTGGCACTCATGCTAAAAGTAAAATTCGATGATTAAATGAAAGTACTCCCCCCGAAAGATGTTATTCAATTCTTTTTCAGTTTGATATTTCGGTAGCTAGTACTGACAAGATTTTCAGATAATGCTCTCTGTTTCTTTCAGATCAATTATTTAGCCACCAGTATTGTGAGGTCCGCTACAGAGCGAAAAAAGGTGCATCACCAGAAACCCAAGATGATTGCGAGGAGGCATTTAAAAGAATATGTGGCGACGCAGGCGAGCACAAAGTGCACGTCCTCTCTTGTATTGAAGACAAAAAATCAACTTAAAAAGAATAAAAAATAAAATAAAGAAATTATCAGCAAAAATTGGACATAAGTTTTTCTCTGTAAATGGTGTCGTTCTTGCAGCCCGACAACTGGTTAGCAAATGTATAATGCCAAGGTAAACATTTGCATTTAAAGATCTAGAAAAAAATATACCCGTCGTGACAATTGAGATGCAGACAGTGTGAAACACAGGACCAGTGCTTTTCACTAGCCATCACTTTCTTTTTTTCGGTAGGCCCCTTTCTTTGAAAAAGCTAAATATGAAAGCTACAAAAAAAAGCTACAAAAATAAAGAGAACTGTATTTTCATACCGCTTGTATTGAGTGTGATTTTTTGCAGCCAAATGTCGCTATGACTAGCGAACGGTTTGGGAGTATTCAATTCCGTTTAAATTTTTTAGTTCTTTTCGCTAATGATGAAACTAAATATCACTATAGCGATGAAGTGCCTTTACATCGCAAATGATGTATTTTTCAAAAATTCGCGGCATAGTCTAGGGTTCGGGCGTATTTGCTCTTTTTATTTGTATCTACAGCGTTCTTTTCCGGACTATTCTCGTTTATTTCTTGATTTTGGGGAAAGATATATAAAATGCACATTTAGTCATGTAAAAATATTTTGTGAATTTTTTTGTAATTATTTCCTTGTTTCTCTAAAGTTCTGCTCCAGCTCTACTTCTCCTTTTATAACAAATTAAGGTTCTCGTCACACCCAATCTGCATTTTTTTGCAATTCAGGATGTTACTCAGTTCGCCTATTTGGCAATTTTATACGTATTTTGAAAGTTCTTTCACGTACTATTCTTTTTATTCTTCGATTTGCAGGGAGGTGCGAAGATAAATTTTGTCAACTTTGTCAAATCATTTTTGTAAAATTTTTGTTATTTTTTTAGCGTTTCTTATTTTTAAAAATTCTGCAGGACTCGTTACCTCTATTTACGCTACTACAACAACTACAGGTGTTACTTATGCAACATCCGCACTCTTCTGGAAATTCAGCTAGTTACAAGGTTCGCTGAATTGCGCTAGTCTTTTCCTAAGTTTTAAGCTCTTTTGCGGGAATCATTTGTTTACGCTTCCTTTTAGGGCGAGATGCAAAAGGTGCATGTTCTTGATTTTGTTTTGTCCTTTCGCTGAAATGTCGTATTTTGTATTTTTTGTTTCTCGAATTTTCTTTAACGAATTATCTCCGTTTACGTTATCATACCTGCTAGCGATGTGACTTCAGCCAAATTTGCTTTTGTGGAAGTGGAGAGCGGTACACGCTTCGCTCCTTCGCAAATTGTTTTCGCAAATCTTGTTTCCTGTTTTTCAATGCAGTTTTTCGTTTAGTCTTCAGAATTTCCGTGATATGCAAAAGGTGCGTATTTTTTATCTTGTAAAATCATTTTTATGAAGAGTTTATTTTTTATTATTATTTTTAGTTTTCGAAAGTAATGTTTATTTTCTTCCTTTATTTACTCTAATATATCCGTTAAACGTGTTACTTCTCCTGAATCTGTATTCTTGTGAAAATGCTGATGGTTACACGGTTTGATCCTTCACGCTATTTTTAAATCATATTCTGAAAGTTCTTTTGCTGTCTTTATACAATATTTTTACTTGATGGGGAGATATATAAAACGCATATTTTTATTTTTGTAAGATAATTTTCTGAAATTGTGTTTTTTCTCGATGAGATTTAGGGAAATGCCTAAGGTGTTTTAATGCAGCCCTACGGCTACAAATGGAAGCTACACGGCTTTTTCAGAAACTTCCAGTTCAAGGAAAATGGCAGAATCTCCACTCCATGGATAATGGCTAGAATGCTGAGCATGGGGACTCGAAATGACCACCAAGTTACGCCCCGAGTGACATCCGATTTGCGCCCCGACCATCATTTCTTTTGAGCCGTGCGTGGTACCTTGATTATTCCCTAAATGAAACTGCCAATCACGGCTCAAATAGAATTTCGCTTGATTTTCGCTTGATGCTCGTGTGCGCACGGATAATGCGGACGGACATTGGAAATTTCTAAAGTATTCCTCACCGTTACAGGCGAGGGAGTAAGCCGTTTGACTTTTGGGTACTAACTCATGGTCGTAGTCCAATGGGTAAAACGACTCACACTAACTCTGTCTGGTCTACCATTCACAGGCTCGAATTCCTACCGGTGCCTATGTGATTTTTTGCTATGCGCACGGACGTGGATGGAGATCGTGCGGTCCCAAGCTACTCCTCCCCTAAAATTTGTCCTAGTCCAGGACTCGAACCTCGTACCACCGCTTACTTGAGCAGCCGGTCTACCAACTTTGCAAACCACGAGGCTAGTCGTTTGTAGCGAAAGGGCGAGTTGATCAACAATTTGAAGTGAATGATTTATTTTATACTCCGTACCACCAAATATATCCATTTATGCGATTAGAAAAAAAAGGTGTTACTTGCAACAAATCTGTTTTTTTATAGGTTTGTAGGGACACCGATGTAAGAACAGCGATGTTTATGCTCGTGAGATATGGGTGTCGACGTAGCGTCGTGAAGCATCGGAAGGCAGGGGGCAGCTTCCGGATTTCATTGCCATCTGGGTATCTGGGGTCATTTCGTACTTCAGAAAAAAATACATTTTCTTTTTTTTTTTTTTTTTGCGGCGGTCGGATACCTCAAGACGAAATAGACGTCTATTTCTGTGCCGAAGCACCGATTTCATTTGTAACCAGCTTTGCGTCTATTGGGAAGATCAGATGTCTGCCATAGCTTTAGATAACTTAAAAAAGGTCGAACTACATCGCTTGTATTATTCGGATGATATGGCTGCTCTAAAAGATCTCCGCGGTGCAAAGAAGCGTTAGCACAGCCAGGATTGTTACGGAGCATTTTATTTTATTCGTGCTAGCGTAGTTGGCGTAGGGAGGATCGGGGATCGGGGGTATTTTTTTTAAATTCAAATAATTGAGCTTTGGCTACATAACTTGTAGTACTAGCATAACTGGCCACGCCTGCAAGAACAGGGCGAGACAAAGAAGGCTTATCAGAGCCAGAATTTCGCATATACGCCCGAAACTAGACACACCCGAAAATATTGTTGACTTCTTAGGTCATTATAAATATTTCTTGCAATCCCTGAATTCCTTACGGACATGGCGAGAAGCAGGGGTGGCGTGGTCGGTTTCTGCTGGAAGGTTTATCATCCAAACTTGCAAGACACGGTGGAGTAGAGCTTTCGCTCTAAGATGTAAGGACCATTCGTGCTTTTTGACATGGTTTGCTAATTGGCAGCAGTACTCAGTGGAGAGCTCGGCTAACACTACCTGCGTCTTTTGCGTGCAGGGAAACAGAAAGCAGGGAGTGAACATCCGAATTGGCGGGTTAAAACGCAAAGGAGTCTAAGCAAGGCGCTAAAACTTGTAACCCCAGGACAATAAATACCCCATACGGCGGCCCGACTTTTCATCGGAATAGGACTAGAAATTAGTAGAGCCTTTGTTAGCGCTGCGGACGTGGCAACAGCCCGCTTAGGGTATCTTGGCTTACATTTTGTACGTATTTTTGCACATTAGGGCTTGTAAACATCAACTTGATGCTTGTAAACCTTACCTAAGTTCTTAAAATGGTCATGGGGATAAAATACAATCTTGTTGTGTTTAATAAATCTCGTGTTCCGAAGCCCCCATAGCTGCGTTCTCGTCATGACTTACGATTTTAACAAAAAAACAAGCAAGACGAAAAAGCCTAGAAATATTTCGGTCATCAGTGACGCATTAGTTGTAGCTGAAACAGAGATATCAGTGTTTTAGCTGCACCTTAGCATTTGATTCAGGCGATCAAACCCAAGATCCCCGTTGCGTGGATTGAAGACTCACGAGCGGCATTTCTTCAGACAACTAAAGCAAAATACCACACCGGCCTTGACATACATGCGATTGGTATATTGACTTGTGTTCTCAATGATGTAAACCGGGCCGTGGGCTGCATTGTGTTGAGTGCGCCAGTTAGACTCTTTCATCCTCTCGTCCGCCTTGCTGCCGGAGTAACGGTCGAGTGCTGCCAACGTTGGATCAAAGACAAGCTGTTTCTTTTTGCTGGCACCATAATTATAAAAAAAGCTCCGGTATAACGCGTTTAGTGCTGGTATATTGTGTCCCATATGCTATTTACAACCTATTTACATCAACAGTACCAACCATTGGACCGTGGGCTTTTGTGGTAACCAATAACCTGTACCACTACCGCCTCTTTCCCGTCTTTCTCTTAGCGACTTTTTCTGCTGCGTAAACACGCACCCCAAACTCGATTCCTGGGACTCGCTAGCACCTGACTCCGAGAACTCCTAGGCAGTCACAGGGAAGGATATGATGTGAAGGTGACCAATGAACAGCGTGTGAATGTAATGCGAGCGCTGAAATCACGCATCTGAGAGTTAGTGGCCTTTTATTCATTTATTCATTTATTCATACTGTCAGCCCTGTTTGGGATTTCAGAGGAGAAGAAAAAAATAACTAGAAAATAGAGATGCAATTAAGTTTTATACGAGCCCTAAATCAGAAAGCCATACAACGATGAATTATAGATGCGAAAGTAACAGAGGATGAACTCGCAAATTCATTCTACGCCACCATAGACACAATAGAGACTCAGCATATATATTATACATATATATGCGCACACACAAACGTAAATACACATATTAAACAATTCACGTAGGTTTAATACAACAAGTAGCTTTAGGACCCTTCATAAAAGCAGTTGATAACATCAAGGTTACAAGATAGTCAGGCAGTGAATTCCATTTTAATATTGTCCTGGGAAAGAAAATAAATTTGAAGCAATCATTAGGGCGAAGGGGAGGGAAAAATGCATACTGTGGCAGAGCCTTTTTGGCGTGTTTATGAGAAACTCAAAGTAGTCGTCTTTCTAAATATCTACTTGATTATGGGTAACTGCAAACAGGAACTTTAAACGTTCGCATTTAGTTCTGAGATTGAGTGGCCGCAGATCAGCTAATCGACATAAGCCTGTTGGGGAGTGAATGCGACGATATTTATTAAATGAAAACCTGGCAGAATGCCTCTGTGTTCGTTCAAGTTTAGAACAGTCTGTTTTGATGCATGGATTCCAAACAATTTTGGCGTATTCAATAACTGGTTTAGTTACAGTTCTGAGCGCAAGTCTTTTTAGTTCAGAACTTTCCCGGATTAGGATCCGCCTCTACGTCAACCGGTCTTTCAGTGATTTATTGCATTCATTTTCTGTGTGCGCGCGCCAGCGTAGATCTCATAGGAAAGTTAAACCCAAGTATTACTGCGTTTGGACGTTATCAAGCTTTCCGACATCGATGTAGTGCTAGTACCTAAGGTTATGGTTTTTTCCCGAAATAGACATGCAGACAGATTTTTCAGGGTTTTTAACCATTTGCCAATCATTCCACCACTTTTTAATTTTTTGTTGGTTCAAGTAAAGTTCCTGTTGTTCTTTGCTTGAGTAAACTTTGATGTAAATGACACATTCGTCGGTAAACAAGAGCAGTGGTACAGGGATGTTGGTAGGCATATCGTTGATAAGTAAGAGAAATAATATTGGTCCAAGTGCCTTACACTGTGGTACTACAGACAGTACAGGTGCAACTTTCGGATTTTACCACGCAGGTCTTTCTGTTAAGGTAAGACATGAACCATCTTGTAATTAGGGGATTTTGATATGGCTAGTATTTTATGCAATAACTACGGATAAAAAGCGTTATCAAATGCCCTTTCAAGGTCTAGCAACACTATATAAGTTTGGGCACGCGAGTATATATTGAACACAAATGAATCATGTCAACTTCTCAACATGGTTTCCGTAGGGGCGTTATACTGTCACGCCACTAACAGAACTAACCCATGATTTATCCTTAAGTCTGAACAACCAAAAACAGGTCGACCTTATCCAATTAGACTTTTCTATATCAGGCTTTTCTTGGTATCAGATAAATAAATAAATAAATAAATATAGCCTTCGATAAGGTTTCGCATAAAAAACAGGTAGAAAAATTATAATGTACGTTAGGCAATGGCTCCGTTACGAAATGAATTCAAAACTGCCTTACTGGTCGCACACATTTGGTAATTTCAATGGCCAAGTATCCACAGCAGTTCCCGTCACATCCGGCGTTCCCCAAGGTTGTGTTCTTGCCGCGACCTTATTCCTAATTTTGATAAATCACCTGCCCTGTCGAATTCCCGTCCACGTCATACTTTTTGCGGATGATTGTATAATTTATCATGAAATATACTTTCCAGAAGATCATCTTGGCCTAAACAAAGTCCTAGAAATAGTATCAAACTGGTGTTCAGATTGGCAAATGGTAGTGAATGTAAACAAAACAGCTATAATGAGAGTAACAACAAAACGTGAATGGTCCGAGTTATCGTTTACCATCAATAGCAGCCCACCTCCTGGAACAAGTCATCATAAGTACCTTGGCTTCACCTTTACTAGCGATCCCAGGTGGGATTCCTACGTTTATAACGTTACAGCAACCGCGTTCAAACGACTACGTTTTCTGAGACGATGCCTTCGGCTATATTCATCCGAAATTAAACTGTTAGATTACAATACGTACCTGAGATCTGTTCTTGAATACGCGAACATTGTTTTGTTCCCGTACACAAAAGTTATTGCGAAGCTAGAAAGCGTTCAAAGAAAAGCCGTCTGATTCATTTATAACAAGTTTAGACAAACGGAATCACCAAAGCAAATGCTTGAAGAAGCAGACATACTAATGCTGCAAAAATGAGCAAGACTAGCACGCCTACGATTCATCGATTCATGTACCAGCTACAGTTTAAGCAAACCAACATAGATGCCTCCAAATACATTACAGTTAAACAGTCAACACCCACGCGTAAAGTGCACCCCGAAATACTAGAAGAATACGCATTCCGCAAGGAATGTTTCAAATACTCATTCTTCCCAGCAACAATAAGGTAATGGAACTGCTTAGCAGCCATGGATACTAGCAGCAGTACTTTTAATAAATTGTCATCTATTGTTGAAGAATATTTGCGTTCGGAACCCACATGGCACTCTGGTAGTCATCTTTGCTAAAATAGATTGTTTTAGAATGTGGTATTTTGACTCTTTCACACTGTAAACATTTGGATGTAGTACAATTATTGTTAGAACTTTGTTGTTAGAACTTGGCTAGAAGTTGTTTTCATTTGGTTTGAAATTGTGAGAACTTCCATGTAACGCGTCGATGTAAGGCATCCATGTAACGCGTATCCCAAGAGATGCATAACTTACGGATGTTTTTATTGTGTGCTTTTACTGTGTCTTTTTCCGATGCCCCTCCTGCGAAAGTACCGACAAGAGATTGGCAGTATTTAAAAGAAATAAAATAAATAAATAAATATGGTTGAACAGGTCATGTACAATTTGGTAAGTTGTGATGTCGTGGAAAGTTTTCTTCGGAATCCATGCTAAACGTATGGTAACATTCTGTGATGCTGTAGATGTTTATTTGAATGTTTCGGTACTTTCGGTTGCAGTAATTTTGAACACGGTAGTGACTGGCGTCTGCTCGTGGCCCACATTTGTGTATGGGAACGATTATGCCGGGCTTCCAGGGAATGCGAAAAATGCCGGTCATTACCGATAACTGAAATAATATGGCAGGAAAGTTGGGAACCCACTCCGCATACCTGTACAACAAGTTAAGTGTTTCGTCTCGTGCGGGTGATTTTATAATATCAATGTTGAGGAGCAAGTCACGAATCTGTTCTTCACCAATTTTCCCTTTTCTCTATTGGTTCCCTATTGGAGATATATACAAAGCGCAGAACTGTACCATTCTCTCGCGTAAAACAGGACGAAAAAAGGCACTGAAACTGTCGACGTGGTTGCCAATATTCCCACCCTCCATTTAGTGCTGTCGCTTTTCGTTGAGATTAACATAACGCCACAATCTTCGTGCTCTTCTGTAAAAAATTTCTTAAGCGTAGTACTCTAAAATGTGTCTTTGCTCTAACAATATCTTCTTGAGAGGACAATAATCGGGGAGAAAGAAAGACCAAATCAATATTCGAAGAAGTTCTCAATTCACGGTACAATCTGTCACAACTTGTGTTAGGCTATAACAAAAGACAAGACTAGTAGCTATGCACAACTGGCGGCTTCCATCGAGCCAGGGGAATGAAACAGCCATTCGATAGCCGGCAAATTTAAGTCCCCTAGTAGTAGAACGATATCATCTTGGTGCAGTGCGAGTTCATGAAATTCTTAGGTTCCAACAATCCGTCGATGGGGCAACCAACGGGCTGGTAAACGCCACCTATGAAGACTGTAGGACTGAATAATTTATTTTTACTACACTCAATCAATAGCAATTTAAACTGGTGGAATCATCTGTGGCATATTACTTTTAATCATAAGGGCGACATCACCACCCCTTTTTACAATATTTTCTTACTACTGTGCGCCCAGGAGTTGATATTTCCGCAACACTTACATCCGCGTGTAGCCATGTTTCCGTAATCACGAAGGTGTCTGGGTCATGGTCAAGAACGGCCAATTCCAAAGCATCGCAGTCATTAACCAGGCTTCTGGAAATTCCATTATGCCTATAAAAGCAGTCTGTTCCGTTTCACAAGTTCATGCAGCTGTTTTATTCAGATCAACCTGCAACTTTCTTCGTTCGTTCGTGTCGTCGTTCCAATTCTACATGGTTTTATCAACTGGGAGCTTATCAAACAACAATATACCCTAAACAAACTTACTTGCTTCTTCTTATTAATTCGAATGTTTATTGAGGATTTCAAGTGCCGGCTTACACAAGTCTTCGTTTATGTTAAAGTTGCGCGAAATCGGTTGACTGGTTGTTCCATACCCGCATCTTATCTGGGAAGCACACGACTGGGGGAATAACTGAACTGTTTTTATTTATTTTTTCTTTTCCCAACCTGTGAATTCACTCGGTCGAGGCTAGTTTTTGTTTAGTATATACACGGCCTTGGGCGCCGAAGTTTCTCATACCCAGATTATCCCACAAACAATAATCCAATGTAGATTGTACATGCACGTCGGTGTACAGCAGTCGATGGTTGCGAACAGTTTCCATCGCTGCTGTGATTCAAACGGTTAACGCTGTGCGTTTAACGCACCGCAGCTAGACCTGGGCTCTCTGGCGCACTATGTTAGACGGCTGTTGAAACGTTTTGTCCAACGGGGGCTCAGTAACGCGAGCGGAATTCTCCGCCAACGAATGTTTTCGCTTTTCGTTTCCAACACCAACAAGTTCGCAGCGGCTGCTGTTAAACCTGATCACTGGGACTATGCAGCACAGTACCTCAAACACTTAGTTAGCTAGGTGGCCTCCTGGCTGCAGCCTAGAATTGATGATGTATATAAAAAATGAAAACTGGAACGAAACAAAATACAATTCAGGTGACTCGTGTATAGGGCCAGGATGGTCGGGCGTGATAAGACAATAGTAGCAGATAAGAATAGCTGCAGGCGTTCCCCACTCCTGGGCACTCTTGGGAAAGATAAAATCACCTACAAACTCCTGGCAAACCCCCACGACAGCGCCATGCAAATTCTCAGAGACCACTTTAACTCCTCATGGCGCTCTGACAAACTCCCTATCGTCTGGAAAACCGTGTAAGACAGAATCATCCCCAAACCGGGAAAATCTCCCCCCATCGACAACATGACGCCGATATTTTTCACTTCGTGCGTGGGGAAAATTCTATAACGCATCACAATCTTGAGCCTTCAACAACACTAGGACCATACAGGACAGATGTCAAACACAAGGTGCGCGTTCCGAAAGCACCTTGGAACACAAGGCCTACGGATTTAGCTAAAGGAAGACATACAAGTTCCAGCCTCCCGCCACTCAGCAACAGCCATCCTCGCCATGAACCTCAAGGGGGCACTTTACAACGTGGCACATAGTACGATCCTACAGCACTGGACCGTAACGGGATGTGGACAATGAATATATGACTACATTGCGGACTTCCTCTAGACCCGCTTGGCAGTACTCATAGTTGGAGATGTCTCCTCAGACCTTATTCACTTCGGGGACAGGGCACCCCTGAAGGGTCAGTGTTCTCCCCCTCGTTTTACTCCTAGCACTGCCCGATCTTCCAAGGCGACTCAACGAGGTTCCCAATACAAAACACGGCTTGTACGCAGATGACATCTAAATTTGGGATGGCTCTCGTTCGCTGCGTGGCCTTCAGGACAGCCTTCAACAGGCATCCGATATAGTTAGCAAATATGCACAGTAATGCGGCTTTTGCTGCACCCCGCAAAAAATCAGAGCTGCTACTAGTCAGAAAAAAGGGCACCGGCGAGAACTCCACCGACAATATTAATAAACTGGGTGGCTACACTATACACCCTAGAAAACGCCTCAAAATTCTCTGGCTGATAATCTACGCGGATACCAGGAACACTATCCTTGTAAAGCACCTGAAACACTCAGCGGAACAAGTAACGCAGATGATTCGTAGAATCTCCAACAGACAGGGCAGCATGAACGAGCAGCACACCATACGACACGTGGAAGCATTTGTCATCTCCTCCGTAACGTACGCAACCCATTACACAGTCCTGTCCAACACAGAACTTGTAAAAGTCAACGTAGTCATCCGAAAAACCTGCAACCAGGCCTCAGGATTACCCATGAGAACCTCCATGGCCCGTCTTCTCAGTGTCGGCCTTCACAACATGGCCGAAGAACTTATTAAGGCCCACATTGAAAGCCACAAACTGCGATTAGGCTTGTCCTCTGCAAGGCGACTACTGTTGGCAACGTATGAATGGCACGCTCAAGGGTGACAGAATTGACAGACACTTCCACCGGAAATTAAAAATAACAGCTACATCCTAAGTATCGCGAAAAATATGCAATAGTGTCAGTCGCCCTCTAAGAGCGCGACTGACACGGTTGATGCAAGGAATGGGTGCTTGCTTGTTAAAAAATTCCCCAGTGATCTCGTGCACAAGCCTAAGGTTTGAGCAGCTGCACGTGTGTTCGGCGCACTCGCCTATCTCATCAAAGCCCGTTATGAACCACACTTCCTTCCACAGAAAACGCGGTATAAAGACATAGTTTTGTATGCCATTCCTAATAGGCTACTTAGCCATTAAGCTTTTGCGGAGCCTATTTCTGCATCCACTGCACGAAAACCGTCTCAATTGTCAAAAATGGCAAACAAGGCCAGGACGCAAAAGGCGGATAGTGTGGAAGACCACTGGAAGACTATTTTCACAGATTTTCACGTAAACAAAAGAGTATGACACCAAATATGATGCACGAGTTGCTTTCCCTGCCAGATGTGAGCCTACGAAAATGTGGGCGGCTATTGAGTGGAAGGTTTCAGAAGACCCTCGTACACAAAAGCACAACCGAATATAAAAACCGAGGAAACAGTTCGTACATAGTGTTGTCTGTGTGTTGTAATGTATGCTACGGGCTTCCGGCCACGTTTATGAAGGCCAGACGGGCGGACGTCGGAACATTGGTTACGAGAGCATGGTAGTTCGTTAAACGGTAACGGTACATGCACGCAATTAACTAGTCATTGAAAAAGTGGTGGTTGAATAGCGCTGTTTGAACTCACAAAGTGATATTGTCACTTAGCCAAGAACAGTACAGCTGTCTTGAGGGAATAGCAGCTTTATTGGAGCCAGCATTTGCTCACCTAACAACTTACAGAACAAAGTGACGTGCGCATACTAGGGCTCTTCGATTTACAGTCTCGGACTCACCGCGAATACTCCGCGGGTAGGCCGAGGATTCCCCGAAGCCATAGGGATACATGGGAAAATCGAATGCCGGATTGCTTCTCGGGGAGTCCGCGGTGAGTCCGAGACGGTAAATCGAAGAGCCCCACTGCTGTTGGCAAAGCGAATAGTGCGGCGTCTTCTCTGCGGGCATTTATCTTCGGGAGCAAGGATTCTTCGAACCATGGAACTACTTCCAGAACAGTGTGGATCAAAGAATATTATTCTTTGCTAGTGAATTTATTTGGAAACACTCTCCCTCTCAAAGTAGATAACATGTATGGCATAAACAATAAAGAATGGAGCACGCGCTTCACGTGGCCCACAGATAACACAGCCTGGCGCAGCCGGGTAGCACAAAACATAAACAAACCAAACGCATGCTTAGCCGCTTTACCCCCCCCCCTTTCAAGAGTGCATCGACCCGATAACAAATAAAACGACAGCTCGAACAAAAAACAAAAGTCCGTCATATCGCCTAGTACCCTTTCAAGCGAACCATGCGGAACACTTCGCGCCGCGTGTGTTGTTCTGATGTTCTGAAATCACCGTGGGGGTCACCTCTTATAGAAAGCTGGCCAACACATCGCAGAATTCGGTAGGATCCGTAATACCGTCGCAGAAACTTCTCACTGAGCCGGCGACGTCGAATGGGATTCCAATCCACACACCATTTCCTGGGTGTTACTCGTTGTCGAAGGTTGTAGAGTCTGGCGCGCACCAGCTGTTGGTCCGTAGTACAAACTCGGGTGAGCTGGCGGGTCTCCTCCGCATGTTAAAAGTATCCTTGCACGTTGGCGTTGAGGTCGCTGTCTGCTGCATGCGAAAGTATGACTACATGCAGAAGGATGCCGTTAAGCATCGTAGTCGGCTGTCTTCATTAGACAAGTTCGAACGGTGACATCTGCGTAGTTTCCTAGATAGCCCCGCACGGGGCACCTTGAGTAATCTTGGTGACGGTGAGTGGCGACACCGCGTACCCCGAGCCCCCCATACTTAAGCTGTCACCTACCGTGGCTAGGAGTTGAAAGGTGAAGGGTTAGAAGCCGTGAACGGTGGCCGTCGGAGCCTTGGTCAAGCTCCGGCCGATGGGCTCCCTGCCTGTCTACCAGGCAGGGAGCTCCGGGACCTGTTTGACTACCAGGGTAAGGTCAAAGGAGAAAGTACCCCCGTCTCTATGCTTTCCAATGTATCATATGGCATTTTCCAAACCCCCCCCCCCCCCCCCCCCCCAAACGTGATCGGCCCGCGAAAAGGGGCCGAACCGAAGTTTCTTTTCCTCCTCTGCAATCGATCTCTCTCCCAAAGCCTGATAATTTCTCGCGGTTTTTGATCATGGAATCTGTTGACAAGAAAAAGCCCATCACTTCCCAGTCTGTGTTTCTAATCTCCAAGTTTCTTGAAAACCTTATCGGAAAGTCGTACAAGGCTAAGAAACACACAACGGGAGAAGTTTTGATAGAAATAGAAAACAAACAACAATCCTCTTACCTCCTCAAGCAAACACGCATGGTAGATGTTGACATCAAGATCACGCCCCATCGCAGCCTCAATAGCTGCCAGGGCGTGATCTCTGATCGGGATCTAATGAATGAGACTGAAGCAGATCTCCTCGAGGGCCTCCGAGATCAGGGCGTGACAGCAGTGAGGCGAATCACCATACGCCGAAATGATAAAATAATTCCAACCAAGCACATAATCTTGACACTTGACCGCTCTAACCTTCCTGAGTCGGTCAACGCAGGTTTCTTGAGATGTCCAATGCGACCCTACGTTCCGAACCCACGCCGCTGTTTCAAGTGTCAACGGTTTGGGCACGGCACAACCTCTTGTCGTGGTAAATTGACATGCGCAAAATGTGCAGCACATGATCATCTAACAGACAATTGTAAATCCGAGAACTTCACCTGTGCGAACTGTCAGGGACCACACGCTGCATATTCTAGGAGCTGTGAAAAGTTCAAACAGGAAAAACAGATAATTGCCTTGAAAGTCAACGAAAACATCACCTTCCCAGAGGAGCGGAAGAGGTTCGCCTCTTTCCCTCTGGGGAGGTACGCCGACGCAGTTCGCCGGGGGGCGGAGCGGCGTCTTGTTTCGGTGGGAACCCAGTACCGCGAGTCGGATTTGGACCCGCCCTCGCCTCCCCCCCTGGGTTGCCCCGGGCAGCCCAACCAGCCTCTACACCGCTACAGAGCCTCTACACCGCTACAGAGCCTCTACAGAGCCTCTACACCGCTATCATCTACAGAGATTACTTGGGTGTTGTTCGCGCACTGTCATCGCATACACCCCCCAAAAACCACATAGTTAATCTTGTATTTAACACTATCATGTCTGTGTATGCGCAGAAGCATCAGCTGCTCCTCTGCTGGGTCCCAGGACACGTTGGGATCGCTGGGAACGAGTTGGCAGACGAGAGGGCCGCTGCTGCTGCACTGAGGAACACTGTAGACATAACAACCGTACCATATACAGATCTCAAGCCACACATAAGATAACACTTGCGTAGAACATGGGAAACACACTGGAGTCAACAGACAGATAACAAGTTACAAGTTGTAAAACCACGCTTGGGACCATACACCATTGACTCACGCAACAGACACACAGAAGTCGCCTTGGGTAGGCTGCGGATAGGGCACACCCATGCAGCGCACTCGTATCTGCTGACGGGATCTTCTAGACCCCAGTGCAGCATGTGCGGTGAGGCCCTAATCGTAGTACACATACTAATCACATGCAAGGCACTTCACGCAACAAGACACAAACACTTCAGAGAACTCTACAGACAACATATTCCCCTACATTCATCGCTGTTTCTGGGTGACGATGCGATGTTTTCCGTGAAACGTGTGTTTGAGTACTTGTCAGACGTCAAGTTTTTAAACCTCATTTCCTATCACGCATAATCAAATCTGGCCCTCTACACCAGCCATCACCATTGCTGTTAATTGATTCTATTGTTATTCTGGATTTAGTAGCCACTATTTTCTTTTAGATACTTTTGTTTGGCGCTCTTTGCCCCAGGTGGCCTTGCGCCAAAAAACTCCAACCATCATCATCATCAGTTTCCTAGATAGCCGAGTGTCCCACGCAAACGTGACATACGGCAGCACTTCGTCGCAAGACTGGTGTTCAACGTCGACGTACTACATAGTATATCCGCTATTGTCTCGTTCTGGCGTTCTGTTAGTCCGTTTGTTTGGTGGTTGAACGCCGTCGTTGTTCGGTGATCCGTGTTGCTGTGGCGTCAGATTCCTTGAATAAGCTCCGCAGTAGAGGCCGTTTCATGGTTCGTGATTAGCACCACGGGGGCTGCAGGCCACAGCATAACTTGGTTTTTAAAAAACTTTGTGTCTTACTGTGCAGTCTCCCTTGGAATAGCTGTGGTCTCTGCGTAGCGCATCACGTAGTCTATCGGAACGACACTACACTTGTTCTCGGATCGAGACGAAGAAAACGGGCCGAAAACGTACATTCCTATCTGTTGGAAGGGCTGGGACGACACTGGGCTGCAGTATCCCGGCGTAACTCGTCGGTGGTGTTTTTCGTAGCTGGCAGTCACGGAGGTTGCGGGCGTAGTGGGACCTATCGGTTCTGAGGCGGGATAAGTAGAAGCTTCTCTTTGTTTTTAAATAAGGCGGGTGGTGCCTTGATGTCCAGAAGACGGGTCGTCGTGGCACGCTTCCAAAATTTAGTCACGAACGTCTGCATTGGTGACAAGAAGATAATTCGTCCCCCTTCCTGGGTTGACATTTTTCTCCACGATGACGGACTTTTGAGGCTGAATGCTGGTAAGTTGCGTTTGAAAGCCCGAGACACGGCGACGCTGCCTCATTTGAGGTAGTCGAGCATGAGGCGTAACTGGGGATCGGCACGCTGCTGGGCGACTGGATCGCTCTCCATCATGATTCTGAACAACGCGCTGTCTTTATGGGAGTCTTGTGGTGGTGAGTCGACGGGAGCGCGAGACAAACAATCGGCGTCGGAGCATGTCCTGACGGATTTATAAGCTGTTGTAACGTCGAAATCTCGTAGGCGCAAGTTCCACCGCCCAACACGGGCAGAGGGGTCCTTCAAATTGGTCACCCAACACAGCGCATGGTGTTCAGTCATAACTTCTAACGGTATACCATACACGTATGGGCTAAATTTGGAAATGGCCGTTATAATAGCGAGGCATCCTTAACCAGATGTTTAGTAGTTTTCCTCTTGCTTCCAAAGACCACGGCTGACATAGGCGATTACTTTTTCCCAACCTTTTTGTTTCGGACGAGAACGGAGCCCAAGCCTGTATCACTGGCGTCCGTGTGCATTTCCGTTTCGCGTTTTCGTCTGAATGAACGAGAATGGGGGGGGGGGGAGGGGGCTTTGAAGGAAATTGTTGCGGCAGCTGGAAAAATGCTTCCTTTTGGGACTTTTCCCAGCTAAAAGGGGTCAGGGGTGCTATCATTTTTCAAGCACGTGAGTGCCCCTGCATTGCGTGTGGAGTTTCCGACGAAGCACAGTAAGTACGCGCACAGTCCGAGATATTCTTCGCACGGCCGTCTTGTCTTCGGTCTTGGGATGTTCGCTATGGCTGAAATTTTCACCAGGTCAGGCAGGGCTCCTGCGCCGTTGAGGGCGTGGACCAAAAACTTTAGTTCTTCTTACACGAAGCGGCACTGTTCTGGCTTCAGCGTTAACGCCGACGTACGAATGGCCTCGGGTACAGACTCCAACCTAACAAGGTGTTCGTCGAAAGTCCGGGCGAATACCACAACGTCGTCGAGTTGTACGAGGCTGGTGTGCCACTTCAGGCCAGCTAGCACAGTGTCCATGACTCTTTCAAACGTTGCTGGCGTCATGCAGAGCCCATACGGCATCACTTTGAACTCGTATTTGCCGTACAGGGTTATGAATTCAGTCTTCCCTCGGTCTCTCTCACCCACTTCAATTTGCAAGAAACCGGTCTTCGGAGCCATCGGTGAGAAGTGATTCCCGTCAGAGAGATGGTCGAGGGCGTCGTCCATTCGTGGCAGGGGGTACACGTCCTTTTTGATGATTTTGTTCCGTCGCCGGTACTCAACGGAGAAACTCGATGTGCCGTCTTTTTTTCCTTCACGACTACGACCGGGGCCACCCAGGGGCTTTTCGATGGCTCTATAATGTCGTCGCTGAGCACGTGTTCGGCTTGAGTCCGGATGGCTTCCCAATCGTGTGAAGAGACGCGGTATGGTGACTGTCAGTTAGGTCGGGCTCCATCTTAGCTTATTATTCGGTGCTTCGATAGAGGTGTCTGACGTAACTGAGTTAGCTGAAAAACCCCTGCTGTAGCGACGCACCAAACAGAAACTTTGTACCGTTTTTATGGTGTGGCAGGGCTGGTGTGGCAGGGCGCTTGCGGGGGTGGCAGGGCTAAATGATTGTAAAGTCATTTGGTGCCATTATTTGAAGCGCAACAAAAGCACACGGACGAACAACAGAGCAGACGAGACAGGCGCTAACTTCCAACTATTTTATTCGGCGACACATGCGCTTATATGTCTAGGAAAAGTGACGGCGAGAAAGAAGGAGCGTACACATACACAGATTATAACAAAACCAGATATGTTTACAGCACTTTTTTCAGAAAAACCATTTCGCTACTGCACAGAGCAATCAAGGTATCACTTATAGTCATCCGCTCTCTCCCTGATATAAAACGCTTCGGCTAATTCCCTCGCAGCCCTGTTCTTGCTTTTGTTCAGTATTCTTATCTCTTCGAACCGTGGCTCACGCCCTTGGGAAAGATAATGGAGCACATTTGCCCACCGGCGCTCGTGGCTCCGGTTGTGAGCCACGGTTCGAAGAAATAAGAATACTGAACAAAAGAAAGAACGGGGCTGCGAGGAAAATATCAGAAGCGTTTTATATCAGGGAGAGAGCGGATGACTGTATAAGTGATACCTCGACTGTATAAGTGATACCTCGATACCTCGAATTCGGTGCTTTTATTTGTCTGAGCTTTTCTTTACTAATATTAAATGCAGTAATCCAGGAGTAATCCATGGGTTTGGAGGGGAGCAATACGACTTCGTAATGTGGGTTGTAGACGTACACTGCCTAACGCGCGCTCTTATTTTAGTGTAAAAAGAACATAATTTTTCACGCCCATTTTTCTAACGCCAAAAAACCCCGGTCCGTATCACGTGTCAGTTCCACACATTTTGTGGACCTAAATACAGACTTCGTATAGACGCTATTTCAGATGGGGGTATGTGTTTCTCGGCACAGAAAAACTGTATTATGATCGAAGCATGAGTAGTCGATAACACCGAAATTAAAATTGCAGTTTATATTTCATATGGTATCCCAAATAAAGATCATAAGCCACTTTTATTGCATCTGATAGGATAATTGATGAGAGAAGTCATGGCATGGCCAAGGTTGCATTGGATTCAGTATTCGCTATTCGTATCAATATTGTATATATTTATATCCCAAAAAATTATAATACTTTGACGTTCATTTGTTAAAGTGTAGAGAATTGTTGAAAACTGTGAAGCAGAACCTTGAATATGAAGAAGAGGGTGAACGGTAGATGGACACTATTATTGTACTGCATCTATTCACTGGAAACACGGTGAGCTCGAATTCGGGCCATACAGATTCGCAATGGAACTATTACTAAATGAGATCTCCTTACGAGGGTAGCATAGCAGGCCCTCCGGAACGATGGTTGTCCGGTTACGCTATTCTGAAGCGTACTTTGGCAGATCGTGCAAATCTCCATATCTGAGGACAACCACGTTTCACAAACACATGCAAGTGAAAATGAGCGGTCACAATAAAAAATATTGCATCTATAAGTGATAATGCGGGGATTGTTCATTGAATAGTGCTTTGCCTCGTTGGCATGGGAATACACCGAGGCCGCAAGAAACAGAACAAATGATCCTCAAGCGTGTATGCACACGCCTACGGTATCAATGTCAGATGTTCCACGCCAGAAATGCGAAACACCCAGATTTAATCAGTTTTCATTGCCTTGATAGCGCCATTGTCACCACCTGCGGGAATAGTAGCTTTATCTGAGGCCGGAGATGTTGGTTAACGTAGATGGGTTTATCTGCCCCGTATTGAATTCCGATGGCACCAGTTGTTAGCCGGGCCTTCCTAGCTTCGGTGGAGATGTGAATCTTTATGGTCCTTGAACAAAACTGCGCCATTATGTTCTGCGTACCGTTTTTCGCTGGAGCACGATGCACGGCATCAATGCCCGCAGCCGTGACGGGGCAGTCACCTTTGTTGCTAATGTCTAGCACAACTTCACGGCAACTTTCACTTTCAGAAAATGGTAGGCCTTGTACCTCTACGTTGTTGGTGCGTGAGTATCGTTCCACATCGCTCATGCGCTCAGCCAGCTCTTTGTTTTCTGCTTTCAGAAACGGTTTCATTTAGCAGACTTTCATTTTTTGTCCTATCGTTTTCTCATATCTCATCGTACCTTTCCAAACTCCCTCGCAATACGGCGAATTCGGCTGGGAAAGCGTTCGTCACCAAATCAAAAGTCGTATCAACAACGTAGCGGTAGCCGTGGGGACGGCCAGAACTTCCACAATTTCAGACGGGAAGCAATCCGTGTAGAATCCTGCGTACCAAGTGTAGCAAGATTGAGTGCAATGCTTGTAGCCGCGCACACTCCTGCCTCACTGAAACAACGCACTGCAGCAAATTGTTCAATTTTACTCTTTGGTAATTATATCATAAAATGTACAATAAATAATAAATGCACTACTTATTCAATTTTCATGCATAGCCTTCTTTGCCGAGTATCCCCACAGCCAGGACCATGTAAAGCCCTGCATATTCTTGAAAATTCCCATATCGCAGAAATTCCGCCTGTAATCACTGTAATGGTGTAAATGGAGATAACTAGCAGCAGGAAGTTTGGAAAAACTAAAAATAAAAATAGAAAAAACTTAAAATGGTGAACCGTGTAACGGCTTGCATTTCCACAATAATTTAGATTTCGCGACACTTTCACCTGCAATCGTTAAAATAGCGTAAATGGAGATAACTTGTCGAACGAAATTTTGAAATCTGAAAAAAAAACTAGAAAAATATACAAAAATTACGTACGGGAATTGACGATCCGTATAATGCCCTGCATTTCTACAATGATGCAAATTTCGTGAAAGTTCCACATGTAATCGTTATAATAATGTAATTGGAGATAACTGGTCGGAAAAAAGTTTGAAGAACAAGAAAATACGACAAATACTAAAAACTTCCGGAAAAGGACAAACCGTGTACCGCCCTGCATTTACACAATAATTCAGATTTCGCAAATGTTCCACTTCTATCGTCATATTAGCGTAAATTGAGATAGTATGTCGGACAACATTAACGTAAATGGATATAGTTTGCCGGACAGAAACTTGAAATAAAAAATTTGGCTGTAAATACAGCCACTCAAGAAAAGCGGCATAAGAATTCTACGCGTTAGTGGATAATTCTCGTATATTCTGCTAAATTTTTGTTTGATAATCATTAATCGTGTCTTACACACGGTAGTTCTTCAATGCCCTGATTATTCAATTTTTATCATTGCTAGTAATTTTTCGTCTCTTATACACTCCTGGCATGCTCTGGTTCTTCTGTGCGCTTCCTGGCATTATTTGAATTTTGGGCCGGTACAGCCGACGCCGGGATCATTCAAGGTAAACATATCATGAGACCAATATGGCTTCCACCTTAGTAACTCCACCTGTACATAGGCTTCAGTGATCACAAAATACCTGTTCAATTCACCGTGTTGGACGCAGGCCCTCATGACCTTATTCTTGGGATCGACTTTCTTACTGACCACGCCACCCTCATAGACTGCGCCTCCGGCATCCTCCGTCTTGACCTGCCGATTGGTCCTGTTGCCGACACTGAACCTTATCACCGTCAATGCTCTGCCGAACACCTACCATTAGCTCCAAAAGCCATAACCTACGTTCCTTTGTCACCGTGCCCACCTGTCCCGGACGGCGAGTACATGTTTTCCCCTCTTACTGACGTTCTCCTACAGCACAACGTGGCGCTTCCTCATACAGTCGTCACGGTCGCACAAAATCAAATAAGTTTGCCGTTCTTGAATATTGGTCGTTCCTACCAAGTGCTTCCACAGGGAATGTCACTGGCCACTGTTCTCTTCTGTGCCCCTGATGTCCCTGCAAGGCCTCCCGGTGGTCCGAAAGATCATCCACCGACCTCCGATGACTTAACAAAGATGATGTCGTCAGACCTTTCCGCCTCACAAGCTCGCCAACTGCACGAGCTACTGACATCCTACCGGGATATCTTTGATTTGGACGACCGTCCGTTTGGCCAGACTTCGGGGGTAACGCATCGCATCAACACCGGCGATGCGGCCCCTATACACCGGCGGCCATATCGGGTGTCTCAAACGGAACGGGCAATCATCCAAACCGAGGTAGCGAAAATGCTGAACAAGGACGTCATTGAACCTTCTTCAAATCCGTTGGCATCACCAGTCGTCTTGGTGAAAAAGAAAGATGGTTCATGGCGCTTCTGCGTTGACTACCGGCATTTGAATAAAATCACTACGAAGGACGTTTACCCGCTCCCTCGAATAGATGATGCCCTCGATTGCCTTCACGGTGCGTCCTATTTCTCGTCGGTCGACCTACGATCTGGCTATTGACAGATTGCTGTTGACGCCATGGATCGCGAAAGACCGCTTTCGTTACGCCGGACGGCTTGTACCAATTCAAGGTCATGCCGTTCGGTCTTTGTAATGCACCTGCGACCTTCGAAAGGATGATCGACTCACTTTTGCGCGGTTTCAAGTGGTCGACGTGCATCTGCTACTTGGATGACGTCATCGTGTTTGCCCCAACATTCGAGACACATCTTCAACGTCTGTCGGACATCCTTGCGGTTTTCCGCCGTGCCGGGCTCCAGCTCAACGCGTTCAAATGCCATTTCGGCGGCCAGCAACTTAAGATTTTGGGACATGTAGTGGACGCTTCCTGTCTCGTCACCCTGTTGACCCCCCTGACCCTCGAGAGAATGACGACGACCCCGGCGTATTCGCTCTGTCGGACTTGCTCAACATTCCTGACCATTAGCGCCGTGATCCGTCGCTTTACAAGATCATCCAACGCCTTAGCTTTGAGCTGGCCGAACCTTCTACGCGTGAATTTATGCTTCGTGATGACATCTGGTTCCGCCGAAACTTTCGCGAGGACGGGCCTGACGAGCTACTTGCACTGCCTCACCATCTCCGCTCTGACGTCCTCCGCGAGCTTTACGACGCGCCAACAGCTGGTCACCTTGGCGTGGCTCGAACGTACGACCGCGTGCGTCGGCGCTTTTACTGGCCGGGCCTATACCGGTCCGTGAGGCGATACGTCACCGCTTGTGGTCTATGCCAACGCAGAAAAACGCCTCGTTTGCTTCCAGCCAGCACCCTTCAACCAATTCAATTGATGCTCCCACAGAACCATTCTTCCGTGTAGGAGTGGACCTTCTCGGCCCTTTCCCCTTGTCCCGGTCGGGCAACAAGTGGATTGCTGTCGCCACGGATTATGGTATGCGTTACGCTATCACGCGTGCCCTCTCACCAGCTGTGCCACAGACGTAGCTAACTTCCTCCTACATGGTGTAATCTTGCAGCACGGGGCCCCTCGTCAACTTCTTACGGATCGTGGACGGTACTTCTGGTCCCAAGTTATTGATGACCTCCCCCGTTCCTGCCGTACGAAGCACAATCTTACAACCGCCTATCATCCGCAAACAAACGGGCTTACTCAACGCTTCAACAAGACGCTCACGGATATGCTGGCCATGTACGTGTCCGCCGACCACCGCGACTGGGTCGTACCACTACCCTACGTTACGTTTGCTTATAATTCTTCTCGCCTCGACGCTGCTGGCTAGTCCCCTTTCTTTCTTCTTTTTCGGCGAGAGCCTGCCTTACCATTGGACACCGTGTTGCCTAACTCAGGGACATTCACAACCGAATACGCACGTGACGCGGTAACGCACGCTGATTTGGCCCGACAGGTTGCCCGCGCCAGGATATTGACTGCACAAACAGCCCAGAAAGACCGCTATGACCAGCATAATCGCGATGTGTACTTCGCCCTTGGAACTTTGGTATTCCTGTGGACCCCATCGCGCCACGTCGGCCTGTCCTGCTTTGTTGTTTCACGGGCCCTTACCGCATCCTGCGCATGGTAACTCCAGTGACCAACGACATTGGACCCATCACGCCTTCGCCGTCCTCTCATTCAACGTCGCAACTCGTGCACGTCTCCCGTCTGAAGCCGTACCACTCCCGCGATCCAAGCTGCCTCTAACCTTGTTCCGTTGTTTGCACCGGGTCGGTGCTCTCGCCGCCGGAGGTTGTCACAGGCTTTGGCAGATTGGCAATCCAAGTGTTAGGCTATGGCCAACCTCTCCTTCAGGGATATGCGCCGCTACCAAGCTGGTACACAGCCTTGGGAGACGGCGACGACGCTGCTAGCCTTGCGGACGTGCGCGCTGTTCCTGGGACATTCGAGCTGCTTCGCCCACCGGCTTGTATTTGACTGTTAATACATCTTATTACGAGCAGTGCCTTCATTGCCACGTCACAATATCGTGTCTCTTTACTTTGCATGACTATTTCTCTCGGCGACTGGGTTTGGGCAGAACGCCAGAAAGGAAGCGTATATCCGTGTAGGACCGATAACCAGAGTTGAATCCCGGCACGAAACTGGTGGCCTTGCTTACATGCATTTGCATCACTAACATTACACCTGTTTAAATATACCGATAGCACAGCTTTTATGGGCTTTATGGGCAGGAAGAACAGAAGAAAAAGCAGCGCACCACACAAGAACGCATGAAGCTTTCCTTTTTCCATGACCAGAACTGCACACGGGGACGACCACAGGACACTGGCTAAGCGCGCTGTGCGTCCGAAACGTAGAGCCGTTAGGCACTTCTAGTGCGTGTAGCGCCCCCTGGGTGCACCGGGTGGAAGGCAACGCTGCGGCGGCCTCGCCTCACCATTGCTCCGCGGCGCAGCCGACACGCTGCCCATATTTTATGACACTGTAACCATGGGAAGTCGTTTTGCTGCTGAGCTTAAGGACACAGGTTCAGTTCTGGCCGCTGTAAGTTGATGGAGGGGAAAAGCTAAAACACCGGGATGTTGAGGTAACAGCGACGTTTATGTTGCCCAGGTGGTTAAAATTAATGGGCAGCCCTCCAGTGATGGTCTGATCCCGTAATGCGAACCCAAAAATCTTTCCCACTCCGTAAAAAATCTGCCCAAACCAGGCTAATTTTGCCTTCCCGTATGGATGTGACGAAAATCCCAATTCCTTACCTTATATTCCAATACTTCCTCTGAGCAGCGTGTGGAGCTGCTGACCAGCCCGTCCTCTCTGACCAACGAACACGAAGTGCATGGATGCCCATCTATAGTTCATTTCAGAAGCTGCGTGCAGCCCTGCAGAGGCTGCGTTTTAAACAGTCCACCCACAGAGGGCAACTAACTCACGCTGAAGGAAAGTGAAGATATGCGCTCGGTCCTTCATCTTCCATTTCCCAAGAGTGGAGGCGGAAATGTCCTTTCAAGGCCCTCTTCGTGGTGAATTAAGTGGGCAGACTGTTGATAACAAGGTAGCCTCTACAGTGCTGCACGCATTTTCTGAAAGGAACTGATCCTAAGCTTCGCGCACAAAGCGCAATCCAATTGAGGGGGTTTTCTGACACCAGCTCCTCGACTCAAAACAATAATATATACTGACTAAACTTACATCGTACGTACAATTTATTTCAATGGATATTCTCTTAACACACCGGAGCTCTAATTCTTAAAGCCATAAATTTTATCAACACTTGCAAACTATATTCATGAATAAAGGACTAGAAACGCAGAACAATTATTGTTTATTATTTCGTTTGAAAATAATACGTGATTTTAATGGTTTCGCTTTCAGTAGCGTAACCATAGCTGTCGCTTCGTTACGTCTATTAATTAGTTCGTAAACTGAAACGATTTCAAGTTGCGCAAATCCTGTCATTGAAGACTTGTTCTTGCGGACCACGAACACAAATTTTGTGAAAAGCATTCAAGCAGTTGTTTGTGTCTATAGGCCCTTTTTTGTTTCCTCTTAAACGCAGTTCACAGGCACTGTATGGATATTGTCTATCTGGAAAAAGAGAAATATATCACTATCGTTAATTGCACGCGGATTGCGATTCATTAGATGTTCATGTATTAGAGCAGCAGGGATACACAATGTGGCTGCTCATTCGTTTCATTTAGTGTGCAGTCGTTCGTCCTTTTAAGATTTATTGTGAACACGTTCATACGTGAAATAGCCTCAAGTACATATACCACACTGAGCAGCGGTGAATGAATTAAATTGTCCCGTCGGGATAATGATATGGGTTTGGTAAAACACTGCCTGGTTTTAATCCTGAACTTTCAACGTCGCCCTTCTTTACGCTGTGTATGCTTCCACAGCGAACTAGAAGTAGAGCATAGATAATTACTGTTTATTAATGGCGGTTAATAGGCTAAGCAAAGCATGTGTATTGAAATCTTGTACATACAATTTTTCAAATTTGGCGCGGGCACTGAAAGTCGTTGTAGTTACTTCTGCTGAATATCAGATGGCAATTTCGCGGATTACCTGATGCATAATTGCCGATAAGTTTGAATTCCGGAAAGATTTCTGGCTTTTATGGTAAAACCGTGACCGTTAACCAATAGAGACAAGTTGTTTCAGCTAAACTGTTAAACGTGATCCTAAAATGAAGAGGCAAAGCCGAAGATCAGAGTGGAAACGGAATAAATTATATTAGAATTTATTAACACAAGGAAACCCACACGAGGGCTTTATTCATTCCTGAAAAAAAATTAGACGGTATCTAATGTCGAGACGACTGCGCAGCAGGAGCCTCACTCGCATTTCACGACAGTCCGACACATCATTCAACTGGTTTGACGTCGTCTGGTTTCCTTGCGCAAGTCCTGTGCAGACCTACGCTTCTTCCACTTTGCCTGCAACGCTCGAAGTGGCGTCCAGACAAATTTGCTCTCTCATGCACATTTTGACATTTGAATGAGCTCCCCTAATTATCTACGTAATTAACTGCCAGAGAAATAGTTGACCTAATCAATTGAAACAATAAACTTACCCCTCCGAATAATTTGCTAAGTCATTCCCTTATATCACCGAGCCATCCACTTCAATCATTTACTCATTCATCCTAAATTTTTAATCACATTGATTCCCATAATTCCTGCCTTTTGTGCTATTTCGATTTTTTGATTTCCCGAATTTCCCAAGTCGCCAACTTTATTGCACACTACTTCTTCTTACTCCTCGTAATTTCCTTTGGTATACCTTATTTCACTCTGTTGTTCCCTCTCTATCACTTACTTCCTCTAAGTTCACTTTCTTTTCTTGCAATTCCCAGTAGCCCCTTTCATCTTAATTTCATTCCTAATTTACTTTCATTCACTTTAATTGATTTATTTCGTTTAATTCAATTTAATTTTTTTGGTTCAGTTTTATTCCTCTGTTTGGCTTTGTCATCCTCCTTAATTTTGGTCTTTCCTCTGTCATAACCCTAAGTTAGCCATGCTTTCATCAGCTCTAGCTGCGCTTAACTTGCTGGAAGCGTCCAGAATCTTTGCTAAATGATAAAAGTTAACGACCTTTTTAGAGCGAAGCCTTAGTGTTCTCACTGATGGCGTCTGTAACGCGAATACGCCACCCAGGAAAGCCAATTTCTCTGAAGATGATGAATATTGTTCGTGAAGTTTAGCAAAAGTAAAACGCTTATTGGCGAAGCTTGCGGACGCCCTCTCCGTTAGTGACGCCCTCTCAGCTAAAGGTTGATGTGCAGCAGAGGAACCAGGTGACGCAGCCGTGCTACAGCACGACAAAAATAGGCCCAACATGATGTTGCAAGGTGAACATCCACAGCCGTCACCCACAGGATGACGTTGGATGAGAATGGCGTTGCTCTGCCCTCCTTAAGCCTGTTAGCCACGTCACGCTCGAAATGTACCAGCAAATGTTTTGCGCTAAATAATATGGACATGTATGACTATTCCCAGCGATTTTGGAAGTTTATACAGTTCCTCAATGTATGAACCCTCCGTTTCAGCTGTCCTTTTAACTTTTTGTTTGATGGCCACTTCGAGGGACAAGTGGGTAGCTTTTCCGAGCCTATGTTTGGGTGTGTGACTGCGCCGGACTCTGCTTTGGTGCTTTACGCCGCGTGACTGCAGAGGCTAGCAAGCGTGACCGCGGACGAGCTACGACAAAAAGCCGCGCCCCTAAAGGGCTAACAAACATCCACCCCTTCGTGACCATAAGGAGATTTGAGATTGGCGTGGAAGCCGCGTAATGTTAACAGCATCCAACCGCTTCGAGAAGGGGAATATGCCAGTCAACAGCGCTAGGCACTTTGTGTTTTGTTCTTTTTGGCCCCGTTAGCGTGGGTATAAAAGCGGTGACCGCACACAGGCAACCAATGGCGTTGTAATGTCGTGATGTAAGGATGACTTCTGCCCGGACGTGCATCGTCATCGGCGACCAGCGTCTCGGAATATTCTGGTGTGCTTTGGGGTCATGAATCCCCGTGATCCTCATAGGAAGATAAGGCGTACACCGAAGCAACGCTTCATAGGTAGCCGAATAGCATTTGACAACGGTGGATGATCTGGCCCGGTCGCTCAATATTGTGGGATTTTCGTTCCTTGTATATGCATCGAATTGTTTTCTTTTTAACTATTCTACTCTGTAACCGTTGTTGTAAAATCTATTTGATTGAATAAATCTGAAACGTTCTACTCTCAGGTTTGTAGTAGCGTTTTAGTTAACTCTCGTTAATGATTTAGGTCCTCGTGACTCTACAGTACATTGCCTATTCAGATATGTCACTCTTGGTTGTTGTTTTCGTCCGAGGCTTTCGCTCCTTCTCTCTGCTCTTGTCGGCGAAAGCCGACCATAGGTCGGCCACCTGTAGGTTTGGTGGGGTTGTCTCCTCGCTCGAGTACAAACTCCACACCTGCTTGACAGTGCACCCTCTTAAGGAAAGGGTGACAGACAATAATAGAACGCCCGAGACAAAAGCAAAATTGCGTTAATTCTGCCAGCGCCACGCCTGCGCCATGAAGTTATCTCAGCAACCGGTCGGCGGTTGAATGCTTGGCAGACCAACGCAAGGTGTGCTTGCAACTGTTGCCATTACACCAAAGTGGCTCGACCCTTGTAACTAACTATGGCACCATTGTTGAGTCACCTAAGTAAAACAGGTAGTAGATGGTTATCGCCAGTGTCTCAGAGAGCAAGGAATTTGTGCAGTATGAACAAAAATAAACTCAAATATCTCTAAGAAAGAATCCCAATATATCCCAAGAAGCTGCCTGTAATGATTAGGCTGTGACCCGGTTTAATTTAGGGAGAGAGAGAAGAAAAAATGTGAAGTACGAAAAAAATATTGAGAGAAGGAAAAGCAAATCTTTGGACAGAACAGGATAGTCAGGAAAAAAAATTGCAAATGAAGACATAGCTGTCTAGCAGAGCATCCGGCCTGTCGCTGCAACAACGGAGTGAAAGGCGATCACAACATCTCTGTGGCAATAGCCTAGGACGGAAGCACCTAGGGAAAGAATAACGATAAAAGATAAAGGGAGATTTTCTTTTTCTTGTGAGTGGTCTGCTCTGTCGTCGGCGTCGTCATTGTCGTTCTTCTCATTGCTGTCATCGCTTTTGTGGTTGTCGGAGTTGGTGTTGATGTATTTGTCGGGAATGCCTAATATGTGTACCTGTGGACGATGATAACGAACACAGCACAAAGTGCAGCATCATTCTGCGGACCATACCACAGGGTAATGTTCAGGCTTATTATGTGGACCCTACCGCGGCATAGTTGATCCTTATTCATCTAAAGCAGGCTAAAAGATACCAATTCACAGTTCTTTATATAAAGAATGCGGAGAATTGACCTACCAGACCTGGTTAAATTAATGAAATAACTCGGAAAGAATAAAATAACTGCCGGAACTCAAACAAAGGGCGTTAGCTTCAAAAGCCCAAGGCTCTATCACTGCGCAACGGAAGCCGACGAGCGGAGCACTCGAAGCAGCAGCTCAAAACGCCACATAAGCCTGTTCCCTGGATTGCAGAATAAAGCTGAACCTTATTCGCTTGTCCGGTCCGCAGAATAGGCCCTGAGTGTCTGTCGTAGTAGTGGTTGTTTCCTGCAGGGCACATATCTCATCAATGTATCGGAGAGTGATCAGGGGTTGAAAAACGTTCTTATCTAATTAAATACCACTGTAGAAAGATATGACGATTTAGGAGGTCGGAAAAATTGTCGAACCTAAGTCGACGTGTTGCTGTCTTCGCCTTCTTCCTTTTTTTGTTATTTTTTCATCTCTGCTTGCTGTCCCCCATCATTTCCGCAGGCTCCTTTTTCAGTTTCTCAATATTTGCCACGAAGGAAGAAACCATCTCCAACCACTGCAGGAGCACATCTTCGCAAAGCACACTACCGCACGAGAACACTTAAATAAAAATATTCTTTGGAAGAATACACGCGTACTTACTGTGAAAATATTTCTGCCCTTGGGGTATTAGTCTTGTAGATGTCAATACTATGCCACATTTTTTCTTTTCATCTGCATATACAATTTTTTCAGTGTGCGCGTCGTTGTTAACTGTAAAAATACAATAAGCTTCAGGAAAACGTCTGTGAAGTGCAGCCTGGTTGGAACTTTGTCACATCATTGTACAGTTTCTTTTCATCAAACGAAAATTCACAACGTGTTATTTTGCTTCAAGAGGCCGACAGCTTAATCTAGACAATGCGCGGAATATTGCGTACACTTTCTCTTGTCGATTTCAGAAGCAAACATCGTTTTCTCAATTGGTGGTGTAATCAAATATTAGCGGAGCATATACAGGTAGTTTTATGGCAGCTATACGTTGCCGCTTAATATACATCACATGAATATAAAAACACGTATTTTCTGACATCCCTACAAAAGGGCCCAACTTTAAATGCAAGCTCAGCAAGGGCAAAGCTCACCCGGCCAAGTCCTTACCCAAGAACTCCAGCCACACATATAAACACGCTGATGAAGAAAGGTGAGTTCTAGATTAGGTGAATCAGAATCATGGTTGAAAGAGGAATGCGAGACCCCGCCAAATTTTGGCCATGTTGTTCACCGGTTATACCGTTTCTCAAAGTGGTGCATTACAAGTTTTTGACTATTTTAGAAGTTGAACTAAGTAATTCAAAGCAGTATTTGTAAGGCTAAAAAACGTACAAACTTTTCAATTACACCGCATGTCTTGTCTTATGCATCAATATTTGGCATCTGAACTTCTTAGGGGAAATTCACATGTTTACATTTCTCAGAACGAATGTCGCAATCAGACCCAGAAAATAAAAATTCTGCAGGTAATGCGACTGCGTTGGTTCTCGTTACTTTCTATTTTGGTCTAACGAAGAAAGGATCACTTATAATACCACCAAGGGTAATGTTTTGTGGTAATGAATGTTACTGCGCTTTTTTACTAGAAACTTGCATGCAGAGATGACGTTTCTGGAATAAGAAAGAGCAAGATTGCGGGAAGTAGGAATTATGATTAGTGGGTGTCGCACCAGTGTATTTGTTAGGGGTACTCGCACGGAGCAGGGAAAAATATTATGATCTGCCACCGTAAATCTCTTGGCCCCAACGGAATTTGGGGTCATGGAAACTTCTCGGTGTTGTTCGTATGTAGTAAGAACGTGAAATTCGAATGTCAAGCGGGCGTTCACCACAATTACGAAAACATTTCCGCAGTGATTCAGCGTACACGCTTTGAACTTTACATTAACTTGCCATCTGCGGGTACGCTTTTACTCACTGAATATGTGAGACGCTCAACAGCTTGAGTTAACCGGGATGGACAACGTATTGGGCACGTTTGTCGCAAACGAGTTAATACATTCAGCGTGCGCAATTTTTGCATACACACAAATGCTGAGAACGGGTTCTGTTGACAGATTTAAAGGGTGGTGTGTCGGCTTCGGCACTTGGCTGCATAATTACGTATGTAAAGCAATAAATATGAGTCATGAAAACACTAATTCTCTTCACGCAGTTCTCATCGTTTCTTTCCTTTCTTTTCTTTCAAGGAAGATTTGAAGACCACTCCTTTACCTCACTTTCGTTTGCCCAGCCGCCCACTGATTAATGTTGTGCAACCGCTATTTTTCGGCGAGCTGACGACCGCAAAACGTTCTTCTGACAGCGAAGACGTACGTGCCTCGCTCTTCTCATATAGGATGCGCGGATAAATCGGCGTGGACCGGAACTTTGTCGGACTCAAACGCTAGTTTTTTGTGTTTCCTTCCCAGGGCTCCCGGTAAGACGCTTTTGTTAGTTTTTGTATTGTCCAGCTTAAAGGGCTTCGAAGCGAACTTTTCGCCGGTGCCTTTCGCTGTTAACCACTAGGACATCACCGGTATCCTAATGTGCGTGCTTGAGATCGGGAGGTACAAAGAGGAGAATGAGCGGCTGGTATGCAGCAGCAGCCATGCTTCGTTCCATTAACGATAACATGCCCTAAATATGCTTGGAGATTTCAAATGGGTCCTCTCACAGCCACGTGCGGCCTCACGTCCCTATTGGTCGCGTAGCTTGGGTTTCTGTGTTACGTACGCAGTAAGGAGCCTACGACGCGGGAAGGCAACGGACAGCCGCATTTTTGTCCGTTAGATTAAAGGTCGAGTATTGGCAAGTTTAATTCTGCTAATTAGGTAGGAAGTATGACAAATCGCAAATTACAGAAAAACGTGATTTTGTGTTCGTGCGCTCTTTCGACTTCACCCAGCTCCCCTTGTAATCCTTCTTCAGAGAGTGGAAAGACACCGAATTTTCTTGAACGTGCACCAAGAAATCCATTACTCATGCGCTTCCTAAGCAAATAAAGTGTGTCGATCATAAGCCCCGTTTGTGCGGTTCTCATTATAGCAGCCCAGGGATTTGCGAGGTTCCAACTGGATCGTAAACCTAGATCATGCTTACGTACTTGAATTATGAACCTGCATTACTGTTGGTTCGTACCGCCATTCAAGATCAAGGAATACTCCTTTGAGGTTCTTCGTTACTGGTCGTCTGGCGGAAAAAAATAAGCATACATTTCATTAATATTAAAATAACAGCGCTATTGCTTTGTAAATAATTCTCAAACTTCTCACCCATTTACATGTTGGGTTCTTACGTAAACAACCTCGCCATAAGTTTCGTACAATGCTTCATCATATTTGCAGTCATGCTTAGGGAACTCCGATTCATTGTATTGCCCAATAACCGTCCAAATAGGTTTCGTGGTATTATAAAGCTGAAAAATAAGAGAAGTATTTATTTAAATATGTCATAAAAATGGATATATGGATAGAGAAAGAATGAGATATAATTAGAGACAGGGGTTATTTTACTGAATTAAAAGAAACAATGCTAGGTCAGCCCGATTTTATAGCTTCTGGCCTGCTAACCTGTGCGAGAGAAGGGGAAGAGCAAAACTTAAACCCGTTCTACTTAATGTGAAAGCTGTCGCAGTGCAGAGCAGCGATTCGCCATAATGGGCTGCAGCGCTGTTATCCGCTCACGGCTGCATTTCTAATTTCCCGCCTTCGCAGTGCCCGCGCACCCGCTGTCTGAAACTGCGCCAGTGGAAGTTCTGTTCTTTTCGCGCTTGCTTTATATTCCGTATGCTGGAGCTTTTTTCCGTCATTTCGAAAACGTAATTTTTTTCTTGCGCGGCTGGAGCCTTTCTGAGTCATTTCGAACGCGCCATTTCTTTCTTGCGCGGCGCCTTTTTTTACTATTGTACGAACCAACACAACGAGCGTTCCTAACTAAGGGAACGCGGAGGCTGCCGGTTATATACACAGAATTTGACTTAAATGTAACTGGAGTTTGCTTTCCGCTAAATAACGGGGAGATGTATGACAAGCACCAGCGGTTTGCGAAGTTTGAACGTCTATGACTGTATAACCGTGTGGTTTTCGAGGCCTCAGCGTGACTCCCTGACCCCGGGATCGAAGGCCCTACTTGGGTGGGTTATCTCGCTGCGCCGCCTGATTGCGACAGTCGCATGGAACCGTTGGCTGGATAAGATGACAAGGCGAACCCATGAAGTGATCTGCACTTAAAATAGGCAGAGGGTTACATGCATGGTGACAGAGGTATAGAAATGCATGAGAAAAGCAACAGAAAATCCTTCAACACACTCCCGTCTGTGTAATAGATTAAGATTCGCGCAATTCACAGACGCAACAGAATGCCTCCGGGCAGCGGCCGTCTTACGGACTGATGGATTTTATAGAATCTACTACCGCTCCTGCTTCGCGTTTGAAGCATTGTGATGAAATTCCGGAGTCCTCCTCGACTGAGTCGGACGTTTTATCTCTGCAGAACACAGAATTCGAGGCGATATTTGGGGCACTTGCTACAGACACTAGGCAGTTACAATTACTACGCAATTCGATTGGGAAAAAGCTGGAAAAACACCATTTATCTCTTAAAATGGCCGGACAACAATCTGACGTTGACTTATCATAACTTTTAGAAGACTGACGAGGTTATCGATCTCACTTAAGTTTCGTTGTCACGGGGGAGAATCGAGATTTGACGCCTTACCATAATGTATCGCGTTAATTCTGTCAAACTTGACAAAGTTGAGCCCAATCACCGAAAAAAACCATCGCTCTGATGCACGCTCTGAAGCCGCTTTTACTGAGATGTATAAGGCGTGTGTTTGCTTGCGGCATTGCACAATAGTAAATCAACAAAACATATTTCTACAACTGCATCGGAGGAGATGTGGCAGATACTCTAATTATCGCCGTGTTGATTGGAATTAGATGCTTGTGATATACGACAAAAGACTATGGGGAAAAAATACATGCGATGAAATCTGTGCGGTCTCTGTGCCTTAATTGGGAACAGCAGCAGAAGCAAGGTTTGTTATTTCGTAAAGGTGTTAGAGTTTGGTGCTAAAATGTGCTTCCCGTATCTCGTTTGGGGGATCGCGTCCATCCTATTTCTTAGGGGCATCCGACAGACCGGAATGGTCGGCGGAGATATTTCACGGCTGTTTGGCGGCCGTACTGGCCCTATCCGCCGCTAGCGATTGTTGAAAGGGGTGACGACGCTGCATGGGTGAAATTATGGAAACGAAGATTGCTATGACGGATAATATACCTGAAAATTGCGTGATAAGGTCGCACAAAAGTTGCCGTATTGCAATCATGGTGTAATTCACCCAACACTGCAAGTAACAAAAGAGCTGCAAGAGTCTCGTAAAACTTCTGACGGGGTTTGAAGGAAAAAGAGTGCCGTACTCTTGTGGCGGCTACTTTTTATACACAATTCTATACGCTGACACAACAGTCACGCTATTTTGCCTTTCTTATTTAAATTACCCACTTTTAATCTGTCCTAATATAGATAATTCTATTTTTCCATCTTGAATTACCCTAACTCATCCTGTTCTATCCCAATACACCTTAATCCCACAATACCCTACGTTAAAAATATTAGAGGGACAATGAAGACAGAAACCGAATTTCGTCAAAAAGGTAGATTGGCGTCCCAACAAAACGAATATGCAGGTTTCTGAGAAAGTACCATCACAATCTTGCAATATTCAAAAAATGAAGCTATCAGCCGGCCAGCAGCCATAACGTCAAGGGCGACTGAGCGGCTGTGCGAAGAGTACCGTGAGGAACAACACAACGAGAAGCGCGCACACACGTTCTGAAAGAAACATGTAAAATCTTTCTTTGCACGTTAACTTCCTTGAGTCATAAGCTATTATAAATGAACAGGTATAATTCAAATCGTGCCACCTCTCGCAAGCTGCCAATCGGCGCCGCTGGTTGAGGTTGCGATAGTTATTGCACCTTCGGCATGGTCCCATCTCTGTAACCTCAAATTGCACGTATAACAGGCCACACTACGTGCGCCTACCTATTGAGCCATAAATTTAAATGCCCTTTCGGGGTTTCCGGGAGGTGAAAGTGCGCACGCAAACCTGTATAGTAATCGCACGCAACTGCTCACGTACTGCCATTCAGGTGCTCGTACACCGGAGTACTTAGGCTCGTTTCACACTAGGCATTGGTCGTGGATACGAGTGGGGCTGGCAGATGGCACCACGTATCCAGCCGAGTGCATCGAAGCGACTCAAACTGCAAATCAAAAGAGTGCCCTAGACGTCGTTCTTCCTGTGCTTGCGCTGTCCGCTAGATGTTTTCAAGGCAAGGTAACGGGCCACGCGGCGCATTCACATTGTTGAAGCAGCATATCACAGCCCATGCGACGCCAAGATTGAGGCTCACAAAACAGCAGGAATACGGACCTGTAGGGCGGGAAGGTTCTTTTGTCGTATGCCCCGAAAGCGCTACGGGTGGCTCCTTCGCTCACGATGGTTTGGTCGGTATGTTTTAGTTTTCCAGATAGAACACACCGCTGCCTCCCTCGCTTCCGGCCTCCTTTCACGTCACGCGAAATGTCGTGAAATGGCGCGAGGGATGAACTGTGCTTCTGAATTTGTAATTTCTCGGCAATCGAAGCATCTTTCGCCGCCGAATAAACGCTAAGAGGGCTACGGGGCAATTGAACTTTTGTCTTCTCCACTTGCTGGTTGCTTTCAGCGTCCATTTAAATCACTTTATTCCGTTCTAATTGGCTCTCAGCAACCTTACGTCATTCTAATTCACCTTAATCTGGAATTCCACCTTAACCGTATTACCCATTTTCAATTCGCTTCCCTCCCACCTCAATCTCTCTTCATCAAAATAATACCTTCCTTGTTCCTCCTTTTTTCTGCCTCTAATTTTTTATTTGCTTATTCTAACCCAACCTAATCCCACCTTGCTAATACTAAGTATCAATAACTAGTCAATATTCACGTCAGCCTCATTTATTTCGATCCACCCTAATTCAGCCTAATTGACCTTAATCCACCGTCATTCAATTTGTTCCACAATAATTCCACTTTCTAACCACTACTGTTCAATTTTTATTCTATTCCATTTTTTGAAGGGCATAAACAAGGACATAAACAAAAGTGTTCCCTAAGGTGAGAACTCTCCTGGGGACCTCGTTACATAACGTAGTTTTATTAGAAAAACAGCAAGGATATAAGTAGGTTTTAGTACACCCTAAATAATAATTCAATCAAGCACGAACAAAACGTCAATCAGGAACCGTGCAATGACGCTTCAATAAGAATTGACACAGAGATAAGGCGAAAAAGCAATTATACAGAGGAAAAACATAAACAGTTGTATGGACAAGTACTTCTTTCCGTAAATATAATTTAAATAGTGTACGAAAGGAAAGCAATCTATAACTTGAATATATATATTCGGGTATATTGCTTAATGTCGACACACCGCCTAATATTGCGATCTTTTTGCTGTAGTTTATCCGCACTTTTTGGCACCAGGAACTTGTCTCGAGACAAGAGTCGGGTGTTAATGGTGTTCGTGAGATCCTTTCGTGACAACACTTCGATGGATATGTGTTTATGGGCAAGTTGATGCATAAATGAAGCCTGATCTAAAGTGAATAATTCCTTTACAGAAAGCACGTCTGGGTAATATAGAGCGGCAAGGAACGAGACAGAAAAGGAGCAATGGTAATGAGTCGGATTGTCTGATTTTTAATGATTTGAAGCGTTTCTAGACGCGTCGCATGTGTTTCCCCACTATGAAATGCTATGCGGAAGATGACTATGAATATATGCATACTGTAAGGACCGAACATTGCGTGGATTAAAATACGCCAGGCTTTAGCAGGGTATCCGAAAGGCACCTTTTTAAGAAATCATTGTTCATGACGGCGCTGAGGAGCTTCGGTGTTTCGCACAAGAGGATGACACGGTTGTCGAGAGCTAAAAAGCACGCTAAACAGGGATTCAGGGCGAAGAAAATATAAGCGTATTTGTGTTGGGTGTTATGGGAGAGTGTTTATCATTCACCAACACTAGCGTTTAACAGGTCGGAATTGAACCTTTGCTGATTATCAGAGTATATGAGGCTGTTGGAAGGTTAAGTAGAGCAGTAGAGGACCTAGGATGGCGCCTTGCGGAGCTCCAGTGTTGATTGTTTTAGAAGAGGAAGGTGCACCTTCGATGGAAACATTTTGCGAACGGTTCGTTAAGTAATTGCGAAGGAATTCTAAGGGAAGCTCCATGCACCTTAAGGTAATGTAATAAAATGTGGTGGTTTATTTTATCAAAGGCCTTAGTTAGGCACACGGAAACTGCCTCAAGGAATGCGTTTTCGTCTATGGTGTTTTGAATTTCGTCAGCAAAACTTAGAAGTGCCTGTTCCGTAGAGAAGACTGCTGTGAAACCAAATTGGTGGGGAGAAAATAGGTTACATTTCAGAAAATAAGACATTATTCGCCTGAAAATGTGTTTTATTTATTTTACGAAAGAACGGAAAAATGCAGACCGGGCGGTAGTTTTTTATACACATACGTCACCTTTTTTTCTAGGCAGGGATTATTTTACCAACTTTCACACAATCAGAAAATTAGCCAACTTTAAAGAACTTATGATTTCTGCGAAATGGGCGATAGTTCTTAGACAAAAGTTTATATCTTACAAGGATAATATCGCCTTGGCCAGGACCGGTTATTGTAAGAGAAGTAAATTTATAAACCTCTACTGCCGAATTAGAATGTACATAAAACATTCAGGGTGATGTGAGAAAACAGAGAAGGGATGAATAATGTGGGAGCTATGACAATTACAAAAATTGTCACTGAAACCCTCTTAAATTTCACTGGAATCGCTAATAGAACAATCACGATCTATTAGATGTGATAAATGTGGCGGACCAGCACTGCTTAAAATTCGTTGAATAATTGCCATTACTTTCTGGTGTTGTTGCCGTTTTTTCCAAATTCTTTTTTTGTAGTATTCCCGTTTGGCCCCCTTCAACAACATTGATTGTAAGCTAGAGAACTTCTTAAACTAATTTTTTATAAAAATAATAAAAGGCGGGGCTTTTATTTTTCTGAGATTTTCTTTACTAACATGGAATGCAGCAAACCAGGAGTAATCCATGGGTTTGGAGGGGAGCTATACGACTTTGTGATGTGGGTTGTAGATGTACATGGCCTAACGCGCGCTCTTAGTTTAGTACAAAAATAACATAATTTTTCACGCGCACTTTTCTAACGCCACAAAACCCCCGTCAGTATCACATATAAGTTCCACAAATTTTGTGGACATAAATACAGACTTGGTATAGACGGTATTTTGGACGGGAGACATGGGCTTCTCGGCACAGAAAAACTGCATAATGATCGGAGCATAAGTAGTCGATAACAGCAAAAGTAAAATTGCAGTTTATATTACACATGATATGACAATTAAAGATGATAAGCCACTTTTAGCGCATCTGATAAGATAATTGATGAGAGAAGTCATGGCATGGCCAAGGTTGCATTCAATTCACTATTTGTATTATATGTACTATTCGCATTGTACTTGGATGCACTATTCAGAGCAGGACGCGCTATTGGTATCAATATTGCATGTATATTTATATTCCCCAAAAGTATAATAATTTGACGTTCATTTATTAAAGTGCAGAGAATTGTTGAAAACTGTGAAGAGGATTTTTGAATATGAAAAAGAGGATGAACGGTAGATGGACACGATTATTGTACTGCAATAGACCTTATGCGAAATTGCTTGGTGATCTAGCAACACTGACGCAAACGAGACCGTCGGCCATATTGGTACGGGCGCCGATCGGGCAGTCTCGTATTGTTTACTGTGGAAAAGTAGGTGATGGTAACGCGGTATGGCCCAAACTGGGCGGCGTTTTCCGGCTCCCGACCGCGGATTGTGGACGAAGGACTTGTCTGCGCGGCCGACTGTGTCTGAAGACTCAACCACTCGGTGTGCCGCGCCAAAGACCCATCCGAGCGGCAGCGGAGCAGGGCATGCCGCCTAGCCACCGAAGCGCATTGCTCGCCTTCATCGGTGCGGACAAACACGTGCGACCAGTAGTAAGTAAATCCTTCTTTGTTTTTTACTTGACGTGAGTTAACCGGTATGAGCATTTGTATAGCACTTTGTTCGCCGTTGTTTACCATACAAATGCGTAGTGGCGACTCTGTTGCAGTAACCCTGAAAGAGGAAAGCTACAATCGCCAGACCGCACCGCTAGTGGGTGGATTAGGTATTTTCAAATGCTGTACATCGAATTTGCGGGATAAGTTTTGGCGAAGATATTTACGGAAATGTTGCGGCCGTTTTCCGTGACGGTCGTCCGCCCGCGCGTTTGCCGCAAAGCAATCGCGCTTTGTGGCGAAGTCAACTACAAAAGCGCACATACGCCTTGAATTTTCTTTTTTGTATGTGTTTTCATTATTTATTGCGCATGTTCTGCCGCAAAAATCTGTTTGTGTGTCTTTCTTCTTTTTTGGCGGTGGGGTGGTTGTGTTTGTTTCTAAAGCGCATGTTTTTGGTGTGCACGAATAGATAATACAGTAAAACCTCGTTAGCTCGAACTCACTGAACTACAACATTTTTTTTAATTCGATGGTCATCGGTATAGCCCGAATGTTTACCTCTTTATATCGAAAGGTTCTGGAAGTGAGTTCCAGATAATCATATTATTGCTTGCTTAAGTTATGACGAACACGATTATGCGGGTACTGGTATCATCACCCACGGTGAGGTTTTTAAATGTTAAACTTCCTTCTCTTGAAAATGCATTAACAAAACATGCAGAGATACTTGCACGCTCGAACTTGACAAACAATTTTGACATCATTGCTGTTTGAGGTGTAGATTATTGCCCTTGCAACAGTGTTAAGCAAGACACAAAATCTGCTCATTTTGAGTCTGTTCCTTGCGGCCACTTCTTTCTGCTTTGTCCCTTTACCAGCGGACCAGTCATGTTCTTCCCTGCGTGCTATTTACTGTTACTCTCTCTGTTCTTGCAGGTTGGGCCTCATCCATGTGCTCAGCAGCTGCTTTCGCTCCCAGAAGAAAAGTGGCCGGCCCTACGTTGTGTGCCTCACCTTTGAGACGGACTGTGGGGCGATTGTGGAGGCAGCGTGCGAGTGCCCGGCGGGTTGCAGTGGAGCATGGAGTCACATCCTGGCTGCTGTGCACCTATTCGCTTTCTTGCAAGCGGAAGGTTTTAAGAGGCGCCACCGGAGCTTGCGTGCACTGAGTTGCCACAACAGTGGGGATGTCCGAGACAGCAGGGCATCAAGTCAGCGAGTGTCCAAGACATTGACCGGAGAAGCCCACGAGAAAATGGCCCCTTTCTTCCCTTGCCAATGCGTCTGTTCGATGCACGTCGAGTACAGGAGCAATGCGAGCAGCAACAAAGTGCCGTGCAAGCGCTTGGGAGAAAACTTGGTAGCCTTGGGGGGAATGGGTTTTTTGTCCCAGTTGTGCTGGCCTCACCCCCCCCCCCCTCCCCAGAGACAGAAACAAGGACTGGCATGGCACCTGAAGGGTCACCTATGAGCTACCAGCAAGCATTCATGCGACATTTGGCCGTGGTCATCTCGCGAGCACGCAGAAGCTGGGCAAAGTCGTGTTTACTAGACCGCGGCATGCAGGGGTGCACGAATGCTTCCCTTTGTTCCATTTATATCCACAGTTTGCTGTACTGCACGCGCTATAAATCAGCGAAGTAGTTTAATTTACTGGGATTTTAACTGTGGATACAAAAAATGCAAAAGCACTCAAGCTGATGCACGGCGGCCTGATGCAACTCTGGCCGTTTTCTTTTTTTTTTTTTTGAATAAAGCTTGAAAATTGTCTCAGCTACTTACATCAATGGCCACTATCATTACGTCGGAGGCATGCATGCAGCATGTGACAAACTAGAGGAGTGAGTGTGTATTTTAGTCGCAAAATATTCGACAGTAAATACATCGTGGCTGAAATGACAATGGGCACCAAGTTAACTTGACGTAACAACAAGCCTTTCAGCCCAGCAAATCGGGAACCAAGTGCAAAAGCTCGAATTTTTAACCGTTAGATCATCATAAAACAGTGTACGCCACTTCTGCAACGACACGCGGCTAAATGCAACGTAAAAGAAACCAACAACACACTCCCATACCGTGCGCGCCCGCCACAGAGGAAATTTTCAACCGCGCCGTGACTGCGTTGTGCGGCAAGAAAAGTTTGTTTACAGCCCTAGGTAAGATAAAGGATCGTGTAGGGGCTAAGCGGTACCATTTACAATGAAATGAAGCGGGCGCAGAGTGACAGGGACGAGTAAAGAAACAGCCTAATTTTGGCAACGTGTAGTACTGTTTTCCCGGTCGAGTGCCGCTGTCAGTCGCATGAATAGGTGGCGCACGCTCAGGCTTCATTTAGAATACAAAGGTTGGACCACAGAACTCCAACGCAGCTGTATTTTTCATCCGGACAGCGACTACGGAATCCCGCGCTTAGCGAACCAACGACAAATATTCGCTCCCAGCGCACCGCGCCCAGCGTGTCACAAAGGTTGCTCGCGCCGGCATAGTTCGCGTCAGAAAGTTCGTTCAAAAGCGTGGAACTTCACGTACCTTTTCTCCATTTGGACCGGTATTTCCTCATTGCGTGCACTGCGGCACGAAGCAATGCTCCGGCATTGTAGTCCATCACCAAAAGCGGTCAATGCCCGCCTTGTATGTTTTGCTAATTGGTTTCGGTTTCAAACGACCGTACCAAAATGGCGGACCTAGTTACCGGAGTCGACGTGAGATGGCGGGGCGCATTTTGCATAGGGTATATTATTCCCAGGAAACTCGGTGAGCTCAAATTCCGGCCATACAGATTCGCAATGGAACTTTTACTAAATCAGATCTCATTACCACGCCTGTATGAAATTGACGATGTAATTAGCATAACAGGCCCTCCTGCACGATGGTTTCCCGGTTACGCTATTCTGAAGCGTACCTTGGGAGAGCGTGCAAATTTCTATCCCTGAACGACAACCACGTTTCAGACACACATACAATTAATAGTGTGCGGTGACCATAAAAAAGAATGTTATCTATAAATGACAATGCGGGGATTGTTCATTAAACAGTGATTTGCCTTGTTAGCATGTGAATACACCGAGGCCGCAAGAAACAGAACAAATGATCCTCAAGACCTGCCGCGGTGGCTCAGTGGCTAGGGCGTTGCGCTGCTGAGCACGAGGTCACGTGTTCGGTTCCCGGCCGCGGCGGCCGCTTTTCTGATGGAGGCGAAAAGCAAAAAACGCCCGTGGGTACGAGATTTGGGCGCATGTTAAAGATCCCCCAGGTGGTCAAAATTAATCCGGAGCCCTCCACTACGGCGCGCCTCATCGCCTGCGTTGCGTGGGCGCGTTAGACCCCACAATCAATCAATCAATGATCCTCAAGGCTGCATGCACGGGACTACGGCATCAATATCAGACGTTCCACGCCAGAAATGCGGAACACCCAGATGTCATCAGTTTCCATTGCCTTGATAGCGCTATTGTCACCACATGCGGGAATAGTAGCTTTATCTGAGGCCTGAGATGTTGGTAAATGTAGATGGGTTTATCTGCCCCGTATTGAATTCCGATGGCACCAGTTGTTAGCCGGGCCTCCCTAACTTCACTGGAGATGTGAATCTTTTTGGTCCTTGAACAAAACCGCGCCATTATGTTCTGCGTACCGTTTTTCGCATGAGCACGATGCACGGCATCAATGCCCGCAGCCGTGACGGGGCAGTCACCTTTGTTGCCAATGTCTTGCACAAGTTAACGGCAACTTTCACCTTCAGAAAATGGTAGGCCTTGTAACTCTACGTTTTTGGTACCAGAGTATCGTTCCACATCGCTCATGCGCTCAGCCAGCTCTTTGTTTTCTGCTTTCAGAAGCGGTTTTCCTTTAGCAGACTTCCATTTTTCGTCGTAACGTTTTCTCATATCTTATGGTACATTTACCAACTCCCTCGAAACACAGGCGAATTCGGCTGGGAGAGCGTTAGTCACCATATCAAAAGTTGCATGAACAACGTAGCGGTAGCAGTGGGGACGGCCAAAACTTCCACAATTTCAGAATGGAAGCAATCCGTGTAGAATTCTGCGTACGAAGTGTACCAAGATTTAGTGCCATGCTTGTAGTCGCGAACACTGCTTCCTCACTGAATCACAACGCACTGCGGGCAATTATTCAATTTTTCTCTGTCGTAATTATATCGTAGAATGTACGGTACATATTCAATGCGCTAATTATTCAATTTGAATGCATAGCATTTTTCGCTTAGTACCCCCCCAGCCAGAACCGTGTAGCACCCTGCATGTGCACAAAAATTCCCATATCGCGGGAATTCCACCTGTAATCGCTCTAATAGCGTAAATGGAGATAACCAGCCGCAGGAAGTTTGGAAAAACTAAAAATAAAAACTACATAAAACTAAAAGTGGCGAACCGTGTAACACCTTGCATTTCCACACTAATTTAGATTTCGCGACAGTTTCACCTGTAATCGTTAAAATAGCGTAAATGAAGATTATTTCTCGAACAAAATTTTTAATATTAAAAAAAACAAGAAAAATATAAACTAATTACGTACGGGAATTGGCGATCCGTATAATGCCCTGCATTTCTACAATATACCAAATTTCGTGAAAGTTTCACATGTAGTCGCTATAATAATGTAAATGGCGATAAGTGCTCGGAAAAAGTTTGAAGAACTAGAAAATACGAAAAATATTAAAAAAGTCCGGAAAACGGAAAACCGTGCACCGCTCTGCATTTACACAATAATTCAGATTTAGCGAATGTTCCACTTATGGTCATTATAATAGCGTAAATGGAAATAGTTGGTCGGACAGAATGTTGAAATAAAAAAAAACATTTGGCTGTAAATACAGCCACTCAAGAAAAGCGGCATAAGAAAGCTAAGCCTTAGTGGATAATTCTCGTATATTCTGCTGAATTTTCGTTTGATAATCATTAATCCTGTCTTACACACGGTAGTTCTTCAATGCCCTAATTATTCAATTTTAATCATTGGTAGTCGTTTTTCATCTCTTCTACACTCCTGGCATGCTCTGGTTCTTCTCTGCGCTTCCTGCATTATTTGAATTTTGGGCCAGTACGGCCGACGCCGGGATCATTCGAGGTAAACATATCATGAGACCAATAAGGCCTTAATAACTCCGCCTGTACATAGGCTTCAGTGATCACCTTCATTAGTTTCCTTCTATTCCCGGAGCGGTTCATTAGGCTACAATAAGACTAGCTCCCTTCATGCCTTTAACTTACCGACGTGGCATGTAAGCAGGGCTACGTGACGACACCGCCATGGATGCTGGGTACGAATAGCTGCCTGTGGGAGGCGACGTGTCTTGTGAATGTGGTCGTGAAAAGAAACGCACCGTCGTCTCATAAGAGTTGAGTTAAGACAATTATGATTCATTTTGTTGGTGAGGCTACATACTTAATGTGGCCTCACGTAATGCGGAGCGGGTAGTGTTTTATCACTTTAAAATCGTATACAGTAGTGGGCTTCGGTGAACGCTACATGCGATTCGAGAAAAGAATTATATATTTATAGGCCGGTAAAGAGTTTACGGTACGCACATGATATATTCGAGTGCTCTGAATGCCAACATGTGATATCGCAAAGGAAGACCCAGAAACGCATAGAAATATGAAAAAAATATGATACTTTCTTCTCACGGTTCATGTTAACAAATTTAGTCTTCTCCATTGCCGGGGGCCACGGAGGGCTTTTTCCGTGGATGGAAAATTCGTCGATCTCCAATGTTGTTATTCCACTAAAAAACAGCGCGACCAGAATACGCAAAATATTTTGGTGCCCTTTGCAAAAGTCCCGATAAGGGCACACTGCGACCTCTATGGCGATAACAATAAGCGACCAAAGCGTTCTGGGTGCTGCCGTTTTGATATCACGTGCGAGAGAATATTCTTGGCCGACTGTTTGACTCTCAGCGGTAATGTCGCGCTGTTATATAACACTAGGCTATATGTTGCCGGAAATTTAATCCCATGGTTTCTACGCATAAGCATGGGCGCACGTGTCTTCCAAATAGCAAAGACTTGGAGGCCCACGGCAAAAAGACAAAGTATTGCATGAGTGTTGCGCGGGTGGACAACGGGCTGTGTGGTTCGTTTGTACGGCGTACTCTTAGCGTAAGGCCGTCTTTGTCGTTTAATGTGGTGGACGCCCTCCCACATCCGCCTACATACCAAGTGCGGTCCATTCACCTCTGTCTTTGTGCGTGTCGTTGTAGGGAAAGCTACACCACGCTACGTAGGGCGCTCTTCGCGGGGTGGCCAGTTTTGACTTTGAGAGCAACAGATCAAACCACACTCCCTTCCGCAATCGCCCGGCACGGAGCAGCGGCCCGATGGCGGGGAGGGATAGGTGTCAGGGGAAAGATAGGCTTATTGGATGAAACGAGTGCGAACTTAAACAAAAACAAAGAAAGTGAAACGCAAGGACAGCCGCTGGGCTAAAAAAAAAAGTTTAATATCAAGAAAGGTGGCCATAAACACTTAACGCAAAGTAATAAAAGACACCGCACTGCGCATGAGCAAAACAAGTTTACAAAGGCCACGGTAATAAAGCAACTGGATAGAAACCGGCTACAGTCAAGGCGCACGCAGATATGCTACCTCTATAGGATGAAGACACGCAATTGCTTGGTTAACACATTTGCCTCGTCCATCTGCTCTGTGGAACGCTTAGATAATTTGGGGGGTCGTTGTTTCACAATGCCTAAATAAAAGGTCAGAACCAGAAAAATTACGTTTACATCCGCGGCCCTTAGTACAATGTGAAGAAAAAAAGAATAATTGGGGCCCTTTATTGACAATGCATGCTCTCTCAGACACACGTCGGTACAAGTTAAGTTCCAGTTCACTTGTCTTTGTCCAAGTTCGCGCTGGTTTCATCAAAGAATATGCGTTTCCAGCTAGCCCAGCTTACAACCCTTCTGGCTAGAGATAGGCAAGGAGGGAAAGGATACGTCCGCAGGACCCGTGCCGCCACCTGGTGGAGCGCCATGCACGGAGCGGCGGCCCGATGGCGGGGAAGGGTGGATGGCAGGGGAGAAATAGGCGAAGAGGGGAAGGAGACGTGCGTAGAACCGGCGTCGCCACCTGGCGTCGCCACCACATCCAGCTGTGCTCGCTCGTACCGCGGCGATGCTTCTGCAACTCCGTGAGGCGAAAACAGATGATTAATAAGCAGTGTATTTATTGCAAACATGTCTGTATATCATTGCAGAACTATGCCTCAACCACACCTTCACAATGGGCCTAGCCAGGGCCGATGCAGCTATCGCTATCAACTAGGCTTAACCGAAGTTAAACCACAGCAATTTTTGTGTCGTGGGAAGAGGGCAGCAAAGGCCGACGGGCGCTTGTGATATAATGATAGGACGAAGCAATGCGGTATGAGGACAAAACAATGGAAACGATGTGATGCGATTAAACGTGGTTTGCGGATGTATATGGCCCCTACATAAAGAGTCAAATTAATCTCGTCAGGTGAAAATGGTTATTTTACTACAGGTGTAACATAATTGTGGCTCATGGGAAGCCGTATGTACAAGACAAACACAATGAAAATAGACGACAAGGCAGGCTTAGACAGTTATGAGTCCGAAGGAATGGAAATGTACTGGTTGAAGTGGTATGTGGAGTTTGTATAGTTCTGTACAAGTGTATCTTTGTGGGCCATGTTCTACAAAGTCAGCGATAAGGTGTGGGACGGAAAGCATCATCCCCATCTCACGCACATTAGCCACTGTGTCTATTTAGAGAGTTTTAAGTGTGTAGCGTTTGTGCGGCCGATTCTCACCCTACCGAGTGTGCCTTCCACAAACGTATTGTTTTTTTAAGTTGTGTTTTTGCCAATTCGTGGCTTTGTGGTGTGAAGCCTGTTTCCTACTTGCCTGCCCTTTCTGGCTTCCAGCCGTACAAAGTGTTAGACATTCAGTTAATTTTTCCTTATTAGATGCGACTGCATCTCATTCACTCGCCTTGTCCATGCAGCGTCAGCGTTGTTGTCGTCCGTCCCTTCCCCATTCTCCTCGCCGCGCGAGCTGCGCTCTCCGCCGCTCATCCACTCTCCTGTCCGATGCCCCTCTCTCGTCCACACCCCTCCCTCTACACTATAAAAAAATAATAGTTAGCGGCGCCCGGTTTCGATCCCACGACCCTCTGGGCGGGACGCGAGGTACATGTTGCTCTTCCCACTGCGCCACAAAACCGACACAGAGTCAAATGCTACGAACGCGCCTGATATCCTTGAGTCATTCAAACTACGTCAAGTAGTTACTGGTACAACGCATGATGGGGCAATGATTAACACTTGCAATAAAAGAAAAGAAGCTCCCACTTACAGCAACAGTGATGGAGTAAAGGTCGTTGCGACAGCGAAGCCCCAAGCATACCACTTAGAGAAATTGACCAAGATTGGCCAATAAAACATAATAATTATCATAAAACATAATAATCATACGTGTTCCCGACACGTTTCACGCGATTTCAGAATCAATCCAACGGAAACACCAAGTGAACCCCACGATGCGTCGCATATACACAGGGTTCCCCTCGCGCGGAGGTGGGCGCAATTTTTATTTATTTATTTATTTATTTATTTATTTATTTATTTATTTATTTATTTATTTATTTATTTACTCCTCTGAGCTCCTAAGGCTGTACATAAGGAGTAATACTAACTAAAAGCAAAGCAGTCAGTCAACGCAAACATGTAATAAGTTTAAAGAGAGACAAACCTCTTTCTCAGTACACCTGAAACGTCGAGAGTAGCTAAAGAAAATATTCTGCTTCCAAGTAAGTAAAGTAGATTGGAAACGAAATGAATAATTGAACGCGACAATGTTGAAGTGAAGAGTGCTCAATCACAGAAACAGAATGGGACACTTATTTCTTTGGAAGACTTCTTTCCAAAAGGAACGTCGATATAAAGTGTACGCTTCGATTGCAATATCGAGTGCATAGCTACATTTATGTCATAAATCAGGTCGTACCTACGGATTCAAATTCGATATCCTTACGTGGCGGCGAGGTAAAAATGAGAGTAACCATCAATAAAAAAAATTATCCCAGCTACACTGACCTAACGTCGCGAACACTCATGCTAATAGCGATACTGCCTGACGTTCCCCGATCGCAACGATAAGTTTCATAGAACTTATCAGAGTCAACACTCGATTCCTGCTCGCGCCAATACATTTTTGCCGTGTTCCGCTGCTCGAGCCATCTACTGGAACCTTTTGTTACTTTTGAAGTTGCAGTACTGCCCCGCGGCGCCGGGAGCTCTTTTTTGCTTTTTTCATGACTATTTTTATTAGCTGTCTCAAAAGTTAGCACCAATGTATAAATATTTTGAATAAAGGAACAATGCGAACACAATTTACTTTTTATGCCTTGACTCAAATATGCGTAATGTTTTATTTTTGTTCAACAGTGTTATTATGTATAAACAGTGCCACGATATTTAGTATTTTAGAAAAGCTTCGCCTATATAAAATCATTGTTTCACCTTGTGGCATGTGTGCTTGGCGCTTGTTCTCCTTCTCGCTAGCTTATGCCCTCTCTACATCGCTCCGGCTGCGTTATTCGTCCAATGAAAGGCTCGACAAAGCATAGCTTCACCGTTAAAACCCGGGTGGAGGAAGCTTCGAGATAATGGCGAGCCACTCTTATCAAAATTGTAATAAATGTATTGGTCGGACAACTTCCAACGCGTGTAGAGTGTTGAAAGGTTAAAATTACGCTTTAGTAATTATATGCTCTGAATGTGAGAATAGCGGAACTAGATAAATCTAGCTGAATATTTTTGCCCTTATTAAAGCATATCACTCTGTATTGCCGACTGAGGGGGCCGAATTGTACATACGTCATCTAATAATAACCAGAGCACCCTTGTATACCCCGGAATTTTTGTGTGGGAGGTTGCACACTTTAGGCAGCCTTCCAGAAGACCGAGTTCTTGAATGATTTGTTCGTAATGTATTCGACGTGGCCGTTCCAGGATAAAGCCCCTTAAAGATTATGCCAAAGTCCGATATTGATAAAACAGCCTCGATTACGGTTTTATTATACGTATGCATCAGGGAGATGAACTGCACCGAAATCAAATTTACTCTGTTTGAGTTTTTTAACCTTCAATTTCTATTACCTCCAGCCGCACCATACCGATAATTTCGCCAATTCTAAGTCTGAGGCGTAAATGTCTTCCGGCTCGTTTATTTCGTTAAAACTTGCGTAACTGTCGGTGACTACGTATTCCTGAGGCAATATTAGATCCGATGTAATTGATGTATGCTATTAATAATTAAGGACGAAGCACGGATCCCTGAGCAACGCGTGTCTTTAGAATTCTTTTCTCAAATATGTTCTTAAGGTTGCCTATTTGGTATCGGCTGCAGAGCAAGTCATCAAAACATTGGACTGTTTTCTGATAAAGCTGGAGGTTGCAGACTTTAGTTGATAAACATTTGTGTTATGCATTATTAAAAAACCCACATAAAACTCAATAGAGATTCAAAGTATGAGATCAAAATTATGCATTAAGGTATAAAGTTTCGTCAAGAATTAAAAATCGGGTATTGTAACGACGCTTTATTGAAAGGCATATTGCCTCTAAATAGACTAGTTCTTTGTTTGTGTTTGAGAATATGTGACACTAAAATCTCCAGAAGTGAGAAGCAAGAAAACATTTTCCGGAAATAGCTCCCTAAATGTTACGAAAAACTTGTGGCTTCATTTGACCACAAGTTTAACATTCAAAGTTTTTCACACATCCAATGCACTCCCCCTGTCACGTGATTGTATAAAGATCAATTTCAATAGCTCTGGGGTTATAAAAAGGTTATTTTAAAGTTGACGGTTTCTTGTCTTGAAAGAATGTCGCTCTACAGCTCTCGCGACGCAATTTTCAGTTCAGGTTAGCGAAAGAAAATGAGGTTAAATTTCAGGTTGTGACGCTGTTCGTGAATGATGCAGTTGATGAGGCAGTGAGAAGGTATACTTCTGTGGCGCTTGCTTAAAGATAATGCGGTCACAACGATCACAGGACATTTCGATATGACCGCTTGAAATGTTTGTGTTTAACACCCAGGCTGATTTATTGTGCTTGTACTGTAAATATACTCCGGTTATAGTTCAATATTCGTGTTCCAAGTAATGCCCTGTCAGAAGCAGACGGTACCCTGGAAATTGCTGTAGAAACGACTTGAGAAAGTTGGGTACAGATATATTTCTGACGAAGCCTCAGAAAATGTTGTGTGTCAAATGAGCGGGCGCGCGGTTTTCATAAAGTTTATTGAATGTCCGTAAAGTAAAAAAATATTTCATTTCCCTATCATCCTGAAAAAAAACGGTTTCCAAACGGCTTCGCTGCACATACACTTTCTCAGGGTTCAGGTGGCAAGGCAATATTCTGAAGGTAAGATCGCGTGGCTGTCGCTGCATTTGTTTATAAAATTCGAATTACTTAAGCACGACAACCTTGCTTGAGTTATTAACAGTTCTTTGTATTACCTGTGAAAGGAACACCTCCCTCCCCTCAAATAGAAGACGTTTTGGCTAACGGGGAAATAAAAAAAAACGGCGATAAGGTTATGTTTTGTTTTAGTGGCCAGCATCGCAAGAAGTCAGTGGCGGTTTTCGTAACGAGACAATCAGAATGTATATCAAACTCATATACTGTTTATAACAATTTTTGTTCCCGGCTTGTCCTATAAAGCGGCACTTCGTCACAGTATGCGCAAGATGTTGCCATGGTGCGTCGGGCAGTGGGTGATTACTGTACGATGAATTAGAGCTTGTGTGTGGAGGCCCTATTTAGGGGCCTCATCTGTACACTAGACTGCCTATCAAACCGTCACTGATACCCTCGCTTTATCCTCCATATTTCAGCTCTCATAAAGCATAGATGGCGAATTCAACAGCTCTGTTCTAAGGGGTTGCCCGAGGACGAGGTAGGGCTACCGATTTCCAGTATAGACCATTTTAGTTTGGATGCACAAATCTTGTGGTCACAGAACTGTGCTCTCTTTTATAAGAACCAAATAACCCAACTGATAAATGTACAAGTTTATTAGCGCAAAACCGCCATCAAGAATGCAAATATATATCGTCGTACCTTCACAAGGCACGCAGCCTGATATAAACGTTTATAACTTGTGTTTATTACGTCACTATGACATGACATTCTGTCTTGCCGGTGCCCGTGTCGCAAGATTATCCTCCGCGTACTTAACAGCGTGTTTTCTCTCAAAGAACAATGAGGTGGTCATGCAGTACAGTGAAGGGACAAAGAAACGGCCTCTAGCGTTCAGAAACAGAGCTTAGTGGCTTAGTGAATGCTGATTATATATAACGTGTACTGAAAACAAGAAGGCGCCACATTTACACTCTCGCTAAATGTAAAAAAAAATAACTTGGACACGTATGAATCTTAAAACTAAAGGCGCGTCTACAAGGAATAAAACGTTGTCCAAAATTACTAACATTTAACTGACTGATAGGTTGCAAACTAAGTTCGGTGGAGTAACTTTATCCACACCATAACGTACGAAAATGTCTTTAAATATAAACAGCGGTGAAAACTTACCTGTCTCAGGTCTGGCACAGGAAAAAAATCTGGAGGTACTTTAGGTTGTTTGTCGGGTTTCTCAGTGCACAACGTCATGCGCAGAGAGAAAACCAGTATTAAACGCTTTGCCAGTTGCATTCTAATTACTTGTACTCTTGCTCAGGGCGGGCGATTTATATTGAGTTTTTATGAATGCCAGTTGGCGAGATGCGCATGTATGGACCTGTAGGCAAGCAGCATCACACGAGCTTCTTGAGGGCAGAGCTACGTATTTCGTGTGAAGTGCTTTTCGAACATTTGATCTTTAATTTGTTGTGGAAAGACAATAAAATATGAGTATCGAGGTCAAATTGCGACTTTAAAATAAAACCAATGGTCCGGCATACGGTGACACTTGACAAACAAGTCAATTTTAAGGTGAGGGCGCCCTTTATTGCATTCTAGTGTTGGCAAAGTTTGCGACAAATGGCAACATCAACAGATGAACACTTGAAATCTATTTTTGTACGACAAACTAGAGCGGGGAACGTTCAACAGGTTTGACTGGGCGCAATACTTCACTTCAGAAAAACTAGTAGTATCAACTATAAGCAAATGTTACTGCATATGCTGTTAAAAACCAGGATGCCTTTTCCGTATAAATGTAGGACATCGAACTGGAAATGTAAATAAACATTCATACGCGCTGGTCGCCACAGGAAATGTTGAAAATTGTTCACTGTAATTTATCGCGTGGTTCTCCCCTCTCTGCCTGCATTTTCCTGGAGCAGCGGGTGCTGTTTATTCAATTGAGAATTAAACTTGTAGTTAACAATCAAAAGTAAAATCCACTGCCCCTAACCACGGTGATGGCAGAAACACGGAGCTTTCTTGCGCGCCAACATCAAATGGAGAATGCCAAACTAAACCCACTGAGTCAAAGTTAAAGCGTCAACGGTAAAAGTGCAAACGCCTGAGAGTCGAAGTCCTATCCCAATGATCAAAGTTCAAACTGCCTGCGAGTTAAAACAAATCCCCCCACAAAAAGTCTGAGCCTCTCCCCCCCTCCTCCTTTTCCATCCCCGACTGTCGCAGAATGGCACAATCGGATGGAGGTCGTCTTCATAACGCCGGAGTCTCCAGTTTGAATTCCGACAACGCGAATTGTTTTCTTTTTTGTACTCATCATAATCACCATCATGTACCCGCCCCCCTCCCCCCACCCCCGCAGTGTAATGTTGCCTTCTCTGCAGTACTTTCGGTTGCAACACCGCCATCAGTGTGACCTAGACAGATTCGCTTTAAAGACTCTTAGTTCCCATACTCTTACCAAATGCCAGAAACATGTCGTGTGTAGAATGTTTATGTTAAGAACCCCTACGATTTGCTTAGATTTTCAGACTTAAGCTCGAAACATTCCCACATTTCCTGAAACTGTGGGGCCTTTTGTACCAGAATTAGGCTTCGGTTCAATAAAATCGGAAATAATTATGCGATTTTAGTATGGTAACAGAGGGATGGGGATGAAAAGAAGTTTTTTTTAACGCTGCGACGACATATTCAGGGACAGCGATAGAAGTAATGCGCCATCACATACCGGCAACCTCGAAACGCACATGGTGAAGTCAGCTAAAGCTGCCGTTCAAACAGTGTTAGCCCTCCGTTCATACAGTTAACTATACGACGTTGGCCCGTATCTGAAAAAAAAATTTACCCGTCGTCAGTACGACTAATACGTAGAAATTTGGAAACTACGCATAAGTTCAAAGAAGCGAACGTTACACGCTAAGCATCTCATCAGAGCGCGCCATAATTCACACTGCAAATTCCTACTAGAGCAATGTTTGTTCGGGTGAAGGTAACCACTTTTCAACGTGGTCTCTTAATTTGGAACACCTTTTAGCTACAACATAAATATTTCTACTCATCGGCTGTGAATCCTCTAATAAGCACTCGTTGCGTCAGATTCGGAACTACAATAAAAAGCCCCAGGGTCTTCATAATTTCATACAACACTCCTGAGATTTGCGCGAACACTCGGTAATTTACGTAACTGAATTTTCTTTGTAGCGTGTCTTCTACTGAAACTATCACAGGCAATCGAAGGTCATTCAGGGTATCTTGAGCATCTCATTAAACAGGTACTGCAGTTCCCGAAAAAAACAATGTTTGGCTGACGTTAAGGAATACGCTAGACTCAGAGACGGCAATATCGCTCGTCCAGAGGATACTGGAAAAGATAGAATGCAAGTTGCGGGCTGTAGACGACTCTAGCAGCCTATTTATTAAAGCTGACGTTTGAATGAGAACGTTTGATGAATACGTCATTCAAACGTCAAAACAAATCGATAGGCTCAAAAATAGGTCAAGACGCAATAACGTTATCATGTAAGGGTTCGGTAAGCAACGCTAGAAACTCAGGTACTCGTATAAAATGTTCATGACGACGTGTTTGGAAACATTCGAAACCCAAAACTGAATTGCCTGGTTAGAAGTTATCGGCTAGGTAACAGATATCGGGAACAAATGGGCCAGTGATAAGCAGACTTCGAGGAAGAATCCGCAGTACTTAATTAACTGCCAGGAGTTAAAGACAACCTCGTTCAGCATTCAAGAAGATGTTTCTGAATCAGTGGCTACTGCTCGGAAAAACGTGTGGAACTCGAGGGCAGAGGAAGGGAAAACCCGAGCCAAGGTGAAATGGGCTTTTGACAATACAAAGGTTAACAAGGGGCTCTATGCTTGGGATGAAGCAAACAGTTCCTGATACGCGTACCTGGTTTCTGCAGCAATGCTTCTTTCGGTTCGGATAACGACTGTCTTGATGAAAGTAAACCAGGATATTTAAAATACCCAACCTGAGTGCGAAGAGCCTGCTAAATAAAATAGATAGTTTAGAAAGCATTATAATAGAGCACGATTCAAACGCATTGGCAATAACAGAAACATGGCTGCATCAATATATGTCTGATGTTGAATTAACGCAACTCGGATATTCGATATTTCGAAAAGATTGGCGCTCTATAGGTGGCGGCGTAGCTATAGTTATTAAACGGTATTTCTTTTACGGCATTTGATGATCCAAGCGATTACGGAACTGTATGGATCCCAGCTTTTTTAATCGACCGTGATAGGGTAATCGGCGGCTTGTACAGGCTCCCCAATTCTCCCGTACAAGTTTCAGTAAACTTAGAAGCTACCATAAACATGTGCATGCGCCCAAATGACAACATATTCTTTGTGAGGAATTTTGTTTTGGCTGAAATGGATTTGTTGTCCAATTCTTCTGGAATGACGGAAGCACGGACTTGTGATCAGTTATAAAGTATTGCATTTAATTATAACCGGACTCAAATTCGATAACCGGACTCATAAATGCCGGAACTTCGACGCTTTTATATCTTGTTTTAATTTTCTTATGAGCTGTGACTTCGAAGATGGTTTGTCCAATCATATAATGAGAGACTTCTCTAAACATGTCTGTGCGGGAACTGCTCCATCATTCGAAAGGGCCGGTTTTGGAACTTTTCTTTGGCTGATATTGTAGCTATGTTAGATTACCTTGAGGTGTCGTTGGATACCTTTCGAAGCCGTCCAGACCCTAGTGCAAGCGTAGGCGACCTGTGGAATATCTTCTCAGACATAGTCGATCACTGTGTGAAATGCTTTGTTCATGAAATAATCAGAACAATAAAAGCAAACAAAATCTCTTGGCAACAAGAGCCATATTCTACGAAAACGAAAGCTAAACCGATGTGAATGGTGTCTTAATTCAAAGAACTGCCGAACCGGTAATAAAAACTGCCTTTGCAGTAGGATTCGAGAGTCTAAAAGCTAACGATTGAATAAAAAAAACGTTTTCTAATACGACACTAAAATATTTCGGGGAAACGACCCCATAAAACTTGAGAATACGCTCGCACCCAGCTGCCTTCTCTTCGCATAAAAACGAAGATAACGCTCTGAACAATGCACATGCTTTTAGCAGATTGTGTAAGTTAGTCTTTACGCGCGATAACAGCTTTCTCCCGGCTTTAACGAATAATCTGTGAGGCCCCTCATTTGAAGTTATAAAAATTGACAAACAGTGTGAATTTACCCGTTTCCTTGATATGAGTACTAAAGAAATACGTGCCCGGACAAAATTCCTAATTATTTTTTCTGATGATATGCAGAGGGAGTTTGTAATATCCTGGATGTAATATCTTCTGCTTATATAACCTATGCTCTTTTCCCAAGCATAGAAGCCTACTTAATTTATTGCAATTCCTAAAAGTGGCAGAAAACCAGACATTAAAACTTTTAGTCCGATCTCCCTCCCTAGCACTTGTTTTGAATTACTTCAACACATATTGACTAAGCAAATATTAGTTTACGTTCACGATTACCATATTCTAAACACATGTCAACATGTGTTCGGGGAGTGCTTCTTTTCAGTACCTCACGTAATCGAACTATTTTTGATCTTTCGTGCCCAATAAAGTGTTCAGGCCACACATATGTAAAGTTCTTACGTCTTTCCGATGCTTTCGTTAATATAATACACCATGAATTGCTATAAAATTAATACTTACTATATTTATTACCCCCCTCCCCATTCAAACTGTTTTGGTCCCAACTTAATCCTAGAGGGTAGTTTGTAGTATGGAAGACTACCAATCTTTCTTCCCGATGTAGAGTCTGGTACGCTCAATGGAAGTGTATTGGGTACCCCATGATTTCTGTTGTTTGTCAATGACATGCCGCAATACATAACTGCTCCCCCCAGAAGTTCGCAGTTGGCTGCGTGTTAAGCAACCGCATGGAAACGCGTTTCGATCAGATCAAATAAATTTTAATCTGCCAATAAAAAATCTTGCAGCACCTGGCAAATGGTGTTGAAGTCCGAAGAAATGGTGTGCACGTCTATGACTAGGAAACGTTGCATTATTGATTACATATATAGCTTCAAAGGTGTCACGTTAAAAGGAGTATCAATATGTACACACTTAAGTTCGAAAATTACCTTGGACCTGCATTGTATTAAACATGTAGATTATGCATATAAGGCCAGAAAACGTTGTGGCTCCTCAGAGAAAACGTTTGTAATACTACACCTGAAGAAAAATGTTTACCGTATGAACCTAATACGACAAATAATCGAATACGCTAAAATTGTGTGGGACCCGCACACTTCACGACGTCATTGATATCAGTATAAACAGGATAACGTGAAACTGCTTGTTGTAAGGTTTATTTTTAACAAATATCGTCGTTGCCAGACGCCTCCGCTTCTCTTTTAATTATGTAAACTTTATGAACTTCACCTATTTCCGTCTATTTCTGCCTGAGTGTGATCAAATGAAGTTCATTTTGTTGTATTAATCACGGCAAAGATGACAACTTTCGCAGATCACCTGATGACAATTCGCGTCATCGTAACAGCTTGTATATCCCCGATCCGACTGCTCCCGATGACTACTTTATATACAGCTCCTTTCCGTGAGCAATAAAACTATGAAGTTTGATATCGGACGCTACAGTTAAGACAAAATCTAGAAACGACTTCGTTAAAGTAATAAAGAGCATATTCCTGCAAGCCCAATGACTAGGCCAAATCTCAACATCATCACCTGTGTTTGTATCGCGGGTTACAATTGCCTGTATGTTGCATTTTCGAACTGCCCTTTGCATTCGCATAAATCTACTTTTTCTTATCCTGTAACTATACTGAACTGTCTCCTCCCACTCCGGTAAGAGTCGTAAACTGGAAGGAGAGTAAAAAAAAATAAATAAATTAGAGCTAGTGCTCTTTCACTCTGTGAAGATGGAAGACCTGCGTAGGTGGACAAAGCCGACGGAGTTCATGAAACACACCATGTTTATGCACTTCCTGTTGAAATAGCTGAACGAAACTTGGAAGAACTCGAGCTTTATTTTAGCGAACAGACATGGGGCTGTCTGTTTCCGTCCTGCGTCGTAGGCATCTCACGATCTGTGTAACACACAACGCAATACGCTCGACCAGTGAAGACCCCAGATAGGTCCCATTCGGCTTGTGGACGCCCACGTATCAGGCTCCCGCCAGCGCAACGGACACGTAAACAGAGAATGCATGAAACTTATAGCTTCGCGAGGACGCCCCCAACCCCCTTACCTCCATCCAATCCCTGCATGTGCACGCATAAACCGCAACTACTTATTTGCGCGAGGCTAAACGTGAAAGACTCCACCAAATAACAGTGGTGGAAAAGAGGCGGGCGGTGGCAAAAAAGAAAGCGGGAGCGGCGCCGAGTAAAGGGGCTTCACCGAAATGAAACTGGGAGGGTTATACATATACTTATCTGAGGTAATAAAAAGAAAAAAAATCCAAATATGGTTTCTTAAATAATTTTTAAGGAATGCAGAGGTAAGGAAACGAAAAAATTTCCCCGCATTTCCCCGAGGGGAAGAATGTGAAAGTGCGAATGCACAAGTTGAATTTGCGCGGTTCGGTAATGTTCGCGAAAGAGAGATCACACACACACACAACTACAAAGAAAGCAAGATGCATTTATTCACAGACACCTATTTGTGTTGTCGTTGTACTTGATTGCTAGAGCGGATCTCAGCTTTGAAATTTCGTATCAGTACTCTAGCCCTTCTCACGCCCGATTCCTGGCCAATCCCCCACGTGGGTATGTGCCATGTCAGCGGCCAGGCGGCGCGCGCCCATCTCCCCCCGTTGCCAAGGAAGACGAGGAGATTCCTGGCCAATCCCCCACGTGGGTATGTGCCATGTCAGCGGCCAGGCAGCGCGCGCCCATCTCCCCCCGTTGCCAAGGAAGACGAGGAGCGCGCGCACCCGCAGCTGTTGCTATGTGGACGGACGGCGGTCGCCGGAATTCAGGGTCGCTTATAAAGTGCATTCGCACTTAAAAACGAAACACCTCCCCTCGGGGGAACCCCTGTGTTGATGCGACGCCTATGGGTTCCGTTGTTGTTTCCGTTAGATTGATTCTCCCATCGCGTGAAACGTGCCGTGCATACCCCTCAGGCGATATGATATCTGCTATGCAATGTTTTCTCGATGCACACGTAAAATGCCGTGAAGCATATTTCACAGAAGCCTAGCGTAGGAGTGGAGCCCACTCATGCAAGTTTCGAAGCCCTCGTGTCAACAACCTAAAACAACAACAAAAAAATATACCATGCTAATAGAGTGGGGTGATAAATAACAAGAAACCAAATTCGTGGCCCCAGCAGCACTCGGGTATTTTAAGCTGCAGAGAGGCGGTTACGTCTGCCCGGTCCCCTGAGCAAAACAAGAGGAAGACGATTCAGTTATGAATGCTCCGCACTGAATGACAATTCCCAGGATATGAAATTTTGGCCCTCATTTCTCCACATACCTTTACCCAAAACCTGCATCTCGTTCTATTAAAACACATGCAAGTTTCATACAGCTGCTTTAAGCAATACGACCCACTGACCTAACGAAACACCCCAATTATTTCTGACATGATATTTCCTTTATGCCGCTTTCCGTTTCATCATGACAGCTTAAAGTGAGTGGTTATCGCATACAGCGAATGAATGTTTTGACACGGCTAGCTAAACGCAGCCTACGTGCTTGTCGCTTTTTCGGCGAAAGCCGTGAATGGACTACTGAGTAAAATAGCCGGCTTCGGGGTATAGGAAGAAAAACTTCTCCTCGGCCACGTCTTCTTGAAGTCTCCCAGAGTGCGAACTTTTCCACAGCGTGCGGTTAAAGACGGGAGTAGCCAAAAGTGCCCGTTGACGACACTACACTGAAGTTCAAGTAAGCAACAGGATGACGCCCTCCGAGAACGCGGGGTCAGATGAAAGCGACCTAAGTGTTCAGCTAAACATAAATGTTTCTAGCACGTACAACCCAAAAGCAAAAGATCGTATTTATTAATTCACTTACGGTGGCAACAACTCCTCTCACACTTCTCTAAATAAAATCCCCACAATGCAACCTTTGCACTCTTTTCGCAATCACAACACCGAGCCAGTGTTTGTGGTTATATTCCTACCGAAGGTTACAAGGACACCACATCGACTCACAAAAACACAATTGAGTAGCCACATTCCCACTGTCAAGTGCGTTCTGCTACACATCTCGTCATAAGTAAAGGCTCATTGATACCTCGAAATGTCATAACGTGTGTCCTGCTAAACCGGGAGTTCTTTCTTCAAGAATGAATTGGAAGCGTAAATATCATGTTTTTTATACTAATCCATCCTTACTATTGATATTTCCGGCTACCGACATTATTGTGCTGCCTTGTGAGTCTACTCCTGATGGAGATTTATTATGCTCACATTGAAAAACATTATGGTCATATTTCACCTCAATAACCATTCAATGCTCTTTTTGCCTGATATTTTACATTTATTTTTGAGCTAGCGCCGTCTCAGCGCTGAAACGAAACGGTCAGCATTCACACCATCCTCAACGGTCAGTGATGACGCTATCTTAGTACAAAAACAATATAATGTGTTTGTTGTTGCGTTCACAAATACATGGTCACCCCTGATATTTCTCCCCTGCTTAAATGTTCGATGCTGTTTTATGCTACCCACGATCTTTTTTTTTTACCTTCATGGGAGTTACCTCGAACTTTTCACGCAGACCAAGAGTGACGCCATTTTCCATAAAACAAACCCCATAGGAAGATTCTCTTAAAATAAACACGCACAACGGAATAAATGCCTCATGCCCGCACTTCTGAGTAAATAGTTCACGAGGCAAGAAAAATAAACTTAAAGTTTCCTTTTATAATGCCAACAGTTTTTCCGGGAAATAAGCAGAGCGAAAAAAATACTCGATGACCACACCCTTGTGGGAAGCGCAATGGGAGCGCACGTGCGGAGATAATTTATTTCACGGATATTATCTTTTTGTTACGACAAACCGTGACATTTATTTAACTGGAAACCAACGGCAAGAGAGCTGATTTGAATTTTATTTCGCATAAGTTACTTCATACATGCTTCATTCAAACATTCAAATGCTCCTGTGAAGGTAACTTTAACTTTCGTGTTACACCGACTGCTGCGAAAGAGGGATCAACCACGTTTTTTAAATGCCGTATAGGCTCTCTTATTTGAAAGGGGGAGCGTTTTGCCCTGCCGTCAATAAATCCAGGTATAGTTCACTAATAAAACTCTTTCCTAATAACACTGACACCACTCTTTCGCAAACGTCAAACAAATGATTAGGACATTAAGGAAAACACAGGGAACAGTATCAACTGCCTAGTCAATATAAGGTAAGCTCTCTTTGACTTATAAGGACTTTGTTGTTACTGTCGGTGGCCCAAAACCAAAACGTTAGCTAAGGAACATTACTCTGGATTGTAGCGCAACCTCTAATTTCGTTTGCTTGCACGATTTGAAGGTTAATTTCCAGTAAAAACACTGACAGCTCAGTTTTAGTTACCACTATTGCGTCACTGTGGACCGCGATAAGTTTGAGGTTTTTTTTGGGCATTCCCTGCTATTTCTGTTAAATAAATCTAAGTAAGCTTGCACAACGGTGCAAACTTGATGTTACAACAGAGCTGGGTTCATCACACTTCGTGAAACTAGACGAGCGCCATAAAAGTCACTGATAGCCATTTACCCGGTTCATATGCATGCGCTCGTCAGCAGATGACCACAGGAAACGCAAACCAAAGCTTCTAAATCCCGACACATCTTGCACACCTTCCTCCCTTCCTCATTCTCAACGGACGGGAAGGCTTCGCGTGAAACTTGCAATGACGCCTCCTTCTACAAAGCGTGCGCACGCAGCTCATGATAGGTACACGTCAAGCCAAATCTGGTCGAAGACGTGGTAGCTGTGCGCAAAGTCGACGCCCACTAATTCTCGCTGAAATCAGCCGTTCTCTCCTCGCAGAGATCGACGGACCTGACTCTCAAAGCTCTCTATGACTCTGTCGGCGGGGCCTTTTAAACGACCCTGTTTGCTCAAACGGACACATTCACGCACCCGTTCTGGGTACTCAGCTCGTCGCCGTCGAAAAGATTCTCGCGGCTCAGCTTGGCGCTCTTCCTAATAACTCGCCTCTTCTTCAGGCGTCTGGATCTTCATCGGTCGCCCCCATCTCTCATCTGCGCGGCACAGCGTCGGAGATTTCTGTCGGCGCCGATTGTAACAAGAAAGAGAGAGAGAGAGACAACCTTTAATAGAAAAGGATGACCACTGGTGACGATGGGGGAAAGGAATGGGGAGGGAGGGTAAGAGAAAATAAACAAATAAATTCTGGTCGTTCTCAGTAGACTCAATAACTGGGCCAGTTCTTGTAACCTGCAATTCATGCGCCAGTTCATGGTGATCGCAATAGGGTTTGTGCACATTTTCGGGGGAGGACCCGCTCAAACAACCAGTGCCAGACCGCTTTTAATTGAATAAACCGCTATTTCATATAATAGTTGTGCACCAGTTTGTTGTGGATCGGGATAAGTTTGGGGAGATTTAAATGTACTGTGCGTGGCGAAAGCTGGGCACCACCAAACTAGGTGTGTGAGGTCTGATGGAGTGGTGGTACGGCAGTAAGGACATCGAGGGGGCAGGTGAGGGGTGTACCACTTGCGAAGTGTTTCAGGTGTGTACGCTGAATTTGCAATATATTTGTTAATAAAAATTTCGCCTGAGCGGGGAATAGGAGGTAGGCGGCTGAGGTAGCCAGCTGGAGTTAGGGCTTTTAGACGTGTGCGTCGGTCCTTCTTGTGCTGGTGAATACGCATCGCTGGGGAGGGAGAGGGGGACCGCGACGGCCTTACCCCAGGCACCAGTGGAGGATAAGAGGGGGAACTCTCCTGAGCGGCCATATGAGCCGCCTGGTTGCCTGAAGAAAATGGTTCGTGGCCAGGTACCCAGTCGACGCGGATGTTGGTGTTGTTCCGTTTGAGGAGTTGAATTTGAAATAGAATTTCGTGGACGACAGGGTGGGTCGAATCATATGATCGCAAAGCTGTGAGGGCCTCGTACGAATCTGTGAGTATGCGTATGGAGGGCGGTAGAGGTGGGTCACAGTCAAAGGCGATAGCTGACACTGCGTTGTTAATAGCGTACAGCTCCGCATCGAGGCTGGAAAGTTCTTTGCCAAGTATGGTAGTGTACCCTGAGAGAACCGGTGCCTCAGGGCATGTCCAAGCAAGGCCCGCACCGTACTGGTTTACGCTTGCGTCCGTGAAAATGTCCAGTTCGTTCTGAAGGCGATCCCTTTGGAAGCGTCGGATACGTCGCTGTCGCAATAGACTATTAGTACGCTCTATAGGTCTGCTATGCGTAGAAGTATCAATTGCTGGTCGCTGCCAAGGTGCTATGGGGACTGGGTAATAGGAAAGTACTGGTGGTCTTCTGGCGTCCCACGCTGCTAAGGCGTGTCCCTGGTGTGTAAGGGGTCTTTTGAAGTCCGCCTGGGCTTTGGCCTCCTGAGTGATGGCTTCAATAGGAGGAAAAGGTACAGCTTGCTCCAGTTTATCAATGGGTGTTTGCTTTGGTAAGCCAGTGACTGTCCTTAGGGTCGCCCGATGTAGCACCTGAATGGTTTTGGTGTTGGTCTTGTTGAGGTCGTAAGCCGTTGCACCGTACGTGAGGGTGCTCACAGTGACAGCCCTGGCCATATTCAAGATGGCTTTCTGCGATGCTCCACCATATTTATTCGACAATCGACGAATGGAGTGCAGTATGGCATTCCATTTCTGTTTTAATCTTTTGAGCCAAATGCCAGGACTGTTTTTTGTTCCAATTGGAAGGCCTAGGAGTGTAATGGGCTCAGTTGAAGCAGATACATCGCAGTTGACTAGGTTGACTACAATTTCTTGGGGCGGGTCAGGTGGCTTACAACCATATACTGCCAAAAATTCGGTTTTTTCAGGCGCGAGTTCTAGACCTAGCTGAGCCAGAGTGAGCTCAAAGCTATTAGCCGCGGCCTGTAGCTCAACAACCTGGCCCTCTAAAGAACCAAAGTCGGCCGCTTCAGTCCAGACCGTGATATCATCGGCGTATATGGTGAAGCGGGCGCGTGAGTCAATTTCAAGTTGTCGAGCTACTCTGGTCATGGCCAGGTTGAAATGTAGAGGGCCTAAAATCGACCCTTGGGGAACACCGCGGTCGAGATAGTAAGTCGTAGGTTCCCATCCAGGGTGCGAACCGTGAAGGCGTACAGGCCGGCTTTGGAGAAATGCTCCAATTCAATTTTGCGTGCGGGCACTGGGGTAGGCACGAGCAAGTTCCTCTAGAATGACCGGGTGGCTAACGTTGTCGAACGCCTTTCGCAGATCAACCGCATTGATCAGGTCAGGAGTGCCGCGATGGTAATGAGGGCGGTTAATTACCCTATGCAGAAGCCAGAGGCTATCATGCGTGCCAACATTGGGCCAGAAACCTGTTTGGGCTGGGTGAAAATGCGGTTGGACATATTCCAAATAATGTGTGAGCCGATTGTTGATAAGGCGCTCAATCAATTTGCAAATAACGGGCGTGAGGGATATCGGCCTAAGGTTCTTGATTTCACTGGAATGCTTGTTGGGTTTGGGGATAGAAAAAATAAGTGTTAGTTTAAGGTGTTCTGGCACTTGTCCGTGCTCCCAGAGGTCATTGATCAGACATAAAAGGCCTCAGGCGGGAGGTTTCGGAGGTGCTGCCACGTGACACCGTCATGAGCGGGCGCAGAATGAAGCCGTCCCTGGCGGATTGCGATGCGTAACTCGGCCATTGTAAAAGGTAGCTCCAAGTCAGGGTCAGGCTGACGAATATCAATAATTGGAAGTGGAGCGGGGGAAGAGGTGGAAGCGTGGGGAAAGAAGGTACTTATAAGTCGCCGCTCCACTGTTGACGGGTCTGCGCTGAGGGTTAGGGTAGCGAAAACAGGGGTTCAAAGAGTCGTTTCATTGTTGAAGGTTAAAAGCTAAGCTGCACGTAGAAGAACCAGAAGGAAGGAGAAGCCCACGTAGCTAAGCAGGCCGAGCTGGTCGCATTTTAAACAGAGAGATCCGCTTGGCGGCGGTACAAACTAGCGAGATCTCGCCGTTGTAAGTGGGGCATGTGGCGTCGGGAGCAGGCGACAGCTGGCGTGCGTTTCTGTTCTTGGACAGCGCAACCAGGGGTCGCTTGTGATTTATGCTCTTTTTTATCCAGATGCTTAAGTTTATAATTTACCATTTGCTGTAGCCTTGTTTTATTCCGTCTTCCATCCCTCCTAACGCCCGATTCTTGGCCAGTCCCCTACGCAGGTGCGTGCTATATTACAAGGAACCTCACAAGAAGCATTGCCCCGTGCACTCGCCGTTTTTTTGTATGTTTTTTGACGTATTGATGGCGCAACCAAGAGCTTTAACTGCTTTGCCGTAAATACGTCATTTGCGGCTACAGTAGAGCGAAGTAAGCTACCAAAGGCGACGTCTTTGGTCGTCAAAACCCCTTGGTCGTCAAAACCCCTTTGGTCGTCAAAACCCCTTTGGGCACTTCGTCGATATCTCTCACACCTCTAAGGTGAAAAAGATGTACAAAAGGCAAGCAAGCACTTATCAGTGCACCGCTGCGGCAGCCACATTGGAGGGTACACTTATCTCTAGTCCTGTTCAGACGAAAGACGAGCCGCCGCCTGGAATATTTATTGTCTAGTGGCTCTCCGTTTTAGCGCTTAGCGTAGTCATCGCTTCGTGTCAGCCAACCGATCCGGCCAATTTGACGCTTACTGGTCTAACGTTGCGCGAAAAGACGCCAACAGTGTAAGCCAAGCTCTCCCCTGTAAGCTGCTGCCGATCTTGAAAGCCAGCTCATAGAGCGCAAAAGGTCGGACATTTTTAGAGCGAATGCTCTATCATTCTTCGGAATGACCTTGAGCCTCCGGAGCAGCAGTTTGCTGGTGTGATCTCATGCCATGTGGTCCACTATGCAGAGTCATCACTGCAGGCTTGCTCGGAGCCAAGCCGCGGTGGTACCCCGTGACTAGGCGAGGGGTCAATGGCTGCGTTGCAGGCACTTGGTCGCTCAGTCTAGAAGAGGCACCAGCTGCGCCTCCCGTGATTTCGCTTTAGCGCCAGCGGCAAAAGATGAATGCAATCACTGAGTATATACGGGGTGTTTCCGGAAAGATTTTTAAAAAATTTTAAAAGTGGCCTTTGGGAGGTAAAATTTTTTTTATTGCACTAAATGATCAGAGGTCCTTGCGCACGCAATAAAACAGGTTCAAATTGCTTTTCACGGTATTATTACTAGTACTTGTTAATTCCCTTACCAATTAATGCAATTAGACATGTGATTGTAATGTGACAATGGCCGAGGATTGTCAGTCGAATCTATATCCAGCGTTAAATTTGCAAAAATGTAATTGCTTGTACAACTATCGACTGAGTACTTCAGCCTCCGAATGCGTGTTTCTTGAGATCGGTGGCCGCAAAAAATGCCCCTATGTTTACTGGACACGTCAAACGTACGCCGCGCTTTATCAGAGCGGAGGCGCGCGCTGGGCCAGGTCCGCTCTAGCCCGGCCTGGATAAAGCGCGGCGTATGTTTGGCCACTTAGAAAAAACAGCGCCAAAAAACTATACAACTTTTTCGGTGCCTAGAAAACTTAGCGGTATGTGCGGCCGGCTGAATGCGGGGCCGGTGAACAGCACAAAATGCAGCAAGAAAGACGCCAATCGCTTCAGGGAGTGTATAGAAGGTGTGATGTACAAGATGGAGCTCTCGTGTGGCAAAATCTATGTCGGGAAAACTGGCCGCTGCATTAATGACCGCCTCAGGGAGCACGCAAACACGATGCGGACAGGCACTGGCAGCAATCTAGCTGCACACTGTGCAAAGTGCCAGCATTGCAAGATATCCTCACCAGCATTTGACCGCACCGTCATCCTGAAGCGGTATCGCGAGCAGCTCACGAGGGATATTCACGAGGCTTTCGTCATCCTCACATTGGGAGATAGGTGCGTGAACACACCCTCTATCGAGTTGTACGACAGGGAGATAAGATACCTAGGATCATGATCAACGCATTACACGTGGCTGCCTTCACTTCCAAAATCAACTTCCGTTTTTTGTGTATTTGTGTTATGGATTTCCTTCTCTCCTCCTTGTTTTTGATTCTAGTATATACTCATTGTTCTGCTAAATAAACCTCTGTTGGCAGTTCAGCGCAGTGTTTCTCTTTACTCCCTGTCGTATCGTTTTTTTGCGCTGTTTTTTCTAAGTGGCATCATGCACCAACTAGCCCGTCTCAGTTCACTTGTGCAGTATGTTGGGCGCGTGACATGAACACGGAGGCCTGGCTTTGCGGCGCTTTGCAGCGAAAGATCTCAAGAAGCGCGCATTCAGAGGGCTCAATACTGAGTTGGAGGTTGTGCTGGCAAATATAACGTTGGATATCTGTTTGACTGATCATCCTCTACAATTTTCACGATACACACACCCAACTTGGTTATTTGGGAAGGTAAATAGCAAGCGCTATTTACTGTTACCGTAACCAGCAATTAGAACTCGCTTTATTGCGTCCGCCACGCCCCCTGATCACTTCGCTTGGGAAAACAAATCTTACGTCCGAAATCCTATTTTTCAAAATTGCTCAGATGCTTCCCTAAAACACCCTCCATATAATTAGACTACAGGCAGCGAAATCTCAAGTAAAAACTTCTTCCACTGTCGAAGCATCGGAACAAAATCAGACCAGATGAGTATGTTATAGATAATCTTACCAAGCGTGGGAGCGTGCCAAGATCCAAGCATTTCCTGCCTACGCCATCACTCATAAACGCCAAAAAGAACATAGAGGATACGAAGCTGTTTTGAAGCAACGAACTGCGCTCCTGATGACTTTGTTTACCAATTTTCACAACATTGTAAAAATACATTTTAGCAGTTTTTCTACAAGATCTTTAAAATAGAGATTTTTCCAGCTCAAATGTTTTGTATTCAAGCAGTCCTAAGGCTCCAACAAAGTCATCATGTGAAAACGGTTGTATTATGTTTTGGCCTTTTTACTGTTCGTCACACAACTCCCCGGTTGCACTCGCTGTTCGCCTTCGTCGCCGCAAATTCTCCTAAATGCATCCTCGCACTCCTGTGTGGGTCGTGGGTCTCCATTCATGTCTCCTCTATAGCGAAGCTCACAGGCATCATGGGCGTAGTATTGTCCTGAAAGAAATAGAGTATTTTTCAAATTTTGCAAGAAGTTGTTGGCAAAGAAGAAAATCAAAACCATTGTCAAAATTATTGACATTTTTTGCATGCCATCCCATTCCACCACAATTATTTTCAGCGTGAGTGTAATATAGTTATTTTAAAAGCAGATCTGATTAAGCTCTTCGTTGTGCCGTTAATACGCAGAAAAAATACCAAGTAAATTCCCAGAGAACGCGAGCGTGCGTCTTGTTCTGTTCTTTGTAACATGGCGGGAACCCACATGGGGGAATGGCCACGAATCAGGCGTAAGGAGGGCCAATGCGCCCGCTACAGAAAACTGCAAATAAGAAACTCAAGCATTTGAATGAATGGAGAGGTATTATCGCAAGCGAGCAACACCGTCATCTGGTTCAGAAACAAGCTCGAAACTCAGAACGCCATGATACAACTGAAAAATGAAATCCTACATGACACTAGCAACACGAAAGACAACCGAGTCATTTTAGTTTTGTGCCGGCAGATAACTTTTAATAAATCGCGGCACTCTTCAACCTTGCCCCAGGTGTCGCGGTGAAACATGGGCAACAGAACACATGCGTGCATCAAGGAGTTTTTGACGGGGGGACCACCGAGATCACCGCCGGTTGCGTGCGGCTCAAAGAGAAGAAAATCGGCAGTATCGGGAGCCCCCCGGTCTTGGTGATATCACGATTACTTTTTGGAGGAGGGTTGAAGGTTTTGTAACACGTTAACTTCAGGCAGTGCCAAATTAGGCGCTGGAGATTGGCGGGCTTGAGAGAGGTGCAGAAGGGACATCAAGGTGGCAGGGCCGATAGCCGAACGTTACCGCCTAAATTATTTTTAAGCGGTAGACTCTTCCAGCAGAGAAAGTTTTCCCTAAAAACGTCGTACCATCGCGTGAGAATGCATGGATGAGTGGTGCCCTCACGGAATTCTGGGTGCCCTCACGGAACACTGCTTAGCAACGCCGTGTGCTCTGCAGTTTAAGGTGTAACTCCTCGTCACTTCTACCGTAGCTAAGTCCGTGCTTTCAGAAGTTGGTACAGACATTGCAGTAATACCCGGCAGTATGGTGAGCCAGCAACAACCGCTTGACGTGGCCATCAACAAGCCATTTAGGAACACGGTGCGGAAGCATTAAAATGATTGGTTTACGCTGCACGACCAACTACTGACAACTTCCGGGCGCATCAAGCGCGCTTCACTCAACTTAGTAGCAAACTAAGGTCACCGCAGAGTGGGACGAAATTTTGGCAGAGCTAATGGTGCGGGCTTTCCATAACTGTCGTGTCTCGAATGCGCTAGACGGAAGTGAGGACATTGCTGAGGGAAGAGGACAGTGATGTCGACGAAAACAACGACGGCGAGTGAGCATTGAAGGTGTACAACCAGCATGTTCTAGTCCCAATCCAACACCTTTTTTTCATTCGGCTTACATTCAAGGTAAGCTTCTCTTATCAAGTTGGAGTGGTCTTGTGAGGAGTGCATCTTAAAATGTTTCTAATGTTTCTGCAAACTTTTTCTCATGATCCGGATGTGAAAGCAATCCCGCAGATTGGTTTCCGAATAGTTTTATGGAAACTGGCATTGTGAAAACTTACTTCCTGTAAACTTGGAGTGTTTACAGAACTGGACCACTTTGCAGTTCCTGTTCAACTAGCAATTCCATTTCAACTGTTTCTCTTTATTTTCTTTACTGCTTTTAGCGGTGAATTTATTAAAAGAAAAGTAGCTACCGCATGTACTCTAATTTAGGCCGGCCTCGACTGTAAACAGACCCAGGAAATTTGGAAGGTCAATAAAGCATGGTAGCCTTGAATGTAAGGAGAATGAAAAGCACTGGACTTGGCACTAAATCATGCACTTTATTGCGCTTTCGGCCCTCGTCTTAGCATGTTAAATGCTCCCTCGTCGTCAGCTTTGTCGACGTCGCTTTTGTTTTTGTTGCTATGCTCTTCCCACAGCGCACTGTCCTCACTTCCATCCAGCGCATTTGAGACGCCAAGTTATGAAAGCCCGCACAACTACTTCGGCCGGAATCTCACCCCATTCTGCAGTGACCCTAATTTATTACTTGTCTAAGTGAAGCACTCTTGATGTCCTGGTAGGTGTGAGTTGGTGGTTTTCCAGCGTCAGCCAGCCATTGTAACTCTTCCGCAGCCTGTCCATAATTGGCTCATTGATGGCCGCCTCGAGTGGTTGTAGTTGGCTCACCATACTGCTGGGTATTACCGCAATGCCTGTACCACCTTCTGAAAGCATGGACTTAAGATATATCAGGTAACCACGGTAGGATTGAACTCTAGGAGTCGCAGGAGTGACTCTCTGAATAGCAGAGCCCTCAGCATTGCTAGTCTTCCCCAGTCCTTCATAAGGGCACCACTCATCCACCCATCCTCACGATCTCGTTCGACAGCGTTTTTAGAATGAATGTTCCCAGTTGGAAGGCTTCCCCTTAAAAACGATGTGTACGGCAGCTTTGACCTATCAGCTGTGAATTATGACGTCATGGTGGTGCGCGGCTAATCGTAGCCCGCAGTTATCAATTTCACTTGTTAGCGTCCTTCTCATTCGCTGTGAAGGCCAGAGTCATGCCAAAATACACGGGGGTCTGATCGGGGTTAGTGATCTGTCCAACTCTTTTTTCAGCTGCTTCTTGACAACGAAGGGTTGGAATGTGACTAGCCTTTCCTTAATGTTAGGGGCTAGGTTTTGTCCCGCAGACGTCCGCCATCACAGGCTGACCCAACCTGCGTCATAAAAACAAGTGACCTGGCCCTTGCTGGCCTTGAGCTCAGTCCATGCGACACATCGAATGTTTTCCATCTCCATTCTCTTCACCTGTATTATCTCCCTGGTCACAGGCATTCCACCTTCTCTTGCTGCCGGATAAAGTCAACGACATCCTCTCCACCCCATTGTGTCAACCTTTCTAAGGCCTTGTGAAAGCAACTCGCTTGGCAGCGCAGTTGAAAAGTTATTTCAACTGCTTCTGCCATCGGCGATTATTCTTCTCATCTATCCTGAACTCAGGCTGTGCTTGGATGTTTGAAGTTCTCTTTGCATCCAAGACTCATCATCATCATCAGCAGCAGCAGCCTATCTACGCCCACTGCAGGGCAAAGGCCTATCCCATTATTCTACAAATACCTCGGTCCTGTGCCAACTGTGACCAATTTATCCCCGCAAACTTCTTGATCTCATCTGCCAATCTAACTTTCTGCCGCCCCCTGCAACGCTTGCCTTTTCTAGGGATCCACTCTGTTACCCTTAATGACCAGCGGTTATCTTGCCTTCGCGTTTCATACCCTGCCCACGTCCATTTCGTTTTCTTAATCTCTACTAATATGTCCTTAACACGTGTTTGTTCCCTGACCCACTCCGCTCTCTTCTTGTCGCTTAATGTTACACCTATTAGTTTCCACTCCATTGCACGCTGAGTCGTTCTCAATTTAAGTTGCACCCTCTTAGTGAGCCTCCAGGTTTCTGCCCCGTTTTTGAGTACCGGTAAGGTGCAGCTGTCATACACTTTTTTCTTCAGCGACAAGGGTAGGTTGCTATTCATTATCTGAGAATGTCTGCCTAATTCACCCCACCCCATTCTGATCCTTCTAATTATCTCTGCCTCATGGTTGGGATCTGGGGTCACAACTTGGCCTAAGTAGATATATTCGCTTACCACTTCCACTGCCTCGCCACCTATCTCAAACAGCTGTGCTGTCCCGAAGTTATTGATCATTACTATAGTTTTCTGCATATTAAGTTTCAGGCCCACGGTTCTACTCTGTTCGTCCAGTGCGGAAAGCATGCTTTGCAATTCGTCCCCCGAGTTACTTAGCAAGGGAACGTCATCAGCAAATCCGAGGTTACGGAGGTATTCTCCATTAACCCTTACTCCCACCTGTTCCCAATCCAATGTTCTGAATACTTCTTGTAAACATGCTGTGAATTACATTAGAGAGATTGTGTCTCCTTGTCTGACACCCTTCCTTATAGGTATTTTACTGCTCTCCTTATGGAGGATGATGGTAGCTGTGGACCCATTGTAGATATCCTCAAGTGTTCTTACATAATGCTCATCTGCCCCCTGGTTCCGTAATGCCTGAATGACTGCTAGGGTTTCGACCGAGTGAAACGCTTTCTTATAATCTATGAAGGCTATATATAGGGGTTCAGCATACTCAGCGCACGTCTCTATCACCTGATTGATAGTGAGAATATGGTCCATTGTTGAATAACCTTTATGGAACCCTGCTTGTTCTTTAGGTTGACTGAAATCTAAGGTTGCAGAAATTCTGTTAGCGATTACCTTGGTAAGTATCTTGTAGACGACTGACAGTAAGCTGATCGGCCTGTAGTTTTTCAAGTGCTTCAGGTCGCCTTTCTTATGGATTAGGATGATGTTCGCGTTCTTCCAAGATTCCGGTACACTTGCGGTCATTAGGCATTGCGTATACAGGTTTGCCAGTTTTTCAATTACAATTTCACCGCCATCCTTCAAGAGGTCTACTGTTATCTGTTCCTCACCAGGTGCTTTGCCCCCTTTCCTTTCTTTCAAAGCCTTCCTCACTTCTTCGGTCGTTACTGGTGGGATGTCCATCTCGTCTGAAATACTGTCACGTTCGGCATTATCCCGGGTGTCACGGCTACTGTACAGGTCCCTATAGAACTCCTCGGCCACTGTGAGTATTTTATTCCTTTTTGTGATGACATTGACTTGCTTATCTTTAAGTGCATAGGTCTGATTTTTCCCCGCGCCAAGACGCCTCTTTACTGCTCTCAGGCTACCTCCGTTGTTTACAGCGTATTTGACCCTCTCCATGTTATACTTCGTATGTCAGCTGTCTTACGCTTATTGATTAACTTCGAAAGCTCCACTAGTTCTATTCTGTCAGCTGCGGTAGAGGTTGTCATCGTTTGCCGTTTCCTAATTAGATCTTTCGTCTCCTGTGAAGGTTTACCAGTATCCTGTCTAGCCATAGTTCCCCCGACTTCTACTGCACACTCCGTGATAATGAGTGTAAGGTTGTCGCTGGCTTCCTGTGTCGTAAGCACGGCCTCATCGTTAAGAGCTGAATATCGGTTCTGCAGCGCGATCCTGAATTCTTCTGCTTTACGTCTTACTGTTAGCTCATTTGTCGGCTTCTTTTGTACTAGCTTGTTGCGGTCCCTCCTCAAATCTAGCCTAATTCGAGATCTTATCATACGGTGGTCACTACACCTTACCCTTCCGAGCACTTCCACATCTTGCACGACGCCAGGGTTATCACATAATATGAGGTCTATTTCATTTTTATGCTCCCTATTCGGGCTCCTCCAGGTCCACTTCCGACTCTCCCGTTTACAGAAGAAAGTATTCATTATGCGTAGGTTATTCCGTTCTGCAAACTCAACTAGTAGGTCCCCCCTGCTATTTCTACAGTCCAGACCATAGTTCCCAACTGCCGTGTCTCCAGCCTGATTTTTGTCTACTTTAGCATTGAAGTCCCCCATAACTACGGTATACTGTGTTTTTACTTTACCCATTGCCGATTCCACATCTTCATAGCGTTCCAGTACTTGGTCGTCGTGGCTGGATGTGGGCGCGTAGCCCTGCACCACCTTGAGCTTGTACCTCTTATTGAGCTTAAATACAAGACCTGCTGCCCTTTCGTTATTGCTATAGTATTCTTCAATGTTGCCAGCTATGCTTTTATTGACTAGAAATCCCACTCCCAGTTCTCTTCTGTCCTCTAGGCCCCGGTGACATAGGACCTATCCATTTTTCAGCACCGTAAAGGCTTCGCCTGCCCTTCTAACCTCGCTAAGCCCTATTACATCCCATTTAATGCCCTCTAATTACTCGAACAGCACCTCTACACTCGCTTCGCTAGATAAGGTTCGCACTTTAAACGTTGCCAGGTTCAGATTCCATTGGCGGCCTGTCCGGATCCAGGGATTCTTAGCACCCTCTGCTGCGTCACAGGTCTGACCGCCGCCATGGTCAGTTGCTTCGCAGCCGCTGGGGACTGAGGGCCGAGAGTTAATTGGCATATTCATGGGAGTTTGTGGCCGTTACTACACCAGGGTGACCAATCCTGCTCTGGTGAGGGAGTGCATTACCGCCAATGGTCGCCGGGGTCAGGCCGCACCCCAAGCCCCTTTGTGCAATTCCATCATTATGCCAATTTTTTTTAATCCGGTGGGAATTGTCCGGCACCGGGATTAGAACCACGGTCCTTCTGCACGCGAGGCGGATGCTCTATGTCTACACCATCGCTGATTCCATCCAAGACTACCAAGACTGCTTCTGATCCAAGACTACTTTTCGCTTAAAAACCACAGTTTAATGGCACCTCATGGGGGGCACCACTGTGCTGCGAACACAGTTTTTTTAAGTTACTCGGCAATACGCACGAGCAAGCACGGAACATTGACAGCTGTGTCCACGTCGTTTGAATAAGTGAAATGAAGCCTCTAAAGCTGCAAGCTGCACGCCTGTGGCTGCGAGATGGCGTTGAATGTGAAGGAAATACAGGAAACTCGCATCCGTGAACCTAAGACGGCTCCCGACTTTCCTAAACAACCTTCTAAAAAGCAGTACCGTACGGCATTCGAGTGAATACGGTAATATTTGTCCACAGCATTATATATTAGTGTACGAACATTTATATGTCAGAGTGTCATTTCAGTCTGCTGGTGGGCAATTCATAGGGTTTTTTTTCTTTTTTTTTGGTGTGTTTAGTTTTGTTCCTCTACACATCTTTAACCCTGCTCCTCTACACATCTTTAACCCTGTGCCATTCTTAGAGCTGTGTAATGTAGCATCGGGTAGAGCCTTTCAAGACCAAGCAGTATAATGTTGACGGTGGTATGCAGTGGAGCTGTGTACCCTGTTAAATCTCCCGCTGGGTATGCGCCATTCATCATAATCATCATGAAAGTGCCCCGGCCAGTAAAGTTATCGTCCCAACGATGGGCAGCCATGGCCCAGGTCTCGATTGCGTCGTTCTTCCGTAACATTTTCTGGTGCCGTTAAACCCGGGAGGATGACCGCACACGACGAAGGAGACCACCGACGTCACCTCCGGCTTGAGGTATCCAGAACCCCGTTCCATTGACTGCTGTTTCCGCTGATCATCCCCGCCCTCTGCCCGAGGTCGGCATGGCTTTCCCAGACCGTCCAGTGACGATCGACAGTAAGTGTCGAATAGATAAGCTGCGCAGGCAGCAACGCATCTTTCGAGTCGCTACTGCGACACTGCTCAAGGCAGCGAATGAACTTTTGGGAGCCCCCTCTCCATCTTCGCATAATTTGCAAGCTGTCATTGACCTCCTTGAAACTAAAGATTCCGCACTGCACGGGATTGAAGGGAGAATTGTAGAACTGCTTGACCGTGACCAACTGGACCAGGACTACTTCGACGCGTTTGCTTGCCGAGAAGAGATATGCCGCACCCTCATGTGGCTGCGCAATGCTTTGAATGTCCCAAAGTCGCCCGGCGTGAAAGCCACCACCAACGGCACATCAGGCACGCCACTTTGCCCTCGCCCATTGACTTCTGTGTTTGACGGCGTTCGGCCGGCAACGCATCGAAGCGACCCCTCTGAAGTGCGCTCACTTTCATCGACCTCGAAGGTTACCTTGCCAACGTTCCAGGTTACCACAGTTAAGGTTGAGCCGCGTGAACTGCAGAGGCTTGGAAGCATTTTTGGGAGGACTACGCGCGGGCACAGGGACTTGTCCGAGATGGAGCTGACAGATACGCGGTCGTTCACGTCTATCACGCCGAGAAAACGAACGGAGAGTGCACACCACGTTGTGCACATGACGACGTATGGAACATCGACTCGGGATAGCGTGAGGCCAGCATGTCGGTCAAAGTACAACAGCTCCAGGATGGTCATGCATGGACCCGTTTCGTTTAACGCGACGCTCGACGCTAGGGACGTACAGAGCGCGGCGGAGACATCGACGACGAAAACGGATAAGTGTTTCAAATTTATTATTCCTTTTTTAGAGTGGCCATGTTTTAGACAGAGATGTAGGTTAGACTAGTTGAAAGGGGCGGTAGTTAGCGTAGGGAAGTGACCGAACCAGAGGTGTCGCGCGGTTGTTGCACGTGGCGGTTTGTAAGCGTTGGTAATTCGTGAAAGAAGAATTGATGCTGTAGGAGAGAATCGCACGTTGCGGCTTACTTTTAGATTGGAAGGGAGCTCGCGAGAACGCGGCACTGAAGTAAGCCAGAGTTGGGCACGCCTTGGACGGACAGTACCATGCCTCAGAGGAAGAAGCCAGGTGTGATGTGCACGGGATGCGAGCACGAATACCCGCTCGAGGAGACGAGATTCGAGTCGGTCGAGGACGCGGAAGGACAGGACTTCATGTGCAGAGTGTGTGTGCTAGCGTCGCGCCTCGACCGGCTCGAGGAAGAAAAGGAGCAGCTCAGAGTTCAGGTAGGCGAGCTACAGGAGGAGTTGAAGGATGAAAAAGAGCAGAAGAAGGCACTCGAAGCGAGGTTGGCGCAAATGGAGGTCAAAATGGCGACGAAGGGTGACATCCAAACAAAGGATGAAGCAGGTCACCAGGCAGATGCGTCGGCAGTGCTTGATCCCGAGAAGGGAAAGGAGGAGAACAAAGACGCCACGCCGGAAGACGATCCCGGACTGGCGCTGACTCAGCCGGTGCCGGAGCAGGTGGCCGCGCCGGGGGGCAGCCAGGAAAAGGAAGAAAGGCGCATGGTGATAGTGGCGGGGGACTCCAACATGCGGTACTCAGAAATGGAGATTAGAGGCCGGGTGAGAGAGGACGAGAGAGTGCAGGTTGGCGTGTTCCCGGGGCAGACGGTCAGGGTAGTGTTAGAAAAAGCAAAGGATAAAATGTGGGAAAATATGCAGGGGCAGAACCTAGTGATTATCGCAGGAGGAACCAATGACGTTCTGCAGGGAAGGGGTGCGGGAGTGCGCAAGCAGCTAGAAAAGGGGGTGAAGGAACTTCGGGAGCTGTGCCCACATGTGCAGGTCGTCGTGAGCACAGTACCAGAGATAATTGGGAGAGGGGTACATGTGGAAAGGGAAGTTGTGGCGGTAAACCGAGACATACGGGAGCTGGGCAAGGAGCTGAGTTTCGCTGTCGTAGACATCAACAGGGATGTCCGATGGATGGGCCGGCAAAGGGCGTTCCAGCGTGACGGAGTGCATTTCAGCGGGCAGGTGGGAGCAGCCATCGGAAGACGACACGCGGCGCGAACTGTGGCTTTTTTAGGGGGCCCACAGGCCTTTGCGAAGATGGCGTAGACAAATGCAAGGAGCAAAGGGAGATAGCGGGGCCGGTGCAGATCGGTGCAGACAAACGAAAGGGACGACGACGGCGTGTAAAGAAGAGAGGGGGAAAACTGAATATCGCGTACATAAACATGCAGGGTGGCAGGAAAAGAGAGAAGTGGATGGAGATTACTAAGCAGCTAGAAGAGGAAGATATCCAGGTATACGCTGTGACCGAGACGCACCTGAGGGACTTGGAGGAACCTCCGGTAATCGGAGAGTATGTATGGGAAGGTTGTAACAGGACGGCTGGATTGAGAAAAGGCGGAGGAGTAGGTATGCTGGTACGGCAGGGGACTAATTGGAAGAGAGTGAAAGAAGACTGTAAAGAACATGTGTGGATGAAAGGGATAGTGGAGGGTAGAGAGATGGCTTTAGGGGTGTCTTACCTGTGGACAGGTAAGGATAGCAAAGAACAAAACGAAAAACTGGTGGCGTGTCTGAAAAAGGACATCGAAGATTTGAAGCGTTCTGGGGAGGTACTATTGGTAGGGGACATGAACGCCCACATTGAAGATCTAGACGGGTACACCGACTTCAACGGAAATCTAATGCTAGATATGTGTGAGTACCAGAAGCTGATCATAGTAAATAGGGAACAAAAATGCGAGGGTCAAATAACGTGGGAGTGTGGTAGGAGACAGTCGAGTATTGACTACTGCCTTATTTCAGAGGGACTTTATGAATGGTTGGATGGATGACCATAGATAAGGAAGGGGGCCTCAGTCTGGGCAGTGACCACAAGCGCATAAACCTGAGTTTTGGGAAACTGGGGGGCGAAAAAACGGGTCGACCGGAGCAGCGCACAAAGTTAAACAGCAAACAAATTGCGGATATAGCCAAAAGCATTGAGGCTGACATAGAAAGAAATCCTGGAGAAGAGTGGGAATATGACAGGCTCATCAAGACTATGCAGGAAAAAATAGTCAAGGCAGAGGGGTCCAACCGATGGAGAGGAAAAAAAACACCCAAAAGCTGGTGGAACAAAGAAATAAAGGCGGCGATAGAGAGGCGTAAACAGGCGTCTAGAGAGCACAGGCAGGCCAAGAGGATGGGGAGACATCAGGAGGAGGTGGACCTAAAATGGGAGCAGTATAAGCAAATGAAACAGGAAGTGCAGCAATTAGTGCAGGCGAAAATAAAGGGGGACAGCGAGCGATGGGTAACGCAAATACGAGGAAGGGGTAGAGACGCGCCGAGAAGGTTTTGGAACCATGTGCAGGCATTAGGGAAACGTACGAGTCCCACAGAAGGCGGTACTATAGAAAACGAGCAGGGACAGATGCTCAAGGGAGAGGAAGCATTAGCATACCTGCACAAAATCATCACGGAGAAGTTCGGTAAGGTGGATGAAGAGGCCCCGCAGCGACACAGAGATGTCGCGGCGGGTAGGCCGAAAGGTCTGGAGATAGATGGGGACAAGCTGAAATGGAAAAGAGCAGAGGAAAAGGTCCCCAAGAATACCGCGGCAGGCACGGATGGGATACCGATGGAGTTGATTAACCAGTTAGGACCAAAGAGCAAGGGAAAGCTACTGCAAGCCATCAGAACAAGGATAGAAGAAAAGGCAATACCAGCCGCGTGGCAAATGAGCAGGATGAACTTAGTGTACAAGGGCAAAGGAGTCAGGACAAACCCAAGCTCGTATAGGCCAGTAACCGTCACGTCAGTGCTGTACAGGTTAGCAATGCAGGCAGTGAAGTTCGAACTAGAGCAGTGGGTGGAAGAAAATAGGATATTAGGGGAGCTTCAAAATGGGTTTCGAAAGGACAGAAGACTAGACGACAACTTATTCGTGGTAAGCCAATGCATAGAGGTGGCGAAAATGCAAAACCGACCTTTGTGGTTAGCCTTTCTGGACATTAAAGCGGCTTATGATAATGTAGACCGGGAGCGGCTTTGGAGTATCCTGGAGGACGAGGGAGTTGGGGCAGAATTCATTAGCTTACTCAGGGAGCTATACCGGGAGAACCAAGTGCAAATAGTGTGGGAGGGGGTAACATACAATAGGCCTGTATACACCTACAAGGGTCTGAAACAAGGATGTCCTCTCTCTCCGCTGCTGTTCATGATCTACATGACGGGGTTAGAAAGGAAGCTAGGAGTCAGCACGATGGGGTTCGACTTATCCTACATGAAAAACGGGCAGGTGGTGGAACAACGGGTTCCGGGACTAATGTATGCAGACGACATATTGTTGATGGCGGACAACCGGATAAGTATGCAGGGCTTGATGGATATATGCGGTGAAGAAGCGACGCACCTAGGGCTATCCTTTAGCAGAGAAAAATCGGGGATCATGGTCTTTAATGACGGCGAGGAGCACAAAACAGTATCAGTGCAGCAAGTAGAAATACCATTGGTGAAAGAGTATAAATATTTAGGAGTATGGCTGAACAACAGCGAAGATTACACGCAGGCGCATGAGGCTCACCTTAAGACGAAAGGAAGACGGAACGCGGCTATAATGAAGCATAGAGCCCTCTGGGGATACAGCAAATACGAGGTGGTAAGGGGAGTCTGGAAAGGGGTCATGGTACCAGGATTAACTTTCGCTAATTCGGTTCTGTGCATGAAGTCAGAGACCCAAGCGGGCCTGGAAGTAAATCAGAGGGCGGTAGGCAGATTGGCCCTAGGGGCCCACAGTAAAACTACAAATGAAGCGGTACAAGGGGATATGGGCTGGTCGTCTTTCGAGGCGAGGGAGGCGCAGAGCAAGATAAAGTTTGAGGAGCGACTTCGTGACATGGAGGACGAAAGATGGGCCGCGAGGGTGTTTAAGTACCTGTATTTGAAGAGCGTGGACACGCGGTGGAGACGGAGGACCAGACAGCTGACCAAACGGTACGGAAAGTCGGTAGGGGAAAGCGGGGTTTACACAACAGTTAAAAAGCAGGTAAAGGCAGCAGAGACGACGAAGTGGGCAGAGAGAATGGAAGCGAAAAAAACCCTGGAGACTTATAGGACAGAGAAACGGGAAATTAAGAAGGAGGGATTCTATGGCAATACGAGAGGCAGTGCGTTGCTCTTCGAGGCACGGGCAGGGTGCCTGAGAACCCGGGCATACACGGGTAGCTACAGGCAGCAGGATGAAACGTGTGCATGCTGCGGCAGTGATCGAGAAACTATAGAACATATTGTCAGGAGCTGCACAGAGATACGGCCACCGTGGGGTGAGGGAGAAACGACGCTGGCGGAGGCTTTGGGATTTGGGGCGAGGGGGAACCTCAACTTCAAGGCCATAGAGGTGGCGAAGAGGCGACTGGAGTGGTGGTGGAGGAAAAGCAGGGAAGGGATGGGTACGCAGGTTGAGTAATCATGCGGACGAGAATTTAGAACAGCGAGGGGAGAAAAAAGGGGGGTGGGGGCGAGGAGTTTAAAACAGAAAAGAGGGAGAAATGGGAGGGAGGAAGCAAATCTATAGGTTAACCTGGGAGTAGGGCATGTAAACGTAATAAAACAGGCAAGTCGATTGCTGACAACCGACGCCCCGATTCAAAGGGAAAGCCACTAATCATCATCATCATCAGACAAAGAGAAGAGGATGGAAACCAATTTTCCCACAAACGTCTCCGAATTTTCCGCAAAGAAACAAATTGTCGCTGCAGCTGAGGCTTCAACATGCAAGGCCGAAAACATGGCTGAACGAAAGGACCTTGAAGTGGGTGCCTGCTATGAGGGAGCTTCGAACGTCAAAACGAAAGGAGCCGGTGCAGACCCCAATGCTACGCCTGCCGCACACAAGGACGACTCAGAAGCTGCAGTGCAAACAGACAACGAAAACCCTGGAGATTTCAAGGATGAGAGAGAGAAGGCAGAGCCACTACCGTGCGAGATGGAGTGTATCTTTCTTTCAGACAAAGTGAAGACCAAACGCTTACTGGAAGCAATGAAAAGCCGGCGAACTCTAATCAACGGAGGATTGCTACACGTTGCACCCAGGCACGAATCTGAGGTGTTCCGTCTCAGCGAAGTATGGATAGCCGAGAAACCCAAGCATGTCACGTCTCCCCATGCGAGGAGGCAGCAAGGCCCGGTGGAGAACCATCCGAACCATACATTGAGCTGACGAGAAGCAGGAAAACGATCTCGTCAGGAGAGGAAAAACTAATGGAAGGCAAGCACATAGCCGGCATGAGAACACCACTAGACTCGCTGCGCAACAGCTACCGTTTCACCAAAATATTAGGACTTGCAAGACATCGACTTCGCCACAATAACTGCACGGCTAAAGGACTGCAACATTCTGAGGCAACTGGACCCACAGTCTGGTTATCGTCCGCATTACATTGGCAACCCTTGGCTGTCGTGAGATCTGCACGACGGCGCAAGCACCAGTGGAGACGAAAGAGCGGATAGCATTCCCCGACCACGTGGCAAGGACTTACCTTATGGACAGAAAACCAAAATGTTAGGATTGCGGATTTATTGTTCACCCATCGATCATCTCAGGCGCGGGAGGATGTTAAATCTCCCGCTGGGTATGCGCCATTCGTCATAATCGAAGGGCAGCCATGAAGCGCAGCCATGGCCCAGGTCTCGATTGCGTCGTTCTTCCGTAACATACCCATTGCGCAGCTTCGGAATAATATATGCCTAAGGATCTCTTCTTATTCACAAGTGAAAAGGGCCAGTGGATAAAGTAGAAAAGTAGAGGATCAATATTTTTCCGAGAATGGAAGGTAGCTTTCCAGTATGACACATGGAGCTAATAAAAAGCAATGCACAAGCTTCGTTGGTTTATTTGCATGAAAAAGGTGTATTGCTGATGCTGGTAATTGTTTCCCCCAACTGATTGTGTTAACAGGTTATTGACACACAATAGCCCTCTTGATGTATTTTCAATGGTCTCTCAACCAAGTGAACTGGTGACAGATTCGGCAAATATTTCACCAGGCTTTGATGAATTCTTACGAAGTTGATTTCCCGTGGCTGCTAAGTCACTTCAAAATCGTCGGCAACATTTAAGCTGACGAATCTGCGAGGAGAGGACATGACAGTGAACGTTCTTAGTCTGCTAGAGAGTTCCCTACTCCTGCTTGTGTTCCTCGAGGCTGTAAATAATTATTTATTCGGCGAGCAACCATTTATTTGCCAATGAATAATTAGTGATAGGCACCCATAACAGCGAAAGAAGCGTAACACGAAAATTTTGTGTCAGTAAGTTAGGTTTGCCAGTTAGGTGTGTTTAAAGGCAGGCGTGCATCACATTCTGTGATGAAATTGCAAGTAGAGGTTGCTACAGAGGCTGATCATGAATGCACCACCGATGCACCACAATGGCGACTAAAAACCTTTTATTGCTATAAAAAAATTTCATACAGTGAAAGCTTGTTATTTCCAAATTGGTTAATTTGAAATTACAGCTAATTTAAATTGACATCAGGTACGAGGGCTACACTGTGTATTTTGGAGGGGAAAACTCCTGATAATTCGGGTGGGGTGATATCCGCAACAATCAGTGCGAAGTAGCAGCCCGTGGCTTTCACCGCTCGTGGGATATATAAACATTGGCCCGTAGTGAATACAATGCATTGCAAAACCCAACCAAATTTACAAGACACCCAATGGTATAGGTGAAAGTACGAGCAGGTGGCACTTAGTGCAGAGTTCGCATGACTTGCTCGACAGCGCTCTTGAGCATGCCGTAGCATGTTTTGACTTCCACAACGGGCGATGTCATTGTTCGGCTCAAGCTGTTGCAGGTTTTTGTAGTGCCTGATTGTTGGGCCTGCGATCAACTGCAGTTTTCATAATAGGCTCCATGAAGGTTGACCTCCCATTCCCTGAGCGTGATTCCTACTTTGAACTACGCTCAACTTGAATTGCTTTTTGGACCCCTTCAGGTTCAAATTAACCAGCTTCTACTGTATTTCATCATCATCACAAAAAGCCTGGTTTTGTCCACTGCAGGATAAAGGCATTTCCCAAGGACCCCGAACCCCGTATTTTCACTAATATTAATGCAGCACTGTGGCATTCAGCCTAAAATGTTTAGCACCGGTGGTCTATAAGCTTTTGTTACTACACCAAATTATTGCAGTTATTTTAGGTTGACTTAACCATGGTGGCTCCCTTGTGTTTTTTGTGTGACTCTTAACATTTTTAGCAGGTCTTTGCATAACTGTTTTTAAACGACTGATTTTTCTGTTTTCTTTGCTTTTTCAGAAGCACATTTCCCTTCGCACCTTGCCTCCAGTTGTCCCTGATGATATTGGCGTGGACGCATAAGACCACCTTTGTTTCCTTACACCCTTACTGTGTAAAAGGCTGTGGTGCTGTTTTGCGTATTGAATGCATACATAATGTGAAATACCCCAGGATGACCTGCGTTTTCAGATTTTTTTAACATGCTTTAGGACTTGCAAGTACCGAGCCACGTGGGAAGGCCGTAGATTTAATCAGTTTTTGTCACACCACTCGGGCAGATGCTTTGTATGGCTATAAATTGATTTTACATAATTTTAAAAAATCTCAATTATGTTGTTTATGCTTTGTTTTAATTTATTGCTGATATGCTCTTGTGTGAAACCACAATTTTTTCCAGTTTGTATTTGGCCATTACCAAAAAATAAATTTCTGTTAAGAATGTCATAACCATTTTTCATTCTTGCGTGATAATTTCTACTTTTTATAATGTATTAAAGTACAAGGGTAGCAATCGAGCAAGTATTTATTTTTTTAAAACCACATTTATGCTGTAGGTCAATGAAAAAAATGACAGAAGTCAAGTACTTCATTCCAACCTTTAAGAAAGTGACCATTCTACTTCGAAATACTACCCCAAATGTCAACCTTTCATTAAAGGTATTTAATGGGGATCAACATACTGCTCTTAACATAACATTAAGATACGTCGAAGGGATGCAAAAGCTTGAAGGTATCTTCGGGTAAGCGTTGAAACTCGACGACCACGATCACGTCACTTGCTGCTTGCGTTTCGTTGAAAAATGCAATTGCAGTGCCCTTGTTAATATGCTGGTACTCCTCAGTAATATTAGTGCCCAAAACACGGGATTAGCGTTGCTTAAAACGCGCAATGCCTCTTGCGACAGAGACGCCGTCGTCGAGAAGCAATCTTTCGACACTCTCTATGATAGCGTCGACGCCAGGAGCAGCATCTTCACAGTAGACGGTGATCATCGGGCTTGCGAGGTGTGGCAGAGTGACATGATACCTGGCGATCCTTACATCAGCACGGTCTTCAGGGTTCGGTTCCGGCGTCAAAGAATGATCGGAGGAGAAAGTTATTTACTCGGTCTGCAGATCAACTTCCAGACTTCTTGACATACAACGGTCTGCAGACCGTTGCATGTCAAGAAGTGTATTCCAAGAATTATGTCGCGGGAGCAGTTAGGCAGTATAACGGACGTGGTATGGTACGCGGTGCCGTCTATGGTGACGCATGATGTGAGCGTTCCACTTAGAATTACGAGATGGCCTCCTGCAGTGCCTATCTACGGACCATCCCATCTGGTCGTAGATGCAAATGATCCGCTCAGTACAGAGTAGTCGGCTCCCGTGTCTATGAGGACAACTGGACGTCGGACGCCGCCTTCTTCGAGTTCCGGGTGCGTCGGGGCGTGGTATCTCGGCTTGCCCGGGTTGACGGTCGGAAAATATGCGCCGTCGTTATCGTCGTCTTCTTGTCGTCGTCGTCTTGTCGTCGGTACGCTTCGCACCGTGTGGCTGTGGTCGTTTTCGGGAGGCACGTCAGGGTTTGATCGGGCCGTCATGCTGAGGGCATGTCGTGAATCACGGTGTTCCGTGCGTCCTTGCGTCATTAGAGGGTTTACGTCCTTGTGCCGTTGTCTAGCTTCACATCCAGAAGTTGCTTCTTTTTTTTCCCCCGCGTGGACTTGGGGACTTTCCACGTGCGAAGTCATTATTGCTATGGCGGGTCGGCAACTGATAGGGGTAAAGCGACCGCTAACGGTTGAAATGGCTGGACCTCGGCTAGTTTGAGATAAATCTTCGTCGATCTCAACTGGTCGTTGGCCAGGGAGAAGACGAGGTGCGTTGAAAGAGAAACCGCGCAATCCAAGTAACTTGAAGAGGCAGCGACGATAGATGCGGTCGGCCTCTTCGCACTGGTAGCACAGAGAAGGATTAGCGGGGGATCGCCATACGTCCATCTTCCTCGGCGTCTGGTTTTCGACTACAGGGGTCGGGCTGGCCACACTGGGTTGCGGTATGGCGGAGCCTCTTGACGACGGGTCGAAGCGCGGCGGGGTCGATGAACAGTTTCTGCGTAGGCCATAGCTTGTGGTTCACGGGATGCTTCCAACGGCGTAGACGTTACCAGTGCGTGTCGAACTTCTTCTCGGATCATGTTGGTCGAGTAGGCGCCTGGGGTTGCGGCGTTGTTGAGAAACGTTACCGCAGCTTCTCCCTCACCAGTGCATGGATGGCCTCGCGTGGTGTGTCAGAGCTAACAGCCCCAGCCCCGATCGTCTCTGAAACAAGCACATGGACTGGGCGGTCGTACTGCCAAATTCGAAGTTCAGCCGCATTCTCCATCGCGAACGCCTGAGACGCGAACTCGGCCACCGTCTTAGGAGGTTTACGGACAAGGCAAGCAACAAGCTCTTGCTTTACCCCTCGCCTCAGAAGCCTTAGTTTCTTCTGTCATTTCAGGGTCGGCACGGCGAACAATCTCTCCATGTTTTCAAAAATGATAACTACCCCTTCGTTTCGGTGTTGTGTGTGCGCTTCTAGCAGAAGTGCGGCTCGTTCCTTTCGCACAGGGGTGGTGAATGTTTTGAGGAACTCGGTTTTGAAGAGAAGCCTGTCACTCAGGTAGTTTTCGTTGTTCTCGAACCAAGTTCGAGCTGCACGCTCCAAGTAGAAAAACACATGCCGAAAAGTTTCTTCGTCATCCCACCTGTTAAAAATCAGTACGCGCTCCACTTTCTCCAACCAGTACTCTGGATCTTCCCCAGGATATCCGCGGAGTGATGTTAGTTCATGGGGCTGCTGCAGGACAATACGGGGTGTGTGGTGGTGGTGGCAAAATGTTTATTGAGCCAAAGGGGAGGGGTATAAGGGCGTGGTTGGCCTCCTAAGTGCATGGAGAGGTCAATGTAGAGGTCAATGTCTTCAGGGAGGCGTTGAAGGAGGTGAATGGCTGCTGGGGGGCCGGCTTGATAGAGGCGGCAGGCTTGCTGCGATTTGGTGATTATTGTCGGGTAGGGTTGGTGGCAGTGGGTCAGGGCAGCGTAGGCAATGACGATGGACTCGGCGGTGAGCGTCAGGATGTGGTGGCTGGAGGCCACGGTGGGGAGGCGGCCCTCGTTGGTGAGGATTGAGACGGTGGTGCTGTGGCGCGTAGAGGACTGGGCTATGTCGGTGCAGCGGGTGTCGGGAACCATGCCGCGGCGTTTTTCGAGGAATCGGGCGCGGGACGAATGACGGTGTGTATGCGACCGTTGCGACCAATGCCTGAAAAGAACAGCGACTTGACCATGACCGAACCACAAACGAAACCTACTGAAGATCAGCTATACCGCGAACGAAGTGTTCAACGCTCTACTATAAAGACACTGATCTGCCAAGTGAAGGCTGCCATTTTCAACGCGGACACAACATATGAAAAAATTTCCGCCATTACCGAACGCCTTGACTACGAGTCTAGACAACTACCGAACACCGGTTGCGACATCGCACTTTTCCTGAATGGTAAGTACACTGAACAAGTGTTTATGGACACAGCTGAGTTTGGGGACATAATCATGACATGTCAATCAATCTTAAGGCATGCAATAGAGATCCCACAAAGCGAACTTTATGATGCTTGTCTCAGATATGGCGAAGTCGCGTCGCAGTGTCTTGACCGCTCCAGCGCACCCAACTTCAATTGCCCAGGTGATGCATCACGGGCCAACATGCCTTTTGAAGCCACAAGCCGCTCCCTCCCAGCATCCGCTAGTATCGAGGACTCTTCTAGCGAAGCTCTGATACATGAAACAACGCCGACAGCTACCATTCAACTTGAACAGATACCGCATGGTCTGCCTGCAGAGAAAGGTGGACATCCCGACGTCGTACTTGAACACTATGGACAAATCGAGAGTGAACAGAATTCGTCAACGAGCGACACCCTAGCCATAACTGGAGCCATTGCAGCTAACCACGTGTCCCCAACGCAGTTATGGCGTCCGTCTTGCCTAAAAGTAGGCGCATCTAAAGAATCTTTGCCAAACAGAACGCGGGTGAGCGAAATACGAAAAGACAAGAGGAGGGATAAAAAAGACATTGATGCTACCACAAGATTTCTTTGAAGCTCGGTCTGCACCAATGCATTAACGTGGAACAAACGATTCTCGTCACTCATGGCTTGCATGGCAGACGTTACAGTCATCGCCACGACGATGACAGCTTCCACTATCGAGGAAAGGAGAAGGGAAACGGCAACCGAATGAAGACTTCCCCTGCTGTTCGGCATACCGGGAAATATAGGCGCTAGAACCGTCAGCGAGGAAGCTACTGTTTGCTCGGAACGGCTGAAAACCCAGAATACAGGAAACCACAGTGCTGGTACAAGTATAGACGCAAGGACCAGTGCAAGGACTGTGCCTTACGTGTCACTGCTTTTTTGGCCGCGGGGGAGGAGAAAGAAGTGAGCGCACATGATGGTACAAGAGAACGACAATGAACGATGGCAGTGATCGGACGTGTTCAGTGTGTAGTCTAATATAACTGCAGTTCTTTTCCTCTTATCGAAGGCTGTAGTCACGAAATAGTGAATTTCCGATGTGTCCACAAGAGAATTCCAGCGGCCATCGGAAAGAAATGTAGGCGCATCGAAGGAAAATTTACCAAGCTTAATGTGGGTGAACGAAATAAGAAAAGACAAGAGAAGAATTGAAAATGACATTCACGCCATCGCCGGATTCGCCGTTAAGCTCTCTCGACACAGACGCGCAAACATGAAACCAATAAGTCACGTCACACAAAGCATGCGTGGCACACATCAGGGTTATCACCACGGCCATGACAGCATCCGCTCTTGGAAGGAAGAGCACGGCCCCGAGAACCGCGTGAACATTTCCCCGACTCTCCGGAATACTTCAAAATGCCGCCGTAAGACCAGTCAGCGAAACGACCGTTTTACCGGATCGACAGGAACACGTTCATGCAGGAAGCCCCGCCGCTGGTGGCAGTACAGACGCAAAGACGGGTGTGAGGGCTATTCCCTACGCGTCAATGTTATTTCGCTGCGGGGGAGATTTTTGGAACTTTATTCGGCGGCGAACAAAGAAATAAGTCGAGATGACACCAGACGAGAACGACGAGGAACGATGGCGGCGACCGGACGTGTTCTGCTTGTGATCTGATGTAAATACAGTTCCTTTCTTCTTTCCGAAGGCGTTGTAGTCGCGAGAGGGGGAGTTGCTTCATGCACCATCTTGTCGGTTGCGGCGGTCTTACTCTTCGTTATTTCTGGTAGGAGACCAAACTCGGCCGGCGGCTTGCTCACCTTGGGCTGGCTTGTCGGCTTCCAGATCGTGTAGGGAGCATAAAGGGTGCGTACCCAGCACCTCCACCAGAGGCCACGTAGCCAAAGACGACGCAGTCGTCTTGAAGGAATGGCAAGTTTATGGAGCTGACTTGTGCTCCCCTAAAAACTTAATAAAACACAGGTGGAGGCGCAACAGTCAATAAAGTGACGTCCGCAGGCGAGTGTCGGGTAATTGAATACTTCAGCGTCTGGCCTGTGGGCATTTATCTGTTGGCGGAGTTTTTCTCGAACCGTCGAATTACATCCAGAAAAATCATAAGCAAAGAAGATTATTCTAGGCTGGTGACTTTACTTCGAAACACTCTTCCTTTCAAAGCAGATAACACGTGCGGCATACAGGATAAATAGAACTTAATTAACAAAACGTGTTTAGCTAGGTGGTTCATGCTTATTGGAAAGCGCCCCTTTTATTCTTTCCAATCTTAAATAAAACACGCGCTTCCCTTGGCCAATGGATAACACATAACACAGCCTCACGCAGCCGGTCGGCAAAAACAAAGCATAAATAATCAAACCTAATATATGGTTAGCGGCAATATGACAACGTAGGCTCCAGGACAATAATCAGAAACATGGAGTATCCGGGAGTTCCACTTTTTATAACCATAGTGCTACACTCCTTTCTTTGCTCAAGGACGTTTTTAATACGGGTGAACAAGAAGGTTGTCGGCATGCTTACATCCAGCCTTGGGGTACCCAAAGGTTACGTGCTAACGCCTCTGCCGTTCAACATGGTCTTTTCACCCGTCGAATGGAAGCTACAGGACATCCCTTTCGCGAGGTTTCTCATCTATGCGGACGATGTCACGCTGTGGTCTATAAGCCGCAACCCCGGATTGCACTCTCGTCGTCTACAGCAAGCCCAAAATCGTCTACAGCAAACCCAAGTCTACAGCTAGCCCATGAAAGATGTTTTTTTCCGGATAACCCTGTTGGAAATCTCAGCTGTGAAATTTTGCTATGCACAAGTAGCTAAACAGGCAAGAAGGTTGTTTGCCTCCAAGGATAACGTTTACCTTAAAATTGGATCAACCGTAATACCGGCGAAGAAAGAGCTGCGCTTGCTTGCACTTCAGATTCACCGGTCACGCTCGTGTATTCACTGGTCTAGAAACGCCCGGAAAGACACCCGAAGAACTTGCATTTGATATGCGGGATTACAACGACGAGTGAACGAGCCCACACGGTGGTTGCTACCACACGTACGCTTTCTTTTCCAACCGCGCCTACTCTACTAAGTACAGTTTCAATGTTTCGTCAAGCAACAATGGAAGACTTTAGGATATCAACAGAGAGGTTCTGGGCACCCCAACCCCACACCCTTGTCAGACCCTGATTCCTTTCTTATAAAAATACATCCAACTCAGTACTATCACGGAGCTTCTAAAAGCACGCAAAGAAACGAGGAATTTTAAGCTTTCTTTTATGCCCACGATCAGAATTTTATAAGACTTGTGTGACTAAATCTAGACCACTTCCTACCATGGTGTTCCTTCCCGCTAATGTCTTCCTAGAACAAGCTTCGTCGCTGTGAATACCTACCGCGAGCCTCTGATACTACTGTTCCTGATTGGTCATGGCGTATTGTAGCTCGACGCAGCTACGGACCGCTTTCGTTACTGCCACAGCCTGCACCTTAAAGGGACACTGAAGTGAATTTTTTAAGCTCCCATTTCTGCTTGCACTGCGTAGACTGGCTCAGATTAACACATTTTTCATCGTTTATCTGGTTGATAAGTCGGTAAATATTTTATAAAGCGCGAAAGAAGAAAAACTACTATGCACGATCTGCGGCGGCCGCACCAACTAAAGGCTGTGACGACGGGAGCAGAGGCAGCGTGATTGGACGATGTCCAAGATTAGCATTTAAACAAGTTTCGGTTTCAGCTCTGTAAAACAACATGCTTGACACTCCAAGGCATCGTTGGAAGGGTATTCTCGATATCTTAATAATCATCGTACCGCGCTTCTGCCATGTTGTCACCTGCAACATGTCTAAGATAGGCCTCCCAGGATGGCTTGGAATCCTAGCAATCACTTGCCAAGGCCTACGCAGTGGTTGAACGCCCTCCACGTCCCCGCAGACACTCAAATACCATGCGCTTTTCGCCTATATTTGGAGCCTGCCTAACTCATGCGTGTATTGCAAAAGGCGTGTTCGCACCAGGCCAAGGGTCTGTTGATTCTGGCCTTTGCCCACTGCCCCCAAGCAGTCGGTGCTTATGGCAACAGCAGGCCAACTAGAACTCGCTAGTGCGCCAGTGTCAGCCGCGCTCACATTCTGAACCAATTTGTGGGGCAGTGAACGTTATGGCCTGAAAATGGGGAACTCAGTATAGAAAACATCGGCCGAAAACAAAAAAGTCAGCTTACAAAAAATACTCTACCCTCGGCAATTCGAACTTGTGACTTGCAAAATACACCCCTAATGCTTCAGACCACTCGGCCACGGGCCAGCGCTGCCAGCGCTGGAAATATATGGTATACAATATAAAAGCAGTTTAATTTTTATTTAGTTTTAGCATTTCAAGCAGCTTAGGTAGCTATCTGTTGTATAGCACTCGCGCAGTAAGCGCCCCCCAAATTTTCACAACATCTCACGTCTAGCAATTACATATCTTAGTGCTTTCTGTCTCCCTCTCTCTCTTTTAGATGGAAAAACGTTCACAGATGTGTGGTCGTGCTACTGACGGCAGTGCTTTTTTACTCAGATCAAAAAAGTGCTTCCTGCTCTCTAATTTTACGATTTATGGTAAAAGATTTATTTGATTTTATTTCCATAGTTCCTAAATTGACTTCGCTGAATCTTCTCCTGCCTTCAAGTGGCCTTGGATTTTCTCCTAGCGTACCAGTCAGCGAAGCGTCTTATGTACACTTGTGCAGCGCTTGTGTGGAGCCACCTGGCATTGCAGCTTGGTACAGTGTAGAAACCAACAAAGTAAAGAAAGGTACATTCTTCCATCCACAAACATGTCGGGGCTTAGTTTCAACTGAGCGAATGAATTGCGACGATCCGTCGGCGGCCGGCGGACTAAACGCTGGGTCGAGTTCCTGTCGGAAGGTAGGGGAGCTGTGCGGTAGCGCAGTGAAACCAAGTCATCTCCTCATCATGTCACACTAAAACGCCACAGAAAATGGGCGAGGATGGAGAGAGGACAGCATTTTCGAATTCTTTTTTCTACTAAATACATTCGCGTAAACGCACTCAGAGTGGTCGAAACATGGCCTATGGACTCCGGGCTACAATTTGTGCTAGTAATCCCGCAATGTTTACAAATAACTTCAGAGTCTCTACTAGACAGCGCAGCTAATGATCCGTGTGCAATGGGTGCGGGAGCACAGTCAAAATATCACGAATCGATCAGCTGATCATTTCTTCCAACTCTCCTTGCGTACCTCAATCTTTCCTTTCCTTCCCCCTTCCTTGCGACGCCCGCTCCCGCCTTTTTGAACAGAAACCTCTTCTCGGGCAGGACACACGTGATTTATTTCACAGTGTGTCTGCTCCCTCCCCCCTGGTCTATAACGGGTAGAGGAATTTGCTCTCATGAGGCTTCGGGCTGTGGTGACCTTCTCACTTTCAGTCACCTGAACTTGGGGACCCTAACCAGACGAACCACAACTTTCCCACGTGTCTGGCTTGGGTGGCTTAAGCTGATGCCAAGCACCTTCTGTAGATGTGCGGGGGAACAACGCCAGCTGGGGACAACACGCTAGGAGGGGCCGAACCCCGGTTAGATAAACAGGATCACTATAACCGCTGTGTGCCGGAAGCTAGAGGAAAAATATTGCATGGCGCTGATCAACCTTTCTCACAAAACATCACTCCATGCCTATCTATATTATGTAGTCACTGACGTGCCACACCTGCGGGAAACCATGCGTATCACCTTAGAAACCTGGACGCGTGGGCTCGCGCATAGCGGCGCCCGCTTGAGGCCATCCCTGCGAGACATAAAGCATTACCCCGACGTTAACTACTCTTTCTCGCAGCGTATTAAAGCCTACCTGTCGTAAAATAGGATTGAAGTCGTCGGCACAGGTCGGGTTATTGCCAGCTACCAGAAATCAGTATCGGCCACTGATTGCTCACCTGTTGGCAAGCGCTATCTCTTTCGGCCACTTCGGGATAGATGTCGGTGTTCTCCAAGCTAACTGCAAGTGGGTCTGGAAGAAGGTCTGAAAGTGGGTCATGGTACAAGAATTTGCCTTCGGAAATTCTGTTCTATGCATTAAACCAGAGACCCAAGCGGGCTTGGAGGTAAATGAGAGGGTGGTACGTAGGCTAGCCCAGCGGGGCTTATAGCAAAACTACGAATTAAACGGTACAGGGGGATGTGGGCTAGTCATCCTTTTAGACAAGGTAGGCGCAGAGCAAGAATGAATTTGAGGAGAGCCTACTTGACATACACGAGAAAAAATGGGCCACGAGAGTTTTTAGGTGCCTGTATATGAGGAGCATGGACACGCGGTGGAGACGGATGACCAGACTGCTGACCAAGCGTTACGGAAATTCGGCACCGGAAGGTGGGGTATGCACAACAGGTAAAAGCACGCAAAAGCAGCAGAGATGACGAAGTGGGTACGCAAAATAAAAGTGAACAAAATCCTGGAGACCTATAGAACAGACAAAGTAGACATCGGGAAGGGAGGTGTCTATGGCATTACGCGAGGCAGTGCATTGCTTTTTGAAGCACGGGAACACGGGAATACACGGATAACTACAAGCAACACGACGAAACTTGTATATGATGTGGCAGGGATCGGGAAACCGTAGAGTACATTGTCATAGACTGCAAATAGATACGGCCACGACAGGACGATGGGAAAGCGACGTTGACGGAGGCTTCGGGATTTGTTGCGAAGGAAGCCTCCAATTCCGGGCCACGGATGTGACGAAGAGTCGGCTCAATGGTGGTAAAAGAAAAGTAGGGAACAGAGTAGGTGCTAGGATGGGTAATATACCGAATGAGATGTTAATCGACCAGAGTTAAGGGAAATCCCCAAGGTGGAGTAAGATTCTGCGAAGGAAAGTTTCACCTCAATGCAAGGCATCCCGGACCAGGACGAATTTTTCTTCAACTGCGATGTTTCTCATAAAGAAAATAAAGGGTAATAAAAAAATGAAGGCCAACTTTATCACCTTCATAATAACTTCAATGTAATCCCCAAAATTCAAGCCGGTTGGTTTGCACTTTGTGGTGGGCGTTGATATCGCAGCTAATTTCCTTTCGCGATGGGAGTCATTTCAAAGATCTGGCTCACCCCTTTGCACAATTGTTGAGACAGTCTAGAAATTAGTTTTTTTTCCCAATCGTATGGGCAAAGTTCGTAATCAGAATATATGGGTGGTATAAACGAGCTGAATACTCATTGAAAATTTTGTAAAAACATTTATTTTCCAGAAATCCAAATGAGTCCTGCCAGGGGTTGGTTAGGCAAACCACATAAAGCAGTTTTTAGAAATGGAGATGCGTTACGTAAGGCAAAAAAAACCATTTTAATATCTGAAAGGTCCTTGGAAATGACGAGAAGTTCATAGAAATACTTGTAACCCTACCACTCTCCCAGGGGCGCATTTTTTTTGCATCTAGCCATACCGTACGACTTGATGAGAATGTACTACAGAAATTGCAAGCTTCTGTCATTAGCAGATTAACATGGTGTTAATATCCCTCAGGCCGCTTCACACCGTTAGAGGGGGGGGGGGATGTAATTTCATGTTGACCTCGCCCATTTGGCGCCATCGTAAGGGGAAATCCTTAAATTTTAATCGATGGATTTATCAGCAAAAAAACCAATTTGATACATCAGCCGGTTGAACATATATTGGGGAATATTTATAACATCCAATTTACACAGAAAGGTATATTTGCACCGTAAATGTTGGTTTGGGCCAAATCCTGAAACTTCGGTTTCGGTTTTCATCGGATGCATATGTCAACGAACATTATTTCGATATCTTAACGCGCAAGCGAGATAATCTTGAATTTTCCAAGACACAATTTCCCCGTTTTTCACCCGTAGGGGTGACGTTCCCAAAAATGCAGCCTTAGTAAGTCTCCATGCTATAGTATAAATGTAATCCCACAATTTTAGTCTCGAGTTCTAGGTGGGCGTCGATAAACGATTCAGTCAGTCGGTCAGGCGATCAGTAGATCTGCTGGGCAATTTTTTTACAAATAGAGATTTATTGCTTTTTTTTATTTCGTTGTTCCTTCTTTTCTTTCTTTCTGTTTTCTTCCTTTCCATCTTTTCCTTCTTTCTCTCTCTCTCTTTCATAGTTACAGATTTAATGCCCTGGGAAATGTCACTTGTACTGCTGAATGTCTCGCTCGCAGGTTACAACAATGTCTACGAATAGAGGCGCAATCTTGCTTGCATGTCCAGTAAGCGCTGCCTGTGGTGAATGGTAACCATGGTGCCCACTAACTTCTCTGTCTCAGCACCTGCCACAGTTAACGTCCAGACGACATTCTTGCCTAGCGCGAAGGCTGTAGGGATGGAGAGAACTACTAGGAATCGCGAAGATACTGCAATGTGTAAGATAAGACATGTGGTGGTCGTGAGATGTGATCGCGAAGACACTGTGATGTGATAAGACATATTGTCATGTGTTTTTTAACACCGGCGCCAATAGGCGACTCTGCGGACGAAGTGGTGCTTGAGTGCGCATGCTCTCTCATCCCCGTCATTCAGAGCTCTGGCGCTCGCGCTTGCAACCGTGTGCTCGAGCTCTACCAAAAAGGCTTCGGTTGCTTGTATTGACCTGGTCGTCACCTTCAACACGCCGAGCTCACTCGAGCTCGCACGCCGAGGGCCGGCTCACCAAGTGCGTGCTTATAGCACGCGACAATACGGTGGTCAGGAGATGTGATCGAGAAGATATTGCAATGGGTAAGATAAGACATATGGTGCTCGTGAGAGGTGATCGTTTCGTTTTATTCTGTTTAAACAATGGAGTATTCTTCCAGAGGGCTATGACAATAATATACAATTACTATGGATTTATTGACCCACAGGCTAAAGTGTACTTACTGTGAAAATATTTCTGTCCCTGGGGGATTAGCTCCCAGTACGTCATAATGACTCCGCATGTTTTGTTTTCGTCGGTATAGGCCATTCTTTCAGTAAATGCGTTCTTATCCTCTAGAAAAAATATGCTACGTTTAAAAATCAGTGGCATAAAAACACAGTTACCGTACGGCCGGAATATCGACACGCACTTGTTCGAGCATGCTGGAAGCTTTAGGTTTATTAGGCTGAGGAAGCTTCATTTGTATCTACATTTGTATCTCTGCATTAAAAGCATGGGTAAACACACGTTGTACGATTGCTCTAAACATTGAGCCTATGACGCTATTATAGTTTAAAATAAATTAAAACTAAGTTAATGACAAAGTATAAACAGCGCTAGCAAATACTTTGACATGCCTAACTAATTCTAAGACTGCCTTCGTAACACCATTACCTGAAGAACCACAGGCTATTTGCAGTTTACCTACCTCTATCCAGATTCTAGAAAACGTACTCTCGTAAACATAAAATCGACAAGAAAAGTTTGACGCTCCATGGCAAGTTCAATACGGCTACACCCCACGTGAATGAATAATTCAGTTTTAAACAGTTTTCAGATTGACGGTATTACACCTTTGAGAACAAGGTATCATGCACCCCCTTTTTTGACGTAACGAAAACTTGTAATCCCCTACACCATGATCTCTCGCTAGAAAAATTAAAATTTTCCGGGGTTCCAGGGTTCTTTTAATGCGGAGTTATGACCCTAGTTCGACAGCAGGGCTAATGTTATTTCTGTGAAGGACTATACTCTAGTTAGAAATTATTCTTAAAATGCGGAGAACCTCAAGGCTGCGGTTTACCGCTCCGTTCTTTTTGAATACCTATACAAATTATCTGTTTTTTGCGGTGACACATTGTGGTCTATTTTATTACGCTGATAATACTATTCTCCCTTTGACACGCTCCACTTATGGTGAAGCAGGAAGTGTTCTTCGAAAAGATGTGCTTGCTTTGCGTGTTGAACTAGTTTGATGTTACTTGTATTACAGTAAACACACACAAAACCACACTCGTGTGTTTTGGCCACCTGCTCAAGAAAATTTCACGGGATGTACCTCTGTTCTACACATTTCCACATCTGTTTTCGGTTATTGTAATCTTATCTTGTATTCCAAAAGTGTAAAATATTTAGGGATGTCTTTTCCCCTCTATATAACCTTAAATAGTCCATTGACCAATAATCTAAGCTCAAGGGACCGTCTGGTATTTTGTATAACTTCCGTCATGTCAGGCTATTTCAGTTTGAAAAAGTAATTCTTAATTCACTTTTGTACAGTCCTTTAACATAATAACCGCCTCCCATCATTTTCAATTACACGGCGTTTGAAATCAACTCTCTTCTGAGAACCCTGCTTCGTAATGTCGCCTATGATATAAAAATTCCAAACTTTTTTTTACAGCTTGACAGTTGCCATCCTTCAAAGCCTCATTTTTGCAGATAGTCTCTTCTACTCATTTTTCAGTCAGTGATTTTATGGTTTATCATGTGCCCACAATACAATTTTGACACAATTTGCAGTTCTAGATACAAAAACACTTCATCCGATTTGGCCCCTTCTTTAGTAAGTAGTATGTTCCGGCCAGCTTCAATTTACTTCCTCATTCCATATTTTCTACACACTCCAAACAATTCTCGGAAGTAATTATACAAAAAAAATTGTATGATATGCTTCGTGCACGTGGTATGTCAATTTTTGCTGTAAAGTTAACGGTATGGACTGCCGTGTACTAATGCAGGTGACTCCGGTTACGGCCGTATACCGCCGGGTAAAGCCCAAAATGCCATTCTGACTTTGGCTGACTCAACAACTCACTCTGCAAATATCAAATAATAAACCAGTAATAATATTAAAATATAATAATATTTGACTACTGCCGCGGCCAAACAGCATTTGTTATCTCTGTAAGGATTATAAATTGCCAGAACCCCAAGCATAAATCATCGACATATTTCCTTTATTGGCCATTTCGCTCTTGAAGATTGTATGTCTGCTGAAAATATTGTTTTGCAGAGAAAAAACCTACAATAGTTGATTATAACCAGACGTTCCTTCTAAATATGCAAAACATTTTAACATCGCACTTATCAATATAGTATAAAACTGAGCTTGCGGCACAACATTACTTTAAACGCTTTGAAGTTCCATTTGCCGCTGCAAAAAAGCATGTCAAGAGCACCCTAATCACTTAACTACTTATGGGTTACCCTTTACAACCTGTAAAGTCCCCAGTTCCGCAGTGCCATCATACTCAGCTCGCATACGCCCGTCGCAATCTCGCTGAACTGGCCACTTTGTTGAGACCTAGCCACACTGGTCTACTCTGTTTGGGCCTGCCTTTAAGATCCCTTTCCCTCCGTAGTCGACGAAGACTAGCAGTAATAGGGAGCGCTGGGCAGCACGGACCCAGAGGTTTTAATACTTCTGGTCACCCGCACTATCAACGTCGCCACCGGCCTCAAACCGACGGCCACGCCACTCCTTTAAACCCGGTTAGGGCTCAATAAAGTGATCTCTCTCTCTCTCTCTCTTTCTCTCTCTCTCTCTCTCTCTCTCTCTCTCTCTCTCTCTCTCTCTCTCTCTCTCTCTCTCTCTCTCTCTCTCTCTCTCTCTCTCTCTCTCTCTCTCTCTGTCGTTTGCCGTAACTAATCCACCATTCCACCATCTTAGAGGTTTAGGACTCGGCAATGCAACGATGGGCCACCATTACATTTTGTTGGTGATAATCAATGCCGGATGTTTGTAACTTCCCAGGGCATCTATAGGGATAACTTAACCCAAATTCTTATTCGGCGTTCGTTGACCGTTGCCAAACTAGTTCTTCATAGCCCTTTCTTGATACGTCTTGCCTAAAGCAAATAAAAGTCCTACTTCAACCAATCTCTTTGTTCGTCTTTTTCGAAGTTCTTTTTGTTATTATGTCCTTATGAAGTTACGTAATGAGGCAAAGAAGACGCGCATTCATTGAAAAGTTTTCGTGCCCTGTCATAAATTCTAAAAAATCCTCCGTCGCATGCCCCCGCGCGAGGGACACGTGTAAATGCAGAGCATAGTGAGGTTGAAGCGCGCGTCGGAACACCCAAAGTCACGTTGACGTTGCCCGACGGCTTCCGCGACGGCGGGTTCCGGGACGCCGGCGGCCTCCAGATGACGACGCTTGCTCGCCGCTGCCTCTCGTTGCCGTACGGCCTGGTCCGCGGCCCGACGCTGACGTTTCGAAGCTGTGTCTTTCTCTCGACTCGAAGAGTCCGCTTCTCGACGCTGACGCCTGGCCGCTGCTTCTCGTGCACGCTGCTCGGGATCCGCTTGTCGACGTTGACGCCTGGCCGCGGTTTCGCGTGCACGAAGTTCGGCGTCGGCAGCGCGCTTACGACGTTTGCGCTCGGCGTCGGCAGCCCGCCGCCTTGTCTTCTGCCGCCGTCGACGAAGACGATGGTACGACGTCTTGAACTGGTGCTTCGGCGCTGATGTTGGATTGCGTCGAGGTACTAGTTGAAGGTCTTGCTTCCATCGCTTATCAACTGCGACCGCCGACGAGGCAAGAGAACACGCGAGGAGCAGCGGAGAGCAGCTGAGGAGGAGTGGGGGAGAGGGCGCACCTGGAACGGCTGTTGCGGACGCCGAGGCATGCCAACGCCGACAACGCCGGGTGACATCGTGAGTTAAAGAAATGCTCTGCATTTAAAAGGCAAAAAAAATAGTAACAGAAGGTAACAAGACGCTCTTTAAGGACGAAAGCCTTTTTAAGTATGCCTCCCCGCCGTGAATGCTGCAGTTCTGGTATTGGTGGCTTTACAAAAGAAAAGTACTGTTGACAGATATAATACACGTACGGGCCACTGGTAAAGAGGCAGATAAGTCGTGTTTTAATGCGTCTACAGGCATCGAAGGCGGCCCCTGTGGC